>NW_028136183.1:0-631000 GCF_964662115.1 Mustela nivalis
CGGGCCACATTGGTCACAAACACACATTGTGACCCTCTGGCTGAGCCCAGTCCTCAAGTAAGGCCACTCAGTGGCTGGATGAAGAGATAGCATATTGGGCTTGCCATGCCCCTAGGCCCCAATTTTTAACCATAGTTCGGGTTGTCCCTTCAGTCTTCCCCACGGCTTTGCTTTAGAATTCCTCTTTTGGTGGGACACCTGAGGTAACAAAACTGAAAGGAGTCCTCCCATCCCACAGATTGACGAAAAGCAATTGGGAATCGGGCCAAATCCTCAGAGAGGAAGATTCGTCCATGGCCCATGAGGCCTCCCCGACATTCCACGGCCATCGCTGATACAAAATCCAGAGACAAAAGCCTGAGCAAGCGCCTCAGACTCGCACTTTCTTCATATCCTGAAGAGTTTTTCTCATGGTTTGTAGATCGGGCCTGCCATACCTACGTCCCCAAACCTAACTTGAGTTTGTGTTTTCAGACTTCTGTCCTCAAAGTCTTGGGCCACACACCCTCCAGGCTGTGCCCCTGGAGCCACACATTAGGACTGTGCCTACCAATCCATGGGAATTCTGCCCATTCCATGGTCCAAAATCGTACAAATTAGGAGAAACCTCCAAAGTCCCTGAGGTCATCCCAATAGTGTAGGTCGCCCGGAACAAACAAGGGCTGTCTGACACCAGCTGATAATCGACCTCCACTCATACCATAGTTGGATGTCCCTAGAGAAGAATATTGAACCAGACAGGAACCTAGGCCATATTAAGATCCATTGCTTTGGGTTACGGTCATGTGTCCTCAAAAGCCTGATTCCAATACGAGCATAGGGGTTTTCCTGAGGCACCCATCAGAACTCATCTCGTCTCCACAAGGAAACCTGTGCATGGGAGCCATGTCCAAAGCTTAGGAGAGTACTTCAGGGTCCCGGTGCCACCGCCCCATTCCAAGGCCCTCATGGACACAAAAACACATTAGGACCCATCCTCAGGAAAGTCCATTTCAACTCAGCCACCCTGGTTGCTCCGGTAGAGCCATCAACTCTAAACTGTCTTGTTGCTAGGAGACAATTGGAATGGGAGGCGGGCTTCCCAGGCATCCATCCGCGAACGGTGCTCTGGAGTCATTCCATATGGGATGTCCTGGAGCTGTCCAACAGGTCTCAATTGTCCCGCAGAAGGAATCCTTGAAGGGGGCATCCCACAACTCCCAACGTGGGAAAACCTCAATGGCCTCGAGATTCCGCTCCTTTCATGAAGCGGCCGTCATGCACAGAACCTCCAACCTGAGCCAACGTCTGATCCTCGCCCTGACTTCAGATGCATGAGATATTGGTTCAGATCTGCAGGGGGTACCTGCCGTGCCCTCGCCCTGAAACCCAAGTCTACCTTGTCTTTTCACACTTCCGTCCTCATACTCCTGGCCCAAAAGCCCTCAAGTTTGGCAATTCCGGACCCACAATGCAGCACTCTGCCTGCCCTCTAGAAAACAAATTAGTGCCTCACGAGCTGCTCAGGAACGTTAAATGAGGATCAACCTACACAGCACTCGACTTTACCGAAATTATATAGTCTAACCTGGGCACTAATGCTCTGTCGAACACAACCTGAGCCCGGATCTCCTGACCAACACCGAGAAAGCTGACTGCACACTGAGCACATAAAACCCGCCATGGCCTTAGGTATCCTCTCTTCTGTACCTCAGTTTTCAGGCTTCAGAACCGAGACCTTATCTCCAATCACTGCCCAGGGGTGAGTGTGATGCAGAAATCAGAACTCCTCCTTACCCATGGCAAGAACCCTTGTGGTTGGCACTTTGTCCAACGTTCAGTGAAGGAGAAACCAGCATTCACACTGAGGCCCCGCCCATTCTTGAGTGCGACGAGGGCATACACACGCATTGTGACCCACAGCATGAGTCCTGTCCTCTAGTAAGTCCTCTTTGTGGCTGGACAATTAGATGTCATAATGGGCTTGACATGTCCCTAGGCCCCAATTTTTAACCAGATTTCTGATTGTCCAATCGCCCCTCCCCAGGGCTCTGCTCTGGAATCCCTCATTTGGTGGGACACCTGAGGTTAAAAAAGAAAACAACAACAACAACAACAACAACAACAACAACAACAACAAAAAACGGACTTCTTCCAGCCCACAGAATGACCTCAAACTCTTTGGACTTGGCCAAACCACCAGAGAGTAAGACTCCTCCATTTCCCATGAAGTCACCCAAAAATTCCACGACCATGAGTGACACGATATCCAGAGACAAAAACTTGAGCAGGAGCTTCACACTCACCCTTCTTTCAAATCCCGAAAGGTTCTCCTTATGGTCTGTAGATCAGTCCTGCCATACCTATGACCCGAAACATAAGCCGAGTTTGTGTTTTCTGACAACTGTCCAAACAGCCCTGGCCTACACAACCTACAGGCTCAGGCCCCTGGAGCCAAACCTGAGGACTGTACTTGGCCTCTCCAAGGGAATTGTGTGTGCCCATTCCAATGGCCTCAACCCTCCTAATAGGATAAACCTCAAAAGTCCCTGATCCAGGGACAATCTGAGCCCAACTGAGCACCTACCTGCACTCAGACCCATAGACAGATGTCCCCAGAGGTAAAAAGGAAAGAACAGGACCCTAGGCACTAATCAGATCCATTGCTTTGGTTTCCAGGCATCTCTCCTCAGAGGCCTGGATTTCAAAAGCAGCATATAGCTGTTTCTTGACTCACCCATCAGAAAATATCTCATCTACACATGGGAAACTTGCACGTTGGAGCTGTGTCAAAGCCTCTGTTTAGGAGAACCCTTTAGGGCCCCAGTGCCACCGATTCATTCCAAGGTCTCCATAGACACAAAAGCACTTTAGGACCCATCCCCAGGGGTGTCCATTTCAACTCAGCGTCCTCGGTTGCTCCCCACAGATCCAGGAGATCTAACCTGTCTTGTTGCTAGGAGACAATTGGAATGCGAGGTGGGCTACCCAGCCATCCATCCTTAGAACCCTGCTCAGAATCATTGGCCTGGAGCCAAACAACAGGTCTCAATTGTTCTGCAGAAGACTCTCTGCACTTTGGAGCTTCTCACAACTCCCATCGTGGGAAAACCCCCATGGCCTCGTGATGCCCCCCCATTCATGAAGGGGCCATCAGGGACAGAAACTCCAACCTGAGCGATCGTCTGATCCTCGCCCTTTCTTCAGATACACAAGATCTCAATTCAGGTCTGTAGATTGTGCCTGCCATGGCCTAACCCAGAAACCTAAGCCTAGCTTGTGTTCTCAGACGATCGTCGTCAGTCTAATGGCCCACAAGCCCTCCAGTTTGGCAATCCAGAACTACAATGCAGCACTCTTCTTGCCCTCCAGAAGAAAAACATTGTCCTCTGGGGCTACCCAGTAACCCCAAATGAGGATCAACCTGCACCGAACTTGGCTGTACCCCTAATACATAGGCTGAGCAGGGCACTAATGTCCTTTCTGACACAGCCTGAGCCTGGACCCCCTGGCCCCTCCCAGACAGCTGGCCGCACACTGAGCACATCGAGCCGCCATGGCCTTAGGTCGTCATCTCTTCCCAACCTCGGTTTTCAGGTTTCAGAACCTAGACCTTATCTCCTATCACTGACCAGGGTTGAAGGTGATGCAGAAATCAGAACTCCTTCCCCATGGCAAGAAACCTTGTGGTTGGCATGCTGTCCAACGTTCAGAGTAGTTGAAACCAGTGTGGCCCATGAGGCCCCGCCCATGCTCGCGGGCCACATTGGTCACAAACACACATTGTGACCCTCAGGCTGAGCCCAGTCCTCAAGTAAGGCCACTCAGTGGCTGGATGAAGAGATAGCATATTGGGCTTGCCATGTCCCTAGGCCCCAAATTTAACCATAGTTCGGGTTGTCCCTTCAGTCTTCCCCACGGCTTTGCTTTGGAATTCCTCTTTTGGTGGGACACCTGAGGTAACAAAACTGAAAGGAGTCCTCCCATCCCACAGATTGACGAAAAGCAATTGGGAATCGGGCCAAATCCTCAGAGAGGAAGATTCGTCCATGGCCCATGAGGCCTCCCCGACATTCCACGGCCATCGCTGATACAAAATCCAGAGACAAAAGCCTGAGCAAGCACCTCAGACTCGCACTTTCTTCATATCCTGAAGAGTTTTTCTCATGGTTTGTAGATCAGGCCTGCCATACCTACGTCCCCAAACCTAAGTTGAGTTTGTGTTTTCAGACTTCTGTCCTCAAAGTCTTGGGCCTCACACCCTCCAGGCTGGGCCCCTAGAGCCACACATTAGGACTGTGCCTACCAATCCATGGGAATTCTGCCCATTCCATGGTCCAAAATCGTACAAATTAGGAGAAACCTCCAAAGTCCCTGAGGTCATCCCAATAGTGTAGGTCGCCCGGAACAAACAAGGGCTGTCTGACACCAGCTGATAATCGACCTCCACTCATACCATAGTTGGATGTCCCTAGAGAAGAAGATTGAACCAGACAGGACCCTAGGCCATATTAAGATCCATTGCTTTGGGTTACGGGCATGTGTCCTCAAAAGCCTGATTCCAATACGAGCATATGTGTTTTCCTGAGGCACCCATCAGAACTCATCTTGTCTCCACAAGGAAACCTGTGCATGGGAGCCATGTCCAAAGCTTAGGAGAGTACTTCAGGGTCCCGGTGCCACCGCCCCATTCCAAGGCCCTCATGGACACAAAAACACATTAGGACCCATCCTCAGGAAAGTCCATTTCAACTCAGCCACCCTGGTTGCTCCGGTAGAGCCATCAACTCTAAACTGTCTTGTTGCTAGGAGACAATTGGAATGGGAGGCGGGCTTCCCAGGCATCCATCCGCGAACGGTGCTCTGGAGTCATTCCTTATGGGATGTCCTGGAGCTGTCCAACAGGTCTCAATTGTCCCGCAGAAGGAATCCTTGAAGGGGGCATCCCACAACTCCCAACGTGGGAAAACCTCAATGGCCTCGAGATTCCGCTCCTTTCATGAAGCGGCCGTCATGCACAGAACCTCCAACCTGAGCCAACGTCTGATCCTCGCCCTGACTTCAGATGCATGAGATATTGGTTCAGATCTGCAGGGGGTACCTGCCGTGCCCTCGCCCTGAAACCCAAGTCTACCTTGTCTTTTCACACTTCCGTCCTCATACTCCTGGCCCAAAAGCCCTCAAGTTTGGCAATTCCGGACCCACAATGCAGCACTCTGCCTGCCCTCTAGAAAACAAATTAGTGCCTCACGAGCTGCTCAGGAACGTTAAATGAGGATCAACCTACACAGCACTCGACTTTACCGAAATTATATAGTCTAACCTGGGCACTAATGCTCTGTCGAACACAACCTGAGCCCGGATCTCCTGACCAACACCGAGAAAGCTGACTGCACACTGAGCACATAAAACCCGCCATGGCCTTAGGTATCCTCTCTTCTGTACCTCAGTTTTCAGGCTTCAGAACCGAGACCTTATCTCCAATCACTGCCCAGGGGTGAGTGTGATGCAGAAATCAGAACTCCTCCTTACCCATGGCAAGAACCCTTGTGGTTGGCACTTTGTCCAACGTTCAGTGAAGGAGAAACCAGCATTCACACTGAGGCCCCGCCCATTCTTGAGTGCGACGAGGGCATACACACGCATTGTGACCCACAGCATGAGTCCTGTCCTCTAGTAAGTCCTCTTTGTGGCTGGACAATTAGATGTCATAATGGGCTTGACATGTCCCTAGGCCCCAATTTTTAACCAGATTTCTGATTGTCCAATCGCCCCTCCCCAGGGCTCTGCTCTGGAATCCCTCATTTGGTGGGACACCTGAGGTTAAAAAAGAAAACAACAACAACAACAACAACAACAACAACAACAACAACAAAAAACGGACTTCTTCCAGCCCACAGAATGACCTCAAACTCTTTGGACTTGGCCAAACCACCAGAGAGTAAGACTCCTCCATTTCCCATGAAGTCACCCAAAAATTCCACGACCATGAGTGACACGATATCCAGAGACAAAAACTTGAGCAGGAGCTTCACACTCACCCTTCTTTCAAATCCCGAAAGGTTCTCCTTATGGTCTGTAGATCAGTCCTGCCATACCTATGACCCGAAACATAAGCCGAGTTTGTGTTTTCTGACAACTGTCCAAACAGCCCTGGCCTACACAACCTACAGGCTCAGGCCCCTGGAGCCAAACCTGAGGACTGTACTTGGCCTCTCCAAGGGAATTGTGTGTGCCCATTCCAATGGCCTCAACCCTCCTAATAGGATAAACCTCAAAAGTCCCTGATCCAGGGACAATCTGAGCCCAACTGAGCACCTACCTGCACTCAGACCCATAGACAGATGTCCCCAGAGGTAAAAAGGAAAGAACAGGACCCTAGGCACTAATCAGATCCATTGCTTTGGTTTCCAGGCATCTCTCCTCAGAGGCCTGGATTTCAAAAGCAGCATATAGCTGTTTCTTGACTCACCCATCAGAAAATATCTCATCTACACATGGGAAACTTGCACGTTGGAGCTGTGTCAAAGCCTCTGTTTAGGAGAACCCTTTAGGGCCCCAGTGCCACCGATTCATTCCAAGGTCTCCATAGACACAAAAGCACTTTAGGACCCATCCCCAGGGGTGTCCATTTCAACTCAGCGTCCTCGGTTGCTCCCCACAGATCCAGGAGATCTAACCTGTCTTGTTGCTAGGAGACAATTGGAATGCGAGGTGGGCTACCCAGCCATCCATCCTTAGAACCCTGCTCAGAATCATTGGCCTGGAGCCAAACAACAGGTCTCAATTGTTCTGCAGAAGACTCTCTGCACTTTGGAGCTTCTCACAACTCCCATCGTGGGAAAACCCCCATGGCCTCGTGATGCCCCCCCATTCATGAAGGGGCCATCAGGGACAGAAACTCCAACCTGAGCGATCGTCTGATCCTCGCCCTTTCTTCAGATACACAAGATCTCAATTCAGGTCTGTAGATTGTGCCTGCCATGGCCTAACCCAGAAACCTAAGCCTAGCTTGTGTTCTCAGACGATCGTCGTCAGTCTAATGGCCCACAAGCCCTCCAGTTTGGCAATCCAGAACTACAATGCAGCACTCTTCTTGCCCTCCAGAAGAAAAACATTGTCCTCTGGGGCTACCCAGTAACCCCAAATGAGGATCAACCTGCACCGAACTTGGCTGTACCCCTAATACATAGGCTGAGCAGGGCACTAATGTCCTTTCTGACACAGCCTGAGCCTGGACCCCCTGGCCCCTCCCAGACAGCTGGCCGCACACTGAGCACATCGAGCCGCCATGGCCTTAGGTCGTCATCTCTTCCCAACCTCGGTTTTCAGGTTTCAGAACCTAGACCTTATCTCCTATCACTGACCAGGGTTGAAGGTGATGCAGAAATCAGAACTCCTTCCCCATGGCAAGAAACCTTGTGGTTGGCATGCTGTCCAACGTTCAGAGTAGTTGAAACCAGTGTGGCCCATGAGGCCCCGCCCATGCTCGCGGGCCACATTGGTCACAAACACACATTGTGACCCTCAGGCTGAGCCCAGTCCTCAAGTAAGGCCACTCAGTGGCTGGATGAAGAGATAGCATATTGGGCTTGCCATGTCCCTAGGCCCCAAATTTAACCATAGTTCGGGTTGTCCCTTCAGTCTTCCCCACGGCTTTGCTTTGGAATTCCTCTTTTGGTGGGACACCTGAGGTAACAAAACTGAAAGGAGTCCTCCCATCCCACAGATTGACGAAAAGCAATTGGGAATCGGGCCAAATCCTCAGAGAGGAAGATTCGTCCATGGCCCATGAGGCCTCCCCGACATTCCACGGCCATCGCTGATACAAAATCCAGAGACAAAAGCCTGAGCAAGCACCTCAGACTCGCACTTTCTTCATATCCTGAAGAGTTTTTCTCATGGTTTGTAGATCAGGCCTGCCATACCTACGTCCCCAAACCTAAGTTGAGTTTGTGTTTTCAGACTTCTGTCCTCAAAGTCTTGGGCCTCACACCCTCCAGGCTGGGCCCCTAGAGCCACACATTAGGACTGTGCCTACCAATCCATGGGAATTCTGCCCATTCCATGGTCCAAAATCGTACAAATTAGGAGAAACCTCCAAAGTCCCTGAGGTCATCCCAATAGTGTAGGTCGCCCGGAACAAACAAGGGCTGTCTGACACCAGCTGATAATCGACCTCCACTCATACCATAGTTGGATGTCCCTAGAGAAGAAGATTGAACCAGACAGGACCCTAGGCCATATTAAGATCCATTGCTTTGGGTTACGGGCATGTGTCCTCAAAAGCCTGATTCCAATACGAGCATATGTGTTTTCCTGAGGCACCCATCAGAACTCATCTTGTCTCCACAAGGAAACCTGTGCATGGGAGCCATGTCCAAAGCTTAGGAGAGTACTTCAGGGTCCCGGTGCCACCGCCCCATTCCAAGGCCCTCATGGACACAAAAACACATTAGGACCCATCCTCAGGAAAGTCCATTTCAACTCAGCCACCCTGGTTGCTCCGGTAGAGCCATCAACTCTAAACTCTCTTGTTGCTAGGAGACAATTGGAATGGGAGTCAGGCTTCCCAGGCATCCATCCGCGAACGGTGCTCTGGAGTCATTCCATATGGGATGTCCTGGAGCTGTCCAACAGGTCTCAATTGTCCCGCAGAAGGAATCCTTGAAGGGGGCATCCCACAACTCCCAACGTGGGAAAAACTCAATGGCCTCGAGATTCCGCTCCCTTCATGAAGCGGCCGTCATGCACAGAAACTCCAAACTGAGCCAACGTCTGATCCTCGCCCTGACTTCAGATGCATGAGATATCGGTTCAGATCTGCAGGGGGTACCTGCCGTGCCCTCGCCCTGAAACCCAAGTCTGCCTTGTCTTCTCACACTTCCGTCCTCACACTCCTGGCCCCGAAACCCTCAAGTTTGGCAATTCCGGACCCACAATGCAGCACTCTGCCTGCCCTCTAGAAAAAAAATTATTGCCTCATGAGCTGCCCAGGCACCTTAAATGAGGATCAACCTACACAGCACTCGACTTTACCGAAATTATATAGTCTAAGCTTGGCACTAATGCACTGTCGAACACAACCTGAGCCTGGATCTCCTGACCAACACCGAGAAAGCTGACTGCACACTGAGCACATAAAACCCGCCATGGCCTTAGGTATCCTCTCTTCTGTACCTCAGTTTTCAGGCTTCAGAACCGAGACCTTATCTCCAATCACTGCCCAGGGGTGAGTGTGATGCAGAAATCAGAACTCCTCCTTACCCATGGCAAGAACCCTTGTGGTTGGCACTTTGTCCAAAGTTCAGTGAAGGAGAAACCAGCATTCACCCTGAGGCCCCGCCCATTCTTGAGTGCGACGAGGGCATACACACGCATTGTGACCCTCAGCATGAGTCCTGTCCTCTAGTAAGTCCTCTTTGTGGCTGGACCATTAGATGTCATAATGGACTTGACATGTCCCTAGGCCCCAATATTTAACCAGATTTCTGATTGTCCAGTCGCCCCTCCCCAGGGCTCTGCTCTGGAATCCCTCAATTGGTGGGACACCTGAGGTTAAAAAAGAAAACAACAACAACAACAACAACAACAAAAAACGGACTTCTTCCAGCCCACAGAATGACCCCAAACTCTTTGGACGGGCCAAACCACCAGAGAGTAAGACTCGTCCATTTCCCATGAAGTCACCCAGAAATTCCACGACCATGAGTGACACGATATCCAGAGACAAAAACTTGAGCAGGAGCCTCACACTCACCCTTCTTTCAAATCCCGAAAGGTTCTCCTTATGGTCTGTAGATCAGTCCTGCCATATCTATGACCCGAAACATAAGCCGAGTTTGTGTTTTCAGACAACTGTCCAAACAGCCCTGGCCTACACAACCAACAGGCTCAGGCCCCTGGAGCCAAACCTGAGGACTGTACTTGGCCTCTCCAAGGGAATTGTGTGTTCCCATTCCAATGGCCTCAACCCTCCTAATAGGCTAAACCTCAAAAGTCCCTGATCCAGGGACAATCTGAGCCCAACTGAGCACCTACCTGCACTCAGACCCATAGACAGATGTCCCCAGAGGTAAAAAGGAAAGAACAGGACCCTAGGCACTAATCAGATCCATTGCTTTGGTTTCCAGGCATCTCTCCTCAGAGGCCTGGATTTCAAAAGCAGCATATAGCTGTTTCTTGACTCACCCATCAGAAAACATCTCATCTACACATGGGAAACTTGCACGTTTGAGCTGTGTCAAAGCCTCTGTTTAGGAGAACCTTTTGGGGCCCCAGTGCCACCGCTTCATTCCAAGGTCTCCATAGACACAAAAGCACATTTGGACCCATCCCCAGGGGTGTCCATTTCAACTCAGCGTCCTCGGTTGCTCCCCACAGATCCAGGAGATCCAACCAGACTCGTTGCTAGGAGACAATTGGAATGCGAGGTGGGCTACCCAGCCATCTATCCTTTGAACCCTGCTCAGAATCATTGGCCTGTTGCCAAACAACAGGTCTCAATTGTTCTGCAGAAGACTCTCTGCACTTTGGAGCTTCTCACAACTCCCATCGTGGGAAAACCCCCATGGCCTCGTGATGCCCCCCCATTCATGAAGGGGCCATCAGGGACAGAAACTCCAACCTGAGCGATCGTCTGATCCTCGCCCTGTCTTCAGATGCACGAGATCTCAATACAGGTCTGTAGATTGTGCCTGCCATGGCCTCACCCAGAAACCGAAGCCTAGCTTGTGTTCTCAGACTTTTGTCGTCAGACTACTGGCCCACAAGCCCTCCAGTTTGGCAATCCAGAACTACAATGCAGCACTCTGCCTGCCCTCCAGAAGAAAAACATTGTCCTCTGGGGCCACCCAGTAACCCCAAATGAGGATCAACCTGCACCGACCTTGGCTGTACCCCAAATACATAGGCTGACCAGGGCACTAATGTTCTTTCTGACACGGCCTGAGCCTGGACCCACTGGCCCCTCCCAGACAGCTGGCCGCACACTGAGCACATCGAGCCGCCATGGCCTTAGGTCGTCATCTCTTCCCAACCTCGGTTTTCAGGTTTCAGAACCTAGACCTTATCTCCTATCACTGACCAGGGTTGAAGGTGATGCAGAAATAAGAACTCCTTCCCCATGGCAAGAAACCTTGTGGTTGGCATGCTGTCCAACGTTCAGAGTAGTTGAAACCAGTGTGGCCCATGAGGCCCCGCCCATGCTCGCGGGCCACATTGGTCACAAACACACATTGTGACCCTCAGGCTGAGCCCAATCTTCAAGTAAGGCCACTCAGTGGCTGGATGAAGAGATAGCATATTGGGCTTGCCATGCCCCTAGGCCCCAATTTTTAACCATAGTTTGGGTTGTCCCTTCAGTCTTCCCCACGGCTTTGCTTAGGAATTCCTCTTTTGGTGGGACACCTGAGGTAACAAAACTGAAAGGAGTCCTCCCATCCCACAGATTGACGAAAAGCTATTGGGAATCGGGCCAAATCCTCAGAGAGGAAGATTCGTCCATGGCCCATGAGGCCTCCCCGACATTCCACGGCCATCGCTGATACAAAATCCAGAGACAAAAGCCTGAGCAAGCACCTCAGACTCGCACTTTCTTCATATCCTGAAGAATTTTTCTCATGGTTTGTAGATCGGGCCTGCCATACCTACGTCCCCAAACCTAAGTTGAGTTTGTGTTTTCAGACTTCTGTCCTCAAATTCTTGGGCCACAAACCCTCCAGGCTGGGCCCCTGGAGCCACACATTAGGACTGTGCCTACCAATCCATGGGAATTCTGCCCATTCCATGGTCCAAAATCGTACAAATTAGGAGAAACCTCCAAAGTCCCTGAGGTCATCCCAATAGTGTAGGTCGCCCGGAACAAACAAGGGCTGTCTGACACCAGCTGATAATCGACCTCCACTCATACCATAGTTGGATGTCCCTAGAGAAGAAGATTGAACCAGACAGGACCCTAGGCCATATTAAGATCCATTGCTTTGGGTTACGGGCATGTGTCCTCAAAAGCCTGATTCCAATACGAGCATAGGGGTTTTCCTGAGGCACCCATCAGAACTCATCTCGTCTCCACAAGGAAACCTGTGCATGGGAACCATGTCCAAAGCTTAGGAGAGTACTTCAGGGTCCCGGTGCCACCGCCCCATTCCAAGGCCCTCATGGACACAAAAACACATTAGGACCCATCCTCAGGAAAGTCCATTTCAACTCAGCCACCCTGGTTGCTCCGGTAGAGCCATCAACTCTAAATTGTCTTGTTGCTAGGAGACAATTGGAATGGGAGGCGGGCTTCCCAGGCATCCATCCGCGAACGGTGCTCTGGAGTCATTCCTTATGGGATGTCCTGGAGCTGTCCAACAGGTCTCAATTGTCCCGCAGAAGGAATCCTTGAAGGGGGCATCCCACAACTCCCAACGTGGGAAAACCTCAATGGCCTCGAGATTCTGCTCCCTTCATGAAGCGGCCGTCATGCACAGAAACTCCAACCTGAGCCAACGTCTGATCCTCGCCCTGACTTCAGATGCATGAGATATTGGTTCAGATCTGCAGGGGGTACCTGCCGTGCCCTCGCCCTGAAACCCAAGTCTACCTTGTCTTTTCACACTTCCGTCCTCATACTCCTGGCCCTCAAAGCCCTCAAGTTTGGCAATTCCGGACCCACAATGCAGCACTCTGCCTGCCCTCTAGAAAACAAATTAGTGCCTCATGAGCTGCCCAGGAACGTTAAATGAGGATCACCCTACACAGCACTCGACTTTACCGAAATTATATAGTCTAACATGGGTACTAATGCTCTGTCGAACACAACCTGAGCCCGGATCTCCTGACCAACATCGAGAAAGCTGACTGCACACTGAGCACATAAAACCTGCCATGGCCTTAGGTATCCTATCTTCTGTACCTCAGTTTTCAGGCTTCAGAACCGAGACCTTATCTCTAATCACTGCCCAGGGGTGAGTGTGATGCAGAAATCAGAACTCCTCCTTACCCATGGCAAGAACCCTTGTGGTTGGCACTTTGTCCAACGTTCAGTGAAGGAGAAACCAGCATTCACACTGAGGCCCCGCCCATTCTTGAGTGCGACGAGGGCATACACACGCATTGTGACCCACAGCATGAGTCCTGTCCTCTAGTAAGTCCTCTTTGTGGCTGGACAATTAGATGTCATAATGGGCTTGACATGTCCCTAGGCCACAATTTTTAACCAGATTTCTGATTGTCCAGTCGCCCCTCCCCAGGGCTCTGCTCTGGAATCCCTCATTTGGTGGGACACCTGAGGTTAAAAAAGAAAACAACAACAACAACAACAACAACAACAACAAAAAACGGACTTCTTCCAGCCCACAGAATGACCCCAAACTCTTTGGACAGGGCCAAGCCACCAGAGAGTAAGACTCGTCCATTACCATGAAGTCACCCAAAAATTCCACGACCATGAGTGACACGATATCCAGAGACAAAAACTTGAGCAGGAGCTTCACACTCACCCTTCTTTCAAATCCCGAAATGTTCTCCTCATGGTCTGTAGATCAGTCCTGCCATACCTATGACCCGAAACATAAGACAAGTTTGTGTTTTCAGACAACTGTCCAAACAGCCCTGGCCTACAGAACCTACAGGCTCAGGCCCCTGGAGCCAAACCTGAGGACTGTACTTGGCCTCTCCAAGGGAATTGTGTGTGCCCATTCCAATGGCCTCAACCCTCCTAATAGGATAAACCTCAAAAGTCCCTGATCCAGGGACAATCTGCGCCCAACTGAGCACCTACCTGCACTCAGACCCATAGACAGATGTCCCCAGAGGTAAAAAGGAAAGAACAGGACCCTAGGCACTAATCAGATCCATTGCTTTGGTTTCCAGGCATCTCTCCTCAGAGGCCTGGATTTCAAAAGCAGCATATAGCTGTTTCTTGACTCACCCATCAGAAAACATCTCATCTACACATGGGAAACTTGCACGTTTGAGCTGTGTCAAAGCCTCTGTTTAGGAGAACCTTTTGGGGCCCCAGTGCCACCGCTTCATTCCAAGGTCTCCATAGACACAAAAGCACATTTGGACCCATCCCCAGGGGTGTCCATTTCAACTCAGCGTCCTCGGTTGCTCCCCACAGATCCAGGAGATCTAACCAGTCTCGTTGCTAGGAGACAATTGGAATGCGAGGTGGGCTACCCAGCCATCCATCCTTAGAACCCTGCTCAGAATCATTGGCCTGTTGCCAAACAACAGGTCTCAATTGTTCTGCAGAAGACTCTCTGCACTTTGGAGCTTCTCACAACTCCCATCGTGGGAAAACCCCCATGGCCTCGTGATGCCCCCCCCATTCATGAAGGGGCCATCAGGGACAGAAACTCCAACCTGAGCGATCGTCTGATCCTCGCCCTGTCTTCAGATGCACGAGATCTCAATTCAGGTCTGTAGATTGTGCCTGCCATGGCCTCACCCAGAAACCTAAGCCTAGCTTGTGTTCTCAGACTTTTGTTGTCAGACAACTGGCCCACAAGCCCTCCAGTTTGGCAATCCAGAACTACAATGCAGCACTCTTCCTGCCCACCAGAAGAAAAACATTGTCCTCTGGGGCCACCCAGTAACCCCAAATGAGGATCAACCTGCACCGACCTTGGCTGTACCCCAAATACATAGGCTGACCAGGGCACTAATGTTCTTTCTGACACAGCCTGAGCCTGGACCCACTGGCCCCTTTCAGACAGCTGGCCGCACACTGAGCACATCGAGCCGCCATGGCCTTAGGTCGTCATCTCTTCCCAACCTCGGTTTTCAGGTTTCAGAACCTAGACCTTATCTCCTATCACTGACCAGGGTTGAAGGTGATGCAGAAATCGGAACTCCTTCCCCATGGCAAGAAACCTTGTGGTTGGCATGCTGTCCAACGTTCAGAGTAGTTGAAACCAGTGTGGCCCATGAGGCCCCGCCCATGCTCGCGGGCCACATTGGTCACAAACACACATTGTGACCCTCAGGCTGAGCCCAATCTTCAAGTAAGGCCACTCAGTGGCTGGATGAAGAGATAGCATATTGGGCTTGCCATGCCCCTAGGCCCCAATTTTTAACCATAGTTTGGGTTGTCCCTTCAGTCTTCCCCACGGCTTTGCTTAGGAATTCCTCTTTTGGTGGGACACCTGAGGTAACAAAACTGAAAGGAGTCCTCCCATCCCACAGATTGACGAAAAGCTATTGGGAATCGGGCCAAAACCTCAGAGAGGAAGATTCGTCCATGGCCCATGAGGCCTCCCCGACATTCCACGGCCATCGCTGATACAAAATCCAGAGACAAAAGCCTGAGCAAGCACCTCAGACTCGCACTTTCTTCATATCCTGAAGAATTTTTCTCATGGTTTGTAGATCGGGCCTGCCATACCTACGTCCCCAAACCTAAGTTGAGTTTGTGTTTTCAGACTTCTGTCCTCAAATTCTTGGGCCACACACCCTCCAGGCTGGGCCCCTGGAGCCACACATTAGGACTGTGCCTACCAATCCATGGGAATTCTGCCCATTCCATGGTCCAAAATCGTACAAATTAGGAGAAACCTCCAAAGTCCCTGAGGTCATCCCAATAGTGTAGGTCGCCCGGAACAAACAAGGGCTGTCTGACACCAGCTGATAATCGACCTCCACTCATACCATAGTTGGATGTCCCTAGAGAAGAAGATTGAACCAGACAGGACCCTAGGCCATATTAAGATCCATTGCTTTGGGTTACGGGCATGTGTCCTCAAAAGCCTGACCAATACGAGCATAGGGGTTTTCCTGAGGCACCCATCAGAACTCATCTCGTCTCCACAAGGAAACCTGTGCATGGGAACCATGTCCAAAGCTTAGGAGAGTACTTCAGGGTCCCGGTGCCACCGCCCCATTCCAAGGCCCTCATGGACACAAAAACACATTAGGACCCATCCTCAGGAAAGTCCATTTCAACTCAGCCACCCTGGTTGCTCCGGTAGAGCCATCAACTCTAAATTGTCTTGTTGCTAGGAGACAATTGGAATGGGAGGCGGGCTTCCCAGGCATCCATCCGCGAACGGTGCTCTGGAGTCATTCCTTATGGGATGTCCTGGAGCTGTCCAACAGGTCTCAATGTCCCGCAGAAGGAATCCTTGAAGGGGGCATCCCACAACTCCCAACGTGGGAAAACCTCAATGGCCTCGAGATTCCGCTCCCTTCATGAAGCGGCCGTCATGCACAGAAACTCCAACCTGAGCCAACGTCTGATCCTCGCCCTGACTTCAGATGCATGAGATATTGGTTCAGATCTGCAGGGGGTACCTGCCGTGCCCTCGCCCTGAAACCCAAGTCTACCTTGTCTTTTCACACTTCCGTCCTCATACTCCTGGCCCTCAAAGCCCTCAAGTTTGGTAATTCCGGACCCACAATGCAGCACACTGCCTGCCCTCTAGAAAAAAAATTAGTGCCTCATGAGCTGCCCAGGCACCTTAAATGAGGATCAACCTACACAGCACTCGACTTTACCCAAATTAGATAGTCTAACCTGGGCTCTAATGCACTGTCGAACACAACCTGAGCCTGGACATCCTGACCAACACCCAGAAAGCTGACCGCACACTGAGCACATAAAACCCGCCATGGCCTTAGGTATCCTCTCTTCCCTACCTCAGTTTTCAGGCTTCAGAACCGAGACCTTATCTCCAATCACTGCCCAGGGGTGAGTGTGATGCAGAAATCAGAACTCCTCCTTACCCATGGCAAGAACCCTTGTGGTTGGCACGTTGTCCAACGTTCAGTGTAGGAGAAACCAGCATTCACCCTGAGGCCCCGCCCATTCTTGAGTGCGACAAGGGCATACACACGCATTGTGACCCTCAGCATGAGTCCTGACCTCCAGTAAGTCCTCTTAGTGGCTGGACCATTAGATGTCATCATGGGCTTGACATGTCCCTAGGCCCCAATTTTTAACCAGATTTCTGATTGTCCAGTCGCCCCTCCCCAGGGCTCTGCTCTGGAATCCGTCATTTGGTGGGACACCTGAGGTTAAAAAAGAAAACAACAACAAAAACAAAAAACGGACTTCTTCCAGCCCACTGAATGACCCCAAACTCTTTGGACGGGGCCAAACCACCAGAGAGTAAGACTCGTCCATTTCCCATGATGTCACCCAGAAATTCCACGACCATGAGTGACACGATATCCAGAGACAAAAACTTGAGCAGGGGCCTCACACTCGCCCTTCTTTCAAATCCCGAAGAGTTCTCCTCATGGTCTGTAGATCAGTCCTGCCATACCTATGACCCGAAAAATAAGCCGAGTTTGTGTTTTCAGACAGCTGTCCAAACAGCCCTGGCCTACACAACCTACAGGCTCAGGCCCCTGGAGCCAAACCTGAGGACTGTACCTGGCCTCTCCAAGTGAATTGTTTGTGCCCTTTCCAATGGCCTCAACCCTCCTAATAGGATAAACCTCAAAAGTCCATGATCCAGGGACAATCTGAGCCCAAATGAGCACCTACCTGCACTCAGACCCATAGACAGATGTCCCCAGAGGTAAAAAGGAAAGAACAGGACCCTAGGCACTAATCAGATCCATTGCTTTGGTTTCCAGGCATCTCTCCTCAGAGGCCTGGATTTCAAAAGCAGCATATAGCTGTTTCTTGACTCACCCATCAGAAAACATCTCATCTACACATGGGAAACTTGCACGTTTGAGCTGTGTCAAAGCCTCTGTTTAGGAGAACCTTTTGGGGCCCCAGTGCCACCGCTTCATTCCAAGGTCTCCATAGACACAAAAGCACATTTGGACCCATCCCCAGGGGTGTCCATTTCAACTCAGCGTCCTCGGTTGCTCCCCACAGATCCAGGAGATCTAACCAGTCTCGTTGCTAGGAGACAATTGGAATGCGAGGTGGGCTACCCAGCCATCCATCCTTAGAACCCTGCTCAGAATCATTGGCCTGTTGCCAAACAACAGGTCTCAATTGTTCTGCAGAAGACTCTCTGCACTTTGGAGCTTCTCACAACTCCCATCGTGGGAAAACCCCCATGGCCTCGTGATGCCCCCCCATTCATGAAGGGGCCATCAGGGACAGAAACTCCAACCTGAGCGATCGTCTGATCCTCGCCCTGTCTTCAGATGCACGAGATCTCAATTCAGGTCTGTAGATTGTGCCTGCCATGGCCTCACCCAGAAACCTAAGCCTAGCTTGTGTTCTCAGACTTTTGTTGTCAGACAACTGGCCCACAAGCCCTCCAGTTTGGCAATCCAGAACTACAATGCAGCACTCTTCCTGCCCACCAGAAGAAAAACATTGTCCTCTGGGGCCACCCAGTAACCCCAAATGAGGATCAACCTGCACCGACCTTGGCTGTACCCCAAATACATAGGCTGACCAGGGCACTAATGTTCTTTCTGACACAGCCTGAGCCTGGACCCACTGGCCCCTCCCAGACAGCTGGCCGCACACTGAGCACATCGAGCCGCCATGGCCTTAGGTCGTCATCTCTTCCCAACCTCGGTTTTCAGGTTTCAGAACCTAGACCTTATCTCCTATCACTGACCAGGGTTGAAGGTGATGCAGAAATCGGAACTCCTTCCCCATGGCAAGAAACCTTGTGGTTGGCATGCTGTCCAACGTTCAGAGTAGTTGAAACCAGTGTGGCCCATGAGGCCCCGCCCATGCTCGCGGGCCACATTGGTCACAAACACACATTGTGACCCTCAGGCTGAGCCCAATCTTCAAGTAAGGCCACTCAGTGGCTGGATGAAGAGATAGCATATTGGGCTTGCCATGCCCCTAGGCCCCAATTTTTAACCATAGTTTGGGTTGTCCCTTCAGTCTTCCCCACGGCTTTGCTTAGGAATTCCTCTTTTGGTGGGACACCTGAGGTAACAAAACTGAAAGGAGTCCTCCCATCCCACAGATTGACGAAAAGCTATTGGGAATCGGGCCAAAACCTCAGAGAGGAAGATTCGTCCATGGCCCATGAGGCCTCCCCGACATTCCACGGCCATCGCTGATACAAAATCCAGAGACAAAAGCCTGAGCAAGCACCTCAGACTCGCACTTTCTTCATATCCTGAAGAATTTTTCTCATGGTTTGTAGATCGGGCCTGCCATACCTACGTCCCCAAACCTAAGTTGAGTTTGTGTTTTCAGACTTCTGTCCTCAAATTCTTGGGCCACACACCCTCCAGGCTGGGCCCCTGGAGCCACACATTAGGACTGTGCCTACCAATCCATGGGAATTCTGCCCATTCCATGGTCCAAAATCGTACAAATTAGGAGAAACCTCCAAAGTCCCTGAGGTCATCCCAATAGTGTAGGTCGCCCGGAACAAACAAGGGCTGTCTGACACCAGCTGATAATCGACCTCCACTCATACCATAGTTGGATGTCCCTAGAGAAGAAGATTGAACCAGACAGGACCCTAGGCCATATTAAGATCCATTGCTTTGGGTTACGGGCATGTGTCCTCAAAAGCCTGACCAATACGAGCATAGGGGTTTTCCTGAGGCACCCATCAGAACTCATCTCGTCTCCACAAGGAAACCTGTGCATGGGAACCATGTCCAAAGCTTAGGAGAGTACTTCAGGGTCCCGGTGCCACCGCCCCATTCCAAGGCCCTCATGGACACAAAAACACATTAGGACCCATCCTCAGGAAAGTCCATTTCAACTCAGCCACCCTGGTTGCTCCGGTAGAGCCATCAACTCTAAATTGTCTTGTTGCTAGGAGACAATTGGAATGGGAGGCGGGCTTCCCAGGCATCCATCCGCGAACGGTGCTCTGGAGTCATTCCTTATGGGATGTCCTGGAGCTGTCCAACAGGTCTCAATGTCCCGCAGAAGGAATCCTTGAAGGGGGCATCCCACAACTCCCAACGTGGGAAAACCTCAATGGCCTCGAGATTCCGCTCCCTTCATGAAGCGGCCGTCATGCACAGAAACTCCAACCTGAGCCAACGTCTGATCCTCGCCCTGACTTCAGATGCATGAGATATTGGTTCAGATCTGCAGGGGGTACCTGCCGTGCCCTCGCCCTGAAACCCAAGTCTACCTTGTCTTTTCACACTTCCGTCCTCATACTCCTGGCCCTCAAAGCCCTCAAGTTTGGTAATTCCGGACCCACAATGCAGCACACTGCCTGCCCTCTAGAAAAAAAATTAGTGCCTCATGAGCTGCCCAGGCACCTTAAATGAGGATCAACCTACACAGCACTCGACTTTACCCAAATTAGATAGTCTAACCTGGGCTCTAATGCACTGTCGAACACAACCTGAGCCTGGACATCCTGACCAACACCCAGAAAGCTGACCGCACACTGAGCACATAAAACCCGCCATGGCCTTAGGTATCCTCTCTTCCCTACCTCAGTTTTCAGGCTTCAGAACCGAGACCTTATCTCCAATCACTGCCCAGGGGTGAGTGTGATGCAGAAATCAGAACTCCTCCTTACCCATGGCAAGAACCCTTGTGGTTGGCACGTTGTCCAACGTTCAGTGTAGGAGAAACCAGCATTCACCCTGAGGCCCCGCCCATTCTTGAGTGCGACAAGGGCATACACACGCATTGTGACCCTCAGCATGAGTCCTGACCTCCAGTAAGTCCTCTTAGTGGCTGGACCATTAGATGTCATCATGGGCTTGACATGTCCCTAGGCCCCAATTTTTAACCAGATTTCTGATTGTCCAGTCGCCCCTCCCCAGGGCTCTGCTCTGGAATCCGTCATTTGGTGGGACACCTGAGGTTAAAAAAGAAAACAACAACAAAAACAAAAAACGGACTTCTTCCAGCCCACTGAATGACCCCAAACTCTTTGGACGGGGCCAAACCACCAGAGAGTAAGACTCGTCCATTTCCCATGATGTCACCCAGAAATTCCACGACCATGAGTGACACGATATCCAGAGACAAAAACTTGAGCAGGGGCCTCACACTCGCCCTTCTTTCAAATCCCGAAGAGTTCTCCTCATGGTCTGTAGATCAGTCCTGCCATACCTATGACCCGAAAAATAAGCCGAGTTTGTGTTTTCAGACAGCTGTCCAAACAGCCCTGGCCTACACAACCTACAGGCTCAGGCCCCTGGAGCCAAACCTGAGGACTGTACCTGGCCTCTCCAAGTGAATTGTTTGTGCCCTTTCCAATGGCCTCAACCCTCCTAATAGGATAAACCTCAAAAGTCCATGATCCAGGGACAATCTGAGCCCAAATGAGCACCTACCTGCACTCAGACCCATAGACAGATGTCCCCAGAGGTAAAAAGGAAAGAACAGGACCCTAGGCACTAATCAGATCCATTGCTTTGGTTTCCAGGCATCTCTCCTCAGAGGCCTGGATTTCAAAAGCAGCATATAGCTGTTTCTTGACTCACCCATCAGAAAACATCTCATCTACACATGGGAAACTTGCACGTTTGAGCTGTGTCAAAGCCTCTGTTTAGGAGAACCTTTTGGGGCCCCAGTGCCACCGCTTCATTCCAAGGTCTCCATAGACACAAAAGCACATTTGGACCCATCCCCAGGGGTGTCCATTTCAACTCAGCGTCCTCGGTTGCTCCCCACAGATCCAGGAGATCTAACCAGTCTCGTTGCTAGGAGACAATTGGAATGCGAGGTGGGCTACCCAGCCATCCATCCTTAGAACCCTGCTCAGAATCATTGGCCTGTTGCCAAACAACAGGTCTCAATTGTTCTGCAGAAGACTCTCTGCACTTTGGAGCTTCTCACAACTCCCATCGTGGGAAAACCCCCATGGCCTCGTGATGCCCCCCCATTCATGAAGGGGCCATCAGGGACAGAAACTCCAACCTGAGCGATCGTCTGATCCTCGCCCTGTCTTCAGATGCACGAGATCTCAATTCAGGTCTGTAGATTGTGCCTGCCATGGCCTCACCCAGAAACCTAAGCCTAGCTTGTGTTCTCAGACTTTTGTTGTCAGACAACTGGCCCACAAGCCCTCCAGTTTGGCAATCCAGAACTACAATGCAGCACTCTTCCTGCCCACCAGAAGAAAAACATTGTCCTCTGGGGCCACCCAGTAACCCCAAATGAGGATCAACCTGCACCGACCTTGGCTGTACCCCAAATACATAGGCTGACCAGGGCACTAATGTTCTTTCTGACACAGCCTGAGCCTGGACCCACTGGCCCCTCCCAGACAGCTGGCCGCACACTGAGCACATCGAGCCGCCATGGCCTTAGGTCGTCATCTCTTCCCAACCTCGGTTTTCAGGTTTCAGAACCTAGACCTTATCTCCTATCACTGACCAGGGTTGAAGGTGATGCAGAAATCGGAACTCCTTCCCCATGGCAAGAAACCTTGTGGTTGGCATGCTGTCCAACGTTCAGAGTAGTTGAAACCAGTGTGGCCCATGAGGCCCCGCCCATGCTCGCGGGCCACATTGGTCACAAACACACATTGTGACCCTCAGGCTGAGCCCAATCTTCAAGTAAGGCCACTCAGTGGCTGGATGAAGAGATAGCATATTGGGCTTGCCATGCCCCTAGGCCCCAATTTTTAACCATAGTTTGGGTTGTCCCTTCAGTCTTCCCCACGGCTTTGCTTAGGAATTCCTCTTTTGGTGGGACACCTGAGGTAACAAAACTGAAAGGAGTCCTCCCATCCCACAGATTGACGAAAAGCTATTGGGAATCGGGCCAAAACCTCAGAGAGGAAGATTCGTCCATGGCCCATGAGGCCTCCCCGACATTCCACGGCCATCGCTGATACAAAATCCAGAGACAAAAGCCTGAGCAAGCACCTCAGACTCGCACTTTCTTCATATCCTGAAGAATTTTTCTCATGGTTTGTAGATCGGGCCTGCCATACCTACGTCCCCAAACCTAAGTTGAGTTTGTGTTTTCAGACTTCTGTCCTCAAATTCTTGGGCCACACACCCTCCAGGCTGGGCCCCTGGAGCCACACATTAGGACTGTGCCTACCAATCCATGGGAATTCTGCCCATTCCATGGTCCAAAATCGTACAAATTAGGAGAAACCTCCAAAGTCCCTGAGGTCATCCCAATAGTGTAGGTCGCCCGGAACAAACAAGGGCTGTCTGACACCAGCTGATAATCGACCTCCACTCATACCATAGTTGGATGTCCCTAGAGAAGAAGATTGAACCAGACAGGACCCTAGGCCATATTAAGATCCATTGCTTTGGGTTACGGGCATGTGTCCTCAAAAGCCTGACCAATACGAGCATAGGGGTTTTCCTGAGGCACCCATCAGAACTCATCTCGTCTCCACAAGGAAACCTGTGCATGGGAACCATGTCCAAAGCTTAGGAGAGTACTTCAGGGTCCCGGTGCCACCGCCCCATTCCAAGGCCCTCATGGACACAAAAACACATTAGGACCCATCCTCAGGAAAGTCCATTTCAACTCAGCCACCCTGGTTGCTCCGGTAGAGCCATCAACTCTAAATTGTCTTGTTGCTAGGAGACAATTGGAATGGGAGGCGGGCTTCCCAGGCATCCATCCGCGAACGGTGCTCTGGAGTCATTCCTTATGGGATGTCCTGGAGCTGTCCAACAGGTCTCAATTGTCCCGCAGAAGGAATCCTTGAAGGGGGCATCCCACAACTCCCAACGTGGGAAAACCTCAATGGCCTCGAGATTCCGCTCCCTTCATGAAGCGGCCGTCATGCACAGAAACTCCAACCTGAGCCAACGTCTGATCCTCGCCCTGACTTCAGATGCATGAGATATTGGTTCAGATCTGCAGGGGGTACCTGCCGTGCCCTCGCCCTGAAACCCAAGTCTACCTTGTCTTTTCACACTTCCGTCCTCATACTCCTGGCCCTCAAAGCCCTCAAGTTTGGCAATTCCGGACCCACAATGCAGCACTCTGCCTGCCCTCTAGAAAACAAATTAGTGCCTCATGAGCTGCCCAGGAACGTTAAATGAGGATCACCCTACACAGCACTCGACTTTACCGAAATTATATAGTCTAACATGGGTACTAATGCTCTGTCGAACACAACCTGAGCCCGGATCTCCTGACCAACATCGAGAAAGCTGACTGCACACTGAGCACATAAAACCTGCCATGGCCTTAGGTATCCTATCTTCTGTACCTCAGTTTTCAGGCTTCAGAACCGAGACCTTATCTCTAATCACTGCCCAGGGGTGAGTGTGATGCAGAAATCAGAACTCCTCCTTACCCATGGCAAGAACCCTTGTGGTTGGCACTTTGTCCAACGTTCAGTGAAGGAGAAACCAGCATTCACACTGAGGCCCCGCCCATTCTTGAGTGCGACGAGGGCATACACACGCATTGTGACCCACAGCATGAGTCCTGTCCTCTAGTAAGTCCTCTTTGTGGCTGGACAATTAGATGTCATAATGGGCTTGACATGTCCCTAGGCCACAATTTTTAACCAGATTTCTGATTGTCCAGTCGCCCCTCCCCAGGGCTCTACTCTGGAATCCCTCATTTGGTGGGACACCTGAGGTTAAAAAAGAAAACAACAACAACAACAACAACAACAACAAAAAACGGACTTCTTCCAGCCCACAGAATGACCCCAAACTCTTTGGACAGGGCCAAGCCACCAGAGAGTAAGACTCGTCCATTACCATGAAGTCACCCAAAAATTCCACGACCATGAGTGACACGATATCCAGAGACAAAAACTTGAGCAGGAGCTTCACACTCACCCTTCTTTCAAATCCCGAAATGTTCTCCTCATGGTCTGTAGATGAGTCCTGCCATACCTATGACCCGAAACATAAGACAAGTTTGTGTTTTCAGACAACTGTCCAAACAGCCCTGGCCTACAGAACCTACAGGCTCAGGCCCCTGGAGCCAAACCTGAGGACTGTACTTGGCCTCTCCAAGGGAATTGTGTGTGCCCATTCCAATGGCCTCAACCCTCCTAATAGGATAAACCTCAAAAGTCCCTGATCCAGGGACAATCTGCGCCCAACTGAGCACCTACCTGCACTCAGACCCATAGACAGATGTCCCCAGAGGTAAAAAGGAAAGAACAGGACCCTAGGCACTAATCAGATCCATTGCTTTGGTTTCCAGGCATCTCTCCTCAGAGGCCTGGATTTCAAAAGCAGCATATAGCTGTTTCTTGACTCACCCATCAGAAAACATCTCATCTACACATGGGAAACTTGCACGTTTGAGCTGTGTCAAAGCCTCTGTTTAGGAGAACCTTTTGGGGCCCCAGTGCCACCGCTTCATTCCAAGGTCTCCATAGACACAAAAGCACATTTGGACCCATCCCCAGGGGTGTCCATTTCAACTCAGCGTCCTCGGTTGCTCCCCACAGATCCAGGAGATCTAACCAGTCTCGTTGCTAGGAGACAATTGGAATGCGAGGTGGGCTACCCAGCCATCCATCCTTAGAACCCTGCTCAGAATCATTGGCCTGTTGCCAAACAACAGGTCTCAATTGTTCTGCAGAAGACTCTCTGCACTTTGGAGCTTCTCACAACTCCCATCGTGGGAAAACCCCCATGGCCTCGTGATGCCCCCCCATTCATGAAGGGGCCATCAGGGACAGAAACTCCAACCTGAGCGATCGTCTGATCCTCGCCCTGTCTTCAGATGCACGAGATCTCAATTCAGGTCTGTAGATTGTGCCTGCCATGGCCTCACCCAGAAACCTAAGCCTAGCTTGTGTTCTCAGACTTTTGTTGTCAGACAACTGGCCCACAAGCCCTCCAGTTTGGCAATCCAGAACTACAATGCAGCACTCTTCCTGCCCACCAGAAGAAAAACATTGTCCTCTGGGGCCACCCAGTAACCCCAAATGAGGATCAACCTGCACCGACCTTGGCTGTACCCCAAATACATAGGCTGACCAGGGCACTAATGTTCTTTCTGACACAGCCTGAGCCTGGACCCACTGGCCCCTCCCAGACAGCTGGCCGCACACTGAGCACATCGAGCCGCCATGGCCTTAGGTCGTCATCTCTTCCCAACCTCGGTTTTCAGGTTTCAGAACCTAGACCTTATCTCCTATCACTGACCAGGGTTGAAGGTGATGCAGAAATCGGAACTCCTTCCCCATGGCAAGAAACCTTGTGGTTGGCATGCTGTCCAACGTTCAGAGTAGTTGAAACCAGTGTGGCCCATGAGGCCCCGCCCATGCTCGCGGGCCACATTGGTCACAAACACACATTGTGACCCTCAGGCTGAGCCCAATCTTCAAGTAAGGCCACTCAGTGGCTGGATGAAGAGATAGCATATTGGGCTTGCCATGCCCCTAGGCCCCAATTTTTAACCATAGTTTGGGTTGTCCCTTCAGTCTTCCCCACGGCTTTGCTTAGGAATTCCTCTTTTGGTGGGACACCTGAGGTAACAAAACTGAAAGGAGTCCTCCCATCCCACAGATTGACGAAAAGCTATTGGGAATCGGGCCAAAACCTCAGAGAGGAAGATTCGTCCATGGCCCATGAGGCCTCCCCGACATTCCACGGCCATCGCTGATACAAAATCCAGAGACAAAAGCCTGAGCAAGCACCTCAGACTCGCACTTTCTTCATATCCTGAAGAATTTTTCTCATGGTTTGTAGATCGGGCCTGCCATACCTACGTCCCCAAACCTAAGTTGAGTTTGTGTTTTCAGACTTCTGTCCTCAAATTCTTGGGCCACACACCCTCCAGGCTGGGCCCCTGGAGCCACACATTAGGACTGTGCCTACCAATCCATGGGAATTCTGCCCATTCCATGGTCCAAAATCGTACAAATTAGGAGAAACCTCCAAAGTCCCTGAGGTCATCCCAATAGTGTAGGTCGCCCGGAACAAACAAGGGCTGTCTGACACCAGCTGATAATCGACCTCCACTCATACCATAGTTGGATGTCCCTAGAGAAGAAGATTGAACCAGACAGGACCCTAGGCCATATTAAGATCCATTGCTTTGGGTTACGGGCATGTGTCCTCAAAAGCCTGACCAATACGAGCATAGGGGTTTTCCTGAGGCACCCATCAGAACTCATCTCGTCTCCACAAGGAAACCTGTGCATGGGAACCATGTCCAAAGCTTAGGAGAGTACTTCAGGGTCCCGGTGCCACCGCCCCATTCCAAGGCCCTCATGGACACAAAAACACATTAGGACCCATCCTCAGGAAAGTCCATTTCAACTCAGCCACCCTGGTTGCTCCGGTAGAGCCATCAACTCTAAATTGTCTTGTTGCTAGGAGACAATTGGAATGGGAGGCGGGCTTCCCAGGCATCCATCCGCGAACGGTGCTCTGGAGTCATTCCTTATGGGATGTCCTGGAGCTGTCCAACAGGTCTCAATGTCCCGCAGAAGGAATCCTTGAAGGGGGCATCCCACAACTCCCAACGTGGGAAAACCTCAATGGCCTCGAGATTCCGCTCCCTTCATGAAGCGGCCGTCATGCACAGAAACTCCAACCTGAGCCAACGTCTGATCCTCGCCCTGACTTCAGATGCATGAGATATTGGTTCAGATCTGCAGGGGGTACCTGCCGTGCCCTCGCCCTGAAACCCAAGTCTACCTTGTCTTTTCACACTTCCGTCCTCATACTCCTGGCCCTCAAAGCCCTCAAGTTTGGTAATTCCGGACCCACAATGCAGCACACTGCCTGCCCTCTAGAAAAAAAATTAGTGCCTCATGAGCTGCCCAGGCACCTTAAATGAGGATCAACCTACACAGCACTCGACTTTACCCAAATTAGATAGTCTAACCTGGGCTCTAATGCACTGTCGAACACAACCTGAGCCTGGACATCCTGACCAACACCCAGAAAGCTGACCGCACACTGAGCACATAAAACCCGCCATGGCCTTAGGTATCCTCTCTTCCCTACCTCAGTTTTCAGGCTTCAGAACCGAGACCTTATCTCCAATCACTGCCCAGGGGTGAGTGTGATGCAGAAATCAGAACTCCTCCTTACCCATGGCAAGAACCCTTGTGGTTGGCACGTTGTCCAACGTTCAGTGTAGGAGAAACCAGCATTCACCCTGAGGCCCCGCCCATTCTTGAGTGCGACAAGGGCATACACACGCATTGTGACCCTCAGCATGAGTCCTGTCCTCCAGTAAGTCCTCTTAGTGGCTGGACCATTAGATGTCATCATGGGCTTGACATGTCCCTAGGCCCCAATTTTTAACCAGATTTCTGATTGTCCAGTCGCCCCTCCCCAGGGCTCTGCTCTGGAATCCGTCATTTGGTGGGACACCTGAGGTTAAAAAAGAAAACAACAACAAAAACAAAAAACGGACTTCTTCCAGCCCACTGAATGACCCCAAACTCTTTGGACGGGGCCAAACCACCAGAGAGTAAGACTCGTCCATTTCCCATGATGTCACCCAGAAATTCCACGACCATGAGTGACACGATATCCAGAGACAAAAACTTGAGCAGGGGCCTCACACTCGCCCTTCTTTCAAATCCCGAAGAGTTCTCCTCATGGTCTGTAGATCAGTCCTGCCATACCTATGACCCGAAAAATAAGCCGAGTTTGTGTTTTCAGACAGCTGTCCAAACAGCCCTGGCCTACACAACCTACAGGCTCAGGCCCCTGGAGCCAAACCTGAGGACTGTACCTGGCCTCTCCAAGTGAATTGTTTGTGCCCTTTCCAATGGCCTCAACCCTCCTAATAGGATAAACCTCAAAAGTCCATGATCCAGGGACAATCTGAGCCCAAATGAGCACCTACCTGCACTCAGACCCATAGAC
Organism: Mustela nivalis; assembly: GCF_964662115.1. Lineage (NCBI taxonomy): Eukaryota > Metazoa > Chordata > Mammalia > Carnivora > Mustelidae > Mustela > Mustela nivalis. Next base: position 28,621 of record NW_028136183.1, read on the forward strand.
AGATGTCCCCAGAGGTAAAAAGGAAAGAACAGGACCCTAGGCACTAATCAGATCCATTGCTTTGGTTTCAAGGCATCTCTCCTCAGAGGCCTGGATTTCCAAAGCAGCATCTAGCTGTTTCTTGACTCACCCATCAGAAAACATCTCATCTACACATGGGAAACTTGCACGTTGGAGCTGTGACAAAGCCTCTGTTTAGGAGAACCCTTTAGGGCCCCAGTGCCACCGCTTCATTCCAAGGGCTCCATAGACACAAAAGCACATTAGGACCCATCCCCAGGGGTGTCCATTTCAACTCAGCGTCCTCGGTTGCTCCCCACACATCCAGGAGATTTAACCTGTCTTGTTGCTAGGAGACAATTGGAATGCGAGGTGGGCTACCCAGCCATCCATCCTTAGAACCCTGCTCAGAATCATTGGCCTGGAGCCAAACAACAGGTCTCAATTGTTCTGCAGAAGACTCTCTGCACTTTGGAGCTTCTCACAACTCCCATCGTGGGAAAACCCCCATGGCCTCGTGATGCCCCCCCATTCATGAAGGGGCCATCAGGGACAGAAACTCCAACCTGAGCGATCGTCTGATCCTCGCCCTGTCTTCAGATGCACGAGATCTCAATTCAGGTCTGTAGATTGTGCCTGCCATGGCCTCACCCAGAAACCTAAGCCTAGCTTGTGTTCTCAGACTTTTGTCGTCAGACTACTGGCCCACAAGCCCTCCAGTTTGGCAATCCAGAACTACAATGCAGCTCTCTTCCTGCCCTCCAGAAGAAAAATATTGTCCTCTGGGGCTACCCAGTAACCCCAAATGAGGATCAACCTGCACCGACCTTGGCTGTACCCCCAATACATAGGCTGACCAGGGCACTAATGTCTTTCTGACACAGCCTGAGCCTGGACCCCCTGGCCCCTCCCAGACAGCTGGCCGCACACTGAGCACATCGGGCCGCCATGGCCTTAGGTCGTCATCTCTTCCCAACCTCGGTTTTCAGGTTTCAGAACCTAGACCTTATCTCCTATCACTGCCCAGGGTTGAAGGTGATGCAGAAATCAGAACTCCTTCCCCATGGCAAGAAACCTTGTGGTTGGCATGCTGTCCAACGTTCAGAGTAGTTGAAACCAGTGAGGCCCATGAGGCCCTGCCCATGCTCGCGGGCCACATTGGTCACAAACACACATTGTGACCCTCAGGCTGAGCCCAGTCCTCAAGTAAGGCCACTCAGTGGCTGGATGAAGAGATAGCATATTGGGCTTGCCATGCCCCTAGGCCCCAATTTTTAACCATAGTTCGGGAAGTCCCCTCAGTCTTCCCCACGGCTTTGCATTGGAATTCCTCTTTTGGTGGGACACCTGAGGTAACAAAACTGAAAGGAGTCCTCCCTTCCCACGGATTGACGAAAAGCAATTGGGAATCGGTCCAAATCCTCAGAGAGGAAGATTCGTCCATGGCCCATGAGGCCTCCCCGACATTCCACGGCCATCGCTGATACAAAATCCAGAGACAAAAGCCTGAGCAAGCGCCTCAGACTCGCACTTCCTTCATATCCCGAAGAGTTTTTCTCATGGTTTGTAGATCGGGCCTGCCATACCTATGTCCCCAATCCTAAGTTGAGTTTGTGTTTTCAGACTTCTGTCCTCAAAGTCTTGGGCCACACACCCTCCAGGCTGGGCCCCTGGAGCCACACATTAGGACTGTGCCTACCAATCCATGGGAATTCTGCCCATTCCATGGTCCAAATCGTACAAATTAGGAGAAACCTCCAAAGTCCCTGAGGTCATCCCAATAGTGTAGGTCGCCCGGAACAAACAAGGGCTGTCTGACAACAGCTGATAATCGACCTCCACTCATACCATAGTTGGATGTCCCTAGAGAAGAAGATTGAACCAGACAGGACCCTAGGCCATATTAAGATCCATTGCTTTGGGTTACGGGCATGTGTCCTCAAAAGCCTGATTCCAATACGAGCATAGGGGTTTTCCTGAGGCACCCATCAGAACTCATCTCGTCTCCACAAGGAAACCTGTGCATGGGAGCCATGTCCAAAGCTTAGGAGAGTACTTCAGGGTCCCGGTGCCACCGCCCCATTCCAAGGCCCTCATGGACACAAAATCACATTAGGACCCATCCTCAGGAAAGTCCATTTCAACTCAGCCACCCTGGTTGCTCCGGCAGACCATCAACTCTAAACTGTCTTGTTGCTAGGAGACAATTGGAATGGGAGGCGGGCTTCCCAGGCATCCATCCGCGAACGGTGCTCTGGAGTCATTCCATGTGGGATGTTCTGGAGCTGTCCAACAGGTCTCAATTGTCCCGCAGAAGGAATCTTTGAAGGGGGCATCCCACAACTCCCAACGTGGGAAAACCTCAATAGCCTCGAGATTCCGCTCCCTTCATGAAGCGGCCGTCATGCACAGAAACTCCAACCTGAGCCAACGTCTGATCCTCGCCCTGACTTCAGATCATGAGATATTGGTTCAGATCTGCAGGGGGTACCTGCCGTGCCCTCGCCCTGAAACCCAAGTCAGCCTTGTCTTCTCACACTTCCGTCCTCACACTCCTGGCCCTGAAGCCCTCAAGTTTGGCAATACCGGACCCACAATGCAGCACTCTGCCTGCCCTCTAGAAAAAAAATTAGTGCCTCATGAGCTGCCCAGGCACCTTAAATGAGGATAAACCTACACAGCACTCGACTTTACCCAAATTAGATAATCTAACCTGGGCTCTAATGCACTGTCGAACACAACCTGAGCCCGGACCTCCTGACCAACACCCAGAAAGCTGACCGCACACTGAGCACATAAAACCCGCCATGGCCTTAGGTATGCTCTCTTCTGTACCTCAGTTTTCAGGCTTCAAGACCGAGACCTTATCTCCAATCACTGCCCAGGGGTGAGTGTGATGCAGAAATCAGAACTCCTCCTTACCCATGGCAAGAACCCTTGTGGTTGGCACGTTGTCCAACGTTCAGTGTAGGAGAAACCAGCATTCACCCTGAGGCCCCGCCCATTCTTGAGTGCGACGAGGGCAAACACACGCATTGTGACCCTCAGCATGAGTCCTGTCCTCTAGTAAGTCCTCTTAGTGGCTGGACCATTAGATGTCATAATGGGCTTGACATGTCCCTAGGCCCCAATTTTTAACCAGATTTCTGATTGTCCAGACGCCCCTCCCCAGGGCTCTGCTCTGGAATCCCTCATTTGGTGGGACACCTGAGGTTAAAAAAGAAAACAACAAAAACAACAACAACAACAAAAAACGGACTTCTTCCAGCCCACAGATGACCCCAAACTCTTTGGACGGGGCCAAACCACCAGAGAGTAAGACTCGTCCATTTCCCATGAAGTCACCCAGAAATTCCACGACCATGAGTGACACGATATCCAGAGACAAAAACTTGAGCAGGGGCCTCACACTCGCCCTTCTTTCAAATCCCGAAGAGTTCTCCTCATGGTCTGTAGATCAGTCCTGCCATACCTATGACCCGAAACATAAGCCGAGTTTGTGTTTTCAGACAACTGTCCAAACAGCCCTGGCCTACACAACCTACAGGCTTAGGCCCCTGGAGCCAAACCTGAGGACTTTACTTGGCCTCTCCAAGGGAATTGTGTGTGCCCATTCCAATGGCCTCAACCCTCCTAATAGGATAAACCTCAAAAGTCCCTGATCCAGGAACAATCTGAGCCCAACTGAGCACCTACCTGCACTCAGACCCATAGACAGATGTCCCCAGAGGTAAAAAGGAAAGAACAGGCCCCTAGGAACTAATCAGATCCATTGCTTTGGTTTCCAGGCATCTCTCCTCAGAGGCCTGGAGTTCAAAAGCAGCATCTAGCTGTTTCTTGACTCACCCATCAGAAAACATCTCATCTGCACATGGGAAACTTGTACGTTGGAGCTGTGTCAAAGCCTCTGTTTAGGAGAACCCTTTAGGGCCCCAGTGCCACCGCTTCATTCCAAGGTCTCCATAGACACAAAAGCACATTAGGACCCATTCCCAGGGGTGTCCATTTCAACTCAGCGTCCTAGGTTGCTCCCCACAGATCCAGGAGATCTAACCTGTCTTGTTGCTAGGAGACAATTGGAATGCGAGGTGGGCTACCCAGCCATCCATCCTTAGAACCCTGCTCAGAATCATTGGCCTGGAGCCAAACAACAGGTCTCACTTGTCCTGCAGAAGACACTCTGCTGTTTGGAGGTTCTCACAACTCCCATCGTGGGAAAACCCCCATGGCCTCGTGATGCCCCCCCAGTCATGAAGGGGCCATCAGGGACAGAAACTCCAACCTGAGTGATCGTCTGATCCTTGCCCTGACTTCAGAGGCACGAGATCTCGATTCAGGTCTGTAGATTGTGCCTGCCATGGCCTCACCCAGAAACCTAAGCCTAGCTTGTGTTCTCAGACTTTTGTCGTCACACTAGTGGCCCACAAGCCCTCCAGTTTGGCAATCCAGAACTACATTGCAGCACTCTGCCTGCCTTCCAGAAGAAACACATTGTCCTCTGGGGCTACCCAGTAACCCCAAATGAGGATCAACCCGCACCGACCTTGGCTGGACCCCAAATACATAGGCTGACCAGGGCACTAATGTCCTTTCTGATACAGACTGAGCCTGGACCCCTTGGCCCCTCCCAGACAGCTGGCCGCACACTCAGCACATCGAGCCGCCATGGCCATAGGTCGTCAGCTCTTCCCAACATCGGTTTTCAGGTTTCAGAAACTACAGCTTATCTCCTATCACTGCCCAGGTTTGAAGGTGATGCAGAAATCAGAACTCATTCCCCATGGCAAGAAACCTTGTGGTTGGCATGTTGTCCAACGTTCAGTGTAGTTGAAACCAGTGTAGCCCATGAGGCCCCGCCCATGTTCACGGGCCACATTGGTCACAAACACACATTGTGACCCTCAGGCTGAGCCCAGTCCTCTAGTAAGGCCACTCAGTGGCTGGATGAAGAGATAGCATATTGGGCTTGCCATGCCCCTAGGCCCCAATTTTTAACCATAGTTCGGGTTGTCCCTTCAGTCTTCCCCACGGCTTTGCTTTGGAATTCCTCTTTTGGTGGGACACCTGAGGTAACAAAACTGAAATGAGTCCTCCCATCCCACAGATTGACGAAAAGCAATTGGGAATCGGGCCAAATCCTCAGAGAGGAAGATTCGTCCATGGCCCATGAGGCCTCCCCGACATTCCACGGCCATCGCTGATACAAAATCCAGAGACAAAAGCCTGAGCAAGCGCCTCAGACTCGCACTTTCTTCATATCCTGAAGAGTTCGTCTCATGGTTTGTAGATCGGGCCTGCCATACCTACGTCCCCAAACCTAGGCTGAGTTTGTGTTTTCAGACTTCTGTCCTCAAATTCTTGGGCCACACACCCTCCAGGCTGGGCCCCTGGAGCCACACATTAAGACTGTGCCTACCAATCCAAGGGAATTCTGCCCATTCCATGGTCCAAAATCGTACAAATTAGGAGAAACCTCCAAAGTCCCTGAGGTCATCCCAATAGTGTAGGTCGCCCGGAACAAACAAGGACTGTCTGACACCAGCTGATAATCGACCTCCACTCATACCATAGATGGATGTCTCCAGAGAAGAAGATTGAACCATACAGGACCCTAGGCCATTATAGGATCCATAGCTTTGGGTTACAGGCATGTGTCCTCAAAAGCCTGATTCCAATACGAGCATAGGAATTTTCCTGAGGCACCCATCAGAATTCATCTCGTCTCCCCAAGGAAACCTGTGCGTGGGAGCCATGTCCAAAGCTAAGGAGAGTACTTCAGGGTCCCGGTGCCACAACCCCATTCCAAGGCCCTCATGGACACAAAAACACATTAGGACCCATCCTCATGAAAGTCCATTTCAACTGAGCCACCCCGGTTGCTCCGGCAGAGCCATCCGATCTAAACTATCTTGTTGCTAGGAGACAATTGGAATGCGAGGCGGACTTCCCAGGCATCCATCCGCGAACGGTGCTCTGGAGTCATTCCATAGGGGATGTCCTGGAGTTGTCCAACAGGTCTCAATTGTCCCGCAGAAGGAATCCTTGAAGGGGGCATCCCACAACTCCCAACATGGGAAAACCTCAATGGCCTCGAGATTCTGCTCCCTTCATGAAGCGGCCGTCATGCTCAGAAACTCCAACCTGAGCCAACGTCTGAGCCTCGCCCTGACTTCAGATGAATGACATATTGGTTCAGATCTGCAGGGGGTACCTGCCGTGCCCTCCCCCTGAAACCCAAATCTAGCTTGTCTTCTCAGACTTCCGTCCTCACACTCCTGGCCCCGAAGCCCTCAAGTTTGGCAATTCCGGACCCACAATGCAGAGCTCTGCCTGCCCTCTAGAAAAAAAATTATTGCATCATGAGCTGCAGAGGCACCTTAAATGAGGATCAACCTACAAAGCACTCGACTTTACCCAAATTATATAGTCTAACCAGGGCACTAATGCACTGTCGAACACAACCTGAGCCCGGACCTCCTGGCCAATCCCCATAAAGCTGACCGCACACTAAGCACATAAATCCCGCCATGGCCTTCGGTCTAATCTCTTCCCTACCTCAGTTTTCAGGCTTCAGAACCGAGACCTTATCTCCACTCACTGCCCAGGGGTGAGTGTGATGCAGAAATCAGAACTCCTCCTTACCCATGGCAAGTACCCTTGTGGTTGGCACGTTGTCCGACGTTCAGTGTAGGAAAAACCAGCATTCACACTGAGGCCCCGCCCATTCTTGAGTGCGACGAGGCCATACACACGCATTGTGACCCTCAGCAGGAGTCCTGTCCTCTAGTAAGTCCTCTCAGTGGCTGGACCATTAGATGTCATAATGGGCTTGACATGTCCCTAGGCCCCAATTTTTAACCAGTTTTCTGATTGTCCAGTAGCCCCTCCCCAGGGCTCTACTCTGGAATCCCTCATTTGGTGGGACACCTGAGGTTAATAAAGAAAACAACAACAACAAAAAAAAAAACGGACTTCTTCCAGCCCACAGAAAGACCCCAAACTCTTTGGACAGGGGCCAAACCACCTGAGAGTAAAACTCGTCCATTTCCCATGAAGTCACCCAGAAATTCCACGACCATGAGTGACACGATATCCAGAGATAAAAACGTGAGCAGGAGCCTCACACTCGCCCTTCTTTCACATCCCGAAGAGTTCTCCTCATGGTCTGTAGATCAGTCCTGCCATACCTTTGACCCGAAACATAAGCCCAGTTTGTGTTTTCAGACAACTGTCCAAACAGCCCTGGCCTACACAACCTACAGGCTCAGGCCCCTTGGGCCAAACCTGAGGACTGTACTTGCCCTCTCCAAGGGAATTGTGTGTGCCAATTCCAATGGCCACAACCCTTCTAATAGGATAGACCTCCAAGGTCCCTGATCCATCTCAATAGTGGTGGCTTCCCAGGAAAAACAGGGGCAATCTGAGCCCAAATGAGGACCTACCTGCACTCAGACCCATAGACAGATGTTCCCAGAGGTAAAAAGGAAAGAACAGGCCCCTAGGCACTAATCAGATCCATTGCTTTGGTTTCCAGGCATCTCTCCTCAGAGGCCTGGATTTCAAAAGCAGCATATAGCTGTTTCTTGACTCACCCATCAGAAAACATCTCATCTACACATGGGAAACTTGCACGTTGGAGCTGTGTCAAAGCCTCTGTTTAGGAGAACCCTTTAGGGCCCCAGTGCCACCGCTTCATTCCAAGGTCTCCATAGACACAAAAGCACATTAGGACCCATTCCCAGGGGTGTCCATTTCAACTCAGCGTCCTAGGTTGCTCCCCACTGATCCAGGAGTTCTAACCTGTCTTGTTGCTAGGAGACAATTGGAATGAGAGGTGGGCTACCCAGCCATCCATCCTTAGAACCCTGCTCAGAATCATTGGCCTGGAGCCAAACAACAGGTCTCAATTGTCCTGCAGAAGACACTCTGCAGTTTGGAGGTTCTCACAACTCCCATTGTGGGAAAACCCCTATGGCCTCGTGATGCCCCCCCATTCATGAAGGGGCCATCAGAGACAGAAACTCCAACCTGAGTGATCGTCTGATCCTCGCCCTGACTTCAGAGGCACGAGATCTCGATTCAGGTCTGTAGATTGTGCCTGCCATGGCCTCACCCAGAAACCTAAGCCTAGCTTGTGTTCTCAGACTTTTGTCGTCACACTAGTGGCCCAAAAGCCCTCCAGTTTGGCAATCCAGAACTACAATGCAGCACTCTGCCTGCCCTCCAGAAGAAACACATTGTCCTCTGGGGCTACGAAGTAACCCCAAATGAGGATCAACCTTCACCGACCTTGGCTGCACCCCAAATACATAGGCTGACCAGGGCACTAATGCCCTTTCTGACACAGCCTGAGCCTGGACCCCCTGGCCCCTCCCAGGCAGCTGGCCGCACACTGAGCACATTGAGCCGCCATGGCCTTAGGTCGTCAGCTCTTCCCAACCTCGGTTTTCAGGTTTCAGAAACTAGACCTTATCTCTTATCACTGCCCAGGTTTGAAGGTGATGCAGAAATCAGAACTCCTTCCCCATGGCAAGAAACCTTGTGGTTGGCATGTTGTCCAACGTTCAGTGTAGTTGCAACCAATGTGGCCCATAAGGCCCCGTCCATGCTCGTGGGCCACATTGGTTACAAACACAAATTGTGACCCTCAGGCTGAGCCCAGTCCTCAAGTAAGGCCACTCAGTGGCTGGATGAAGAGATAGCATATTGGGCTTGCCATGCCCCTAGGCCCCAATTTTTAACCATGTTTCGGGTTGTCCCTTCAGGCTTCCCCACGGCTTTGCTTTGGAATTCCTCTTTTGGTGGGACACCTGAGGTAACAAAACTGAAATGAGTCCTCCCGTCCTACAGATTGACGAAAAGCAATTGGGAATCGGGCCAAATCCTCAGAGAGGAAGATTCGTCCATGGCCCATGAGGCCTCCCCGACATTCCACGGCCATCGCTGATATAAAATCCAGAGACAAAAGCCTGAGCAAGCGCCTCAGACTCGCACTTTCTTCATATCCTGAAGAGTTCTTCTCATGGCTTGTAGATCGGGCTTGCCATACCTACGTCCCCAAACCTGAGCTGAGTTTGTGTTTTCAGACTTCTGTCCTCAAAGTCTTGGGCCACACACCCTCCAGGCTGGGCCCCTGGAGCCACACATTAAGACTGTGCCTAGCAATCCATGGGAATTCTGCACATTCCATGGTCCAAAATTGTACAAATTAGGAGAAACGTCCAAAGTCCCTGAGGCCATCCCAATTGTGTATGTCGCCCGGAACAAACAAGGGCTGTCTGACACCAGCTGATAATCGACCTCCACTCATACCATAGATGGATGTCCCCAGAGAAGAAGATTGAACCAGAGAGGAACCTAGGCCATAATAGGATCCATTGCTTTGGGTTACAGGCATGTGTCCTCAAAAGCCTGATTCCAATACGAGCATAGGGGTTTTCCTGAGGCACCCATCAGAACTCATCTCGTCTCCACAAGGAAACCTGTGCATGGGAGCCATTTCCAAAGATTAGGAGAGTACTTCAGGGTCCCGGTGCCACCGCCCCATTCCAAGGCCCTCATGGACACAAAAACACATTAGGACCCATCCTCAGGAAAGTCCATTTCATGTCACCCACCCCGGTTGCTCCGGCAGAGCCATCAGATCTAAACTGTCTTGTTGCTAGGAGACAATTGGAATGCGAGGCGGGCTTCCCAGGCATCCATCCGCGAATCGTGCTCTGGAGTCATTCTATATTGGATGTCCTGGAGCTGTCCAACATGTCTCAATTGTCCCGCAGACAGAATCCTTGAAGGGGGCATCCCACAACTCCCAACGTGGGAAAACCTCAATGGCCTCAAGTTTCCGCTCCCTTCATGAAGCGGCCGTCATGCTCACAAACTCCAACCTGAGCCAACGTCTGATCCTCGCCCTGACTTCAGATGCATGAGATATTGGTTCAGATCTGCAGGGGGTACCTGCCATGCCCTCGCCCTGAAACCCAAGTCTAGCTTGTCTTCTCAGACTTCCGTCCTCACACTCCTGGCCCCGAATCCCTCAAGTTTGGCAATTCCGGACCCACAATGCAGCACTCTGCCTGCCCTCTGGAAAAAAAATTATTGCCTCATGAACTGCCCAGGCACCTTAAATGAGGATCAGCCTACACAGCACTCAAAAATACCCAAATGATATAGTCTAACCTGGGCACTAATGCACTGTCGAACACAACCTGAGCCCGGACCTCCTGACCAACACACAGAAAGCTGACCGCACATTGAGCACATAAAACCCGCCATGGTCTTAGGTCTTCATCTCTTCCCTACCTCAGTTTTCAGGCTTCAGAACCTATACCTCATCTCCAATCACTGCCCAGGGGTGAGTGTGATGCAGAAATCAGAACTCCTCCTTACCCATGGCAAGAACCCTTGTGCTTGGCACGTTGTCCAACGTTCAGTGTAGGAGAAACCAGCATTCACCCTGAGGCCCCACCCATTCTTGAGTGCGACGAGGGCATACACACGCATTGTGACCCTCAGCATGAGTCCTGTCCTCTAGTAAGTCCTCTCAGTGGCTGGATCATTAGATGTCATAATGGGCTTTACATGTCCCTAGGCCCCAATTTTTAACCAGATTTATGATTGTCCAGTCGCCCCTCCCCAGGGCTCTACTCTGGAATCCCTCATTTGGTGGGACACCTGAGGTTAAAAATGATAACAACAAAAACAACAACAAAAAAAAAACGGACTTTTTCCAGGCCACAGAATGACCCCAAACTCTTTGGACGGGGCCAAACCACCAGAGAGTAAGATTCGTCCTTTCCCATGAAGTCACCCAGAAATTCCACAACCATGAGTGACACGATATCCAGAGACAAAAACTTGAGCAGGAGCCTCACACTCGCCCTTCTTTCAAATCCCGAAGAGTTCTCCTCATGGTCTGTAGGTCAGTCCTGCCATACCTATGACCCGAAACATAAGCCGAGTTTGTGTTTTCAGACAAGAGTCCAAGAAGCCCTGGCCTAAACAACCTACAGGCTCAGGCCCCTGGAGCCCAACCTGAGGACTGTACTTGCCCTCTCCAAGAAAATTGTGTGTGCCCATTCCAATGGCCACAACCATTCTAATAGGATAAACCTCCAAAGTCCCTGATCCATCTCAATAGTGGTGGCTTCCCAGGAAAAACAGGGGCAATCTGAGCACAACTGAGCTCCTACCTGCACTCAGACCAATAGACAGATGTCCCCAGAGGTAAAAAGGAAAGAACAGGCCCCTAGGCACTAATCAGATCCATTGCTTTGGTTTCCAGGCATCTCTCCTCAGAGGCCTGGATTTCAAAAGCAGCATATAGCTGTTTCTTGACTCACCCATCAGAAAACATATCATCTACACATGGGAAACTTGCACGTTGGAGCTGTGTCAAAGCCTTTGTTTAGGAGAACGCTTTAGGGCCCCAGTGCCCCTGCTTCATTCCAAGGTCTCCATAGACACAAAAGCACATTAGGACCCATCCCCAGGGGTGTTCATTTCAACTCAGTGTCCTCGGTTGCTCCCCACAGATCCAGGAGTTCTAACCTGTCTTGTTGCTAGGAGACAATTGGAATGCGAGGTGAGCTACCCAGCCATCCATCCTTAGAAACCTGCTCAGAATCATTGCCCTGGAGCCAAACAACAGGTCTCAATTGTCCTGCAAAAGACTCTCTGCAGTTTGGAGCTTCTCACAACTCCCATCGTGGGAAATCCCCCATGGCCTCGTGATGCCCCCCCATTCCTGAAGGGGCCATCAGGGACAGAAACTCCAACCTGAGCGATCGTCTGATCCTCGCCCTGACTTCAGATGCACGAGATCTCGATTCAGGTCTGTAGATTGTGCCTGCCATGGCCTCACCCAGAAACCTAAGCCTAGCTTGTGTTCTCAGACTTTTGTCGTCAGACTACTGGCCCACAAGCCCTCCAGTTTGGCAATCCAGAACTACAATGCAGCACTCTGCCTGCCCTCCAAAAGAAATACATTGTCCTCTGGAGCTACCCAGTAACCCCAAATGAGGATCAACCTGCACCGACCTTGGCTGTACCCCAAATACATAGGCTGACCAGGGCACTAATGCCCTTTCTGACACAGCCTGAGAATGGAGCCCCTGGTCCCTTCCAGACAGCTGGCCGCACACTGAGCACATCGAGCCGCCGTGGCCTTAGGTGGTCATCTCTTCCCAACCTCGGTTTTCAGGTTTCAGAACCTAGACCTTAACTCCAATCACTGCCCAGGGTTGAAGGTGATGCAGAAATCAGAACTCCTTCCCCATGGCAAGAAACCTTGTGGTTGGCATGTTGTCCAACGTTCAATGTAGTTGAAACCAGTGTGGCCCATGAGGCCCCGCCCTTGTTCGCGGGCCACATTGGTCACAAACACACATTGTGACTCTCAGGCTGAGCCCAGTCCTCAAGTAAGGCCACTCAGTGGCTGGATGAAGAGATAGCATATTGGGCTTGCCATGCCCCTAGGCCCCAATTTTTAACCATAGTTCGGGTTGTCTCTTCAGGCTTCCCCACGGCTTTCCTTTGGAATTCCTCTTTTGGTGGGACAATTGAGGTAACAAAACTGAAATGAGTCCTCCCATCCCACAGATTGTCGAAAAGCAATTGGGATTCGTGCCAAATCCTCAGAGAGGAAGATTCGTCCATGGCCCATGAGGTCATCCCGACATCCACGGCCATCGCTGATACAAAATACAGAGATAAAAGCCTGAGCAAGCGCCTCAGTCTCGCACTATCTTCATATCTGAAGAGTTCTTCTCATATCTTGTAGATCGGGGCTGCCATACCTACGTCCCCAAATCTAAGCTGAGTTTGTGTTTTCAGACTTCTGTCCTCAACGTCTTGGGCCACACACCCTCCAGGTTGGGACCCTGGAGCCACACATTAGGACTGTGCCTACCAATCCATGGAAATTCTGCCCATCCATGGTCCAAAGTCGTACAAATTAGGAGAAACCTCCAAAGTCCCTGAGGCCATCCCAATAGTGTAGGTCGCCCGGAATAAACAAGGGCTGTCTGACACCAACTGATAATCGACCTCCACTCATACCATAGATGGATGTCCCATAGAAGAAGATTGAACCAGACAGGACCCTAGGCCATAATAGGACCAATTGCTTTGGGTTACAGGCATGTGTCCTCAAAAGCCTGATTCCAATACGAGCATAGGAGTTTTCCTGAGACACACATCAGAACTAATCTCGTCTCCACATGGAAACCTGTGCATGGGAGCCATGTCCAAAGCTTAGGAGAGTACTTCAGGGTCCCGGTGCCACCGCCCCATTCCAAGGCCCTCATGGGCACAAAAACACATTAGGACCCATCCTCAGGAAAGTCCATTTCAACTCAGCCACCCCGGTTGCTCCGGCAGAGCCATCAGATCTAAACTTTCTTGTTGCTAGGAGACAATTGGAATGCGAGGCGGGCTTCCCAGGCATCCATCCGCGAACGTCGCTCTGGAGTCATTCCATATGGGATGTCCTGGAGCTGTCCAACAGGTCTCAATTGTCCCGCAGAAGGAATCTTTGAAGGGGGAATCCCACAACTCCCAACGTGGGAAAACCTCAATGACCTCGAGATTCCACTCCCTTCATGAAGCGGCCGTCATGCACAGAAACTCCAACCTGAGCCAACGTCTGATCCTCGCCCTGACTTCAGATGAATGACATATTGTTTCAGATCTGCAGGGGGTACCTGCCGTGCCCTCGCCCTGAAACCCAAGTCTAGCTTGTCTTCTCAGACTTCCGTCCTCACACTCCTGGCCCCGAAGCCCTCAAGTTTGGCAATTCCGGACCCACAATGCAGCACTCTGCCTGCCCTCTAGAAAAAAAAATTATTGCCTCATGAGCTGCCCAGGCACCTTAAATGAGGATCAGCCTACACAGCATTCGACTTTACCCAAATTATATAGTCTAACCTGGGCACTAATGCACTGTCGAACACAACCTGAGCCCGGACCTCCTGACCAAAACCCAGAAAGCAGACTGCACACTGAGCACATAAAACCCGCCATGGCCTTAGGTCATCATCTCTTCCCTATCTCATTTATCAGGCTTCAAAACCGAGACCTTATCTCCAATCACTGCCCAGGGGTGAGTGTGATGCAGAAATCAGAACTCCTCCTTACCCATGGGAAGAACCCTTTTGGTTGTCACGTTGTCCAACGTTCAGTGTAGGAGAAACCAGCATTCACCCTGAGGCCCCGCCCATTCTTGAGTGCGACGAGGGCATACACAGGCATTGTGACACTCAGCATGAGTCCTGTCCTCTAGTAAGTCCGCTCAGTGGCTGGATCATTAGATGTCATAATGGGCTTGACATGTCCCTATTCCCCAATTTATAACCAGATTTCTGATTGTCCATTCGCCCCTCCCCAGGGCTCTAATCTGGAATCCCTCATTTGGTGGGACACCTGATGTTAAAAAAGAAATAACAACAACAACAAAAAAAAACGGACTTCTTCCAGACCACAGAAAGACCCCAAACTCTTTGGATGGGGCCAAACCAACAGAGAGTAAGACTCGTCCATTTCCCATGAAGTCACCCAGAAATTCCACGACCATGAGTGACACGATATCCAGAGACAAAAACTTGAGCAGTAGCCTCACACTCGCCCTTCTTTCAAATGCCGAAGAGTTCTCCTCATGGTCTGTAGATCAGTCCTGCCATACCTATGACCCGAAACATAAGCCGATTTTGTGTTTTCAGACAACAGTCCAAAAAGCCCTGGCCTACACAACCTACAGGCTCAGGCCCCTGGAGCCCAACCTAAGGACTGTTCTTGCCCTCTCCAAGGGAATTGTGTGTGCCCATTCCAATGGCCACAACCCTTCTAATAGGATAAAACTCCAAAGTCCCTGATCCATCTCAATAGTGGTGGCTTCCCAGGAAAAACAGGGGAAATCTGAGCCCAACTGAGCACCTAACTGCACTCAGACCCATAGACAGATGTCCGCAGAGGTAAAAAGGAAAGAACAGGCCCCTAGGCACTAATCAGATCCATTGCTTTGGTTTCCAGGCATCTCTCCTCAGAGGCCTGGATTTCAAAAGCAGCATATAGCTGTTTATTGACTCACCCATCAGAAAACATCTCATCTACACATGGGTAACTTGCACGTTGGAGCTGTGTCAAAGCCTCTGTTTAGGAGAAACCTTTAGGGCCCCAGTGCCCCTGCTTCATTCCAAGGTCTCCATAGACACAAAAGCACATTAGGACCCATCCCCAGGGGTGTTCATTTCAACTCAGTGTCCTCGGTTGCTCCCCACAGATCCAGGACTTCTAACTTGTCTTGTTGCTAGGAGACAATTGGAATGCGAGGTAGGCTACCCAGCCATCCATCCTTAGAACCCTGCTCAGAATCATTGGCCTGGAGCCAAACAGCAGGTCTCAATTGTCATACAGAAGACTCTCTGCAGTATGGAGCTACTCAGAACGCCCATCGTGGGAAAACCCCCATGGCCTCGTGATGCCCCCCCCCATTCCTGAAGGGGCCATCAGGGACAGAAACTCCAACCTGAGTGATCGTCTGATCCTCGCCCTGTCTTCAGATGCACGAGATCTCGATTCATGTCTGTAGATTGTGCCTGCCATGGCCTCACCCAGAAATCTAGGCCGAGATTGTGTTCTCAGACTTTGTCGTCAGACTACTGGCCCACAAGCCCTCCAGTTTGGCAATCCAGAACTACAATGCAGCACTCTGCCTGACCTCCAAAATAAATACATTGTCTTCTGGGGCTACCCAGTAATCCCAAATGAGGATCAACCTGCACCGACATAGGCTGACCCCTAATACATAGGCTGACTAGGGCACTAATGCCCTTTCTGACACAGCCTGAGCCTGGAACCCCATGGCCCCTCCTAGACAGCTGGCCGCACACTGAGCACATCGAGCCGCCCGTGGCCTTAGGTCGTCATCTGTTCCCAACCTCGGTTTTCAGGTTTCAGAACCTAGACCTTATCTCCAATCACTGCCCAGGGTTGAAGGTGATGCAGAAATCAGAACTCCTTCCCCATGGCAAGAAACCTTGTGGTTGGCATGTTGTCCACGTTCAGTGTAGTTGAAACCAGTGTGGCCCATGAGGCCCCGCCCATGCTCGTGGGCCACATTGGTCACAAACACACATTGTGACCCTCAGGCTGAGCCCAGTCCTCAAGTAAGGCCACTCAGTGGCTGGATGAAGAGATAGCATATTGGGCTTGCCATGCCCCTAAGCCCCAATTTTTAACCATAGTTCGGGTTGCCCCTTCAGTCTTCCCCACGGCTTGGCTTTGGAATTCCTCTTTTGGTGGGACACCTGAGGTAACAAAACTGAAATGAGTCCTCCCATCCCACAGATTGACGAAAAGCAATTGGGAATCGGGCCAAATCCTCAGAGAGGAAGATTCGTCCATGGCCCATGAGGCCTCCCCGACATTCCACGGCCATCGCTGATACAAAATCCAGAGACAAAAGCCTGAGCATGCGCCTCAGACTCGCACTTTCTTCATATCCTGAAGAGTTCTTCTCATGGTTTGTAGATCGGGCCTGCCATACCTACGTCCCTAAACCTAAGCTGAGTTTGTGTTTTCAGACTTCTGTCCTCAAAGTCTTGGGCCACACACCCTCCAGGCTGGGCCCTTGGAGCCACTCATTAGGACTGTGCCTACCAATCCATGAGAATTCTGCCCATTCCATGGTCCAAAATCATACAAATTTGGTGAAACCTCCAAAGTCCCTGAGGCCATCCCAATAGTGTAGGTCGCCCGGAACAAACAAGGGCTGTCTGACACCAGCTGATAATCGACCTCCACTCATACCAAAAATGGATGTCCCCAGAGAAGAAGATTGAACCAGACAGGACCCTAGGCCATAATAGGATCCATGGCTTTGGGTTACAGGCATGTGTCCTCAAAAGCCTGATTCCAATACGAGCATAGGTGTTTTCCTGAGGCACCCAACAGAATTCATCTCGTCTTCACAAGAAACCTGTGAATGGGAGCCATGTCCAAAGCTTAGGAGAGTACTTCAGGGTCCCGTAGCCACCGCCCCATTCCAAGGCCCTCATGGTCAGAAAAGCACATTAGGGCCCAACCTCAAAAAAGTCCATTTCAACTCAGCCACCCCGGTTGCTCCGGCAGAGCCATCAGATCTAAACTGTCTTGTTGCTAGGAGACAATTGGAATGCGAGGCGGGCTTCCCAGGCATCCATCCACTAAGGGTGCTCTGGAGTCATTCCATATGGGATGTCCTGGAGCTGTCCAACAGGTCTCAATTGTCCCGCAGAAGAAATCCTTGAAGGGGGCATCCCACAACTCCCAACGTGGGAAAACCTCAATGGCCCCGAGATTCCGCTCCCTTCATGAAGCGGCCGTCATGCACAGAAACTCCAACCTGAGCCAACGTCTAAACCTCGCCCTGACTTCAGATGCATGAGATATTGGTTCAGATCTGCAGGGGGTACCTGCCGTGCCCTCGCCCTTAAACCCAAGTCTAGCTTGTCTTCTCAGACTTCTGTACTCACACTCCTGGCCCCGAAGCCCTCAAGTTTGGCAATTCCGGACCCACAATGCAGCACTCTGCCTGCCCTCTAGAAAAAAAAATTATTGCCTCATGAGCTGCCCAGGCACCTTAAATGAGGATCAACCTACGCAGCACTCGACTTTACCCAAATGATATAGTCTAACCTGGGCACTAATGCACTGTCGAACACAACCTGAGCCCAGACCTCCTGAACAACACCCAGAAAGCTGACCGCACACTGAGCACATAAAACCCGCCATGGCCTTAGGTCATCATCTCTTCCCTACCTCAGTTTTCAGGCTTCAGATCCGAGACGTTATCTCCAATCACTGCCCAGGGGTGAGTGTGAAGCAGAAATCAGAACTCCTCCTTACCCATGGCAAGAACCCTTGTGGTTGGCACGTTGTCCAACGTTCAGTGTAGGAGAAACCAGCATTCACCCTGAGGCCCCACTTATACTTGAGTGCGACGAGGGCATACACACGCATTGTGACCCTCAGCATGAGTCCTGTCCTCTAGTAAGTCCTCTCAGTGGCTGGACCATTAGATGTCATACTGGGCTTGACATGTCCATAGGCCCCAATTTTTAACCAGATTTATGATTGTTCAGTCGCCCCTCCCCAGGGCTCTACTCTGGAATCCCTCATTTGGTGGGACACCTGAGGTTAAAAAAGAAAACAACAACAACAACAACAAAAAAACGGACTTCTTCCAACCCACAGAATGACCCCAAACTCTTTGGACGGGGCCAAACCACCAGAGAGTAAGACTCGTCCATTTCCCATGAAGTCACCCAGAAATTCCACGACCATGAGTGACACGATATCCAGAGACAAAAACTTGAGCAGGAGCCTCACACTCGCCCTTCTTTCAAATCCCGAAAGGTTCTCCTTATGGTCTGTAGATCAGTCCTGCCATACCTATGACCCGAAACATAAGCCGAGTTTGTGTTTTCAGACAACTGTCCAAACAGCCCTGGCCTACACAACCTACAGGCTCAGGCCCCTGGAGCCCAACCTGAGGACTGTACTTGCCCTCTCCAAGGGAATTGTGTGTGCCCATTCCAATGGCCACAACCCTTCTAATAGGATAAACCTCCAAAGTCCCTGATCCATCTCAATAGTGGTGGCTTCCGAGGAAAAAACAGGGGCAATCTGAGTCCAACTGAGCACATACCTGCACTCAGATCCATAGACAGATGTCCCCAGAGGTAAAAAGTAAAGAACAGGCCTTAGGCACTAATCAGATCCATTGTTTGGTTTCCAGGCATCTCTCCTCGGAGGCCTGGATTTCAAAAGCAGCATATAGCTGTTTCTAGACTCACCCATCAGAAAACATCTCATCTACACATGGGAAAATTGCACGTTGGAGCTGTGTCAAAGCCTCTGTTTAGGAGAAGCCTTTAGGGCCCCAGTGCCACCGCTTCATTCCAAGGTCTCCATAGACACAAAAGCACATTAGGACCCATCCCCAGGGGTGTCCATTTCAACACAGCGTCCTCGGTTGCTCCCCAAAGATCCAGGAGATCTAACCTGTCTTGTTGCTAGGAGACAATTGGAATGCGAGATGGGCTACCAAGCCATCCATCTTTAGAACCCTGCTCAGAATCATTAGCCTGGAGCCATACAACAGGTGTCAATTGTCCTGCAGAAGACTCTCTGCAGTTTGGAGCTTCTCACAACTCCCATCGTGGGAAAACCCCCATGGCCTCGTGATGCCCCCCCATTCCTGAAGGGGCCATCAGGGGCAGAAACTCCAACCTGAGCAATCGTCTGATCCTCGCCCTGACTTCAGATGCACGAGATCTCGATTCAGGTCTGTAGATTGTGCCTGCCATGGCCTCACCCAGAAACCTGAGCCCAGCTTGTGTTCTCAGACTTTTGTCGTCAGACTACTGGCCCACAAGCCCTCCAGTTTGGCAATCCAGAACTACAATGCAGCACTCTGCCTGCCCTCCAGAAGAAAAAACATTGTCCTCTGGGGCTACCCAGTAACCCCAAATGAGGATCAACCTGCACCGACCTTGGCTGTACTCCAAATACATAGGCTGACGGGGGCACTAATGCCCTTTCTGACACAGACTGAGCCTGGACCTGCTGGCCCCTCCCAGACAGCTGGCCGCACACTGAGCATATCGAGCCACCATGGCCTTAGGTCGTCATCTCTTCCCAACCTCGGTTTTCAGGTTTCAGAACCTAGACCTTATCTCCAATCACTGCCAAGGGTTGAAGGTGATGCAGAAATCAGAACTCCTTCCCCATGGCATGAAACCCTTGGTTGGCATGTTGTCCAACGATCAGTGTATTTGAAACCAGTGTGGCCCTTGAGGCCCCGCCCATGCTCGCGGGCCACATTGGTCACAAACACACATTGTGACCATCAGGCTGAGCCCAGTCCTCAAGTAAGGCCACTCAGTGGCTGGATGAAGAGATAGCATATTGGGCTTGCCATGCCCCTAGGCCCCAATTTTTAACCATAGTTCGGGTTGTCCCTTCAGTCTTCCCCACGGCTTGGCATTGGAATTACTCTTTTGGTGGGACACCTGAGGTAACAAAACTGAAATGAGTCCTCCCATTCCGCAGATTGACGAAAAGCAATTGGAAATCGGGCTAAATCCTCAGAGTGGAAGATTCGTTAATGGCCCATGAGGCCTCCCCGACATTCCACGGCCATCGCTGATACAAAATCCAGAGACAAAAGCCTGAGCAAGCGCCTCAGACTCGCACTTACTTCATATCCTGAAGAGTTCTTCTCATGGTTTGTAGATCAGGCCTGCCATACCTACGTCCCCAAACCTAAGCTGAGTTTGTGTTTTCAGACTTGTGTCCTCAAAGTCTTGGGCCACACACCCTCCAGGCTGGGCCCTTGGAGCCACACATTAGGACTCTTCCTACCAATCCATGGGAATTCTGCCCATTCCATGGTCCAATATCGTACAAATTAGGAGAAACCTCCAAAGTCCCTGAGGCCATCCCAATAGTGTAGGTCGCCCGGAATAAACAAGTGCTGTCTGACAACCGCTGATAATCGACCTCCACTCATACCATAGATGGATGTCCCCAGAGAAGAAGATTGAACCAGACAGGACCCTAGGCCATAATAGGATCCATTGCTTTGGGTTACAGGCATGTGTCCTCAAAAGCCTGATTCCAATACGAGCATAGGGGTTTTCCTGAGGCACCCATCAGAACTCATCTCGTCTCCACAAGGAAACCTGTGCATGGGAGCCATGTCCAAAGCTTAGGAGAGTACTTCAGGGTCCCGTAGCCACCGCCCCATTCCAAGGCCCTCATGGACAGAAAAACACATTAGGGCCCATACTCAGGAAAGTCCATTTCAACTCAGCCACCCCGGTTGCTCCGGCAGAGCCATCAGATCTAAACTGTCTTGTTGCTAGGAGACAATTGGAATGCGAGGCGGGCTTCCCAGGCATCCATCCACGAACGATGCTCTGGAGTCATTCCATATGGGATGTCCTGGAGCTGTCCAACAGGTCTCAATTATCCCGCAGAAGGAATCCTTGAAGGGGGCATCCCACAACTCCCAACGTTGGAAAAACTCAATGGCCCCGAGATTCCGCTCCCTTCATGAAGCGGCCGTCATGCACAGAAACCCCAACCTAAGCCAATGTCTGATCCTCGCCCTGACTTCAGATGCATGAGATATTGGTTCAGATCTGCAGGGGGTACCTGCGGTGCCCTCGCCCTGAAACTTAAGTCTAGCTTGTCTTCTCAGACTTCTGTCCTCACACTCCTGGCCCCGAAGCCCTCAAGTTTGGCAATTCCGGACCCACAATGCAGCACTCTGC
Source organism: Mustela nivalis (assembly GCF_964662115.1). Taxonomy (NCBI): domain Eukaryota; kingdom Metazoa; phylum Chordata; class Mammalia; order Carnivora; family Mustelidae; genus Mustela; species Mustela nivalis. The sequence continues at coordinate 49,938 of NW_028136183.1, forward strand.
CTGCCCTCTAGAAAAAAAATTATTGCCTCATGAGCTGCCCAGGCACCTTAAATGAGGATCAAACTACACAGCACTCGACTTTACCCAAATGATATAGTCTAACCTGGGCACTAATGCACTGTCGAACACAACCTGAGCCCGGACCTCCTGACCAACACCCAGAAAGCTGACCGCACACTGAGTACATAAAACCCGCCATGGCCTTAGGTCATCATCTCTTCCCTACCTCAGTTTTCAGGCTTCAGAGCCGAGACCTTATCTCCAATCACGGCCCAGGGGTGAGTGTGACGCAGAAATCAGAACTCCTCCTTACCCATGGGAGGAACCCTTTTGGTTGTCACGTTGTCCAACGTTCAGTGTAGGAGAAACCAGCATTCACCCTGAGGCCCCGCCCATTCTTGAGTGCGACGAGGGCATACACAGGCATTGTGACCCTCAGCATGAGTCCTGTCCTCTAGTAAGTCCTCTCAGTGGCTGCACCATTAGATGTCATAATGGGCTTGACATGTCCCAAGGCCCCAATTTTTAACCAGATTTCTGATTGTCCAGTCGCCCCTCCCCAGGGCTCTACACTGGAATCCCTCATTTGGTGGTACTCCTGAGGTTAAAAAAGAAAACAACAACAACAACAACAACAACAAAACGGACTTCTTCCAGCCCACAGAATGACCCCAAACTCTTTGGACAGGGGCCAAACCACCAGAGAGTAAGTCTCGTCCATTTCCCATGAGTCACCCAGAAATTCCACGACCATGAGTGACACGATATCCAGAGACAAAAACTTGAGCAGGAGCCTCACACTCTCCCTTCTTTCAAATCCTGAAGAGTTCTCCTCATGGTCTGTAGGTCAGTCCTGCCATACCTATGACCCGAAACATAAGCCGAGTTTGTGTTTTCAGACAACTGTCCAAACCGCCCTGGCCTACACAACCTACAGGCTCAGGCCCCTGGAGCCAAACCTGAGGACTGTACTTGCCCTCTCCAAGGGAATTGTGTGTGCCCATTCCAATAGCTACAACCCTTCTAATAGGATAACCTCCAAAGTCCCTGATCCATCTCAATAGTGGTGGCTTCCCAGGAAAAAACAGGGGCAATCTGAAACTAACTGAGCACCTACCTGCACTCAGACCCATAGACAGATGTCCCCAGAGGGAAAAAGGAAAGAACAGGCCCCTAGGCACTAATCAGATCCATTGCTTTGTTTTCCAGGCATCTCTCCTCAGAGGCCTGGATTTCAAAAGCAACATATAGCTGTTTCTAGACTCACGCATCAGAAAACATCTCATCTACACATGGGAAACTTGCACGTTGGAGCTGTGTCAAAGGCTCTGTTTAGGAGAAGCCTTTAGGGCCCCAGTGCCACCGCTTCATTCCAAGGTCTCCATAGACACAAAAGCACATTAGGATCCATCCCCAGGGGTGTCCATTTCAACTCAGCGTCCTCGGTTGCTCCCCACAGATCCAGGAGATATAACCTGTCTTGTTGCTAGGAGACAATTGGAATGCGAGGTGGGCTACCCAGCCATCCATCCTTAGAACCCTGCTCAGAATCATTGGCCTGGAGCCATACAACAGGTCTCAATTGTCCTGCAGAAGACTCTCTGCAGTTTGGAGCTTCTCACAACTCCCATCGTGGGAAAACCCCGATGGCCTCCAGATGCCCCCCCCATTCATGAAGGGGCCATCAGGGGCAGAAACTCCAACCTGAGCAATCGTCTGAACCTCGCCCTGACTTCAGATGCACGAGATCTCGATTCAGGGCTGTAGATTGTGCCTGCCATGGCCTCACCCAGAAACCTAAGCCTAGCTTGTGTTCTCAGACTTTTGTCGTCAGACTACTGGCCCACAAGCCCTCCAGTTTGGCAATCCAGAACTACAATGCAGCACTCTGCCTGCCCTCCAGAAGAAAAAACATTGTCCTCTGGGGCTACCCAGTAACCCCAAATGAGGATCAACCTGCACCGAACTTGGCTGTACCCCAAATACATAGGCTGACCAGGGCACTAATGTCCTTTCTGACACAGACTGAGCCTGGACCTCCTGACCCCTCCCAGACAGCTTGCCGCACACTGAGCACATCGAGCCGCCATGGCCTTAGGTCGTCATCTCTTCCCAACCTCGGTTTTCAGGTTTCAGAACCTAGACCTTATCTCCAATCACTGCCCAGGGTTGAAGGTGATGCAGAAATCAGAACTCCTTCCCCATGGCAAGAAACCCTTTGTTGGCATGTTGTCCAACGTTCAGTGTAGTTGAAACCAGTGTGGCCCTTGAGGCCCCGCCCATGCTCGCGGGCCACATTGGTCACAAACACACATTGTGACCCTCTGGCTGAGCCGAGTCCTCAAGTAAGGCCACTCAGTGGCTGGATGAAGAGATAGCATATTGGGCTTGCCATGCCCCTAGGCCCCAATTTTTAACCATAGTTCGGGTTGTCCCTTCAGTCTTCCCCACGGCTTGGCTTTGGAATTCCTCTTTTGGTGGGACACCTGAGGTAACAAAACTGAAATGAGTCCTCCCATCCCACAGATTGACGAAAGGCAATTGGGAATCGGGCCAAATCCTCAGAGAGGAAGATTCGTCCATGGCCCATGAGGCCTCCCCGACATTCCACGGCCATCGCTGATACAAAATCCAGAGACAAAAGCCTGAGCAAGCGCCTCAGACTCGCACTTTCTTCATATCCAGAAGAGTTCTTCTCATGGTTTGTAGATCGGGCCTGCCATACCTACGTCCCCAAACCTAAGCTGAGTTTGTGTTTTCAGACTTCTGTCCTCAAAGTCTTGGGCCACACACCCTCCAGGCTGGGCCCTTGGAGCCACACATTAGGACTGTGCCTACCAATCCATGGGAATTCTGCCCATTCCATGGTCCAAAATCGTACAAATTAGGAGAAACCTCCAAAGTCCCTGAGGCCATCCCAATAGTGTAGTACGCCCGGAACAAACAAGGGCTGTCTGACACCAGCTGATAATCGACCTCCACTCATACCATAGATGGATGTCCCCAGAGAAGAAGATTGAACCAGACAGGACCCTAGGCCATAATAGGATCCATTGCTTTGGGTTACAGGCATGTGTCCTCAAAAGCCTGATTCCAACACGAGCATAGGCGTTTTCCTGAGGCACCCATCAGAACTCATCTCGTCTCCACAAGGAAACCTGTGCATGGGAGATATGTCCAAAGCTTAGGAGAGTACTTCAGGGTCCCGTAGCCACAGCCCCATTCCAAGGCCCTCATGGTCAGAAAAACACATTAGGGCCCATCCTCAGGAAAGTCCATTTCAACTCAGCCACCCCGGTTGCTCCGGCAGAGCCATCAGATCTAAACTGTCTTGTTGCTAGGAGACAATTGGAATGCGAGGCGGGCTTCCCAGGCATCCATCCGCGAACGGTGCTCTGGAGTCATTCCATATGGGATGTCCTGGAGCTGTCCAACAGGTCTCAATTGTCCCGCAGAAGGAATCCTTGAAGGGGGCATCCCACAACTCCCAACCTGGGAAAAACTCAATGGCCCCGAGATTCCGCTCCCTTCATGAAGCGTCCGTCATGCACAGAAACTCCAACCTGAGCCAACGTCTGATCCTCGCCCTGACTTCAGATGCATGAGATATTGGTTCAGATCTGCAGGGGGTACCTGCCGTGCCCTCGCCCTGAAACCCAAGTCTAGCTTGTCTTCTCAGACTTCCGTCCTCACACTCCTGGCCCCGAAGCCCTCAAGTTTGGCAATTCCGGACCCACAATGCAGCACTCTTCCTGCCCTCTAGAAAAAAAATTATTGCCTCATGAGCTGCCCAGGCACCTTAAATGAGGATAAACCTACACAGCACTCGACTTTACCCAAATGATATAGTCTAACCTGGGCACTAATGCACTGTCGAACACAACCTGAGCCCGGACCTCCTGACCAACACCCAGAAAGCTGACCGCACACTGAGCACATAAAACCCGCCATGGCCTTAGGTCATCATCCCTTCCCTACCTCAGTTTTCAGGCTTCAGATCCGAGATCTTATCTCCAATCACTGCCCAGGGGTGAGTGTGACGCAGAAATCAGAACTCCTAACTTACCCATGGCAAGAACCCTTGTGGTTGGCACGTTGTCCAACGTTCAGTGTAGGAGAAACCAGCATTCACCCTGAGGCCCCGCCCATTCTTGAGTGCGACGAGGGCATACACACGCATTGTGACCCTCAGCATGAGTCCTGTCCTCTAGTAAGTCCTCTCAGTGGCTGGACCATTAGATGTCATAATGGGCTTGACATGTCCCTAGGCCCCAATTTTTAACCAGATTTCTGATTGTCCAGTCGCCCCTCCCCAGGGCTCTACTCTGGAATCCCTCATTTGGTGGGACACCTGAGGTTAAAAAAGAAAACAACAACAACAACAACAACAACAACAACAACAACAACAACAACAAAACGGACTTCTTCCAGCCCACAGAATGACCCCAATCTCTTTGGACGGGGCCAAACCACCAGAGAGTAAGACTCGTCCATTTCCCATGAAGTCACCCAGAAATTCCATGACCATGAGTGACACGATATCCAGAGACAAAAACTTGAGCAGGAGCTTCACACTCGCCCTTCTTTCAAATCCCGAAGAGTTCTCCTCATGGTCTGTAGGTCAGTCCTGCCATACCTATGACCCGAAACATAAGCCGAGTTTGTGTTTTCAGACAACTGTCCAAACAGCCCTGGCCTACACAACCTACAGGCTCAGGCCCCTGGAGCCAAACCTGAGGACTGTACTTGCCCTCTCCAAGGGAATTGTGTGTGCCCATTCCAATGGCCACAACCCTTCTAATAGGATAAACCTCCAAAGTCCCTGATCCATCTCAATAGTGGTGGCTTCCCAGGAAAAAACAGGGGCAATCTGAGCCCAACTGAGCACCTACCTGCACTCAGACCCATAGACAGATGTCCCCAGAGGTAAAAAGGAAAGAACAGGCCCCTAGGCCCTAATCAGATCCATTGCTTTTGTTTCCAGTCATCTCTCCTCAGAGGCCTGGATTTCAAAAGCAGCATATAGCTGTTTCTACACTCACCCATCAGAAAACATCTCATCTACACATGGGAAACTTGCACGTTGGAGCTGTGTCAAAGCCTCTGTTTAGGAGAACCCTTTAGGGCCCCAGTGCCACCGCTTCATTCCAAGGTCTCCATAGACACAAAAGCACATTAGGACCCATCCCCAGGTGTGTCCATTTCAACTCAGCGTCCTCAGTTGCTCCCCACAGATCCAGGAGATCTAACCTGTCTTGTTGCTAGGAGACAATTGGAATGCGAGGTGGGCTACCCAGCCATCCATCCTTAGAACCCTGCTCAGAATCATTGGCCTGGAGCCATACAACAGGTCTCAATTGTCCTGCAGAAGACTCTCTGCAGTTTGGAGCTTCTCACAACTCCCATCGTGGGAAAACCCCGATGGCCTCCAGATGCCCCCCCCATTCATGAAGGGGCCATCAGGGGCAGAAACTCCAACCTGAGCAATCGTCTGAACCTCGCCCTGACTTCAGATGCACGAGATCTCGATTCAGGGCTGTAGATTGTGCCTGCCATGGCCTCACCCAGAAACCTAAGCCTAGCTTGTGTTCTCAGACTTTTGTCGTCAGACTACTGGCCCACAAGCCCTCCAGTTTGGCAATCCAGAACTACAATGCAGCACTCTGCCTGCCCTCCAGAAGAAAAAACATTGTCCTCTGGGGCTACCCAGTAACCCCAAATGAGGATCAACCTGCACCGAACTTGGCTGTACCCCAAATACATAGGCTGACCAGGGCACTAATGTCCTTTCTGACACAGACTGAGCCTGGACCTCCTGACCCCTCCCAGACAGCTTGCCGCACACTGAGCACATCGAGCCGCCATGGCCTTAGGTCGTCATCTCTTCCCAACCTCGGTTTTCAGGTTTCAGAACCTAGACCTTATCTCCAATCACTGCCCAGGGTTGAAGGTGATGCAGAAATCAGAACTCCTTCCCCATGGCAAGAAACCCTTTGTTGGCATGTTGTCCAACGTTCAGTGTAGTTGAAACCAGTGTGGCCCTTGAGGCCCCGCCCATGCTCGCGGGCCACATTGGTCACAAACACACATTGTGACCCTCTGGCTGAGCCGAGTCCTCAAGTAAGGCCACTCAGTGGCTGGATGAAGAGATAGCATATTGGGCTTGCCATGCCCCTAGGCCCCAATTTTTAACCATAGTTCGGGTTGTCCCTTCAGTCTTCCCCACGGCTTGGCTTTGGAATTCCTCTTTTGGTGGGACACCTGAGGTAACAAAACTGAAATGAGTCCTCCCATCCCACAGATTGACGAAAGGCAATTGGGAATCGGGCCAAATCCTCAGAGAGGAAGATTCGTCCATGGCCCATGAGGCCTCCCCGACATTCCACGGCCATCGCTGATACAAAATCCAGAGACAAAAGCCTGAGCAAGCGCCTCAGACTCGCACTTTCTTCATATCCAGAAGAGTTCTTCTCATGGTTTGTAGATCGGGCCTGCCATACCTACGTCCCCAAACCTAAGCAGAGTTTGTGTTTTCAGACTTCTGTCCTCAAAGTCTTGGGCCACACACCCTCCAGGCTGGGCCCTTGGAGCCACACATTAGGACTGTGCCTACCAATCCATGGGAATTCTGCCCATTCCATGGTCCAAAATCGTACAAATTAGGAGAAACCTCCAAAGTCCCTGAGGCCATCCCAATAGTGTAGGACGCCCGGAACAAACAAGGGCTGTCTGACACCAGCTGATAATCGACCTCCACTCATACCATAGATGGATGTCCCCAGAGAAGAAGATTGAACCAGACAGGACCCTAGGCCATAATAGGATCCATTGCTTTGGGTTACAGGCATGTGTCCTCAAAAGCCTGATTCCAACACGAGCATAGGGGTTTTCCTGAGGCACCCATCAGAACTCATCTCGTCTCCACAAGGAAACCTGTGCATGGGAGATATGTCCAAAGCTTAGGAGAGTACTTCAGGGTCCCGTAGCCACAGCCCCATTCCAAGGCCCTCATGGTCAGAAAAACACATTAGGGCCCATCCTCAGGAAAGTCCATTTCAACTCAGCCACCCCGGTTGCTCCGGCAGAGCCATCAGATCTAAACTGTCTTGTTGCTAGGAGACAATTGGAATGCGAGGCGGGCTTCCCAGGCATCCATCCGCGAACGGTGCTCTGGAGTCATTCCATATGGGATGTCCTGGAGCTGTCCAACAGGTCTCAATTGTCCCGCAGAAGGAATCCTTGAAGGGGGCATCCCACAACTCCCAACCTGGGAAAAACTCAATGGCCCCGAGATTCCGCTCCCTTCATGAAGCGTCCGTCATGCACAGAAACTCCAACCTGAGCCAACGTCTGATCCTCGCCCTGACTTCAGATGCATGAGATATTGGTTCAGATCTGCAGGGTGTACCTGCCGTGCCCTCGCCCTGAAACCCAAGTCTAGCTTGTCTTCTCAGACTTCCGTCCTCACACTCCTGGCCCCGAAGCCCTCAAGTTTGGCAATTCCGGACCCACAATGCAGCACTCTTCCTGCCCTCTAGAAAAAAAATTATTGCCTCATGAGCTGCCCAGGCACCTTAAATGAGTATAAACCTACACAGCACTCGACTTTACCCAAATGATATAGTCTAACCTGGGCACTAATGCACTGTCGAACACAACCTGAGCCCGGACCTCCTGACCAACACCCAGAAAGCTGACCGCACACTGAGCACATAAAACCCGCCATGGCCTTAGGTCATCATCCCTTCCCTACCTCAGTTTTCAGGCTTCAGATCCGAGATCTTATCTCCAATCACTGCCCAGGGGTGAGTGTGACGCAGAAATCAGAACTCCTACTTACCCATGGCAAGAACCCTTGTGGTTGGCACGTTGTCCAACGTTCAGTGTAGGAGAAACCAGCATTCACCCTGAGGCCCCGCCCATTCTTGAGTGCGACGAGGGCATACACACGCATTGTGACCCTCAGCATGAGTCCTGTCCTCTAGTAAGTCCTCTCAGTGGCTGGACCATTAGATGTCATAATGGGCTTGACATGTCCCTAGGCCCCAATTTTTAACCAGATTTCTGATTGTCCAGTCGCCCCTCCCCAGGGCTCTACTCTGGAATCCCTCATTTGGTGGGACACCTGAGGTTAAAAAAGAAAACAACAACAACAACAACAACAACAACAACAACAACAACAACAACAAAACGGACTTCTTCCAGCCCACAGAATGACCCCAATCTCTTTGGACGGGGCCAAACCACCAGAGAGTAAGACTCGTCCATTTCCCATGAAGTCACCCAGAAATTCCATGACCATGAGTGACACGATATCCAGAGACAAAAACTTGAGCAGGAGCTTCACACTCGCCCTTCTTTCAAATCCCGAAGAGTTCTCCTCATGGTCTGTAGGTCAGTCCTGCCATACCTATGACCCGAAACATAAGCCGAGTTTGTGTTTTCAGACAACTGTCCAAACAGCCCTGGCCTACACAACCTACAGGCTCAGGCCCCTGGAGCCAAACCTGAGGAGTGTACTTGCCCTCTCCAAGGGAATTGTGTGTGCCCATTCCAATGGCCACAACCCTTCTAATAGGATAAACCTCCAAAGTCCCTGATCCATCTCAATAGTGGTGGCTTCCCAGGAAAAAACAGGGGCAATCTGAGCCCAACTGAGCACCTACCTGCACTCAGACCCATAGACAGATGTCCCCAGAGGTAAAAAGGAAAGAACAGGCCCCTAGGCCCTAATCAGATCCATTGCTTTTGTTTCCAGTCATCTCTCCTCAGAGGCCTGGATTTCAAAAGCAGCATATAGCTGTTTCTACACTCACCCATCAGAAAACATCTCATCTACACATGGGAAACTTGCACGTTGGAGCTGTGTCAAAGCCTCTGTTTAGGAGAACCCTTTAGGGCCCCAGTGCCACCGCTTCATTCCAAGGTCTCCATAGACACAAAAGCACATTAGGACCCATCCCCAGGTGTGTCCATTTCAACTCAGCGTCCTCAGTTGCTCCCCACAGATCCAGGAGATCTAACCTGTCTTGTTGCTAGGAGACAATTGGAATGCGAGGTGGGCTACCCAGCCATCCATCCTTAGAACCCTGCTCAGAATCATTGGCCTGGAGCCATACAACAGGTCTCAATTGTCCTGCAGAAGACTCTCTGCAGTTTGGAGCTTCTCACAACTCCCATCGTGGGAAAACCCCGATGGCCTCCAGATGCCCCCCCCATTCATGAAGGGGCCATCAGGGGCAGAAACTCCAACCTGAGCAATCGTCTGAACCTCGCCCTGACTTCAGATGCACGAGATCTCGATTCAGGGCTGTAGATTGTGCCTGCCATGGCCTCACCCAGAAACCTAAGCCTAGCTTGTGTTCTCAGACTTTTGTCGTCAGACTACTGGCCCACAAGCCCTCCAGTTTGGCAATCCAGAACTACAATGCAGCACTCTGCCTGCCCTCCAGAAGAAAAAACATTGTCCTCTGGGGCTACCCAGTAACCCCAAATGAGGATCAACCTGCACCGAACTTGGCTGTACCCCAAATACATAGGCTGACCAGGGCACTAATGTCCTTTCTGACACAGACTGAGCCTGGACCTCCTGACCCCTCCCAGACAGCTTGCCGCACACTGAGCACATCGAGCCGCCATGGCCTTAGGTCGTCATCTCTTCCCAACCTCGGTTTTCAGGTTTCAGAACCTAGACCTTATCTCCAATCACTGCCCAGGGTTGAAGGTGATGCAGAAATCAGAACTCCTTCCCCATGGCAAGAAACCCTTTGTTGGCATGTTGTCCAACGTTCAGTGTAGTTGAAACCAGTGTGGCCCTTGAGGCCCCGCCCATGCTCGCGGGCCACATTGGTCACAAACACACATTGTGACCCTCTGGCTGAGCTGAGTCCTCAAGTAAGGCCACTCAGTGGCTGGATGAAGAGATAGCATATTGGGCTTGCCATGCCCCTAGGCCCCAATTTTTAACCATAGTTCGGGTTGTCCCTTCAGTCTTCCCCACGGCTTGGCTTTGGAATTCCTCTTTTGGTGGGACACCTGAGGTAACAAAACTGAAATGAGTCCTCCCATCCCACAGATTGACGAAAAGCAATTGGGAATCGGGCCAAATCCTCAGAGAGGAAGATTCGTCCATGGCCCATGAGACCTCCCCGACATTCCACGGCCATCGCTGATACAAAATCCAGAGACAAAAGCCTGAGCAAGCGCCTCAGACTCGCACTTTCTTCATATCCAGAAGAGTTCTTCTCATGGTTTGTAGATCGGGCCTGCCATACCTACGTCCCCAAACCTAAGCTGAGTTTGTGTTTTCAGACTTCTGTCCTCAAAGTCTTGGGCCACACACCCTCCAGGCTGGGCCCTTGGAGCCACACATTAGGACTGTGCCTACCAATCCATGGGAATTCTGCCCATTCCATGGTCCAAAATCGTACTAATTAGGAGAAACCTCCAAAGTCCCTGAGGCCATCCCAATAGTGTAGGACGCCCGGAACAAACAAGGGCTGTCTGACACCAGCTGATAATCGACCTCCACTCATACCATAGATGGATGTCCCCAGAGAAGAAGATTGAACCAGACAGGACCCTAGGCCATAATAGGATCCATTGCTTTGGGTTACAGGCATGTGTCCTCAAAAGCCTGATTCCAATACGAGCATAGGGGTTTTCCTGAGGCACCCATCAGAACTCATCTCGTCTCCACAAGGAAACCTGTGCATGGGAGATATGTCCAAAGCTTAGGAGAGTACTTCAGGGTCCCGTAGCCACCGCCCCATTCCAAGGCCCTCATGGTCAGAAAAACACATTAGGGCCCATCCTCAGGAAAGTCCATTTCAACTCAGCCACCCCGGTTGCTCCGGCAGAGCCATCAGATCTAAACTGTCTTGTTGCTAGGAGACAATTGGAATGCGAGGCGGGCTTCCCAGGCATCCATCCGCGAACGGTGCTCTGGAGTCATTCCATATGGGATGTCCTGGAGCTGTCCAACAGGTCTCAATTGTCCCGCAGAAGGAATCCTTGAAGGGGGCATCCCACAACTCCCAACGTGGGAAAAACTCAATGGCCCCGAGATTCCGCTCCCTTCATGAAGCGGCCGTCATGCACAGAAACTCCAACCTGAGCCAACGTCTGATCCTCGCCCTGACTTCAGATGCATGAGATATCGGTTCAGATCTGCAGGGGGTACCTGCCGTGCCCTCGCCCTGAAACCCAAGTCTAGCTTGTCTTCTCAGACTTCCGTCCTCACACTCCTGGCCCCGAAGCCCTCAAGTTTGGCAATTCCCGACCCACAATGCAGCACTCTTCCTGCCCTCTAGAAAAAAAATTATTGCCTCATGAGCTGCCCAGGCACCTTAAATGAGGATAAACCTACACAGCACTCGACTTTACCCAAATGATATAGTCTAACCTGGGCACTAATGCACTGTCGAACACAACCTGAGCCCGGACCTCCTGACCAACACCCAGAAAGCTGACCGCACACTGAGCACATAAAACCCGCCATGGCCTTAGGTCATCATCCCTTCCCTACCTCAGTTTTCAGGCTTCAGATCCGAGATCTTATCTCCAATCACTGCCCAGGGGTGAGTGTGACGCAGAAATCAGAACTCCTCCTTACCCATGGCAAGAACCCTTGTGGTTGGCACGTTTTCCAACGTTCAGTGTAGGAGAAACCAGCATTCACCCTGAGGCCCCGCCCATTCTTGAGTGCGACGAGGGCATACACACGCATTGTGACCCTCAGCATGAGTCCTGTCCTCTAGTAAGTCCTCTCAGTGGCTGGACCATTAGATGTCATAATGGGCTTGACATGTCCCTAGGCCCCAATTTTTAACCAGATTTCTGATTGTCCAGTCGCCCCTCCCCAGGGCTCTACTCTGGAATCCCTCATTTGGTGGGACACCTGAGGTTAAAAAAGAAAACAACAACAACAACAACAACAACAACAACAACAACAACAAAACGGACTTCTTCCAGCCCACAGAATGACCCCAATCTCTTTGGACGGGGCCAAACCACCAGAGAGTAAGACTCGTCCATTTCCCATGAAGTCACCCAGAAATTCCATGACCATGAGTGACACGATATCCAGAGACAAAAACTTGAGCAGGAGCTTCACACTCGCCCTTCTTTCAAATCCCGAAGAGTTCTCCTCATGGTCTGTAGGTCAGTCCTGCCATACCTATGACCCGAAACATAAGCCGAGTTTGTGTTTTCAGACAACTGTCCAAACAGCCCTGGCCTACACAACCTACAGGCTCAGGCCCCTGGAGCCAAACCTGAGGACTGTACTTGCCCTCTCCAAGGGAATTGTGTGTGCCCATTCCAATGGCCACAACCCTTCTAATAGGATAAACCTCCAAAGTCCCTGATCCATCTAAATAGTGGTGGCTTCCCAGGAAAAAACAGGGGCAATCTGAGCCCAACTGAGCACCTACCTGCACTCAGACCCATAGACAGATGTCCCCAGAGGTAAAAAGGAAAGAACAGGCCCCTAGGCCCTAATCAGATCCATTGCTTTTGTTTCCAGTCATCTCTCCTCAGAGGCCTGGATTTCAAAAGCAGCATATAGCTGTTTCTACACTCACCCATCAGAAAACATCTCATCTACACATGGGAAACTTGCACGTTGGAGCTGTGTCAAAGCCTCTGTTTAGGAGAACCCTTTAGGGCCCCAGTGCCACCGCTTCATTCCAAGGTCTCCATAGACACAAAAGCACATTAGGACCCATCCCCAGGTGTGTCCATTTCAACTCAGCGTCCTCAGTTGCTCCCCACAGATCCAGGAGATCTAACCTGTCTTGTTGCTAGGAGACAATTGGAATGCGAGGTGGGCTACCCAGCCATCCATCCTTAGAACCCTGCTCAGAATCATTGGCCTGGAGCCATACAACAGGTCTCAATTGTCCTGCAGAAGACTCTCTGCAGTTTGGAGCTTCTCACAACTCCCATCGTGGGAAAACCCCGATGGCCTCCAGATGCCCCCCCCATTCATGAAGGGGCCATCAGGGGCAGAAACTCCAACCTGAGCAATCGTCTGAACCTCGCCCTGACTTCAGATGCACGAGATCTCGATTCAGGGCTGTAGATTGTGCCTGCCATGGCCTCACCCAGAAACCTAAGCCTAGCTTGTGTTCTCAGACTTTTGTCGTCAGACTACTGGCCCACAAGCCCTCCAGTTTGGCAATCCAGAACTACAATGCAGCACTCTGCCTGCCCTCCAGAAGAAAAAACATTGTCCTCTGGGGCTACCCAGTAACCCCAAATGAGGATCAACCTGCACCGAACTTGGCTGTACCCCAAATACATAGGCTGACCAGGGCACTAATGTCCTTTCTGACACAGACTGAGCCTGGACCTCCTGACCCCTCCCAGACAGCTTGCCGCACACTGAGCACATCGAGCCGCCATGGCCTTAGGTCGTCATCTCTTCCCAACCTCGGTTTTCAGGTTTCAGAACCTAGACCTTATCTCCAATCACTGCCCAGGGTTGAAGGTGATGCAGAAATCAGAACTCCTTCCCCATGGCAAGAAACCCTTTGTTGGCATGTTGTCCAACGTTCAGTGTAGTTGAAACCAGTGTGGCCCTTGAGGCCCCGCCCATGCTCGCGGGCCACATTGGTCACAAACACACATTGTGACCCTCTGGCTGAGCCGAGTCCTCAAGTAAGGCCACTCAGTGGCTGGATGAAGAGATAGCATATTGGGCTTGCCATGCCCCTAGGCCCCAATTTTTAACCATAGTTCGGGTTGTCCCTTCAGTCTTCCCCACGGCTTGGCTTTGGAATTCCTCTTTTGGTGGGACACCTGAGGTAACAAAACTGAAATGAGTCCTCCCATCCCACAGATTGACGAAAAGCAATTGGGAATCGGGCCAAATCCTCAGAGAGGAAGATTCGTCCATGGCCCATGAGACCTCCCCGACATTCCACGGCCATCGCTGATACAAAATCCAGAGACAAAAGCCTGAGCAAGCGCCTCAGACTCGCACTTTCTTCATATCCAGAAGAGTTCTTCTCATGGTTTGTAGATCGGGCCTGCCATACCTACGTCCCCAAACCTAAGCTGAGTTTGTGTTTTCAGACTTCTGTCCTCAAAGTCTTGGGCCACACACCCTCCAGGCTGGGCCCTTGGAGCCACACATTAGGACTGTGCCTTCCAAACCATGGTAATTCTGCCCATTCCATGATCCAAAATCGTACTAATTAGGAGAAACCTCCAAAGTCCCTGAGGCCATCCCAATAGTGTAGGACGCCCGGAACAAACAAGGGCTGTCTGACACCAGCTGATAATCGACCTCCACTCATACCATAGATGGATGTCCCCAGAGAAGAAGATTGAACCAGACAGGACCCTAGGCCATAATAGGATCCATTGCTTTGGGTTACAGGCATGTGTCCTCAAAAGCCTGATTCCAATACGAGCATAGGGGTTTTCCTGAGGCACCCATCAGAACTCATCTCGTCTCCACAAGGAAACATGTGCATGGGAGATATGTCCAAAGCTTAGGAGAGTACTTCAGGGTCCCGTAGCCACCGCCCCATTCCAAGGCCCTCATGGTCAGAAAAACACATTAGGGCCCATCCTCAGGAATGTCCATTTCAACTCAGCCACCCCGGTTGCTCCGGCAGAGCCATCAGATCTAAACTGTCTTGTTGCTAGTAGACAATTGGAATGCGAGGCGGGCTTCCCAGGCATCCACCCGCGAACGGTGCTCTGGAGTCATTCCATATGGGATGTCCTGGAGCTGTCCAACAGGTCTCAATTGTCCCGCAGAAGGAATCCTTGAAGGGGGCATCCCACAACTCCCAACGTGGGAAAAACTCAATGGCCCCGAGATTCCGCTCCCTTCATGAAGCGGCCGTCATGCACAGAAACTCCAACCTGAGCCAACGTCTGATCCTCGCCCTGACTTCAGATGCATGAGATATCGGTTCAAATCTGCAGGGGGTACCTGCCGTGCCCTCGCCCTGAAACCCAAGTCTAGCTTGTCTTCTCAGACTTCCGTCCTCACACTCCTGGCCCCGAAGCCCTCAAGTTTGGCAATTCCCGACCCACAATGCAGCACTCTTCCTGCCCTCTAGAAAAAAAATTATTGCCTCATGAGCTGCCCATGCACCTTAAATGAGGATAAACCTACACAGCACTCGACTTTACCCAAATGATATAGTCTAACCTGGGCACTAATGCACTGTCGAACACAACCTGAGCCCGGACCTCCTGACCAACACCCAGAAAGCTGACCACACACTGAGCACATAAAACCCGCCATGGCCTTAGGTCATCATCCCTTCCCTACCTCAGTTTTCAGGCTTCAGATCCGAGATCTTATCTCCAATCACTGCCCAGGGGTGAGTGTGACGCAGAAATCAGAACTCCTCCTTACCCATGGCAAGAACCCTTGTGGTTGGCACGTTGTCCAATGTTCAGTGTAGGAGAAACCAGCATTCACCCTGAGGCCCCGCCCATTCTTGAGTGCGACGAGGGCATACACACGCATTGTGACCCTCAGCATGAGTCCTGTCCTCTAGTAAGTCCTCTCAGTGGCTGGACCATTAGATGTCATAATGGGCTTGACATGTCCCTAGGCCCCAATTTTTAACCAGATTTCTGATTGTCCAGTCGCCCCTCCCCAGGGCTCTACTCTGGAATCCCTCATTTGGTGGGACACCTGAGGTTAAAAAAGAAAACAACAACAACAACAACAACAACAACAACAACAACAAAACGGACTTCTTCCAGCCCACAGAATGACCCCAATCTCTTTGGACGGGGCCAAACCACCAGAGAGTAAGACTCGTCCATTTCCCATGAAGTCACCCAGAAATTCCATGACCATGAGTGACACGATATCCAGAGACAAAAACTTGAGCAGGAGCTTCACACTCGCCCTTCTTTCAAATCCCGAAGAGTTCTCCTCATGGTCTGTAGGTCAGTCCTGCCATACCTATGACCCGAAACATAAGCCGAGTTTGTGTTTTCAGACAACTGTCCAAACAGCCCTGGCCTACACAACCTACAGGCTCAGGCCCCTGGAGCCAAACCTGAGGACTGTACTTGCCCTCTCCAAGGGAATTGTGTGTGCCCATTCCAATGGCCACAACCCTTCTAATAGGATAAACCTCCAAAGTCCCTGATCCATCTAAATAGTGGTGGCTTCCCAGGAAAAAACAGGGGCAATCTGAGCCCAACTGAGCACCTACCTGCACTCAGACCCATAGACAGATGTCCCCAGAGGTAAAAAGGAAAGAACAGGCCCCTAGGCCCTAATCAGATCCATTGCTTTTGTTTCCAGTCATCTCTCCTCAGAGGCCTGGATTTCAAAAGCAGCATATAGCTGTTTCTACACTCACCCATCAGAAAACATCTCATCTACACATGGGAAACTTGCACGTTGGAGCTGTGTCAAAGCCTCTGTTTAGGAGAACCCTTTAGGGCCCCAGTGCCACCGCTTCATTCCAAGGTCTCCATAGACACAAAAGCACATTAGGACCCATCCCCAGGTGTGTCCATTTCAACTCAGCGTCCTCAGTTGCTCCCCACAGATCCAGGAGATCTAACCTGTCTTGTTGCTAGGAGACAATTGGAATGCGAGGTGGGCTACCCAGCCATCCATCCTTAGAACCCTGCTCAGAATCATTGGCCTGGAGCCATACAACAGGTCTCAATTGTCCTGCAGAAGACTCTCTGCAGTTTGGAGCTTCTCACAACTCCCATCGTGGGAAAACCCCGATGGCCTCCAGATGCCCCCCCCATTCATGAAGGGGCCATCAGGGGCAGAAACTCCAACCTGAGCAATCGTCTGAACCTCGCCCTGACTTCAGATGCACGAGATCTCGATTCAGGGCTGTAGATTGTGCCTGCCATGGCCTCACCCAGAAACCTAAGCCTAGCTTGTGTTCTCAGACTTTTGTCGTCAGACTACTGGCCCACAAGCCCTCCAGTTTGGCAATCCAGAACTACAATGCAGCACTCTGCCTGCCCTCCAGAAGAAAAAACATTGTCCTCTGGGGCTACCCAGTAACCCCAAATGAGGATCAACCTGCACCGAACTTGGCTGTACCCCAAATACATAGGCTGACCAGGGCACTAATGTCCTTTCTGACACAGACTGAGCCTGGACCTCCTGACCCCTCCCAGACAGCTTGCCGCACACTGAGCACATCGAGCCGCCATGGCCTTAGGTCGTCATCTCTTCCCAACCTCGGTTTTCAGGTTTCAGAACCTAGACCTTATCTCCAATCACTGCCCAGGGTTGAAGGTGATGCAGAAATCAGAACTCCTTCCCCATGGCAAGAAACCCTTTGTTGGCATGTTGTCCAACGTTCAGTGTAGTTGAAACCAGTGTGGCCCTTGAGGCCCCGCTCAGGCTCGCGGGCCACATTGGTCACAAACACACATTGTGACCCTCTGGCTGAGCAGAGTCCTCAAGTAAGGCCACTCAGTGGCTGGATGAAGAGATAGCATATTGGGCTTGCCATGCCCCTAGGCCCCAATTTTTAACCATAGTTCGGGTTGTCCCTTCAGTCTTCCCCACGGCTTGGCTTTGGAATTCCTGTTTTGGTGGGACACCTGAGGTAACAAAACTGAAATGAGTCCTCCCATCCCACAGATTGACGAAAAGCAATTGGGAATCGGGCCAAATCCTCAGAGAGGAAGATTCGTCCATGGCCCATGAGGCCTCCCCGACATTCCACGGCCATCACTGATACAAAATCCAGAGACAAAAGCCTGAGCAAGCGCCTCAGACTCGCACTTTCTTCATATCCAGAAGAGTTCTTCTCATGGTTTGTAGATCGGGCCTGCCATACCTACGTCCCCAAACCTAAGCTGAGTTTGTGTTTTCAGACTTCTGTCCTCAAAGTCTTGGGCCACACACCCTCCAGGCTGGGCCCTTGGAGCCACACATTAGGACTGTGCCTACCAATCCATGGGAATTCTGCCCATTCCATGGTCCAAAATCGTACAAATTAGGAGAAACCTCCAAAGTCCCTGAGGCCATCCCAATAGTGTAGGACGCCCGGAACAAACAAGGGCTGTCTGACACCAGCTGATAATCGACCTCCACTCATACCATAGATGGATGTCCCCAGAGAAGAAGATTGAACCAGACAGGACCCTAGGCCATAATAGGATCCATTGCTTTGGGTTACAGGCATGTGTCCTCAAAAGCCTGATTCCAATACGAGCATAGGGGTTTTCCTGAGGCACCCATCAGAACTCATCTCGTCTCCACAAGGAAACCTGTGCATGGGAGATATGTCCAAAGCTTAGGAGAGTACTTCAGGGTCCCGTAGCCACCGCCCCATTCCAAGGCCCTCATGGTCAGAAAAACACATTAGGGCCCATCCTCAGGAAAGTCCATTTCAACTCAGCCACCCCGGTTCCTCCGGCAGAGCCATCAGATCTAAACTGTCTTGTTGCTAGGAGACAATTGGAATGCGAGGCGGGCTTCCCAGGCATCCATCCACGAACGGTGCTCTGGAGTCATTCCATATGGGATGTCCTGGAGCTGTCCAACAGGTCTCAATTGTCCCGCAGAAGGAATCCTTGAAGGGGGCATCCCACAACTCCCAACGTGGGAAAACCTCAATGGCCCCGAGATTCCGCTCCCTTCATGAAGCGGCCGTCTTGCACAGAAACTCCAAACTGAGCCAACGTCTGATCCTCGCCCTGACTTCAGATGCATGAGATATTGGTTCAGATCTGCAGGGGGTACCTGCCGTGCCCTCGCCCTGAAACCCAAGTCTAGCTTGTCTTCTCAGACTTCCGTCCTCACACTCCTGGCCCCGAAGCCCTCAAGTTTGGCAATTCCGGACCCACAATGCAGCACTCTTCCTGCCCTCTAGAAAAAAAATTATTGCCTCATGAGCTGCCCAGGCACCTTAAATGAGGATAAACGTACACAGCACTCGACTTTACCCAAATGATATAGTCTAACCTGGGCACTAATGCACTGTCGAACACAACCTGAGCCCGGACCTCCTGACCAACACCCAGAAAGCTGACCGCACACTGAGCACATAAAACCCGCCATGGCCTTAGGTCATCATCCCTTCCCTACCTCAGTTTTCAGGCTTCAGATCCGAGATCTTATCTCCAATCACTGCCCAGGGGTGAGTGTGACGCAGAAATCAGAACTCCTCCTTACCCATGGCAAGAACCCTTGTGGTTGGCACGTTGTCCAATGTTCAGTGTAGGAGAAACCAGCATTCACCCTGAGGCCCCGCCCATTCTTGAGTGCGACGAGGGCATACACACGCATTGTGACCCTCAGCATGAGTCCTGTCCTCTAGTAAGTCCTCTCAGTGGCTGGACCATTAGATGTCATAATGGGCTTGACATGTCCCTAGGCCCCAATTTTTAACCAGATTTCTGATTGTCCAGTCGCCCCTCCCCAGGGCTCTACTCTGGAATCCCTCATTTGGTGGGACACCTGAGGTTAAAAAAGAAAACAACAACAACAACAACAACAACAACAACAACAAAACGGACTTCTTCCAGCCCACAGAATGACCCCAAACTCTTTGGACGGGGCCAAACCACCAGAGAGTAAGACTCGTCCATTTCCCATGAAGTCACCCAGAAATTCCACGACCATGAGTGACACGATATCCAGAGACAAAAACTTGAGCAGGAGCCTCACACTCGCCCTTCTTTCAAATCCCGAAGAGTTCTCCTCATGGTCTGTAGGTCAGTCCTGCCATACCTATGACCCGAAACATAAGCCGAGTTTGTGTTTTCAGACAACTGTCCAAACAGCCCTGGCCTACACAACCTACAGGCTCAGGCCCCTGGAGCCAAACCTGAGGTCTGTACTTCCCCTCTCCAAGGGAATTGTGTGTGCCCATTCCAATGGCCACAACCCTTCTAATAGGATAAACATCCAAATTCCCTGATCCATCTCAATAGTGGTGGCTTCCCAGGAAAAAACAGGGGCAATCTGAGCCCAACTGAGCACCTACCTGCACTCAGACCCATAGACAGATGTCCCCAGAGGTAAAAAGGAAAGAACAGGCCCTTAGGCCCTAATCAGATCCATTGCTTTTGTTTCCAGTCATCTCTCCTCAGAGGCCTGGATTTCAAAAGCAGCATATAGCTGTTTCTACACTCACCCATCAGAAAACATCTCATCTACACATGGGAAACTTGCACGTTGGAGCTGTGTCAAAGCCTCTGTTTAGGAGAACCCTTTAGGGCCCCAGTGCCACCGCTTCATTCCAAGGTCTCCATAGACACAAAAGCACATTAGGACCCATCCCCAGGTGTGTCCATTTCAACTCAGCGTCCTCAGTTGCTCCCCACAGATCCAGGAGATCTAACCTGTCTTGTTGCTAGGAGACAATTGGAATGCGAGGTGGGCTACCCAGCCATCCATCCTTAGAACCCTGCTCAGAATCATTGGCCTGGAGCCATACAACAGGTCTCAATTGTCCTGCAGAAGACTCTCTGCAGTTTGGAGCTTCTCACAACTCCCATCGTGGGAAAACCCCGATGGCCTCCAGATGCCCCCCCCATTCATGAAGGGGCCATCAGGGGCAGAAACTCCAACCTGAGCAATCGTCTGAACCTCGCCCTGACTTCAGATGCACGAGATCTCGATTCAGGGCTGTAGATTGTGCCTGCCATGGCCTCACCCAGAAACCTAAGCCTAGCTTGTGTTCTCAGACTTTTGTCGTCAGACTACTGGCCCACAAGCCCTCCAGTTTGGCAATCCAGAACTACAATGCAGCACTCTGCCTGCCCTCCAGAAGAAAAAACATTGTCCTCTGGGGCTACCCAGTAACCCCAAATGAGGATCAACCTGCACCGAACTTGGCTGTACCCCAAATACATAGGCTGACCAGGGCACTAATGTCCTTTCTGACACAGACTGAGCCTGGACCTCCTGACCCCTCCCAGACAGCTTGCCGCACACTGAGCACATCGAGCCGCCATGGCCTTAGGTCGTCATCTCTTCCCAACCTCGGTTTTCAGGTTTCAGAACCTAGACCTTATCTCCAATCACTGCCCAGGGTTGAAGGTGATGCAGAAATCAGAACTCCTTCCCCATGGCAAGAAACCCTTTGTTGGCATGTTGTCCAACGTTCAGTGTAGTTGAAACCAGTGTGGCCCTTGAGGCCCCGCCCATGCTCGCGGGCCACATTGGTCACAAACACACATTGTGACCCTCTGGCTGAGCCGAGTCCTCAAGTAAGGCCACTCAGTGGCTGGATGAAGAGATAGCATATTGGGCTTGCCATGCCCCTAGGCCCCAATTTTTAACCATAGTTCGGGTTGTCCCTTCAGTCTTCCCCACGGCTTGGCTTTGGAATTCCTCTTTTGGTGGGACACCTGAGGTAACAAAACTGAAATGAGTCCTCCCATCCCACAGATTGACGAAAAGCAATTGGGAATCGGGCCAAATCCTCAGAGAGGAAGATTCGTCCATGGCCCATGAGGCCTCCCCGACATTCCACGGCCATCACTGATACAAAATCCAGAGACAAAATCCTGAGCAAGCGCCTCAGACTCGCACTTTCTTCATATCCAGAAGAGTTCTTCTCATGGTTTGTAGATCGGGCCTGCCATACCTACGTCCCCAAACCTAAGCTGAGTTTGTGTTTTCAGACTTCTGTCCTCAAAGTCTTGGGCCACACACCCTCCAGGCTGGGCCCTTGGAGCCACACATTAGGACTGTGCCTACCAATCCATGGGAATTCTGCCCATTCCATGGTCCAAAATCGTACAAATTAGGAGAAACCTCCAAAGTCCCTGAGGCCATCCCAATAGTGTAGGACGCCCGGAACAAACAAGGGCTGTCTGACACCAGCTGATAATCGACCTCCACTCATACCATAGATGGATGTCCCCAGAGAAGAAGATTGAACCAGACAGGACCCTAGGCCATAATAGGATCCATTGCTTTGGGTTACAGGCATGTGTCCTCAAAAGCCTGATTCCAATACGAGCATAGGGGTTTTCCTGAGGCACCCATCAGAACTCATCTCGTCTCCACAAGGAAACCTGTGCATGGGAGATATGTCCAAAGCTTAGGAGAGTACTTCAGGGTCCCGTAGCCACCGCCCCATTCCAAGGCCCTCATGGTCAGAAAAACACATTAGGGCCCATCCTCAGGAAAGTCCATTTCAACTCAGCCACCCCGGTTCCTCCGGCAGAGCCATCAGATCTAAACTGTCTTGTTGCTAGGAGACAATTGGAATGCGAGGCGGGCTTCCCAGGCATCCATCCACGAACGGTGCTCTGGAGTCATTCCATATGGGATGTCCTGGAGCTGTCCAACAGGTCTCAATTGTCCCGCAGAAGGAATCCTTGAAGGGGGCATCCCACAACTCCCAACGTGGGAAAACCTCAATGGCCCCGAGATTCCGCTCCCTTCATGAAGCGGCCGTCTTGCACAGAAACTCCAAACTGAGCCAACGTCTGATCCTCGCCCTGACTTCAGATGCATGAGATATTGGTTCAGATCTGCAGGGTGTACCTGCCGTGCCCTCGCCCTGAAACCCAAGTCTAGCTTGTCTTCTCAGACTTCCGTCCTCACACTCCTGGCCCCGAAGCCCTCAAGTTTGGCAATTCCGGACCCACAATGCAGCACTCTTCCTGCCCTCTAGAAAAAAAATTATTGCCTCGTGAGCTGCCCAGGCACCTTAAATGAGGATAAACCTACACAGCACTCGACTTTACCCAAATGATATAGTCTAACCTGGGCACTAATGCACTGTCGAACACAACCTGAGCCCGGACCTCCTGACCAACACCCAGAAAGCTGACCGCACACTGAGCACATAAAACCCGCCATGGCCTTAGGTCATCATCCCTTCCCTACCTCAGTTTTCACGCTTCAGATCCGAGATCTTATCTCCAATCACTGCCCAGGGGTGAGTGTGACGCAGAAATCAGAACTCCTCCTTACCCATGGCAAGAACCCTTGTGGTTGGCACGTTTTCCAACGTTCAGTGTAGGAGAAACCAGCATTCACCCTGAGGCCCCGCCCATTCTTGAGTGCGACGAGGGCATACACACGCATTGTGACCCTCAGCATGAGTCCTGTCCTCTAGTAAGTCCTCTCAGTGGCTGGACCATTAGATGTCATAATGGGCTTGACATGTCCCTAGGCCCCAATTTTTAACCAGATTTCTGATTGTCCAGTCGCCCCTCCCCAGGGCTCTACTCTGGAATCCCTCATTTGGTGGGACACCTGAGGTTAAAAAAGAAAACAACAACAACAACAACAACAACAACAACAACAACAACAACAAAACGGACTTCTTCCAGCCCACAGAATGACCCCAATCTCTTTGGACGGGGCCAAACCACCAGAGAGTAAGACTCGTCCATTTCCCATGAAGTCACCCAGAAATTCCATGACCATGAGTGACACGATATCCAGAGACAAAAACTTGAGCAGGAGCTTCACACTCGCCCTTCTTTCAAATCCCGAAGAGTTCTCCTCATGGTCTGTAGGTCAGTCCTGCCATACCTATGACCCGAAACATAAGCCGAGTTTGTGTTTTCAGACAACTGTCCAAACAGCCCTGGCCTACACAACCTACAGGCTCAGGCCCCTGGAGCCAAACCTGAGGACTGTACTTGCCCTCTCCAAGGGAATTGTGTGTGCCCATTCCAATGGCCACAACCCTTCTAATAGGATAAACCTCCAAAGTCCCTGATCCATCTAAATAGTGGTGGCTTCCCAGGAAAAAACAGGGGCAATCTGAGCCCAACTGAGCACCTACCTGCACTCAGACCCATAGACAGATGTCCCCAGAGGTAAAAAGGAAAGAACAGGCCCCTAGGCCCTAATCAGATCCATTGCTTTTGTTTCCAGTCATCTCTCCTCAGAGGCCTGGATTTCAAAAGCAGCATATAGCTGTTTCTACACTCACCCATCAGAAAACATCTCATCTACACATGGGAAACTTGCACGTTGGAGCTGTGTCAAAGCCTCTGTTTAGGAGAACCCTTTAGGGCCCCAGTGCCACCGCTTCATTCCAAGGTCTCCATAGACACAAAAGCACATTAGGACCCATCCCCAGGTGTGTCCATTTCAACTCAGCGTCCTCAGTTGCTCCCCACAGATCCAGGAGATCTAACCTGTCTTGTTGCTAGGAGACAATTGGAATGCGAGGTGGGCTACCCAGCCATCCATCCTTAGAACCCTGCTCAGAATCATTGGCCTGGAGCCATACAACAGGTCTCAATTGTCCTGCAGAAGACTCTCTGCAGTTTGGAGCTTCTCACAACTCCCATCGTGGGAAAACCCCGATGGCCTCCAGATGCCCCCCCATTCATGAAGGGGCCATCAGGGGCAGAAACTCCAACCTGAGCAATCGTCTGAACCTCGCCCTGACTTCAGATGCACGAGATCTCGATTCAGGGCTGTAGATTGTGCCTGCCATGGCCTCACCCAGAAACCTAAGCCTAGCTTGTGTTCTCAGACTTTTGTCGTCAGACTACTGGCCCACAAGCCCTCCAGTTTGGCAATCCAGAACTACAATGCAGCACTCTGCCTGCCCTCCAGAAGAAAAAACATTGTCCTCTGGGGCTACCCAGTAACCCCAAATGAGGATCAACCTGCACCGAACTTGGCTGTACCCCAAATACATAGGCTGACCAGGGCACTAATGTCCTTTCTGACACAGACTGAGCCTGGACCTCCTGACCCCTCCCAGACAGCTTGCCGCACACTGAGCACATCGAGCCGCCATGGCCTTAGGTCGTCATCTCTTCCCAACCTCGGTTTTCAGGTTTCAGAACCTAGACCTTATCTCCAATCACTGCCCAGGGTTGAAGGTGATGCAGAAATCAGAACTCCTTCCCCATGGCAAGAAACCCTTTGTTGGCATGTTGTCCAACGTTCAGTGTAGTTGAAACCAGTGTGGCCCTTGAGGCCCCGCCCATGCTCGCGGGCCACATTGGTCACAAACACACATTGTGACCCTCTGGCTGAGCCGAGTCCTCAAGTAAGGCCACTCAGTGGCAGGATGAAGAGATAGCATATTGGGCTTGCCATGCCCCTAGGCCCCAATTTTTAACCATAGTTCGGGTTGTCCCTTCAGTCTTCCCCACGGCTTGGCTTTGGAATTCCTCTTTTGGTGGGACACCTGAGGTAACAAAACTGAAATGAGTCCTCCCATCCCACAGATTGACGAAAAGCAATTGGGAATCGGGCCAAATCCTCAGAGAGGAAGATTCGTCCATGGCCCATGAGACCTCCCCGACATTCCACGGCCATCGCTGATACAAAATCCAGAGACAAAAGCCTGAGCAAGCGCCTCAGACTCGCACTTTCTTCATATCCAGAAGAGTTCTTCTCATGGTTTGTAGATCGGGCCTGCCATACCTACGTCCCCAAACCTAAGCTGAGTTTGTGTTTTCAGACTTCTGTCCTCAAAGTCTTGGGCCACACACCCTCCAGGCTGGGCCCTTGGAGCCACACATTAGGACTGTGCCTTCCAAACCATGGTAATTCTGCCCATTCCATGATCCAAAATCGTACTAATTAGGAGAAACCTCCAAAGTCCCTGAGGCCATCCCAATAGTGTAGGACGCCCGGAACAAACAAGGGCTGTCTGACACCAGCTGATAATCGACCTCCACTCATACCATAGATGGATGTCCCCAGAGAAGAAGATTGAACCAGACAGGACCCTAGGCCATAATAGGATCCATTGCTTTGGGTTACAGGCATGTGTCCTCAAAAGCCTGATTCCAATACGAGCATAGGGGTTTTCCTGAGGCACCCATCAGAACTCATCTCGTCTCCACAAGGAAACATGTGCATGGGAGATATGTCCAAAGCTTAGGAGAGTACTTCAGGGTCCCGTAGCCACCGCCCCATTCCAAGGCCCTCATGGTCAGAAAAACACATTAGGGCCCATCCTCAGGAATGTCCATTTCAACTCAGCCACCCCGGTTGC
Source organism: Mustela nivalis (assembly GCF_964662115.1). Lineage (NCBI taxonomy): Eukaryota > Metazoa > Chordata > Mammalia > Carnivora > Mustelidae > Mustela > Mustela nivalis. The sequence goes on from NW_028136183.1 coordinate 75,854, forward strand.
TCCGGCAGAGCCATCAGATCTAAACTGTCTTGTTGCTAGTAGACAATTGGAATGCGAGGCGGGCTTCCCAGGCATCCACCCGCGAACGGTGCTCTGGAGTCATTCCATATGGGATGTCCTGGAGCTGTCCAACAGGTCTCAATTGTCCCGCAGAAGGAATCCTTGAAGGGGGCATCCCACAACTCCCAACGTGGGAAAAACTCAATGGCCCCGAGATTCCGCTCCCTTCATGAAGCGGCCGTCATGCACAGAAACTCCAACCTGAGCCAACGTCTGATCCTCGCCCTGACTTCAGATGCATGAGATATCGGTTCAAATCTGCAGGGGGTACCTGCCGTGCCCTCGCCCTGAAACCCAAGTCTAGCTTGTCTTCTCAGACTTCCGTCCTCACACTCCTGGCCCCGAAGCCCTCAAGTTTGGCAATTCCCGACCCACAATGCAGCACTCTTCCTGCCCTCTAGAAAAAAAATTATTGCCTCATGAGCTGCCCATGCACCTTAAATGAGGATAAACCTACACAGCACTCGACTTTACCCAAATGATATAGTCTAACCTGGGCACTAATGCACTGTCGAACACAACCTGAGCCCGGACCTCCTGACCAACACCCAGAAAGCTGACCACACACTGAGCACATAAAACCCGCCATGGCCTTAGGTCATCATCCCTTCCCTACCTCAGTTTTCAGGCTTCAGATCCGAGATCTTATCTCCAATCACTGCCCAGGGGTGAGTGTGACGCAGAAATCAGAACTCCTCCTTACCCATGGCAAGAACCCTTGTGGTTGGCACGTTGTCCAATGTTCAGTGTAGGAGAAACCAGCATTCACCCTGAGGCCCCGCCCATTCTTGAGTGCGACGAGGGCATACACACGCATTGTGACCCTCAGCATGAGTCCTGTCCTCTAGTAAGTCCTCTCAGTGGCTGGACCATTAGATGTCATAATGGGCTTTACATGTCCCTAGGCCCCAATTTTTAACCAGATTTCTGATTGTCCAGTCGCCCCTCCCCAGGGCTCTACTCTGGAATCCCTCATTTGGTGGGACACCTGAGGTTAAAAAAGAAAACAACAACAACAACAACAACAACAACAACAACAAAACGGACTTCTTCCAGCCCACAGAATGACCCCAATCTCTTTGGACGGGGCCAAACCACCAGAGAGTAAGACTCGTCCATTTCCCATGAAGTCACCCAGAAATTCCATGACCATGAGTGACACGATATCCAGAGACAAAAACTTGAGCAGGAGCTTCACACTCGCCCTTCTTTCAAATCCCGAAGAGTTCTCCTCATGGTCTGTAGGTCAGTCCTGCCATACCTATGACCCGAAACATAAGCCGAGTTTGTGTTTTCAGACAACTGTCCAAACAGCCCTGGCCTACACAACCTACAGGCTCAGGCCCCTGGAGCCAAACCTGAGGACTGTACTTGCCCTCTCCAAGGGAATTGTGTGTGCCCATTCCAATGGCCACAACCCTTCTAATAGGATAAACCTCCAAAGTCCCTGATCCATCTAAATAGTGGTGGCTTCCCAGGAAAAAACAGGGGCAATCTGAGCCCAACTGAGCACCTACCTGCACTCAGACCCATAGACAGATGTCCCCAGAGGTAAAAAGGAAAGAACAGGCCCCTAGGCCCTAATCAGATCCATTGCTTTTGTTTCCAGTCATCTCTCCTCAGAGGCCTGGATTTCAAAAGCAGCATATAGCTGTTTCTACACTCACCCATCAGAAAACATCTCATCTACACATGGGAAACTTGCACGTTGGAGCTGTGTCAAAGCCTCTGTTTAGGAGAACCCTTTAGGGCCCCAGTGCCACCGCTTCATTCCAAGGTCTCCATAGACACAAAAGCACATTAGGACCCATCCCCAGGTGTGTCCATTTCAACTCAGCGTCCTCAGTTGCTCCCCACAGATCCAGGAGATCTAACCTGTCTTGTTGCTAGGAGACAATTGGAATGCGAGGTGGGCTACCCAGCCATCCATCCTTAGAACCCTGCTCAGAATCATTGGCCTGGAGCCATACAACAGGTCTCAATTGTCCTGCAGAAGACTCTCTGCAGTTTGGAGCTTCTCACAACTCCCATCGTGGGAAAACCCCGATGGCCTCCAGATGCCCCCCCCATTCATGAAGGGGCCATCAGGGGCAGAAACTCCAACCTGAGCAATCGTCTGAACCTCGCCCTGACTTCAGATGCACGAGATCTCGATTCAGGGCTGTAGATTGTGCCTGCCATGGCCTCACCCAGAAACCTAAGCCTAGCTTGTGTTCTCAGACTTTTGTCGTCAGACTACTGGCCCACAAGCCCTCCAGTTTGGCAATCCAGAACTACAATGCAGCACTCTGCCTGCCCTCCAGAAGAAAAAACATTGTCCTCTGGGGCTACCCAGTAACCCCAAATGAGGATCAACCTGCACCGAACTTGGCTGTACCCCAAATACATAGGCTGACCAGGGCACTAATGTCCTTTCTGACACAGACTGAGCCTGGACCTCCTGACCCCTCCCAGACAGCTTGCCGCACACTGAGCACATCGAGCCGCCATGGCCTTAGGTCGTCATCTCTTCCCAACCTCGGTTTTCAGGTTTCAGAACCTAGACCTTATCTCCAATCACTGCCCAGGGTTGAAGGTGATGCAGAAATCAGAACTCCTTCCCCATGGCAAGAAACCCTTTGTTGGCATGTTTTCAACGTTCAGTGTAGTTGAAACCAGTGTGGCCCTTGAGGCCCCGCCCAGGCTCGCGGGCCACATTGGTCACAAACACACATTGTGACCCTCTGGCTGAGCAGAGTCCTCAAGTAAGGCCACTCAGTGGCTGGATGAAGAGATAGCATATTGGGCTTGCCATGCCCCTAGGCCCCAATTTTTAACCATAGTTCGGGTTGTCCCTTCAGTCTTCCCCACGGCTTGGCTTTGGAATTCCTCTTTTGGTGGGACACCTGAGGTAACAAAACTGAAATGAGTCCTCCCATCCCACAGATTGACGAAAAGCAATTGGGAATCGGGCCAAATCCTCAGAGAGGAAGATTCGTCCATGGCCCATGAGACCTCCCCGACATTCCACGGCCATCGCTGATACAAAATCCAGAGACAAAAGCCTGAGCAAGCGCCTCAGACTCGCACTTTCTTCATATCCAGAAGAGTTCTTCTCATGGTTTGTAGATCGGGCCTGCCATACCTACGTCCCCAAACCTAAGCTGAGTTTGTGTTTTCAGACTTCTGTCCTCAAAGTCTTGGGCCACACACCCTCCAGGCTGGGCCCTTGGAGCCACACATTAGGACTGTGCCTTCCAAACCATGGTAATTCTGCCCATTCCATGATCCAAAATCGTACTAATTAGGAGAAACCTCCAAAGTCCCTGAGGCCATCCCAATAGTGTAGGACGCCCGGAACAAACAAGGGCTGTCTGACACCAGCTGATAATCGACCTCCACTCATACCATAGATGGATGTCCCCAGAGAAGAAGATTGAACCAGACAGGACCCTAGGCCATAATAGGATCCATTGCTTTGGGTTACAGGCATGTGTCCTCAAAAGCCTGATTCCAATACGAGCATAGGGGTTTTCCTGAGGCACCCATCAGAACTCATCTCGTCTCCACAAGGAAACATGTGCATGGGAGATATGTCCAAAGCTTAGGAGAGTACTTCAGGGTCCCGTAGCCACCGCCCCATTCCAAGGCCCTCATGGTCAGAAAAACACATTAGGGCCCATCCTCAGGAATGTCCATTTCAACTCAGCCACCCCGGTTGCTCCGGCAGAGCCATCAGATCTAAACTGTCTTGTTGCTAGTAGACAATTGGAATGCGAGGCGGGCTTCCCAGGCATCCACCCGCGAACGGTGCTCTGGAGTCATTCCATATGGGATGTCCTGGAGCTGTCCAACAGGTCTCAATTGTCCCGCAGAAGGAATCCTTGAAGGGGGCATCCCACAACTCCCAACGTGGGAAAAACTCAATGGCCCCGAGATTCCGCTCCCTTCATGAAGCGGCCGTCATGCACAGAAACTCCAACCTGAGCCAACGTCTGATCCTCGCCCTGACTTCAGATGCATGAGATATCGGTTCAAATCTGCAGGGGGTACCTGCCGTGCCCTCGCCCTGAAACCCAAGTCTAGCTTGTCTTCTCAGACTTCCGTCCTCACACTCCTGGCCCCGAAGCCCTCAAGTTTGGCAATTCCCGACCCACAATGCAGCACTCTTCCTGCCCTCTAGAAAAAAAATTATTGCCTCATGAGCTGCCCATGCACCTTAAATGAGGATAAACCTACACAGCACTCGACTTTACCCAAATGATATAGTCTAACCTGGGCACTAATGCACTGTCGAACACAACCTGAGCCCGGACCTCCTGACCAACACCCAGAAAGCTGACCACACACTGAGCACATAAAACCCGCCATGGCCTTAGGTCATCATCCCTTCCCTACCTCAGTTTTCAGGCTTCAGATCCGAGATCTTATCTCCAATCACTGCCCAGGGGTGAGTGTGACGCAGAAATCAGAACTCCTCCTTACCCATGGCAAGAACCCTTGTGGTTGGCACGTTGTCCAATGTTCAGTGTAGGAGAAACCAGCATTCACCCTGAGGCCCCGCCCATTCTTGAGTGCGACGAGGGCATACACACGCATTGTGACCCTCAGCATGAGTCCTGTCCTCTAGTAAGTCCTCTCAGTGGCTGGACCATTAGATGTCATAATGGGCTTTACATGTCCCTAGGCCCCAATTTTTAACCAGATTTCTGATTGTCCAGTCGCCCCTCCCCAGGGCTCTACTCTGGAATCCCTCATTTGGTGGGACACCTGAGGTTAAAAAAGAAAACAACAACAACAACAACAACAACAACAACAACAAAACGGACTTCTTCCAGCCCACAGAATGACCCCAATCTCTTTGGACGGGGCCAAACCACCAGAGAGTAAGACTCGTCCATTTCCCATGAAGTCACCCAGAAATTCCATGACCATGAGTGACACGATATCCAGAGACAAAAACTTGAGCAGGAGCTTCACACTCGCCCTTCTTTCAAATCCCGAAGAGTTCTCCTCATGGTCTGTAGGTCAGTCCTGCCATACCTATGACCCGAAACATAAGCCGAGTTTGTGTTTTCAGACAACTGTCCAAACAGCCCTGGCCTACACAACCTACAGGCTCAGGCCCCTGGAGCCAAACCTGAGGACTGTACTTGCCCTCTCCAAGGGAATTGTGTGTGCCCATTCCAATGGCCACAACCCTTCTAATAGGATAAACCTCCAAAGTCCCTGATCCATCTAAATAGTGGTGGCTTCCCAGGAAAAAACAGGGGCAATCTGAGCCCAACTGAGCACCTACCTGCACTCAGACCCATAGACAGATGTCCCCAGAGGTAAAAAGGAAAGAACAGGCCCCTAGGCCCTAATCAGATCCATTGCTTTTGTTTCCAGTCATCTCTCCTCAGAGGCCTGGATTTCAAAAGCAGCATATAGCTGTTTCTACACTCACCCATCAGAAAACATCTCATCTACACATGGGAAACTTGCACGTTGGAGCTGTGTCAAAGCCTCTGTTTAGGAGAACCCTTTAGGGCCCCAGTGCCACCGCTTCATTCCAAGGTCTCCATAGACACAAAAGCACATTAGGACCCATCCCCAGGTGTGTCCATTTCAACTCAGCGTCCTCAGTTGCTCCCCACAGATCCAGGAGATCTAACCTGTCTTGTTGCTAGGAGACAATTGGAATGCGAGGTGGGCTACCCAGCCATCCATCCTTAGAACCCTGCTCAGAATCATTGGCCTGGAGCCATACAACAGGTCTCAATTGTCCTGCAGAAGACTCTCTGCAGTTTGGAGCTTCTCACAACTCCCATCGTGGGAAAACCCCGATGGCCTCCAGATGCCCCCCCCATTCATGAAGGGGCCATCAGGGGCAGAAACTCCAACCTGAGCAATCGTCTGAACCTCGCCCTGACTTCAGATGCACGAGATCTCGATTCAGGGCTGTAGATTGTGCCTGCCATGGCCTCACCCAGAAACCTAAGCCTAGCTTGTGTTCTCAGACTTTTGTCGTCAGACTACTGGCCCACAAGCCCTCCAGTTTGGCAATCCAGAACTACAATGCAGCACTCTGCCTGCCCTCCAGAAGAAAAAACATTGTCCTCTGGGGCTACCCAGTAACCCCAAATGAGGATCAACCTGCACCGAACTTGGCTGTACCCCAAATACATAGGCTGACCAGGGCACTAATGTCCTTTCTGACACAGACTGAGCCTGGACCTCCTGACCCCTCCCAGACAGCTTGCCGCACACTGAGCACATCGAGCCGCCATGGCCTTAGGTCGTCATCTCTTCCCAACCTCGGTTTTCAGGTTTCAGAACCTAGACCTTATCTCCAATCACTGCCCAGGGTTGAAGGTGATGCAGAAATCAGAACTCCTTCCCCATGGCAAGAAACCCTTTGTTGGCATGTTTTCAACGTTCAGTGTAGTTGAAACCAGTGTGGCCCTTGAGGCCCCGCCCAGGCTCGCGGGCCACATTGGTCACAAACACACATTGTGACCCTCTGGCTGAGCAGAGTCCTCAAGTAAGGCCACTCAGTGGCTGGATGAAGAGATAGCATATTGGGCTTGCCATGCCCCTAGGCCCCAATTTTTAACCATAGTTCGGGTTGTCCCTTCAGTCTTCCCCACGGCTTGGCTTTGGAATTCCTGTTTTGGTGGGACACCTGAGGTAACAAAACTGAAATGAGTCCTCCCATCCCACAGATTGACGAAAAGCAATTGGGAATCGGGCCAAATCCTCAGAGAGGAAGATTCGTCCATGGCCCATGAGGCCTCCCCGACATTCCACGGCCATCACTGATACAAAATCCAGAGACAAAAGCCTGAGCAAGCGCCTCAGACTCGCACTTTCTTCATATCCAGAAGAGTTCTTCTCATGGTTTGTAGATCGGGCCTGCCATACCTACGTCCCCAAACCTAAGCTGAGTTTGTGTTTTCAGACTTCTGTCCTCAAAGTCTTGGGCCACACACCCTCCAGGCTGGGCCCTTGGAGCCACACATTAGGACTGTGCCTACCAATCCATGGGAATTCTGCCCATTCCATGGTCCAAAATCGTACAAATTAGGAGAAACCTCCAAAGTCCCTGAGGCCATCCCAATAGTGTAGGACGCCCGGAACAAACAAGGGCTGTCTGACACCAGCTGATAATCGACCTCCACTCATACCATAGATGGATGTCCCCAGAGAAGAAGATTGAACCAGACAGGACCCTAGGCCATAATAGGATCCATTGCTTTGGGTTACAGGCATGTGTCCTCAAAAGCCTGATTCCAATACGAGCATAGGGGTTTTCCTGAGGCACCCATCAGAACTCATCTCGTCTCCACAAGGAAACCTGTGCATGGGAGATATGTCCAAAGCTTAGGAGAGTACTTCAGGGTCCCGTAGCCACCGCCCCATTCCAAGGCCCTCATGGTCAGAAAAACACATTAGGGCCCATCCTCAGGAAAGTCCATTTCAACTCAGCCACCCCGGTTCCTCCGGCAGAGCCATCAGATCTAAACTGTCTTGTTGCTAGGAGACAATTGGAATGCGAGGCGGGCTTCCCAGGCATCCATCCACGAACGGTGCTCTGGAGTCATTCCATATGGGATGTCCTGGAGCTGTCCAACAGGTCTCAATTGTCCCGCAGAAGGAATCCTTGAAGGGGGCATCCCACAACTCCCAACGTGGGAAAACCTCAATGGCCCCGAGATTCCGCTCCCTTCATGAAGCGGCCGTCTTGCACAGAAACTCCAAACTGAGCCAACGTCTGATCCTCGCCCTGACTTCAGATGCATGAGATATTGGTTCAGATCTGCAGGGGGTACCTGCCGTGCCCTCGCCCTGAAACCCAAGTCTAGCTTGTCTTCTCAGACTTCCGTCCTCACACTCCTGGCCCCGAAGCCCTCAAGTTTGGCAATTCCGGACCCACAATGCAGCACTCTTCCTGCCCTCTAGAAAAAAAATTATTGCCTCATGAGCTGCCCAGGCACCTTAAATGAGGATAAACGTACACAGCACTCGACTTTACCCAAATGATATAGTCTAACCTGGGCACTAATGCACTGTCGAACACAACCTGAGCCCGGACCTCCTGACCAACACCCAGAAAGCTGACCGCACACTGAGCACATAAAACCCGCCATGGCCTTAGGTCATCATCCCTTCCCTACCTCAGTTTTCAGGCTTCAGATCCGAGATCTTATCTCCAATCACTGCCCAGGGGTGAGTGTGACGCAGAAATCAGAACTCCTCCTTACCCATGGCAAGAACCCTTGTGGTTGGCACGTTGTCCAATGTTCAGTGTAGGAGAAACCAGCATTCACCCTGAGGCCCCGCCCATTCTTGAGTGCGACGAGGGCATACACACGCATTGTGACCCTCAGCATGAGTCCTGTCCTCTAGTAAGTCCTCTCAGTGGCTGGACCATTAGATGTCATAATGGGCTTGACATGTCCCTAGGCCCCAATTTTTAACCAGATTTCTGATTGTCCAGTCGCCCCTCCCCAGGGCTCTACTCTGGAATCCCTCATTTGGTGGGACACCTGAGGTTAAAAAAGAAAACAACAACAACAACAACAACAACAACAACAACAAAACGGACTTCTTCCAGCCCACAGAATGACCCCAAACTCTTTGGACGGGGCCAAACCACCAGAGAGTAAGACTCGTCCATTTCCCATGAAGTCACCCAGAAATTCCACGACCATGAGTGACACGATATCCAGAGACAAAAACTTGAGCAGGAGCCTCACACTCGCCCTTCTTTCAAATCCCGAAGAGTTCTCCTCATGGTCTGTAGGTCAGTCCTGCCATACCTATGACCCGAAACATAAGCCGAGTTTGTGTTTTCAGACAACTGTCCAAACAGCCCTGGCCTACACAACCTACAGGCTCAGGCCCCTGGAGCCAAACCTGAGGTCTGTACTTCCCCTCTCCAAGGGAATTGTGTGTGCCCATTCCAATGGCCACAACCCTTCTAATAGGATAAACCTCCAAATTCCCTGATCCATCTCAATAGTGGTGGCTTCCCAGGAAAAAACAGGGGCAATCTGAGCCCAACTGAGCACCTACCTGCACTCAGACCCATAGACAGATGTCCCCAGAGGTAAAAAGGAAAGAACAGGCCCTTAGGCCCTAATCAGATCCATTGCTTTTGTTTCCAGTCATCTCTCCTCAGAGGCCTGGATTTCAAAAGCAGCATATAGCTGTTTCTACACTCACCCATCAGAAAACATCTCATCTACACATGGGAAACTTGCACGTTGGAGCTGTGTCAAAGCCTCTGTTTAGGAGAACCATTTAGGGCCCCAGTGCCACCGCTTCATTCCAAGGTCTCCATAGACACAAAAGCACATTAGGACCCATCCCCAGGTGTGTCCATTTCAACTCAGCGTCCTCAGTTGCTCCCCACAGATCCAGGAGATCTAACCTGTCTTGTTGCTAGGAGACAATTGGAATGCGAGGTGGGCTACCCAGCCATCCATCCTTAGAACCCTGCTCAGAATCATTGGCCTGGAGCCATACAACAGGTCTCAATTGTCCTGCAGAAGACTCTCTGCAGTTTGGAGCTTCTCACAACTCCCATCGTGGGAAAACCCCGATGGCCTCCAGATGCCCCCCCCATTCATGAAGGGGCCATCAGGGGCAGAAACTCCAACCTGAGCAATCGTCTGAACCTCGCCCTGACTTCAGATGCACGAGATCTCGATTCAGGGCTGTAGATTGTGCCTGCCATGGCCTCACCCAGAAACCTAAGCCTAGCTTGTGTTCTCAGACTTTTGTCGTCAGACTACTGGCCCACAAGCCCTCCAGTTTGGCAATCCAGAACTACAATGCAGCACTCTGCCTGCCCTCCAGAAGAAAAAACATTGTCCTCTGGGGCTACCCAGTAACCCCAAATGAGGATCAACCTGCACCGAACTTGGCTGTACCCCAAATACATAGGCTGACCAGGGCACTAATGTCCTTTCTGACACAGACTGAGCCTGGACCTCCTGACCCCTCCCAGACAGCTTGCCGCACACTGAGCACATCGAGCCGCCATGGCCTTAGGTCGTCATCTCTTCCCAACCTCGGTTTTCAGGTTTCAGAACCTAGACCTTATCTCCAATCACTGCCCAGGGTTGAAGGTGATGCAGAAATCAGAACTCCTTCCCCATGGCAAGAAACCCTTTGTTGGCATGTTGTCCAACGTTCAGTGTAGTTGAAACCAGTGTGGCCCTTGAGGCCCCGCCCATGCTCGCGGGCCACATTGGTCACAAACACACATTGTGACCCTCTGGCTGAGCCGAGTCCTCAAGTAAGGCCACTCAGTGGCTGGATGAAGAGATAGCATATTGGGCTTGCCATGCCCCTAGGCCCCAATTTTTAACCATAGTTCGGGTTGTCCCTTCAGTCTTCCCCACGGCTTGGCTTTGGAATTCCTCTTTTGGTGGGACACCTGAGGTAACAAAACTGAAATGAGTCCTCCCATCCCACAGATTGACGAAAAGCAATTGGGAATCGGGCCAAATCCTCAGAGAGGAAGATTCGTCCATGGCCCATGAGGCCTCCCCGACATTCCACGGCCATCACTGATACAAAATCCAGAGACAAAATCCTGAGCAAGCGCCTCAGACTCGCACTTTCTTCATATCCAGAAGAGTTCTTCTCATGGTTTGTAGATCGGGCCTGCCATACCTACGTCCCCAAACCTAAGCTGAGTTTGTGTTTTCAGACTTCTGTCCTCAAAGTCTTGGGCCACACACCCTCCAGGCTGGGCCCTTGGAGCCACACATTAGGACTGTGCCTACCAATCCATGGGAATTCTGCCCATTCCATGGTCCAAAATCGTACAAATTAGGAGAAACCTCCAAAGTCCCTGAGGCCATCCCAATAGTGTAGGACGCCCGGAACAAACAAGGGCTGTCTGACACCAGCTGATAATCGACCTCCACTCATACCATAGATGGATGTCCCCAGAGAAGAAGATTGAACGAGACAGGACCCTAGGCCATAATAGGATCCATTGCTTTGGGTTACAGGCATGTGTCCTCAAAAGCCTGATTCCAATACGAGCATAGGGGTTTTCCTGAGGCACCCATCAGAACTCATCTCGTCTCCACAAGGAAACCTGTGCATGGGAGATATGTCCAAAGCTTAGGAGAGTACTTCAGGGTCCCGTAGCCACCGCCCCATTCCAAGGCCCTCATGGTCAGAAAAACACATTAGGGCCCATCCTCAGGAAAGTCCATTTCAACTCAGCCACCCCGGTTCCTCCGGCAGAGCCATCAGATCTAAACTGTCTTGTTGCTAGGAGACAATTGGAATGCGAGGCGGGCTTCCCAGGCATCCATCCACGAACGGTGCTCTGGAGTCATTCCATATGGGATGTCCTGGAGCTGTCCAACAGGTCTCAATTGTCCCGCAGAAGGAATCCTTGAAGGGGGCATCCCACAACTCCCAACGTGGGAAAACCTCAATGGCCCCGAGATTCCGCTCCCTTCATGAAGCGGCCGTCTTGCACAGAAACTCCAAACTGAGCCAACGTCTGATCCTCGCCCTGACTTCAGATGCATGAGATATTGGTTCAGATCTGCAGGGTGTACCTGCCGTGCCCTCGCCCTGAAACCCAAGTCTAGCTTGTCTTCTCAGACTTCCGTCCTCACACTCCTGGCCCCGAAGCCCTCAAGTTTGGCAATTCCGGACCCACAATGCAGCACTCTTCCTGCCCTCTAGAAAAAAAATTATTGCCTCGTGAGCTGCCCAGGCACCTTAAATGAGGATAAACCTACACAGCACTCGACTTTACCCAAATGATATAGTCTAACCTGGGCACTAATGCATTGTCGAACACAACCTGAGCCCGGACCTCCTGACCAACACCCAGAAAGCTGACCGCACACTGAGCACATAAAACCCGCCATGGCCTTAGGTCATCATCCCTTCCCTACCTCAGTTTTCAGGCTTCAGATCCGAGATCTTATCTCCAATCACTGCCCAGGGGTGAGTGTGACGCAGAAATCAGAACTCCTCCTTACCCATGGCAAGAACCCTTGTGGTTGGCACGTTGTCCAATGTTCAGTGTAGGAGAAACCAGCATTCACCCTGAGGCCCCGCCCATTCTTGAGTGCGACGAGGGCATACACACGCATTGTGACCCTCAGCATGAGTCCTGTCCTCTAGTAAGTCCTCTCAGTGGCTGGACCATTAGATGTCATAATGGGCTTGACATGTCCCTAGGCCCCAATTTTTAACCAGATTTCTGATTGTCCAGTCGCCCCTCCCCAGGGCTCTACTCTGGAATCCCTCATTTGGTGGGACACCTGAGGTTAAAAAAGAAAACAACAACAACAACAACAACAACAACAACAACAACAACAAAACGGACTTCTTCAAGCCCACAGAATGACCCCAATCTCTTTGGACGGGGCCAAACCACCAGAGAGTAAGACTCGTCCATTTCCCATGAAGTCAACCAGAAATTCCACGACCATGAGTGACACGATATCCAGAGACAAAAACTTGAGCAGGAGCCTTACACTCGCCCTTCTTTCAAATCCCGAAGAGTTCTCCTCATGGTCTGTAGTTCAGTCCTGCCATACCTATGACCCGAAACATAAGCCGAGTTTGTGTTTTCAGACAACTGTCCAAACTGCCCTGGCCTACACAACCTACAGGCTCAGGCCCCTGGAGCCAAACCTGAGGACTGTACTTGCCCTCTCCAAGGGAATTGTGTGTGCCCATTCCAATGGCCACAACCCTTCTAATAGGATAAACCTCCAAAGTCCCTGATCCATCTCAATAGTGGTGGCTTCCCAGGAAAAAACAGGGGCAATCTGAGCCCAACTGAGCACCTACCTGCACTCAGACCCATAGACAGATGTCCCCAGAGGTAAAAAGGAAAGAACAGGCCCCTAGGCCCTAATCAGATCCATTGCTTTTGTTTCCAGTCATCTCTCCTCAGAGGCCTGGATTTCAAAAGCAGCATATAGCTGTTTCTACACTCACCCATCAGAAAACATCTCATCTACACATGGGAAACTTGCACGTTGGAGCTGTGTCAAAGCCTCTGTTTAGGAGAACCCTTTAGGGCCCCAGTGCCACCGCTTCATTCCAAGGTCTCCATAGACACAAAAGCACATTAGGACCCATCCCCAGGGGTGTCCATTTCAACTCAGCGTCCTCAGTTGCTCCCCACAGATCCAGGAGATCTAACCTGTCTTGTTGCTAGGAGACAATTGGAATGCGAGGTGGGCTACACAGCCATCCATCCTTAGAACCCTGCTCAGAATCATTGGCCTGGAACCATACAACAGGTCTCAATTGTCCTGCAGAAGACTCTCTGCAGTTTGGAGCTTCTCACAACTCCCATCGTGGGAAAACACCGATGGCCTCCAGATGCCCCCCCCATTCATGAAGGGGCCATCAGGGGCAGAAACTCCAACCTGAGCAATCGTCTGAACCTCGCCCTGACTTCAGATGCACGAGATCTCGATTCAGGGCTGTAGATTGTGCCTGCCATGGCCTCACCCAGAAACCTAAGCCTAGCTTGTGTTCTCAGACTTTTGTCGTCAGACTACTGGCCCACAAGCCCTCCAGTTTGGCAATCCAGAACTACAATGCAGCACTCTGCCTGCCCTCCAGAAGAAAAAACATTGTCCTCTGGGGCTACCCAGTAACCCCAAATGAGGATCAACCTGCACCGAACTTGGCTGTACCCCAAATACATAGGCTGACCAGGGCACTAATGTCCTTTCTGACACAGACTGAGCCTGGACCTCCTGACCCCTCCCAGACAGCTTGCCGCACACTGAGCACATCGAGCCGCCGTGGCCTTAGGTCGTCATCTCTTCCCAACCTCGGTTTTCAGGTTTCAGAACCTAGACCTTATCTCCAATCACTGCCCAGGGTTGAAGGTGATGCAGAAATCAGAACTCCTTCCCCATGGCAAGAAACCCTTTGTTGGCATGTTGTCCAACGTTCAGTGTAGTTGAAACCAGTGTGGCCCTTGAGGCCCCGCCCATGCTCGCGGGCCACATTGGTCACAAACACACATTGTGACCCTCTGGCTGAGCCGAGTCCTCAAGTAAGGCCACTCAGTGGCTGGATGAAGAGATAGCATATTGGGCTTGCCATGCCCCTAGGCCCCAATTTTTAACCATAGTTCGGGTTGTCCCTTCAGTCTTCCCCACGGCTTGGCTTTGGAATTCCTCTTTTGGTGGGACACCTGAGGTAACAAAACTGAAATGAGTCCTCCCATCCCACAGATTGACGAAAAGCAATTGGGAATCGGGCCAAATCCTCAGAGAGGAAGATTCGTCCATGGCCCATGAGGCCTCCCCGACATTGCACGGCCATCGCTGATACAAAATCCAGAGACAAAAGCCTGAGCAAGCGCCTCAGACTCGCACTTTCTTCATATCCAGAAGAGTTCTTCTCATGGTTTGTAGATCGGGCCTGCCATACCTACGTCCCCAAACCTAAGCTGAGTTTGTGTTTTCAGACTTCTGTCCTCAAAGTCTTGAGCCACACACCCTCCAGGCTGGGCCCTTGGAGCCACACATTAGGACTGTGCCTACCAATCCATGGGAATTCTGCCCATTCCATGGTCCAAAATCGTACAAATTAGGAGAAACCTCCAAAGTCCCTGAGGCCATCCCAATAGTGTAGGACGCCCGGAACAAACAAGGGCTGTCTGACACCAGCTGATAATCGACCTCCACTCATACCATAGATGGATGTCCCCAGAGAAGAAGATTGAACCAGACAGGACCCTAGGCCATAATAGGATCCATTGCTTTGGGTTACAGGCATGTGTCCTCAAAAGCCTGATTCCAATACGAGCATAGGGGTTTTCCTGAGGCACCCATCAGAACTCATCTCGTCTCCACAAGGAAACCTGTGCATGGGAGATATGTCCAAAGCTTAGGAGAGTACTTCAGGGTCCCGTAGCCACCGCCCCATTCCAAGGCCCTCATGGTCAGAAAAACACATTAGGGCCCATCCTCAGGAAAGTCCATTTCAACTCAGCCACCCCGGTTGCTCCGGCAGAGCCATCAGATCTAAACTGTCTTGTTGCTAGGAGACAATTGGAATGCGAGGCGGGCTTCCCAGGCATCCATCCGCGAACGGTGCTCTGGAGTCATTCCATATGGGATGTCCTGGAGCTGTCCAACAGGTCTCAATTGTCCCGCAGAAGGAATCCTTGAAGGGGGCATCCCACAACTCCCAACGTGGGAAAAACTCAATGGCCCCGAGATTCCGCTCCCTTCATGAAGCGGCCGTCATGCACAGAAACTCCAACCTGAGCCAACGTCTGATCCTCGCCCTGACATCAGATGCATGAGATATCGGTTCAGATCTGCAGGGGGTACCTGCCGTGCCCTCGCCCTGAAACCCAAGTCTAGCTTGTCTTCTCAGACTTCCGTCCTCACACTCCTGGCCCCGAAGCCCTCAAGTTTGGCAATTCCGGACCCACAATGCAGCACTCTTCCTGCCCTCTAGAAAAAAAATTATTGCCTCATGAGCTGCCCAGGCACCTTAAATGAGGATAAACCTACACAGCACCTGACTTTACCCAAATGATATAGTCTAACCTGGGCACTAATGCACTGTCGAACACAACCTGAGCCCGGACCTCCTGACCAACACCCAGAAAGCTGACCGCACACTGAGCACATAAAACCCGCCATGGCCTTAGGTCATCATCCCTTCCCTACCTCAGTTTTCAGGCTTCAGATCCGTGATCTTATCTCCAATCACTGCCCAGGGGTGAGTGTGACGCAGAAATCAGAACTCCTCCTTACCCATGGCAAGAACCCTTGTGGTTGGCACGTTGTCCAACGTTCAGTGTAGGAGAAAGCAGCATTCACCCTGAGGCCCCGCCCATTATTGAGTGCGACGAGGGCATACACACGCATTGTGACCCTCAGCATGAATCCTGTCCTCTAGTAAGTTCTCTCAGTGGCTGGATCATTAGATGTCATAATGGGCTTGACATGTCCCTAGGCCCCAATTTTTAACCAGATTTCTGATTGTCCAGTCGCCCCTCCCCAGGGCTCTACTCTGGAATCCCTCATTTGGTGGGACACCTGAGGTTAAAAAAGAAAACAACAACAACAACAACAACCACAAAACGGACTTCTTCCAGCCCACAGAATGACCCCAATCTCTTTGGACGGGGCCAAACCACCAGAGAGTAAGACTCGTCCATTTCCCATGAAGTCACCCAGAAATTCCACGACCATGAGTGACACGATATCCAGAGACAAAAACTTGAGCAGGAGCCTTACACTCGCCCTTCTTTCAAATCCCGAAGAGTTCTCCTCATGGTCTGTAGGTCAGTCCTGCCATACCTATGACCCGAAACATAAGCCGAGTTTGTGTTTTCAGACAACTGTCCAAACAGCCCTGGCCTACACAACCTACAGGCTCAGGCCCCTGGAGCCAAACCTGAGGACTGTACTTGCCCTCTCCAAGGGAATTGTGTGTGCCCATTCCAATGGCCACAACCCTTCTAATAGGATAAACCTCCAAAGTCCCTGATCCATCTCAATAGTGGTGGCTTCCCAGGTAAAAACAGGGGCAATCTGAGCCCAACTGAGCACCTACCTGCACTCAGACCCATAGACAGATGTCCCCAGAGGTAAAAAGGAAAGAACAGGCCCCTAGGCCCTAATCAGATCCATTGCTTTTGTTTCCAGTCATCTCTCCTCAGAGGCCTGGATTTCAAAAGCAGCATATAGCTGTTTCTACACTCACCCATCAGAAAACATCTCATCTACACATGGGAAACTTGCACGTTGGAGCTGTGTCAAAGCCTCTGTTTAGGAGAACCCTTTAGGGCCCCCGTGCCACCGCTTCATTCCAAGGTCTCCATAGACACAAAAGCACATTAGGACCCATCCCCAGGGGTGTCCATTTCAACTCAGCGTCCTCAGTTGCTCCCCACAGATCCAGGAGATCTAAACTGTCTTGTTGCTAGGAGACAATTGGAATGCGAGGCGGGCTTCCCAGGCATCCATCCGCGAACGGTGCTCTGGAGTCATTCCATATGGGATGTCCTGGAGCTGTCCAACAGGTCTCAATTGTCCCGCAGAAGGAATCCTTGAAGGGGGCATCCCACAACTCCCAACGTGGGAAAAACTCAATGGCCCCGAGATTCCGCTCCCTTCATGAAGCGGCCGTCATGCACAGAAACTCCAACCTGAGCCAACGTCTGATCCTCGCCCTGAAATCAGATGCATGAGATATCGGTTCAGATCTGCAGGGGGTACCTGCCGTGCCCTCGCCCTGAAACCCAAGTCTAGCTTGTCTTCTCAGACTTCCGTCCTCACACTCCTGGCCCCGAAGCCCTCAAGTTTGGCAATTCCGGACCCACAATGCAGCACTCTTCCTGCCCTCTAGAAAAAAAATTATTGCCTCATGAGCTGCCCAGGCACCTTAAATGAGGATAAACCTACACAGCACTCGACTTTACCCAAATGATATAGTCTAACCTGGGCACTAATGCACTGTCGAACACAACCTGAGCCCGGACCTCCTGACCAACACCCAGAAACCTGACCGCACACTGAGCACATAAAACCCGCCATGGCCTTAGGTCATCATCCCTTCCCTACCTCAGTTTTCAGGCTTCAGATCCGTGATCTTATCTCCAATCACTGCTTAGGGGTGAGTGTGACGCAGAAATCAGAACTCCTCCTTACCCATGGCAAGAACCCTTGTGGTTGGCACGTTGTCCAACGTTCAGTGTAGGAGAAACCAGCATTCACCCTGAGGCCCCGCCCATTATTGAGTGCGACGAGGGCATACACACGCATTGTGACTCTCAGCATGAGTCCTGTCCTCTAGTAAGTCCTCTCAGTGGCTGGATCATTAGATGTCATAATGGGCTTGACATGTCCCTAGGCCCCAATTTTTAACCAGATTTCTGATTGTCCAGTCGCCCCTCCCCAGGGCTCTACTCTGGAATCCCTCATTTGGTGGGACACCTGAGGTTAAAAAAGAAAACAACAACAACAACAACAACAACAAAACGGACTTCTTCCAGCCCACAGAATGACCCCAATCTCTTTGGACGGGGCCAAACCACCAGAGAGTAAGACTCGTCCATTTCCCATGAAGTCAACCAGCAATTCCACGACCATGAGTGACACGATATCCAGAGACAAAAACTTGAGCAGGAGCCTTACACTCGCCCTTCTTTCAAATCCCGAAGAGTTCTCCTCATGGTCTGTAGGTCAGTCCTGCCATACCTATGACCCGAAACATAAGCCGAGTTTGTGTTTTCAGACAACTGTCCAAACAGCCCTGGCCTACACAACCTACAGGCTCAGGCCCCTGGAGCCAAACCTGAGGACTGTACTTGCCCTCTCCAAGGGAATTGTGTGTGCCCATTCCAATGGCCACAACCCTTCTAATAGGATAAACCTCCAAAGTCCCTGATCCATCTCAATAGTGGTGGCTTCCCAGGAAAAAACAGGGGCAATCTGAGCCCAACTGAGCACCTACCTGCACTCAGACCCATAGACAGATGTCCCCAGAGGTAAAAAGGAAAGAACAGGCCCCTAGGCCCTAATCAGATCCATTGCTTTTGTTTCCAGTCATCTCTCCTCAGAGGCCTGGATTTCAAAAGCAGCATATAGCTGTTTCTACACTCACCCATCAGAAAACATCTCATCTACACATGGGAAACTTGCACGTTGGAGCTGTGTCAAAGCCTCTGTTTAGGAGAACCCTTTAGGGCCCCCGTGCCACCGCTTCATTCCAAGGTCTCCATAGACACAAAAGCACATTAGGACCCATCCCCAGGGGTGTCCATTTCAACTCAGCGTCCTCAGTTGCTCCCCACAGATCCAGGAGATCTAACCTGTCTTGTTGCTAGGAGACAATTGGAATGCGAGGTGGGCTACCCAGCCATCCATCCTTAGAACCCTGCTCAGAATCATTGGCCTGGAGCCATACAACAGGTCTCAATTGTCCTGCAGAAGACTCTCTGCAGTTTGGAGCTTCTCACAACTCCCATCGTGGGAAAACCCCGATGGCCTCCAGATGCCCCCCCCATTCATGAAGGGGCCATCCGGGGCAGAAACTCCAACCTGAGCAATCATCTGAACCTCGCACTGACTTCAGATGCACGAGATCTCGATTCAGGGCTGTAGATTGTGCCTGCCATGGCCTCACCCAGAAACCTAAGCCTAGCTTGTGTTCTCAGACTTTTGTCGTCAGACTACTGGCCCACAAGCCCTCCAGTTTGGCAATATAGAACTACAATGCAGCACTATGCCTGCCCTCCAGAAGAAAAAACATTGTCCTCTGGGGCTACCCAGTAACCCCAAATGAGGATCAACCTGCACCGAACTTGGCTGTACCACAAATACATAGGCTGACCAGGGCACTAATGTCCTTTCTGACACAGGCTGAGCCTGGACCTCCTGACCCCTCCCAGACAGCTTGCCGCACACTGAGCACATCGAGCCGCCGTGGCCTTAGGTCGCCATCTCTTCCCAACCTCGGTTTTCAGGTTTCAGAACCTAGACCTTATCTCCAATCACTGCCCAGGGTTGAAGGTGATGCAGAAATCAGAACTCCTTCCCCATGGCAAGAAACCCTTTGTTGGCATGTTGTCCAACGTTCAGTGTAGTTGAAACCAGTGTGGCCCTTGAGGCCCCGCCCATGCTCGCGGGCCACATTGGTCACAAACACACATTGTGACCCTCTGGCTGAGCCGAGTCCTCAAGTAAGGCCACTCAGTGGCTGGATGAAGAGATAGCATATTGGGCTTGCCATGCCCCTAGGCCCCAATTTTTAACCATAGTTCGGGTTGTCCCTTCAGTCTTCCCCACGGCTTGGCTTTGGAATTCCTCTTTTGGTGGGACACCTGAGGTAACAAAACTGAAATGAGTCCTCCCATCCCACAGATTGACGAAAAGCAATTGGGAATCGGGCCAAATCCTCAGAGAGGAAGATTCGTCCATGGCCCATGAGGCCTCCCCGACATTCCACGGCCATCGCTGATACAAAATCCAGAGACAAAAGCCTGAGCAAGCGCCTCAGACTCGCACTTTCTTCATATCCAGAAGAGTTCTTCTCATGGTTTGTAGATCGGGCCTGCCATACCTACGTCCCCAAACCTAAGCTGAGTTTGTGTTTTCAGACTTCTGTCCTCAAAGTCGTGGGCCACACACCCTACAGGCTGGGCCCTTGGAGCCACACATTAGGACTGTGCCTACCAATCCATGGGAATTCTGCCCATTCCATGGTCCAAAATCGTACAAATTAGGAGAAACCTCCAAAGTCCCTGAGGCCATCCCAATAGTGTAGGACGCCCGGAACAAACAAGGGCTGTCTGACACCAGCTGATAATCGACCTCCACTCATACCATAGATGGATGTCCCCTGAGAAGAAGATTGAACCAGACAGGACCCTAGGCCATAATAGGATCCATTGCTTTGGGTTACAGGCATGTGTCCTCAAAAGCCTGATTCCAATACGAGCATAGGGGTTTTCCTGAGGCACCCATCTGAACTCATCTCGTCTCCACAAGGAAACCTGTGCATGGGAGATATGTCCAAAGCTTAGGAGAGTACTTCAGGGTCCCGTAGCCACCGCCCCATTCCAAGGCCCTCATGGTCAGAAAAACACATTAGGGCCCATCCTCAGGAAAGTCCATTTCAACTCAGCCACCCCGGTTGCTCCGGCAGAGCCATCAGATCTAAACTGTCTTGTTGCTAGGAGACAATTGGAATGTGAGGCGGGCTTCCCAGGCATCCATCCACGAACGGTGCTCTGGAGTCATTCCATATGGGATGTCCTGGAGCTGTCCAACAGGTCTCAATTGTCCCGCAGAAGGAATCCTTGAAGGGGGCATCCCACAACTCCCAACGTGGGAAAAACTCAATGGCCCCGAGATTCCGCTCCCTTCATGAAGCGGCCGTCATGCATAGAAACTCCAACCTGAGCCAACGTCTGATCCTCGCCCTGAATTCAGATGCATGAGATATTGGTTCAGATCTGCAGGGGGTACCTGCCGTGCCCTCGCCCTGAAACCCAAGTCTAGCTTGTCTTCTCAGACTTCCGTCCTCACACTCCTGGCCCCGAAGCCCTCAAGTTTGGCAATTCCGGACCCACAATGCAGCACTCTTCCTGCCCTCTAGAAAAAAAATTATTGCCTCATGAGCTGCCCAGGCACCTTAAATGAGGATAAACCTACACAGCACTCGACTTTACCCAAATGATATAGTCTACCCTGGGCACTAATGCACTGTCGAACACAACCTGAGCCCGGAACTCCTGACCAACACCCAGAAAGCTGACCGCACACTGAGCACATTAAACCCGCCATGGCCTTAGGTCATCATCTCTTCCCTACCTCAGTTTTCAGGCTTCAGAACCGAGACCTTATCTCCAATCACTGACCATGGGTGAGTGTGAGGCAGAAATCAGAACTCCTCCTTACCCATGGCAAGAACCCTTTTGGTTGTCACGTTGTCCAACGTTCAGTGTAGGAGAAACCAGCATTCACCTTGAGGCCCCGCCAATTCTGGAGTGCGACGAGGGCATACACACGCATTGTGACCCTCAGCATGAGTCCTGTCCTCTAGTAAGTCCTCTCAGTGGCTGGACCATTAGATGTCATAATGGGCTTGACATGTCCCTAGGCCCCAAATTTTAACCAGATTTCTGATTGTCCAGTCGCCCCTCCCCAGGGCTCTACTCTGGAATCCCTCATTTGGTGGGACACCTGAGGTTAAAAAAGAAAACAACAACAACAACAACAACAACAACAACAACAACAACAACAACAAAACGGACTTCTTCCAGCCCACACAATGACCCCAATCTCTTTGGACGGGGCCAAACCACCAGAGAGAAAGACTCGTCCATTTCCCATGAGGTCACCCAGAAATTCCACGACCATGAGTGACACGATATCCAGAGACAAAAACTTGAGCAGGAGCCTCACACTCGCCCTTCTTTCAAGTCCCGAAGAGTTCTCCTCATGGTCTGTAGGTCAGTCCTGCCATACCTATGACCCGAAACATAAGCCGAGTTTGTGTTTTCAGACAACTGTCCAAACAGCCCTGGCCTACACAACCTAGAGGCTCAGGCCCCTGGACCCAAACCTGAGGACTGTACTTGCCC
This sequence comes from Mustela nivalis, assembly GCF_964662115.1. NCBI lineage: Eukaryota > Metazoa > Chordata > Mammalia > Carnivora > Mustelidae > Mustela > Mustela nivalis. The sequence goes on from NW_028136183.1 coordinate 98,010, forward strand.
TCTCCAAGGGAATTGTGTGTGCCCATTCCAATGGCCAAAACCCTTCTAATAGGATAAACCTCCAAAGTCCCTGATCCATCTCAATAGTGATGGCTTCCCAGGAAAAACAGGGGCAATCTGAGCCCAACTGAGCACCTACCTGCACTCAAACCCATAAACAGATGTCCCCAGTGGTAAAAAGGAAAGAAGAGGTCCCTAGGCACTAATCAGATCCATTGCTTTGGTTTCCAGGCATCTCTCCTCAGAGGCCTGGATTTCCAAAGCAGCATCTAGCTGTTTCTTGACTCACCCATCAGAAAACATCTCATCTACACATGGGAAACTTGTACGTTGGAGCTGTGTCAAAGCCTCTGTTTAGGAGAACCCTTTAGGGCCCTCGTGCCACCGCTTCATTCCAAGGTCTCCATAGACAGAAAAGCACATTAGGATCCATCCCCAGGGGTGTCCATTTCAACTCAGCGTCCTCGGTTGCTCCCCACAGATCCAGGAGATCTAACCTGTCTTGTTAGTAGGAGACAATTGGAATGCGAGGTGGGCTACCCAGCCATCCATCCTTAGAACCCTGCTCAGAATCATTGGCCTGGAGCCAAACAACAGGTCTCAATTGTCCTGCAGAAGACTCTCTGCAGTTTGGAGCTTCTCACAACTCCCATCGTGGGAAAACCCCCATGGCCTCGATGCCCCCCCCATTCATGAAGGGGCCATCAGAGACAGAAACTCCAACCTGAGAGATCGTCTGATCCTCGCCCTGACTTCAGATGCACGAGATCTCGATTCAGGTCTGTAGATTGTGCCTGCCATTGCCTCACCAGAAACCTAAGCCTAGCTTGTGTTCTCAGACTTTTGTCGTCAGACTACTGGCCCACAAGCCCTCCAGTTTGGCAATCCAGAACTACAATGCAGCACTATGCCTGCCCTCCAGAAGAAAAAACATTGTCCTCTGGGGCTACCCAGTAACCCCAAATGAGGATCAACCTGCACCGACCTTGGCTGTACCACAAATACATAGGCTGACCAGGGCACCAATGCCCTTTCTGACACATCCTGAGCCTGGACCCCCTGGCCCCTCCCAGACAGCTGGCCGCACACTGAGCACATCGATCCGCCATGGCCTTAGGTCTTCATCTATTCCCAACCTAGGTTTTCAGGTTTCAGAACCTAGAGCTTTTCTCCAGTCACTGCCCAGGGTTGAAGGTGATGCAGAAATCAGAACTCCTTCCCCATGGCAAGAAACCTTGTGGTTGGCATGTTGTCCAACGTTCAGTGTAGTTGAAACCAGTGTGGCCCATGAAGCCCCGCCCATGCTCGCGGACCACATTGGTCACAAACACACATTGTGACCCTCAGGCTGAGCCCAGTCCTCAAGTACGGCCACTCAGTGGCTGGATGAAGAGACAGCATAGTGGGATTGCCATGCCCCTAGGCCCCAATTTTTAACCATAGTTCGGGTTGTCCCTTCAGTCTTCCCCACGGCTTTGCTTTGGGATTCCTCTTTTGGTGGGACACCTGAGGTAACAAAACTGAAATGAGTCCTCCCAACCCACAGATTGACGAAAAGCAATTGGGAATCGGGCCAAATCCTCAGAGAGGAAGATTCGTCCATGGCCCATGAGGCCTCCCCGACATTCCACGGCCATCGCTGATACAAAATTTAGAGACAAAAGCCTGAGCAAGCGCCTCAGACTCGCACTTTCTTCATATCCTGAAGAGTTCTTCTCATGGTTTGTAGATCGGGCCTGCCATACCTACGTCCCCAAACCTAAGCTGAGTTTGTGTTTTCAGACTTCTGTCCTCAAAGTCTTGGGCCACACACCCTCCAGGCTGGGCCCCTGGAGCCACACATTAGGACTGTGCCTACCAATCCATCGGAATTCTGCCCATTGCATGGTCCAAAATCGTACAAATTAGGAGAAACCTCCAAAGTCCCTGAGGCCATCCCAATAGTGTAGGTCGCCCGGAACAAACAAGGGCTGTCTGACAACCGCTGATAATCGACCTCCACTCATACCATAGATGGATGTCCCCAGAGAAGAAGATTGAACCAGACAGGAACCTAGGCCATAATAGGATCCATTGCTTTGGGTTACAGGCATGTGTCCTCAAAAGCCTGATTCCAATACGAGCATAGGGGTTTTCCTGAGGCACCCATCAGAACTCATCTCGTCTCCACAAGGAAACCTGTGCATGGGAGCCATGTCCAAAGCTTAGGAGAGTACTTCAGGGTCCCGGTGCCACCGCCCCATTCCAAGGCCCTCATGGGCACAAAAACACATTAGGACCCATCCTCAGGAAAGTCCATTTCAACTCAGCCACCCCGGTTGCTCCGGCAGAGCCATCAGATCTAAACTGTCTTGTTGCTAGGAGACAATTGGATTGCGAGGCGGGCTTCCCAGGCATCCATCCGCGAACGGTGCTCTGGAATCATTCCATATGGGATGTGTGGAGCTGTCCAACAGGTCTCAATTGTCCCGCAGAAGGAATCCTTGAAGGGGGCATCCCACAACTCCCAACGTGGGAAAACCTCAATGGCCTCGAGATTCCGCTCCCTTCATGAAGCGGCCGTCATGAACAGAAACTCCAACCTGAGCCAACGTCTGATCCTCGCCCTGATTTCAGATGCATGAGATATTGGTTCAGATCTGCAGGGGGTACCTGCCGTGCCCTCGCCCTGAAACCCAAGTCTAGCTTGTCTTCTCAGACTTCCGTCCTCACACTCCTGGCCCCGAAGCCCTCAAGTTTGGCAATTCCGGACCCACAATGCAGCACTCTGCCTGCCCTCTAGAAAAAAAATTAATGCCTCATGAGCTGCCCAGGCACCTTAAATGAGGATCAACCTACACAGCACTCGACTTTAACCAAATTATATACTCTACCCTGGGCACTAATGCACTGTCGAACACAACCTGAGCCCGAAACTCCTGACCAACACCCAGAAAGCTGACCGCACACTGAGCACATAAAACCCGCCATGGCCTTAGGTCATCATCTCTTCCGTACCTCAGTTTTCAGGCTTCAGAACCGAGACCTTATCTCCAATCACTGCCCAGGGGTGAGTGTGATGCAGAAATCAGAACACCTCCTTACCCATGGCAAGAACCCTTGAGTTTGGCACGTTGTCCCACGTTCAGTGTAGGAGAAACCAGCATTCACCCTGAGGCCCCGCCCATTATTGAGTGCGACGAGGGCATACACACGCATTGTGACCCTCAGCATGAGTCCTGTCCTCTAGTAAGTCCTCTCAGTGGCTGGACCATTAGATGTCATAATGGGCTTGACATGTCCCTAGGCCCCAATTTTTAACCAGATTTCTGATTGTCCAGTCGCCCCTCCACAGGGCTCTACTCTGGAATCCCTCATTTGGTGGGACACCTGAGGTTAAAAAAGAAAACAACAACAACAACAACAACAACAACAACAACAAAACGGACTTCTTGAAGCCCACAGAATGACCCCAAACTCTTTGGACGGGGCCAAACCACCAGAGAGTAAGACTCGTCCATTTCCCATGAGGTCACCCAGAAATTCCACGACCATGAGTGACACGATATCCAGAGACAAAAACTTGAGCAGGAGCCTCACACTCGCCCTTCTTTCAAATCCCGAAGAGTTCTCCTCATGGTCTGTAGGTCAGTCCTGCCATACCTATGACCCGAAACATAAGCCGAGTTTGTGTTTTCAGACAACTGTCCAAACAGCCCTGGCCTACACAACCTACAGGCTCAGGCCCCTCGAGCCAAACCTGAGGACTGTACTTGCCCTCTCCAAGGGAATTGTGTGTGCCCATTCCAATGGCCACAACCCTTCTAATAGGATAAACCTCCAAAGTCCCTGATCCATCTCAATAGTGATGGCTTCCCAGGAAAAACAGGGGCAATCTGAGCCCAACTGAGCACCTACCTGCACTCAAACCCATAGACAGATGTCCCCAGTGGTAAAAAGGAAAGAAGAGGTCCCTAGGCACTAATCAGATCCATTGCTTTGGTTTCCAGGCATCTCTCCTCAGAGGCCTGGATTTCCAAAGCAGCATCTAGCTGTTTCTTGACTCACCCATCAGAAAACATCTCATCTACACATGGGAAACTTGCACGTTGGAGCTGTGTCAAAGCCTCTTTTTAGGAGAACCCTTTAGGGCCCCCGTGCCACCGCTTCATTCCAAGGTCTCCATAGACACAAAAGCACATTAGGACCCATCCCCAGGGGTGTCCATTTCAACTCAGCGTCCTCGGTTGCTCCCCACAGATCCAGGAGATCTAACCTGTCTTGTTAGTAGGAGACAATTGGAATGCGAGGTGGGCTACCCAGCCATCCATCCTTAGAACCCTGCTCAGAATCATTGGCCTGGAGCCAAACAACAGGTCTCAATTGTCCTGCAGAAGACTCTCTGCAGTTTGGAGCTTCTCACAACTCCCATCGTGGGAAAACCCCCATGGCCTCGTGATGCCCCCCCCATTCATGAAGGGGCCATCAGGGACAGAAACTCCAACCTGAGCGATCGTCTGTTCCTCGCCCTGACTTCAGATGCACGAGATCTCGATTCAGGTCTGTAGATTGTGCCTGCCATGGCCTCACAAGAAACCTAAGCATAGCTTGTGTTCTCAGATTTTTGTCGTCAGACTACTGGCCCACAAGCCCTCCAGTTTGGCAATCCAGAACTACAATGCAGCACTATGCCTGCCCTCCAGAAGAAAAACATTGTCCTCTGGGGCTGCCCAGTAACCCCAAATGAGGATCAACCTGCACCGACCTTGGCTGTACCCCAAATACATAGGCTGACCTGGGCACCAATGCCCTTTCTGACACAGCCTGAGCCTGGACCCCCTGGCCCCTCCCAGACAGCTGGCCGCACACTGAGCACATCGATCCGCCATGGCCTTAGGTCTTCATCTATTCCCAACCTAGGTTTTCAGGTTTCAGAACCTAGAGCTTTTCTCCAGTCACTGCCCAGGGTTGAAGGTGATGCAGAAATCAGAACTCCTTCCCCATGGCAAGAAACCTTGTGGTTGGCATGTTGTCCAACGTTCAGTGTAGTTGAAACCAGTGTGGCCCATGAAGCCCCGCCCATGCTCGCGGGCCACATTGGTCACAAACACACATTGTGACTCTCAGGCTGAGCCCAGTCCTCAAGTACGGCCACTCAGTGGCTGGATGAAGAGACAGCATAGTGGGCTTGCCATGCCCCTAGGCCCCAATTTTTAACCATAGTTCGGGTTGTCCCTTCAGTCTTCCCCACGGCTTTGCTTTGGGATTCCTCTTTTGGTGGGACACCTGAGGTAACAAAACTGAAATGAGTCCTCCCAACCCACAGATTGACGAAAAGCAATTGGGAATCGGGCCAAATCCTCAGAGAGGAAGATTCGTCCATGGCCCATGAGGCCTCCCCGACATTCCACGGCCATCGCTGATACAAAATTTAGAGACAAAAGCCTGAGCAAGCGCCTCAGACTCGCACTTTCTTCATATCCTGAAGAGTTCTTCTCATGGTTTGTAGATCGGGCCTGCCATACCTACGTCCCCAAACCTAAGCTGAGTTTGTGTTTTCAGACTTCTGTCCTCAAAGTCTTGGGCCACACACCCTCCAGGCTGGGCTTGGAGCCACACATTAGGACTGTGCCTACCAATCCATCGGAATTCTGCCCATTGCATGGTCCAAAATCGTACAAATTAGGAGAAACCTCCAAAGTCCCTGAGGCCATCCCAATAGTGTAGGTCGCCCGGAACAAACAAGGGCTGTCTGACAACCGCTGATAATCGACCTCCACTCATACCATAGATGGATGTCCCCAGAGAAGAAGATTGAACCAGACAGGAACCTAGGCCATAATAGGATCCATTGCTTTGGGTTACAGGCATGTGTCCTCAAAAGCCTGATTCCAATACGAGCATAGGGGTTTTCCTGAGGCACCCATCAGAACTCATCTCGTCTCCACAAGGAAACCTGTGCATGGGAGCCATGTCCAAAGCTTAGGAGAGTACTTCAGGGTCCCGGTGCCACCGCCCCATTCCAAGGCCCTCATGGGCACAAAAACACATTAGGACCCATCCTCAGGAAAGTCCATTTCAACTCAGCCACCCCGGTTGCTCCGGCAGAGCCATCAGATCTAAACTGTCTTGTTGCTAGGAGACAATTGGAATGCGAGGCGGGCTTCCCAGGCATCCATCCGCGAACGGTGCTCTGGAATCATTCCATATGGGATGTGTGGAGCTGTCCAACAGGTCTCAATTGTCCCGCAGAAGGAATCCTTGAAGGGGGCATCCCACAACTCCCAACGTGGGAAAACCTCAATGGCCTCGAGATTCCGCTCCCTTCATGAAGCGGCCGTCATGAACAGAAACTCCAACCTGAGCCAACGTCTGATCCTCGCCCTGATTTCAGATGCATGAGATATTGGTTCAGATCTGCAGGGGGTACCTGCCGTGCCCTCGCCCTGAAACCCAAGTCTAGCTTGTCTTCTCAGACTTCCGTCCTCACACTCCTGGCCCCGAAGCCCTCAAGTTTGGCAATTCCGGACCCACAATGCAGCACTCTGCCTGCCCTCTAGAAAAAAAATTAATGCCTCATGAGCTGCCCAGGCACCTTAAATGAGGATCAACCTACACAGCACTCGACTTTAACCAAATTATATACTCTACCCTGGGCACTAATGCACTGTCGAACACAACCTGAGCCCGAAACTCCTGACCAACACCCAGAAAGCAGACCGCACACTGAGCACATAAAACCCGCCATGGCCTTAGGTCATCATCTCTTCCGTACCTCAGTTTTCAGGCTTCAGAACCGAGACCTTATCTCCAATCACTGCCCAGGGGTGAGTGTGATGCAGAAATCAGAACACCTCCTTACCCATGGCAAGAACCCTTGAGTTTGGCACGTTGTCCCACGTTCAGTGTAGGAGAAACCAGCATTCACCCTGAGGCCCCGCCCATTATTGAGTGCGACGAGGGCATACACACGCATTGTGACCCTCAGAATGAGTCCTGTCCTCTAGTAAGTCCTCTCAGTGGCTGGACCATTAGATGTCATAATGGGCTTGACATGTCCCTAGGCCCCAATTTTTAACCAGATTTCTGATTGTCCAGTCGCCCCTCCACAGGGCTCTACTCTGGAATCCCTCATTTGGTGGGACACCTGAGGTTAAAAAAGAAAACAACAACAACAACAACAACAACAAAACGGACTTCTTGAAGCCCACAGAATGACCCCAAACTCTTTGGACGGGGCCAAACCACCAGAGAGTAAGACTCGTCCATTTCCCATGAGGTCACCCAGAAATTCCACGACCATGAGTGACACGATATCCAGAGACAAAAACTTGAGCAGGAGCCTCACACTCGCCCTTCTTTCAAATCCCGAAGAGTTCTCCTCATGGTCTGTAGGTCAGTCCTGCCATACCTATGACCCGAAACATAAGCCGAGTTTGTGTTTTCAGACAACTGTCCAAACAGCCCTGGCCTACACAACCTACAGGCTCAGGCCCCTCGAGCCAAACCTGAGGACTGTACTTGCCCTCTCCAAGGGAATTGTGTGTGCCCATTCCAATGGCCACAACCCTTCAAATAGGATAAACCTCCAAAGTCCCTGATCCATCTCAATAGTGATGGCTTCCCAGGAAAAACAGGGGCAATCTGAGCCCAACTGAGCACCTACCTGCACTCAAACCCATAGACAGATGTCCCCAGTGGTAAAAAGGAAAGAAGAGGTCCCTAGGCACTAATCAGATCCATTGCTTTGGTTTCCAGGCATCTCTCCTCAGAGGCCTGGATTTCCAAAGCAGCATCTAGCTGTTTCTTGACTCACCCATCAGAAAACATCTCATCTACACATGGGAAACTTGCACGTTGGAGCTGTGTCAAAGCCTCTTTTTAGGAGAACCCTTTAGGGCCCCCGTGCCACTGCTTCATTCCAAGGTCTCCATAGACACAAAAGCACATTAGGACCCATCCCCAGGGGTGTCCATTTCAACTCAGCGTCCTCGGTTGCTCCCCACAGATCCAGGAGATCTAACCTGTCTTGTTAGTAGGAGACAATTGGAATGCGAGGTGGGCTACCCAGCCATCCCTCCTTAGAACCCTGCTCAGAATCATTGGCCTGGAGCCAAACAACAGGTCTCAATTGTCCTGCAGAAGACTCTCTGCAGTTTGGAGCTTCTCACAACTCCCATCGTGGGAAAACCCCCATGGCCTCGATGCCCCCCCCATTCATGAAGGGGCCATCAGAGACAGAAACTCCAACCTGAGAGATCGTCTGATCCTCGCCCTGACTTCAGATGCACGAGATCTCGATTCAGGTCTGTAGATTGTGCCTGCCATGGCCTCACCAGAAACCTAAGCCTAGCTTGTGTTCTCAGACTTTTGTCGTCAGACTACTGGCCCACAAGCCCTCTAGTTTGGCAATCCAGAACTACAATGCAGCACTATGCCTGCCCTCCAGAAGAAAAAAATTGTCCTCTGGGGCTGCCCAGTAACCCCAAATGAGGATCAACCTGCACCGACCTTGGCTGTACCACAAATACATAGGCTGACCAGGGCACCAATGCCCTTTCTGACACAGCCTGAGCCTGGACCCCCTGGCCCCTCCCAGACAGCTGGCCGCACACTGAGCACATCGATCCGCCATGGCCTTAGGTCTTCATCTATTCCCAACCTAGGTTTTCAGGTTTCAGAACCTAGAGCTTTTCTCCAGTCACTGCCCAGGGTTGAAGGTGATGCAGAAATCAGAACTCCTTCCCCATGGCAAGAAACCTTGTGGTTGGCATGTTGTCCAACGTTCAGTGTAGTTGAAACCAGTGTGGCCCATGAAGCCCCGCCCATGCTCGCGGGCCACATTGGTCACAAACACACATTGTGACCCTCAGGCTGAGCCCAGTCCTCAAGTACGGCCACTCAGTGGCTGGATGAAGAGACAGCATAGTGGGATTGCCATGCCCCTAGGCCCCAATTTTTAACCATAGTTCGGGTTGTCCCTTCAGTCTTCCCCACGGCTTTGCTTTGGGATTCCTCTTTTGGTGGGACACCTGAGGTAACAAAACTGAAATGAGTCCTCCCAACCCACAGATTGACGAAAAGCAATTGGGAATCGGGCCAAATCCTCAGAGAGGAAGATTCGTCCATGGCCCATGAGGCCTCCCCGACATTCCACGGCCATCGCTGATACAAAATTTAGAGACAAAAGCCTGAGCAAGCGCCTCAGACTCGCACTTTCTTCATATCCTGAAGAGTTCTTCTCATGGTTTGTAGATCGGGCCTGCCATACCTACGTCCCCAAACCTAAGCTGAGTTTGTGTTTTCAGACTTCTGTCCTCAAAGTCTTGGGCCACACACCCTCCAGGCTGGGCCCCTGGAGCCACACATTAGGACTGTGCCTACCAATCCATCGGAATTCTGCCCATTGCATGGTCCAAAATCGTACAAATTAGGAGAAACCTCCAAAGTCCCTGAGGCCATCCCAATAGTGTAGGTCGCCCGGAACAAACAAGGGCTGTCTGACAACCGCTGATAATCGACCTCCACTCATACCATAGATGGATGTCCCCAGAGAAGAAGATTGAACCAGACAGGAACCTAGGCCATAATAGGATCCATTGCTTTGGGTTACAGGCATGTGTCCTCAAAAGCCTGATTCCAATACGAGCATAGGGGTTTTCCTGAGGCACCCATCAGAACTCATCTCGTCTCCACAAGGAAACCTGTGCATGGGAGCCATGTCCAAAGCTTAGGAGAGTACTTCAGGGTCCCGGTGCCACCGCCCCATTCCAAGGCCCTCATGGGCACAAAAACACATTAGGACCCATCCTCAGGAAAGTCCATTTCAACTCAGCCACCCCGGTTGCTCCGGCAGAGCCATCAGATCTAAACTGTCTTGTTGCTAGGAGACAATTGGAATGCGAGGCGGGCTTCCCAGGCATCCATCCGCGAACGGTGCTCTGGAATCATTCCATATGGGATGTGTGGAGCTGTCCAACAGGTCTCAATTGTCCCGCAGAAGGAATCCTTGAAGGGGGCATCCCACAACTCCCAACGTGGGAAAACCTCAATGGCCTCGAGATTCCGCTCCCTTCATGAAGCGGCCGTCATGAACAGAAACTCCAACCTGAGCCAACGTCTGATCCTCGCCCTGATTTCAGATGCATGAGATATTGGTTCAGATCTGCAGGGGGTACCTGCCGTGCCCTCGCCCTGAAACCCAAGTCTAGCTTGTCTTCTCAGACTTCCGTCCTCACACTCCTGGCCCCGAAGCCCTCAAGTTTGGCAATTCCGGACCCACAATGCAGCACTCTGCCTGCCCTCTAGAAAAAAAATTAATGCCTCATGAGCTGCCCAGGCACCTTAAATGAGGATCAACCTACACAGCACTCGACTTTAACCAAATTATATACTCTACCCTGGGCACTAATGCACTGTCGAACACAACCTGAGCCCGAAACTCCTGACCAACACCCAGAAAGCTGACCGCACACTGAGCACATAAAACCCGCCATGGCCTTAGGTCATCATCTCTTCCGTACCTCAGTTTTCAGGCTTCAGAACCGAGACCTTATCTCCAATCACTGCCCAGGGGTGAGTGTGATGCAGAAATCAGAACACCTCCTTACCCATGGCAAGAACCCTTGAGTTTGGCACGTTGTCCCACGTTCAGTGTAGGAGAAACCAGCATTCACCCTGAGGCCCCGCCCATTATTGAGTGCGACGAGGGCATACACACGCATTGTGACCCTCAGCATGAGTCCTGTCCTCTAGTAAGTCCTCTCAGTGGCTGGACCATTAGATGTCATAATGGGCTTGACATGTCCCTAGGCCCCAATTTTTAACCAGATTTCTGATTGTCCAGTCGCCCCTCCACAGGGCTCTACTCTGGAATCCCTCATTTGGTGGGACACCTGAGGTTAAAAAAGAAAACAACAACAACAACAACAACAACAACAACAACAAAACGGACTTCTTGAAGCCCACAGAATGACCCCAAACTCTTTGGACGGGGCCAAACCACCAGAGAGTAAGACTCGTCCATTTCCCATGAGGTCACCCAGAAATTCCACGACCATGAGTGACACGATATCCAGAGACAAAAACTTGAGCAGGAGCCTCACACTCGCCCTTCTTTCAAATCCCGAAGAGTTCTCCTCATGGTCTGTAGGTCAGTCCTGCCATACCTATGACCCGAAACATAAGCCGAGTTTGTGTTTTCAGACAACTGTCCAAACAGCCCTGGCCTACACAACCTACAGGCTCAGGCCCCTCGAGCCAAACCTGAGGACTGTACTTGCCCTCTCCAAGGGAATTGTGTGTGCCCATTCCAATGGCCACAACCCTTCTAATAGGATAAACCTCCAAAGTCCCTGATCCATCTCAATAGTGATGGCTTCCCAGGAAAAACAGGGGCAATCTGAGCCCAACTGAGCACCTACCTGCACTCAAACCCATAGACAGATGTCCCCAGTGGTAAAAAGGAAAGAAGAGGTCCCTAGGCACTAATCAGATCCATTGCTTTGGTTTCCAGGCATCTCTCCTCAGAGGCCTGGATTTCCAAAGCAGCATCTAGCTGTTTCTTGACTCACCCATCAGAAAACATCTCATCTACACATGGGAAACTTGCACGTTGGAGCTGTGTCAAAGCCTCTTTTTAGGAGAACCCTTTAGGGCCCCCGTGCCACCGCTTCATTCCAAGGTCTCCATAGACACAAAAGCACATTAGGACCCATCCCCAGGGGTGTCCATTTCAACTCAGCGTCCTCGGTTGCTCCCCACAGATCCAGGAGATCTAACCTGTCTTGTTAGTAGGAGACAATTGGAATGCGAGGTGGGCTACCCAGCCATCCATCCTTAGAACCCTGCTCAGAATCATTGGCCTGGAGCCAAACAACAGGTCTCAATTGTCCTGCAGAAGACTCTCTGCAGTTTGGAGCTTCTCACAACTCCCATCGTGGGAAAACCCCCATGGCCTCGTGATGCCCCCCCCATTCATGAAGGGGCCATCAGGGACAGAAACTCCAACCTGAGCGATCGTCTGATCCTCGCCCTGACTTCAGATGCACGAGATCTCGATTCAGGTCTGTAGATTGTGCCTGCCATGGCCTCACCAGAAACCTAAGCCTAGCTTGTGTTCTCAGACTTTTGTCGTCAGACTACTGGCCCACAAGCCCTCCAGTTTGGCAATCCAGAACTACAATGCAGCACTATGCCTGCCCTCCAGAAGAAAAACATTGTCCTCTGGGGCTGCCCAGTAACCCCAAATGAGGATCAACCTGCACCGACCTTGGCTGTACCCCAAATACATAGGCTGACCTGGGCACCAATGCCCTTTCTGAAACAGCCTGAGCCTGGACCCCCTGGCCCCTCCCAGACAGCTGGCCGCACACTGAGCACATCGATCCGCCATGGCCTTAGGTCTTCATCTATTCCCAACCTAGGTTTTCAGGTTTCAGAACCTAGAGCTTTTCTCCAGTCACTGCCCAGGGTTGAAGGTGATGCAGAAATCAGAACTCCTTCCCCATGGCAAGAAACCTTGTGGTTGGCATGTTGTCCAACGTTCAGTGTAGTTGAAACCAGTGTGGCCCATGAAGCCCCGCCCATGCTCGCGGGCCACATTGGTCACAAACACACATTGTGACTCTCAGGCTGAGCCCAGTCCTCAAGTACGGCCACTCAGTGGCTGGATGAAGAGACAGCATAGTGGGATTGCCATGCCCCTAGGCCCCAATTTTTAACCATAGTTCGGGTTGTCCCTTCAGTCTTCCCCACGGCTTTGCTTTGGGATTCCTCTTTTGGTGGGACACCTGAGGTAACAAAACTGAAATGAGTCCTCCCAACCCACAGATTGACGAAAAGCAATTGGGAATCGGGCCAAATCCTCAGAGAGGAAGATTCGTCCATGGCCCATGAGGCCTCCCCGACATTCCACGGCCATCGCTGATACAAAATTTAGAGACAAAAGCCTGAGCAAGCGCCTCAGACTCGCACTTTCTTCATATCCTGAAGAGTTCTTCTCATGGTTTGTAGATCGGGCCTGCCATACCTACGTCCCCAAACCTAAGCTGAGTTTGTGTTTTCAGACTTCTGTCCTCAAAGTCTTGGGCCACACACCCTCCAGGCTGGGCCCCTGGAGCCACACATTAGGACTGTGCCTACCAATCCATCGGAATTCTGCCCATTGCATGGTCCAAAATCGTACAAATTAGGAGAAACCTCCAAAGTCCCTGAGGCCATCCCAATAGTGTAGGTCGCCCGGAACAAACAAGGGCTGTCTGACAACCGCTGATAATCGACCTCCACTCATACCATAGATGGATGTCCCCAGAGAAGAAGATTGAACCAGACAGGAACCTAGGCCATAATAGGATCCATTGCTTTGGGTTACAGGCATGTGTCCTCAAAAGCCTGATTCCAATACGAGCATAGGGGTTTTCCTGAGGCACCCATCAGAACTCATCTCGTCTCCACAAGGAAACCTGTGCATGGGAGCCATGTCCAAAGCTTAGGAGAGTACTTCAGGGTCCCGGTGCCACCGCCCCATTCCAAGGCCCTCATGGGCACAAAAACACATTAGGACCCATCCTCAGGAAAGTCCATTTCAACTCAGCCACCCCGGTTGCTCCGGCAGAGCCATCAGATCTAAACTGTCTTGTTGCTAGGAGACAATTGGAATGCGAGGCGGGCTTCCCAGGCATCCATCCGCGAACGGTGCTCTGGAATCATTCCATATGGGATGTGTGGAGCTGTCCAACAGGTCTCAATTGTCCCGCAGAAGGAATCCTTGAAGGGGGCATCCCACAACTCCCAACGTGGGAAAACCTCAATGGCCTCGAGATTCCGCTCCCTTCATGAAGCGGCCGTCATGAACAGAAACTCCAACCTGAGCCAACGTCTGATCCTCGCCCTGATTTCAGATGCATGAGATATTGGTTCAGATCTGCAGGGGGTACCTGCCGTGCCCTCGCCCTGAAACCCAAGTCTAGCTTGTCTTCTCAGACTTCCGTCCTCACACTCCTGGCCCCGAAGCCCTCAAGTTTGGCAATTCCGGACCCACAATGCAGCACTCTGCCTGCCCTCTAGAAAAAAAATTAATGCCTCATGAGCTGCCCAGGCACCTTAAATGAGGATCAACCTACACAGCACTCGACTTTAACCAAATTATATACTCTACCCTGGGCACTAATGCACTGTCGAACACAACCTGAGCCCGAAACTCCTGACCAACACCCAGAAAGCTGACCGCACACTGAGCACATAAAACCCGCCATGGCCTTAGGTCATCATCTCTTCCGTACCTCAGTTTTCAGGCTTCAGAACCGAGACCTTATCTCCAATCACTGCCCAGGGGTGAGTGTGATGCAGAAATCAGAACACCTCCTTACCCATGGCAAGAACCCTTGAGTTTGGCACGTTGTCCCACGTTCAGTGTAGGAGAAACCAGCATTCACCCTGAGGCCCCGCCCATTATTGAGTGCGACGAGGGCATACACACGCATTGTGACCCTCAGCATGAGTCCTGTCCTCTAGTAAGTCCTCTCAGTGGCTGGACCATTAGATGTCATAATGGGCTTGACATGTCCCTAGGCCCCAATTTTTAACCAGATTTCTGATTGTCCAGTCGCCCCTCCACAGGGCTCGACTCTGGAATCCCTCATTTGGTGGGACACCTGAGGTTAAAAAAGAAAACAACAACAACAACAACAACAACAACAACAACAACAAAACGGACTTCTTGAAGCCCACAGAATGACCCCAAACTCTTTGGACGGGGCCAAACCACCAGAGAGTAAGACTCGTCCATTTCCCATGAGGTCACCCAGAAATTCCACGACCATGAGTGACACGATATCCAGAGACAAAAACTTGAGCAGGAGCCTCACACTCGCCCTTCTTTCAAATCCCGAAGAGTTCTCCTCATGGTCTGTAGGTCAGTCCTGCCATACCTATGACCCGAAACATAAGCCGAGTTTGTGTTTTCAGACAACTGTCCAAACAGCCCTGGCCTACACAACCTACAGGCTCAGGCCCCTCGAGCCAAACCTGAGGACTGTACTTGCCCTCTCCAAGGGAATTGTGTGTGCCCATTCCAATGGCCACAACCCTTCTAATAGGATAAACCTCCAAAGTCCCTGATCCATCTCAATAGTGATGGCTTCCCAGGAAAAACAGGGGCAATCTGAGCCCAACTGAGCACCTACCTGCACTCAAACCCATAGACAGATGTCCCCAGTGGTAAAAAGGAAAGAAGAGGTCCCTAGGCACTAATCAGATCCATTGCTTTGGTTTCCAGGCATCTCTCCTCAGAGGCCTGGATTTCCAAAGCAGCATCTAGCTGTTTCTTGACTCACCCATCAGAAAACATCTCATCTACACATGGGAAACTTGCACGTTGGAGCTGTGTCAAAGCCTCTTTTTAGGAGAACCCTTTAGGGCCCCCGTGCCACCGCTTCATTCCAAGGTCTCCATAGACACAAAAGCACATTAGGACCCATCCCCAGGGGTGTCCATTTCAACTCAGCGTCCTCGGTTGCTCCCCACAGATCCAGGAGATCTAACCTGTCTTGTTAGTAGGAGACAATTGGAATGCGAGGGGGGCTACCCAGCCATCCATCCTTAGAACCCTGCTCAGAATCATTGGCCTGGAGCCAAACAACAGGTCTCAATTGTCCTGCAGAAGACTCTCTGCAGTTTGGAGCTTCTCACAACTCCCATCGTGGGAAAACCCCCATGGCCTCGTGATGCCCCCCCCATTCATGAAGGGGCCATCAGGGACAGAAACTCCAACCTGAGCGATCGTCTGATCCTCGCCCTGACTTCAGATGCACGAGATCTCGATTCAGGTCTGTAGATTGTGCCTGCCATGGCCTCACCAGAAACCTAAGCCTAGCTTGTGTTCTCAGACTTTTGTCGTCAGACTACTGGCCCACAAGCCCTCAAGTTTGGCAATCCAGAACTACAATGCAGCACTATGCCTGCCCTCCAGAAGAAAAACATTGTCCTCTGGGGCTGCCCAGTAACCCCAAATGAGGATCAACCTGCACCGACCTTGGCTGTACCCCAAATACATAGACTGACCTGGGCACCAATGCCCTTTCTGACACAGCCTGAGCCTGGACCCCCTGGCCCCTCCCAGACAGCTGGCCGCACACTGAGCACATCGATCCGCCATGGCCTTAGGTCTTCATCTATTCCCAACCTAGGTTTTCAGGTTTCAGAACCTAGAGCTTTTCTCCAGTCACTGCCCAGGGTTGAAGGTGATGCAGAAATCAGAACTCCTTCCCCATGGCAAGAAACCTTGTGGTTGGCATGTTGTCCAACGTTCAGTGTAGTTGAAACCAGTGTGGCCCATGAAGCCCCGCCCATGCTCGCGGGCCACATTGGTCACAAACACACATTGTGACTCTCAGGCTGAGCCCAGTCCTCAAGTACGGCCACTCAGTGGCTGGATGAAGAGACAGCATAGTGGGCTTGCCATGCCCCTAGGCCCCAATTTTTAACCATAGTTCGGGTTGTCCCTTCAGTCTTCCCCACGGCTTTGCTTTGGGATTCCTCTTTTGGTGGGACACCTGAGGTAACAAAACTGAAATGAGTCCTCCCAACCCACAGATTGACGAAAAGCAATTGGGAATCGGGCCAAATCCTCAGAGAGGAAGATTCGTCCATGGCCCATGAGGCCTCCCCGACATTCCACGGCCATCGCTGATACAAAATCCAGAGACAAAAGCCTGAGCAAGCGCCTCAGACTCGCACTTTCTTCATATCCTGAAGAGTTCTTCTCATGGTTTGTAGATCGGGCCTGCCATACCTACGTCCCCAAACCTAAGCTGAGTTTGTGTTTTCAGACTTCTGTCCTCAAAGTCTTGAGCCACACACCCTCCAGGCTGGGCCCCTGGAGCCACACATTAGGACTGTGCCTACCAATCCATCGGAATTCTGCCCATTGCATGGTCCAAAATCGTACAAATTAGGAGAAACCTCCAAAGTCCCTGAGGCCATCCCAATAGTGTAGGTCGCCTGGAACAAACAAGGGCTGTCTGACAACCGCTGATAATCGACCTCCACTCATACCATAGATGGATGTCCCCAGAGAAGAAGATTGAACCAGACAGGAACCTAGGCCATAATAGGATCCATTGCTTTGGGTTACAGGCATGTGTCCTCAAAAGCCTGAACCAATACGAGCATAGGGGTTTTCCTGAGGCACCCATCAGAACTCATCTCGTCTCCACAAGGAAACCTGTGCATGGGAGCCATGTCCAAAGCTTAGGAGAGTACTTCAGGGTCCCGGTGCCACCGCCCCATTCCAAGGCCCTCATGGGCACAAAAACACATTAGGACCCATCCTCAGGAAAGTCCATTTCAACTCAGCCACCCCGGTTGCTCCGGCAGAGCCATCAGATCTAAACTGTCTTGTTGCTAGGAGACAATTGGAATGCGAGGCGGGCTTCCCAGGCATCCAAGCGAACGGTGCTCTGGAATCATTCCATATGGGATGTGTGGAGCTGTCCAACAGGTCTCAATTGTCCCGCAGAAGGAATCCTTGAAGGGGGCATCCCACAACTCCCAACGTGGGAAAACCTCAATGGCCTCGAGATTCCGCTCCCTTCATGAAGCGGCCGTCATGAACAGAAACTCCAACCTGAGCCAACGTCTGATCCTCGCCCTGATTTCAGATGCATGAGATATTGGTTCAGATCTGCAGGGGGTACCTGCCGTGCCCTCGCCCTGAAACCCAAGTCTAGCTTGTCTTCTCAGACTTCCGTCCTCACACTCCTGGCCCCGAAGCCCTCATGTTTGGCAATTCCGGACCCACAATGCAGCACTCTGCCTGCCCTCTAGAAAAAAAATTAATGCCTCATGAGCTGCCCAGGCACCTTAAATGAGGATCAACCTACACAGCACTCGACTTTAACCAAATTATATACTCTACCCTGGGCACTAATGCACTGTCGAACACAACCTGAGCCCGAAACTCCTGACCAACACCCAGAACGCTGACCGCACACTGAGCACATAAAATCCGCCATGGCCTTAGGTCATCATCTCTTCCCTACCTCAGTTTTCAGGCTTCAGAACCGAGACCTTATCTCCAATCACTGCCCAGGGGTGAGTGTGATGCAGAAATCAGAACACCTCCTTACCCATGGCAAGAACCCTTGAGTTTGGCATGTTGTCCCACGTTCAGTGTAGGAGAAACCAGCATTCACCCTGAGGCCCCGCCCATTATTGAGTGCGACGAGGGCATACACACGCATTGTGAACCTCAGCATGAGTCCTGTCCTCTAGTAAGTCCTCTCAGTGGCTGGACCATTAGATGTCATAATGGGCTTGACATGTCCCTAGGCCCCAATTTTTAACCAGATTTCTGATTGTCCAGTCGCCCCTCCACAGGGCTCGACTCTGGAATCCCTCATTTGGTGAGACACCTGAGGTTAAAAAAGAAAACAACAACAACAACAACAAAACAGACTTCTTGAAGCCCACAGAATGACCCCAAACTCTTTGGACGGGGCCAAACCACCAGAGAGTAAGACTCGTCCATTTCCCATGAGGTCACCCAGAAATTCCACGACCATGAGTGACACGATATCCAGAGACAAAAACTTGAGCAGGAGCCTCACACTCGCCCTTCTTTCAAATCCCGAAGAGTTCTCCTCATGGTCTGTAGGTCAGTCCTGCCATACCTATGACCCAAAACATAAGCCGAGTTTGTGTTTTCAGACAACTGTCCAAACAGCCCTGGCCTACACAACCTACAGGCTCAGGCCCCTGGAGCCAAACCTGAGGACTGTACTTGCCCTCTCCAAGGGAATTGTGTGTGCCCATTCCAATGGCCACAACCCTTCTAATAGGATAAACCTCCAAAGTCCCTGATCCATCTCAATAGTGATGGCTTCCCAGGAAAAACAGGGGCAATCTGAGCCCAACTGAGCACCTACCTGCACTCAAACCCATAGACAGATGTCCCCAGTGGTAAAAAGGAAAGAAGAGGTCCCTAGGCACTAATCAGATCCATTGCTTTGGTTTCCAGGCATCTCTCCTCAGAGGCCTGGATTTCCAAAGCAGCATCTAGCTGTTTCTTGACTCACCCATCAGAAAACATCTCATCTACACATGGGAAACTTGCACGTTGGAGCTGTGTCAAAGCCTCTTTTTAGGAGAACCCTTTAGGGCCCCCGTGCCACCGCTTCATTCCAAGGTCTCCATAGACACCAAAGCACATTAGGACCCATCCCCAGGGGTGTCCATTTCAACTCAGCGTCCTCGGTTGCTCCCCACAGATCCAGGAGATCTAACCTGTCTTGTTAGTAGGAGACAATTGGAATGCGAGGGGGGCTACCCAGCCATCCATCCTTAGAACCCTGCTCAGAATCATTGGCCTGGAGCCAAACAACAGGTCTCAATTGTCCTGCAGAAGACTCTCTGCAGTTTGGAGCTTCTCACAACTCCCATCGTGGGAAAACCCCCATGGCCTCGTGATGCCCCCCCCATTCATGAAGGGGCCATCAGGGACAGAAACTCCAACCTGAGCGATCGTCTGATCCTCGCCCTGACTTCAGATGCACGAGATCTCGATTCAGGTCTGTAGATTGTGCCTGCCATGGCCTCACCAGAAACCTAAGCCTAGCTTGTGTTCTCAGACTTTTGTCGTCAGACTACTGGCCCACAAGCCCTCCAGTTTGGCAATCCAGAACTACAATGCAGCACTATGCCTGCCCTCCAGAAGAAAAACATTGTCCTCTGGGGCTGCCCAGTAACCCCAAATGAGGATCAACCTGCACCGACCTTGGCTGTACCCCAAATACATAGGCTGACCAGGGCACCAATGCCCTTTCTGACACAGCCTGAGCCTGGACCCCCTGGCCCGTCCCAGACAGCTGGCCGCACACTGAGCACATCGATCCGCCATGGCCTTAGGTCTTCATCTATTCCCAACCTAGGTTTTCACGTTTCAGAACCTAGAGCTTTTCTCCAGTCACTGCCCAGGGTTGAAGGTGATGCAGAAATCAGAACTCCTTCCCCATGGCAAGAAACCTTGTGGTTGGCATGTTGTCCAACGTTCAGTGTAGTTGAAACCAGTGTGGCCCATGAAGCCCCGCCCATGCTCGCGGGCCACATTGGTCACAAACACACATTGTGACTCTCAGGCTGAGCCCAGTCCTCAAGTACGGCCACTCAGTGGCTGGATGAAGAGACAGCATAGTGGGCTTGCCATGCCCCTAGGCCCCAATTTTTAACCATAGTTCGGGTTGTCCCTTCAGTCTTCCCCACGGCTTTGCTTTGGGATTCCTCTTTTGGTGGGACACCTGAGGTAACAAAACTGAAATGAGTCCTCCCAACCCACAGATTGACGAAAAGCAATTGGGAATCGGGCCAAATCCTCAGAGCGGAAGATTCGTCCATGGCCCATGAGGCCTCCCCGACATTCCACGGCCATCGCTGATACAAAATCCAGAGACAAAAGCCTGAGCAAGCGCCTCAGACTCGCACTTTCTTCATATCCTGAAGAGTTCTTCTCATGGTTTGTAGATCGGGCCTGCCATACCTACGTCCACAAACCTAAGCTGAGTTTGTGTTTTCAGACTTCTGTCCTCAAAGTCTTGGGCCACACACCCTCCAGGCTGGGCCCCTGGAGCCACACATTAGGACTGTGCCTACCAATCCATCGGAATTCTGCCCATTGCATGGTCCAAAATCGTACAAATTAGGAGAAACCTCCAAAGTCCCTGAGGCCATCCCAATAGTGTAGGTCGCCCGGAACAAACAAGGGCTGTCTGACAACCGCTGATAATCGACCTCCACTCATACCATAGATGGATGTCCCCAGAGAAGAAGATTGAACCAGACAGGAACCTAGGCCATAATAGGATCCATTGCTTTGGGTTACAGGCATGTGTCCTCAAAAGCCTGATTCCAATACGAGCATAGGGGTTTTCCTGAGGCACCCATCAGAACTCATCTCGTCTCCACAAGGAAACCTGTGCATGGGAGCCATGTCCAAAGCTTAGGAGAGTACTTCAGGGTCCCGGTGCCACCGCCCCATTCCAAGGCCCTCATGGGCACAAAAACACATTAGGACCCATCCTCAGGAAAGTCCATTTCAACTCAGCCACCCCGGTTGCTCCGGCAGAGCCATCAGATCTAAACTGTCTTGTTGCTAGGAGACAATTGGAATGCGAGGCGGGCTTCCCAGGCATCCATCCGCGAACGGTGCTCTGGAATCATTCCATATGGGATGTGTGGAGCTGTCCAACAGGTCTCAATTGTCCCGCAGAAGGAATCCTTGAAGGGGGCATCCCACAACTCCCAACGTGGGAAAACCTCAATGGCCTCGAGATTCCGCTCCCTTCATGAAGCGGCCGTCATGCACAGAAAATCCAACCTGAGCCAACGTCTGATCCTCGCTTTGATTTCAGATGCATGAGATATTGGTTCAGATCTGCAGGGGGTACCTGCCGTGCCCTCGCCCTGAAACCCAAGTAGCTTGTCTTCTCAGACTTCCGTCCTCACATTCCTGGCCCCGAAGCCCTCATGTTTGGCAATTCCGGACCCACAATGCAGCACTCTGCCTGCCCTCTAGAAAAAAAATTATTGCCTCATGAGCTGCCCAGGCACCTTAAATGAGGATCAACCTACACAGCACTCAACTTTAACCAAATTATATAGTCTACCCTGGGCACTAATGCACTGTCGAACACAACCTGAGCCCGGAACTCCTGAACAACACCCAGAAAGCTGACCGCACATTGAGCACATAAAACCCGCCATGGCCTTAGGTCATCATCTCTTCCCTACCTCGGTTTTCAGGCTTCAGAACCGAGACCTTATCTCCAATCACTGCCCAGGGGTGAGTGTGATGCAGAAATCAGAACACCTCCTTACCCATGGCAAGAACCCTTGAGGTTGGCACGTTGTCTAACGTTCAGTGTAGGAGAAACCAGCATTCACCCTGAGGCCCCGCCCATTATTGAGTGCGACGAGGGCATACACACGCATTGTGACCCTCAGCATGAGTCCTGTCCTCTAGTAAGTCCTCTCAGTGGCTGGACCATTAGATGTCATAATGGGCTTGACATGTCCCTAGGCCCCAATTTTTAACCAGATTTCTGATTGTCCAGTCGCCCCTCCACAGGGCTCGACTCTGGAATCCCTCATTTGGTGGGACACCTGAGGTTAAAAAAGAAAACAACAACAACAACAACAACAACAACAACAAAACAGACTTCTTGAAGCCCACAGAATGACCCCAAACTCTTTGGACGGGGCCAAACCACCAGAGAGTAAGACTCGTCCATTTCCCATGAGGTCACCCAGAAATTCCACGACCATGAGTGACACGATATCCAGAGACAAAAACTTGAGCAGGAGCCTCACACTCGCCCTTCTTTCAAATCCCGAAGAGTTCTCCTCATGGTCTGTAGATCAGTCCTGCCATACCTATGACCCGAAACATAAGCCGAGTTTGTGTTTTCAGACAACTGTCCAAACAGCCCTGGCCTACACAACCTACAGGCTCAGGCCCCTGGAGCCAAACCTGAGGACTGTACTTGCCCTCTCCAAGGAAATTGTGTGTGCCCATTCCAATGGCCACAACCCTTCTAATAGGATAAACCTCCAAAGTCCCTGATCCATCTCAATAGTGATGGCTTCCCAGGAAAAACAGGGGCAATCTGATCCCAACTGAGCACCTACCTGCACTCAAACCCATAGACAGATGTCCCCAGTGGTAAAAAGGAAAGAAGAGGTCCCTAGGCACTAATCAGATCCATTGCTTTGGTTTCCAGGCATCTCTCCTCAGAGGCCTGGATTTCCAAAGCAGCATCTAGCTGTTTCTTGACTCACCCATCAGAAAACATCTCATCTACACATGGGAAACTTGCACGTTGGAGCTGTGTCAAAGCCTCTGTTTAGGAGAACCCTTTAGGGCCCCCGTGCCACCGCTTCATTCCAAGGTCTCCATAGACACCAAAGCACATTAGGACCCATCCCCAGGGGTGTCCATTTCAACTCAGCGTCCTCGGTTGCTCCCCACAGATCCAGGAGATCTAACCTGTCTTGTTAGTAGGAGACAATTGGAATGCGAGGGGGGCTACCCAGGCATCCATCCTTAGAACCCTGCTCAGAATCATTGGCCTGGAGCCAAACAACAGGTCTCAATTGTCCTGCAGAAGACTCTCTGCAGTTTGGAGCTTCTCACAACTCCCATCGTGGGAAAACCCCCATGGCCTCGTGATGCCCCCCCCATTCATGAAGGGGCCATCAGGGACAGAAACTCCAACATGAGCGATCGTCTGATCCTCGCCCTGACTTCAGATGCACGAGATCTCGATTCAGGTCTGTAGATTGTGCCTGCCATGGCCTCACCAGAAACCTAAGCCTAGCTTGTGTTCTCAGACTTTTGTCGTCAGACTACTGGCCCACAAGCCCTCCAGTTTGGCAATCCAGAACTACAATGCAGCACTATGCCTGCCCTCCAGAAGAAAAACATTGTCCTCTGGGGCTGCCCAGTAACCCCAAATGAGGATCAACCTGCACCGAACTTGGCTGTACCCCAAATACATAGGCTGACCAGGGCACCAATGCCCTTTCTGACACAGCCTGAGCCTGGACCCCTGGCCCCTCCCAGACAGCTGGCCGCACACTGAGCACATCGATCCGCCATGGCCTTAGGTCTTCATCTATTCCCAACCTAGGTTTTCAGGTTTCAGAACCTAGAGCTTTTCTCCAGTCACTGCCCAGGGTTGAAGGTGATGCAGAAATCAGAACTCCTTCCCCATGGCAAGAAACCTTGTGGTTGGCATGTTGTCCAACGTTCAGTGTAGTTGAAACCAGTGTGGCCCATGAAGCACCGCCCATGCTCGTGGGCCACATTGGTCACAAACACACATTGTGACTCTCAGGCTGAGCCCAGTCCTCAAGTACGGCCACTCAGTGGCTGGATGAAGAGACAGCATAGTGGGCTTGCCATGCCCCTAGGCCCCAATTTTTAACCATAGTTCGGGTTGTCCCTTCAGTCTTCCCCACGGCTTTGCTTTGGGATTCCTCTTTTGGTGGGACTCCTGAGGTAACAAAACTGAAATGAGTCCTCCCAACCCACAGATTGACGAAAAGCAATTGGGAATCGGGCCAAATCCTCAGAGAGGAAGATTCGTCCATGGCCCATGAGGCCTCCCCGACATTCCACGGCCATCGCTGATACAAAATCCAGAGACAAAAGCCTGAGCAAGCGCCTCAGACTCGCACTTTCTTCATATCCTGAAGAGTTCTTCTCATGGTTTGTAGATCGGGCCTGCCATACCTACGTCCCCAAACCTAAGCTGAGTTTGTGTTTTCAGACTTCTGTCCTCAAAGTCTTGGGCCACACACCCTCCAGGCTGGGCCCCTGGAGCCACACATTAGGACTGTGCCTACCAATCCATGGGAATTCTGCCCATTGCATGGTCCAAAATCGTACAAATTAGGAGAAACCTCCAAAGTCCCTGAGGCCATCCCAATAGTGTAGGTCGCCCGGAACAAACAAGGGCTGTCTGACAACCGCTGATAATCGACCTCCACTCATACCATAGATGGATGTCCCCAGAGAAGAAGATTGAACCAGACAGGAACCTAGGCCATAATAGGATCCATTGCTTTGGGTTACAGGCATGTGTCCTCAAAAGCCTGATTCCAATACGAGCATAGGGGTTTTCCTGAGGCACCCATCAGAACTCATCTCGTCTCCACAAGGAAACCTGTGCATGGGAGCCATGTCCAAAGCTTAGGAGAGTACTTCAGGGTCCCGGTGCCACCGCCCCATTCCAAGGCCCTCATGGGCACAAAAACACATTAGGACCCATCCTCAGGAAAGTCCATTTCAACTCAGCCACCCCGGTTGCTCCGGCAGAGCCATCAGATCTAAACTGTCTTGTTGCTAGGAGACAATTGGAATGCGAGGCGGGCTTCCCAGGCATCCATCCGCGAACGGTGCTCTGGAATCATTCCATATGGGATGTGTGGAGCTGTCCAACAGGTCTCAATTGTCCCGCAGAAGGAATCCTTGAAGGGGGCATCCCACAACTCCCAACGTGGGAAAACCTCAATGGCCTCGAGATTCCGCTCCCTTCATGAAGCGGCCGTCATGCACAGAAAATCCAACCTGAGCCAACGTCTGATCCTCGCTTTGATTTCAGATGCATGAGATATTGGTTCAGATCTGCAGGGGGTACCTGCCGTGCCCTCGCCCTGAAACCCAAGTAGCTTGTCTTCTCAGACTTCCGTCCTCACATTCCTGGCCCCGAAGCCCTCATGTTTGGCAATTCCGGACCCACAATGCAGCACTCTGCCTGCCCTCTAGAAAAAAAATTATTGCCTCATGAGCTGCCCAGGCACCTTAAATGAGGATCAACCTACACAGCACTCAACTTTAACCAAATTATATAGTCTACCCTGGGCACTAATGCACTGTCGAACACAACCTGAGCCCGGAACTCCTGAACAACACCCAGAAAGCTGACCGCACATTGAGCACATAAAACCCGCCATGGCCTTAGGTCATCATCTCTTCCCTACCTCGGTTTTCAGGCTTCAGAACCGAGACCTTATCTCCAATCACTGCCCAGGGGTGAGTGTGATGCAGAAATCAGAACACCTCCTTACCCATGGCAAGAACCCTTGAGGTTGGCACGTTGTCTAACGTTCAGTGTAGGAGAAACCAGCATTCACCCTGAGGCCCCGCCCATTATTGAGTGCGACGAGGGCATACACACGCATTGTGACCCTCAGCATGAGTCCTGTCCTCTAGTAAGTCCTCTCAGTGGCTGGACCATTAGATGTCATAATGGGCTTGACATGTCCCTAGGCCCCAATTTTTAACCAGATTTCTGATTGTCCAGTCGCCCCTCCACAGGGCTCGACTCTGGAATCCCTCATTTGGTGGGACACCTGAGGTTAAAAAAGAAAACAACAACAACAACAACAACAACAACAACAACAACAACAAAACAGACTTCTTGAAGCCCACAGAATGACCCCAAACTCTTTGGACGGGGCCAAACCACCAGAGAGTAAGACTCGTCCATTTCCCATGAGGTCACCCAGAAATTCCACGACCATGAGTGACACGATATCCAGAGACAAAAACTTGAGCAGGAGCCTCACACTCGCCCTTCTTTCAAATCCCGAAGAGTTCTCCTCATGGTCTGTAGATCAGTCCTGCCATACCTATGACCCGAAACATAAGCCGAGTTTGTGTTTTCAGACAACTGTCCAAACAGCCCTGGCCTACACAACCTACAGGCTCAGGCCCCTGGAGCCAAACCTGAGGACTGTACTTGCCCTCTCCAAGGAAATTGTGTGTGCCCATTACAATGGCCACAACCCTTCTAATAGGATAAACCTCCAAAGTCCGTGATCCATCTCAATAGTGATGGCTTCCCAGGAAAAACAGGGGCAATCTGATCCCAACTGAGCACCTACCTGCACTCAAACCCATAGACAGATGTCCCCAGTGGTAAAAAGGAAAGAAGAGGTCCCTAGGCACTAATCAGATCCATTGCTTTGGTTTCCAGGCATCTCTCCTCAGAGGCCTGGATTTCCAAAGCAGCATCTAGCTGTTTCTTGACTCACCCATCAGAAAACATCTCATCTACACATGGGAAACTTGCACGTTGGAGCTGTGTCAAAGCCTCTGTTTAGGAGAACCCTTTAGGGCCCCCGTGCCACCGCTTCATTCCAAGGTCTCCATAGACACAAAAGCACATTAGGACCCATCCCCAGGGTTGTCCATTTCAACTCAGCGTCCTCGGTTGCTCCCCACAGTTCCAGGAGATCTAACCTGTCTTGTTAGTAGGAGACAATTGGAATGCGAGGGGGGCTACCCAGCCATCCATCCTTAGAACCCTGCTCAGAATCATTGGCCTGGAGCCAAACAACAGGTCTCAATTGTCCTGCAGAAGACTCTCTGCAGTTTGGAGCTTCTCACAACTCCCATCGTGGGAAAACCCCCATGGCCTCGTGATGCCCCCCCCATTCATGAAGGGGCCATCAGGGACAGAAACTCCAACATGAGCGATCGTCTGATCCTCGCCCTGACTTCAGATGCACGAGATCTCGATTCAGGTCTGTAGATTGTGCCTGCCATGGCCTCACCAGAAACCTAAGCCTATCTTGTGTTCTCAGACTTTTGTCGTCAGACTACTGGCCCACAAGCCCTCCAGTTTGGCAATCCAGAACTACAATGCAGCACTATGCCTGCCCTCCAGAAGAAAAACATTGTCCTCTGGGGCTGCCCAGTAACCCCAAATGAGGATCAACCTGCACCGACCTTGGCTGTACCCCAAATACATAGGCTGACCAGGGCACCAATGCCCTTTCTGACACAGCCTGAGCCTGGACCCCCTGGCCCCTCCCAGACAGCTGGCCGCACACTGAGCACATCGATCCGCCATGGCCTTAGGTCTTCATCTATTCCCAACCTAGGTTTTCAGGTTTCAGAACCTAGACCTTTTCTCCAGTCACTGCCCAGGGTTGAAGGTGATGCAGAAATCAGTACTCCTTCCCCATGGCAAGAAACCTTGTGGTTGGCATGTTGTCCAACGTTCAGTGTAGTTGAAACCAGTGTGGCCCATGAAGCCCCGCCCATGCTCGCGGGCCACATTGGTCACAAACACACATTGTGACCCTCAGGCTGAGCCCAGTCCTCAAGTACGGCCACTCAGTGGCTGGATGAAGAGACAGCATAGTGGGCTTGCCATGCCCCTAGGCCCCAATTTTTAACCATAGTTCGGGTTGTCCCTTCAGTCTTCCCCACGGCTTTGCTTTGGGATTCCTCTTTTGGTGGGACACCTGAGGTAACAAAACTGAAATGAGTCCTCCCAACCCACAGATTGACGAAAAGCAATTGGGAATCAGGCCAAATCCTCAGAGGGGAAGATTCGTCCATGGCCCATGAGGCCTCCCCGACATTCCACGGCCATTGCTGATACAAAATCCAGAGACAAAAGCCTGAGCAAGCGCCTCAGACTCGCACTTTCTTCATATCCTGAAGAGTTCTTCTCATGGTTTGTAGATCGGGCCTGCCATACCTACGTCCCCAAACCTAAGCTGAGTTTGTGTTTTCAGACTTCTGTCCTCAAAGTCTTGGGCCACACACCCTCCAGGCTGGGCCCCTGGAGCCACACATTAGGACTGTGCCTACCAATCCATCGGAATTCTGCCCATTGCATGGTCCAAAATCGTACAAATTAGGAGAAACCTCCAAAGTCCCTGAGGCCATCCCAATAGTGTAGTTCGCCCGGAACAAACAAGGGCTGTCTGACAACCGCTGATAATCGACCTCCACTCATACCATAGATGGATGTCCCCAGAGAAGAAGATTGAACCAGACAGGAACCTAGGCCATAATAGGATCCATTGCTTTGGGTTACAGGCATGTGTCCTCAAAAGCCTGATTCCAATACGAGCATAGGGGTTTTCCTGAGGCACCCATCAGAACTCATCTCATCTCCACAAGGAAACCTGTGCATGGGAGCCATGTCCAAAGCTTAGGAGAGTACTTCAGGGTCCCGGTGCCAAAGCCCCATTCCAAGGCCCTCATGGACACAAAAACACATTAGGACCCATCCTCAGGAAAGTCCATTTCAACTCAGCCATCCCGGTTGCTCCGGCAGAGCCATCAGATCTAAACTGTCTTGTTGCTAGGAGACAATTGGAATGCGAGGCGGGCTTCCCAGGCATCCATCCGCGAATGGTGCTCTGGAGTCATTCCATATGGGATGCCCTGGAGCTGTCCAACAGGTCTCAATTGTCCCGCAGAAGGAATCCTTGCAGGGGGCATCCCACAACTCACAACGTGGGAAAACCTCAATGGCCCCGAGATTCCGCTCCCTTCATGAAGCGGCCGTCATGCACAGAAACTCCAAACTGAGCCAACGTCTGATCCTTGCCCTGACTTCAGATGCATGAGATATTGGTTCAGATCTGCAGGGGGTACCTTCCGTGCCCTCACCCTGAAACCCAAGTCTAGCGTGTCTTCTCAGACTTCCGTCCTCACACTCCTGGCCCCAAAGCCCTCTAGTTTTTCAATTCCGGACCCACAATGCAGCATTCTGCCTGCCCTCTAGAAAAAAAATTATTGCCTCATGAGCTGCCCAGGCACCTTAAATGAGGATCAACCTACACAGCACTCGACGTTACCCAAATTATATAGTCTAACCTGGGCACTAATGCACTGTCGAACACAACCTGAGCCCGGACCTCCTGACCAACACCCAGAAAGCTGACCGCACACTGAGCACATAAAACCCGCCATGGCCTTAGGTCATCATCTCTTCCCTACCTCCGTTTTCAGGCTTCAGAACCGAGACCTTATCTCCAATCACTGCCCAGGGGTGAGTGTGATGCAGAAATCAGAACTCCTCCTTGCCCATGGCAAGAACCCTTGTGGTTGGCACGTTGTCCAACGTTCAGTGTAGGAGAAACCAGCATTCACACTGAGGCCCCGACCATTCTTGCGTGCGACTAGGGCATACATACGCATTGTGACCCTCCGCATGAGTCCTGTCCTCTAGTAAGTCCTCTCAGTGGCTAGACCATTAGATGTCATAATGGGCTTGACATGTCCCTAGACCCCAATTTTTAACCAGATTTCTGACTGTCCAGTCGCCCCTCCCCAGGGCTCTACTCTGGAATCCCTCATTTGGTGGGACACCTGAGGTTAAAAAAGAAAACAACAACAACAACAACAACAAAAAAAAAAAACGGACTTCTTCCAGCCCATAGATTGACCCCAAACTCTTTGGACGGGGCCAAACCACCAGAGAGTAAGAATCGTCCATTTCCAATGAAGTCACCCAGAAATTCCACGACCATGAGTGTCACGATATCCAGAGACAAAAACTTGAGCAGGAGCCTCACACTCGCCCTTTTTTCAAATTCCGAAGAGTTCTCCTCATGGTCTGTAGGTCAGTCCTGCCATACCTATGACCCGAAACATAAGCCGAGTTTGTGTTTTCAGACAACTGTCCAAACAGCCCTGGCCTACACAACCTTCAGGCTCAGGCCCCTGGAGCCAAACCTGAGGACTATACTTGCCCTCTCCAAGGGAATTGTGTGTGCCCATTCCAATGGCCACAACCCTTCAAATAGGATAAACCTCCAAAGTCCCTGATCCATCTCAATAGTGTTGGCTTCCCAGGAAAAACGGGAAATCTGAGCCCAACTGCGCACCTACCTGCACTCAGACCCATAGACAGATGTCTCCAGAGGTAAAAAGGAAAGAACAGGCCCCTAGGCACTAATCAGATCCATTGCTTTGGTTTCCAGGCATCTCTCCTCAGAGGCCTGGATTTCAAAAGCAGCATATAGCTGTTTCTTGACTCACCCATCAGAAAACATCTCATCTACACATGGGAAACTTGCACGTTGGAGCTGTGTCAAAGCCTCTGTTTAGGAGAACCCTTTAGGGCCCCAGTGCCACCGCTTCATTCCAAGGTCTCCATAGACACAAAAGCACATTAGGACCCATCCCCAGGGGTGTCCATTTCAACTCAGCGTCCTCGGTTGGTCCCCACAGATCCAGGAGATCTATCCTGTCTTGTTGCTAGGAGACAATTGGAATGCGAGGTGGGCTACCCATCCATCCATCCTTAGAACCCTGCTCAGAATCATTGGCCTGGACCCAAACAACAGGTCTCAATTGTTCTGCAGAACACTCTCTGCAGTTTGGAGCTTCTCACAACTCCCATCGTGGGAAAACTCCCATGGCCTCGTGATGCCCCCCCATTCATGAAGGGGCCATCAGGGACAGAAACTCCAACCTGAGCGATCGTCTGATCCTCGCCCTGACTTCAGATGCACGAGATCTCGATTAAGGTCTGTATATTGTGCCTGCCATGGCCTCACCCAGAAACCTAAGCCTAGCTTGTGTTCTCAGACTTTGGTCGTCAGACTACTGGCCCACAAGCCCTCCAGTTTGGCAATCCAGAAATACAATGCAGCACCCTGCCCGCCCTCCAGAAGAAAAACATTGTCCTCTGGGGCTACCCAGTAACCCCAAATGAGGATCAACCTGCACCGACTTTGGCTGTACCCCAAATACATAGGCTGACCAGGGCGCTAATGCCCTTTCTGACACAGGCTTAGCCTGGACCCCTGGCCCCTCCCAGACAGCTGGCCGCACACTGAGCACATCGAGCCACTGTGGACTTAGGTCCTCATCTCTACCCAACATCGGTTTTCAGGTTTCAGAACCTAGACCTTATCTCCAATCACTGACCAGGGTTGAAGGTGATGCAGAAATCAGAACTCCTTCCCCATGGCAAGAAACTTTGTGGTTGGCATGTTGTCCAACGTTCAGTGTAGTTGAAACCAGTGTGGCCCATGAGGCCCCGCCCATGCTCGCCGGCCACATTGGTCACAAACGCACATTGTGACCCTCAGGCTCAGCCCAGTCCTCAAGTAAGGCCACTCAGTGGCTGGATGAAGAGATAGCATATTGGGCTTGCCTTGCCCCTAGGCCCCAATTTTTAACCATAGTTCGGGTTGTCCCTTCAGTCTTCCCCACGGCTTTGCTTTGGAATTCCTCTTTTGGTGGGAAACCTGAGGAAACAAGACTGAAATGAGTCGTCCCATCCCACAGATTGACGAAAAGCAATTGGGAATCGGGCCAAATCCTCAGAGAGGAAGATTCGTCCATGGCCCATGAGGCCTCCCCGACATTCCATGGCCATCGCTGATACAAAATCCAGAGACAAAAGCCTGAGCAAGCGCCTCAGACTCGCACTTTCTTCATTTCCTGAAGAGTTCTTCACATGGTTTGTAGATCGGGCCTGCCATACGTACGTCCCCAAACCTAAGCTGAGTTTGTGTTTTCAGACTTCTGTCCTCAAAGTCTTGGGCCACACACCCTCCAGGCTGGACCCCGGGAGACACACATTAGGACTGGGACTACCAATCCATGGGAATTCTGCCCATTCCATGGTCCAAAATCATACAAATTAGGAGAAACCTCCAAAGTCCCTGAGGCCATCCCAATAGTGTAGGTCGCCTGGAAAAAAATTGCTCTCTGACACCAGCTGATAAGCGACCTCCACTCATACCATAGATGGATGTCCCCAGAGAAGAAGATTGAACCAGAAAGGACTGTAGGCCATAATAGGATCCATTGATTTGGGTTACAGGCATGTGTCCTCAAAAGCCTGATTCCAATACGAGCATAGGGGTTTTCCTGAGGCACCCATCAGAACTCATCTCGTCTCCACAAGGAAACCTGTGCATGGGAGCCATGTCCAAAGCTTAGGAGAGTACTTCAGGGTCCCGGTGCCACCGCCCCATTCCAAGGCCCTCATGGACACAAAAACACATTAGGACCCATCCTCAGGAAAGTCCATTTCAACTCAGCCATCCCGGTTGCTCCGGCAGAGCCATCAGATCTAAACTGTGTTGTTGCTAGGAGACAATTGGAATGCGAGGCGGGCTTCCCAGGCATCCATCCGCGAATGGTGCTCTGGAGTCATTCCATATGGGATGTCCTGGAGCTGTCCAACAGGTCTCAATTGTCCCGCAGAAGGAATCCTTGAAGGGGGCATCCCACAACTCCCAACGTGGGAAAACCTCAATGGCCCCGAGATTCCGCTCCCTTCATGAAGCGGCCGTCATGCACAGAAACTCCAAACTGAGCCAACGTCTGATCCTTGCCCTGACTTCAGATGCATGAGATATTGGTTCAGATCTGCAGGGGGTACCTTCCGTGCCCTCACCCTGAAACCCAAGTCTAGCTTGTCTTCTCAGACTTCCGTCCTCACACTCCTGGCCCCGAAGCCCTCTAGTTTTTCAATTCCGGACCCACAATGCAGCACACTGCCTGCCCTCTAGAAAAAAAATTATTGCCTCATGAGCTGCCCAGGCACCTTAAATGAGGATAAACCTACACAGCACTCGACGTTACCCAAATTATATAGTCTATCCTGGGCACTAATGCACTGTCGAACACAACCTGAGCCCGGACCTCCTGACCAACACCCAGAAAGCTGACCACACACTGAGCACATAAAACCCGCCATGGCCTTAGGTCATCATCTCTTCCCTACCTCCGTTTTCAGGCTTCAGAACCGAGACCTTATCTCCAATCACTGCCCAGGGGTGAGTGTGATGCAGAAATCAGAACTCCTCCTTACCCATGGCAAGAACCCTTGTGGTTGGCACGTTGTCCAACGTTCAGTGTAGGAGAAACCAGCATTCACACTGAGGCCCCGCCCATTCTTGCGTGCGACTAGGGCATACATACGCATTGTGACCCTCAGCATGAGTCCTGTCCTCTAGTAAGTCCTCTCAGTGGCTGGACCATTAGATGTCATAATGGGCTTGACATGTCCCTAGACCCCAATTTTTAACCAGATTTCTGACTGTCCAGTCGCCCCTCCCCAGGGCTCTACTCTGGAATCCCTCATTTGGTGGGACACCTGAGGTTAAAAAAGAAAACAACAACAACAACAACAACAACAAAAAAAAAACGGACTTCTTCCAGCCCATAGATTGACCCCAAACTCTTTGGACGGCCCAAACCACCAGAGAGTAAGAATCGTCCATTTCCAATGAAGTCACCCAGAAATTCCACGACCATGAGTGTCACGATATCCAGAGACAAAAACTTGAGCAGGAGCCTCACACTCGCCCTTTTTTCAAATTCCGAAGAGTTCTCCTCATGGTCTGTAGGTCAGTCCTGCCATACCTATGACCCGAAACATAAGCCGAGTTTGTGTTTTCAGACAACTGTCCAAACAGCCCTGGCCTACACAACCTTCAGGCTCAGGCCCCTGGAGCCAAACCTGAGGACTATACTTGCCCTCTCCAAGGGAATTGTGTGTGCCCATTCCAATGGCCACAACCCTTCAAATAGGATAAACCTCCAAAGTCCCTGATCCATCTCAATAGTGTTGGCTTCCCAGGAAAAACGGGAAATCTGAGCCCAACTGCGCACCTACCTGCACTCAGACCCATAGACAGATGTCTCCAGAGGTAAAAAGGAAAGAACAGGCCCCTAGGCACTAATCAGATCCATTGCTTTGGTTTCCAGGCATCTCTCCTCAGAGGCCTGGATTTCAAAAGCAGCATATAGCTGTTTCTTGACTCACCCATCAGAAAACATCTCATCTACACATGGGAAACTTGCACGTTGGAGCTGTGTCAAAGCCTCTGTTTAGGAGAACCCTTTAGGGCCCCAGTGCCACCGCTTCATTCCAAGGTCTCCATAGACACAAAAGCACATTAGGACCCATCCCCAGGGGTGTCCATTTCAACTCAGCGTCCTCGGTTGGTCCCCACAGATCCAGGAGATCTATCCTGTCTTGTTGCTAGGAGACAATTGGAATGCGAGGTGGGCTACCCATCCATCCATCCTTAGAACCCTGCTCAGAATCATTGGCCTGGACCCAAACAACAGGTCTCAATTGTTCTGCAGAACACTCTCTGCAGTTTGGAGCTTCTCACAACTCCCATCGTGGGAAAACTCCCATGGCCTCGTGATGCCCCCCCATTCATGAAGGGGCCATCAGGGACAGAAACTCCAACCTGAGCGATCGTCTGATCCTCGCCCTGACTTCAGATGCACGAGATCTCGATTAAGGTCTGTATATTGTGCCTGCCATGGCCTCACCCAGAAACCTAAGCCTAGCTTGTGTTCTCAGACTTTGGTCGTCAGACTACTGGCCCACAAGCCCTCCAGTTTGGCAATCCAGAAATACAATGCAGCACCCTGCCCGCCCTCCAGAAGAAAAACATTGTCCTCTGGGGCTACCCAGTAACCCCAAATGAGGATCAACCTGCACCGACTTTGGCTGTACCCCAAATACATAGGCTGACCAGGGCGCTAATGCCCTTTCTGACACAGGCTTAGCCTGGACCCCTGGCCCCTCCCAGACAGCTGGCCGCACACTGAGCACATCGAGCCACTGTGGACTTAGGTCCTCATCTCTACCCAACATCGGTTTTCAGGTTTCAGAACCTAGACCTTATCTCCAATCACTGACCAGGGTTGAAGGTGATGCAGAAATCAGAACTCCTTCCCCATGGCAAGAAACTTTGTGGTTGGCATGTTGTCCAACGTTCAGTGTAGTTGAAACCAGTGTGGCCCATGAGGCCCCGCCCATGCTCGCCAGCCACATTGGTCACAAACGCACATTGTGACCCTCAGGCTCAGCCCAGTCCTCAAGTAAGGCCACTCAGTGGCTGGATGAAGAGATAGCATATTGGGCTTGCCTTGCCCCTAGGCCCCAATTTTTAACCATAGTTCAGGTTGTCCCTTCAGTCTTCCCCACGGCTTTGCTTTGGAATTCCTCTTTTGGTGGGAAACCTGAGGAAACAAGACTGAAATGAGTCGTCCCATCCCACAGATTGACGAAAAGCAATTGGGAATCGGGCCAAATCCTCAGAGAGGAAGATTCGTCCATGGCCCATGAGGCCTCCCCGACATTCCACGGCCATCGCTGATACAAAATCCAGAGACAAAAGCCTGAGCAAGCGCCTCAGACTCGCACTTTCTTCATTTCCTGAAGAGTTCTTCACATGGTTTGTAGATCGGGCCTGCCATACGTACGTCCCCAAACCTAAGCTGAGTTTGTGTTTTCAGACTTCTGTCCTCAAAGTCTTGGGCCACACACCCTCCAGGCTGGACCCCGGGAGACACTCATTAGGACTGGGACTACCAATCCATGGGAATTCTGCCCATTCCATGGTCCAAAATCATACAAATTAGAAGAAACCTCCAAAGTCCCTGAGGCTATCCCAATAGTGTAGGTCGCCTGGAAAAAAATTGCTCTCTGACACCAGCTGATAATCGACCTCCACTCATACCATAGATGGATGTCCCCAGAGAAGAAGATTGAACCAGAAAGGACTGTAGGCCATAATAGGATCCATTGATTTGGGTTACAGGCATGTGTCCTCAAAAGCCTGATTCCAATACGAGCATAGGGGTTTTCCTGAGGCACCCATCAGAACTCATCTCGTCTCCACAAGGAAACCTGTGCATGGGAGCCATGTCCAAAGCTTAGGAGAGTACTTCAGGGTCCCGGTGCCACCGCCCCATTCCAAGGCCCTCATGGACACAAAAACACATTAGGACCCATCCTCAGGAAAGTCCATTTCAACTCAGCTATCCCGGTTGCTCCGGCAGAGCCATCAGATCTAAACTGTGTTGTTGCTAGGAGACAATTGGAATGCGAGGCGGGCTTCCCAGGCATCCATCCGCGAATGGTGCTCTGGAGTCATTCCATATGGGATGTCCTGGAGCTGTCCAACAGGTCTCAATTGTCCCGCAGAAGGAATCCTTGAAGGGGGCATCCCACAACTCCCAACGTGGGAAAACCTCAATGACCCCGAGATTCCGCTCCCTTCATGAAGCGGCCGTCATGCACAGAAACTCCAAACTGAGCCAACGTCTGATCCTTGCCCTGACTTCAGATGCATGAGATATTGGTTCAGATCTGCAGGGGGTACCTTCCGTGCCCTCACCCTGAAACCCAAGTCTAGCTTGTCTTCTCAGACTTCCGTCCTCACACTCCTGGCCCCGAAGCCCTCTAGTTTTTCAATTCCGGACCCACAATGCAGCACTCTGCCTGCCCTCTAAAAAAAAAATTATTGCCTCATGAGCTGCCCAGGCACCTTAAATGAGGATAAACCTACACAGCACTCGACGTTACCCAAATTATATAGTCTAACCTGGGCACTAATGCACTGTCGAACACAACCTGAGCCCGGACCTCCTGACCAACACCCAGAAAGCTGACCGCACACTGAGCACATAAAACCCGCCATGGCCTTAGGTCATCATCTCTTCCCTACCTCCGTTTTCAGGCTTCAGAACCGAGACCTTATCTCCAATCACTGCCCAGGGGTGAGTGTGATGCAGAAATCAGAACTCCTCCTTACCCATGGCAAGAACCCTTGTGGTTGGCACGTTGTCCAACGTTCAGTGTAGGAGAAACCAGCATTCACACTGAGGCCCCGCCCATTCTTGCGTGCGACTAGGGCATACATACGCATTGTGACCCTCAGCATGAGTCCTGTCCTCTAGTAAGTCCTCTCAGTGGCTGGACCATTAGATGTCATAATGGGCTTGACATGTCCCTAGACCCCAATTTTTAACCAGATTTCTGACTGTCCAGTCGCCCCTCCCCAGGGCTCTACTCTGGAATCCCTCATTTGGTGGGACACCTGAGGTTAAAAAAGAAAACAACAACAACAACAACAACAAAAAAAAAACGGACTTCTTCCAGCCCATAGTTTGACCCCAAACTCTTTGGACGGCCCAAACCACCAGAGAGTAAGAATCGTCCATTTCCAATGAAGTCACCCAGAAATTCCACGACCATGAGTGTCACGATATCCAGAGACAAAAACTTGAGCAGGAGCTTCACACTCGCCCTTTTTTCAAATTCCGAAGAGTTCTCCTCATGGTCTGTAGGTCAGTCCTGCCATACCTATGACCCGAAACATAAGCCGAGTTTGTGTTTTCAGACAACTGTCCAAACAGCCCTGGCCTACACAACCTTCAGGCTCAGGCCCCTGGAGCCAAACCTGAGGACTATACTTGCCCTCTCCAAGGGAATTGTGTGTGCCCATTCCAATGGCCACAACCCTTCAAATAGGATAAACCTCCAAAGTCCCTGATCCATCTCAATAGTGTTGGCTTCCCAGGAAAAACAGGGGAAATCTGAGCCCAACTGCGCACCTACCTGCACTCAGACCCATAGACAGATGTCTCCAGAGGTAAAAAGGAAAGAACAGGCCCCTAGGCACTAATCAGATCCATTGCTTTGGTTTCCAGGCATCTCTCCTCAGAGGCCTGGATTTCAAAAGCAGCATATAGCTGTTTCTTGACTCACCCATCAGAAAACATCTCATCTACACATGGGAAACTTGCACGTTGGAGCTGTGTCAAAGCCTCTGTTTAGGAGAACCCTTTAGGGCCCCAGTGCCACCGCTTCATTCCAAGGTATCCATAGACACAAAAGCACATTAGGACCCATCCCCAGGGGTGTCCATTTCAACTCAGCGTCCTCGGTTGGTCCCCACAGATCCAGGAGATCTATCCTGTCTTGTTGCTAGGAGACAATTGGAATGCGAGGTGGGCTACCCATCCATCCATCCTTAGAACCCTGCTCAGAATCATTGGCCTGGACCCAAACAACAGGTCTCAATTGTTCTGCAGAACACTCTCTGCAGTTTGGAGCTTCTCACAACTCCCATCGTGGGAAAACTCCCATGGCCGCGTGATGCCCCCCCATTCATGAAGGGGCCATCAGGGACAGAAACTCCAACCTGAGCGATCGTCTGATCCTCGCCCTGACTTCAGATGCACGAGATCTCGATTAAGGTCTGTATATTGTGCCTGCCATGGCCTCACCCAGAAACCTAAGCCTAGCTTGTGTTCTCAGACTTTGGTCGTCAGACTACTGGCCCACAAGCCCTCCAGTTTGGCAATCCAGAAATACAATGCAGCACCCTGCCCGCCCTCCAGAAGAAAAACATTGTCCTCTGGGGCTACCCAGTAACCCCAAATGAGGATCAACCTGCACCGACTTTGGCTGTACCCCAAATACATAGGCTGACCAGGGCGCTAATGCCCTTTCTGACACAGGCTTAGCCTGGACCCCTGGCCCCTCCCAGACAGCTGGCCGCACACTGAGCACATCGAGCCACTGTGGACTTAGGTCCTCATCTCTACCCAACATCGGTTTTCAGGTTTCAGAACCTAGACCTTATCTCCAATCACTGACCAGGGTTGAAGGTGATGCAGAAATCAGAACTCCTTCCCCATGGCAAGAAACTTTGTGGTTGGCATGTTGTCCAACGTTCAGTGTAGTTGAAACCAGTGTGGCCCATGAGGCCCCGCCCATGCTCGCCGGCCACATTGGTCACAAACGCACATTGTGACCCTCAGGCTGAGCCCATTCCTCAAGTAATGCCACTCAGTGGCTGGATGAAGAGATAGCATATTGGGCTTGCCTTGCCCCTAGGCCCCAATTTTTAACCATAGTTCGGGTTGTCCCTTCAGTCTTCCCCACGGCTTTGCTTTGGAATTCCTCTTTTGGTGGGAAACCTGAGGAAACAAGACTGAAATGAGTCGTCCCATCCCACAGATTGACGAAAAGCAATTGGGAATCGGGCCAAATCCTCAGAGAGGAAGATTCGTCCATGGCCCATGAGGCCTCCCCGACATTCCACGGCCATCGCTGATACAAAATCCAGAGACAAAAGCCTGAGCAAAGGCCTCAGACTCGCACTTTCTTCATTTCCTGAAGAGTTCTTCACATGGTTTGTAGATCGGGCCTGCCATACGTACGTCCCCAAACCTAAGCTGAGTTTGTGTTTTCAGACTTCTGTCCTCAAAGTCTTGGGCCACACACCCTCCAGGCTGGACCCCGGGAGACACTCATTAGGACTGGGACTACCAATCCATGGGAATTCTGCCCATTCCATGGTCCAAAATCATACAAATTAGAAGAAACCTCCAAAGTCCCTGAGGCTATCCCAATAGTGTAGGTCGCCTGGAAAAAAATTGCTCTCTGACACCAGCTGATAATCGACCTCCACTCATACCATAGATGGATGTCCCCAGAGAAGAAGATTGAACCAGAAAGGACTGTAGGCCATAATAGGATCCATTGATTTGGGTTACAGGCCTGTGTCCTCAAAAGCCTGATTCCAATACGAGCATAGGGGTTTTCCTGAGGCACCCATCAGAACTCATCTCGTCTCCACAAGGAAACCTGTGCATGGGAGCCATGTCCAAAGCTTAGGAGAGTACTTCAGGGTCCCGGTGCCACCGCCCCATTCCAAGGCCCTCATGGACACAAAAACACATTAGGACCCATCCTCAGGAAAGTCCATTTCAACTCAGCTATCCCGGTTGCTCCGGCAGAGCCATCAGATCTAAACTGTGTTGTTGCTAGGAGACAATTGGAATGCGAGGCGGGCTTCCCAGGCATCCATCCGCGAATGGTGCTCTGGAGTCATTCCATATGGGATGTCCTGGAGCTGTCCAACAGGTCTCAATTGTCCCGCAGAAGGAATCCTTGAAGGGGGCATCCCACAACTCCCAACGTGGGAAAACCTCAATGGCCCCGAGATTCCGCTCCCTTCATGAAGCGGCCGTCATGCACAGAAACTCCAAACTGAGCCAACGTCTGATCCTTGCCCTGACTTCAGATGCATGAGATATTGGTTCAGATCTGCAGGGGGTACCTTCCGTGCCCTCACCCTGAAACCCAAGTCTAGCTTGTCTTCTCAGACTTCCGTCCTCACACTCCTGGCCCCGAAGCCCTCTAGTTTTTCAATTCCGGACCCACAATGCAGCACTCTGCCTGCCCTCTAAAAAAAAAATTATTGCCTCATGAGCTGCCCAGGCACCTTAAATGAGGATAAACCTACACAGCACTCGACGTTACCCAAATTATATAGTCTAACCTGGGCACTAATGCACTGTCGAACACAACCTGAGCCCGGACCTCCTGACCAACACCCAGAAAGCTGACCGCACACTGAGCACATAAAACCCGCCATGGCCTTAGGTCATCATCTCTTCCCTACCTCCGTTTTCAGGCTTCAGAACCGAGACCTTATCTCCAATCACTGCCCAGGGGTGAGTGTGATGCAGAAATCAGAACTCCTCCTTACCCATGGCAAGAACCCTTGTGGTTGGCACGTTGTCCAACGTTCAGTGTAGGAGAAACCAGCATTCACACTGAGGCCCCGCCCATTCTTGCGTGCGACTAGGGCATACATACGCATTGTGACCCTCAGCATGAGTCCTGTCCTCTAGTAAGTCCTCTCAGTGGCTGGACCATTAGATGTCATAATGGGCTTGACATGTCCCTAGACCCCAATTTTTAACCAGATTTCTGACTGTCCAGTCGCCCCTCCCCAGGGCTCTACTCTGGAATCCCTCATTTGGTGGGACACCTGAGGTTAAAAAAGAAAACAACAACAACAACAACAACAAAAAAAAAACGGACTTCTTCCAGCCCATAGTTTGACCCCAAACTCTTTGGACGGCCCAAACCACCAGAGAGTAAGAATCGTCCATTTCCAATGAAGTCACCCAGAAATTCCACGACCATGAGTGTCACGATATCCAGAGACAAAAACTTGAGCAGGAGCTTCACACTCGCCCTTTTTTCAAATTCCGAAGAGTTCTCCTCATGGTCTGTAGGTCAGTCCTGCCATACCTATGACCCGAAACATAAGCCGAGTTTGTGTTTTCAGACAACTGTCCAAACAGCCCTGGCCTACACAACCTTCAGGCTCAGGCCCCTGGAGCCAAACCTGAGGACTATACTTGCCCTCTCCAAGGGAATTGTGTGTGCCCATTCCAATGGCCACAACCCTTCAAATAGGATAAACCTCCAAAGTCCCTGATCCATCTCAATAGTGTTGGCTTCCCAGGAAAAACAGGGGAAATCTGAGCCCAACTGCGCACCTACCTGCACTCAGACCCATAGACAGATGTCTCCAGAGGTAAAAAGGAAAGAACAGGCCCCTAGGCACTAATCAGATCCATTGCTTTGGTTTCCAGGCATCTCTCCTCAGAGGCCTGGATTTCAAAAGCAGCATATAGCTGTTTCTTGACTCACCCATCAGAAAACATCTCATCTACACATGGGAAACTTGCACGTTGGAGCTGTGTCAAAGCCTCTGTTTAGGAGAACCCTTTAGGGCCCCAGTGCCACCGCTTCATTCCAAGGTATCCATAGACACAAAAGCACATTAGGACCCATCCCCAGGGGTGTCCATTTCAACTCAGCGTCCTCGGTTGGTCCCCACAGATCCAGGAGATCTATCCTGTCTTGTTGCTAGGAGACAATTGGAATGCGAGGTGGGCTACCCATCCATCCATCCTTAGAACCCTGCTCAGAATCATTGGCCTGGACCCAAACAACAGGTCTCAATTGTTCTGCAGAACACTCTCTGCAGTTTGGAGCTTCTCACAACTCCCATCGTGGGAAAACTCCCATGGCCGCGTGATGCCCCCCCATTCATGAAGGGGCCATCAGGGACAGAAACTCCAACCTGAGCGATCGTCTGATCCTCGCCCTGACTTCAGATGCACGAGATCTCGATTAAGGTCTGTATATTGTGCCTGCCATGGCCTCACCCAGAAACCTAAGCCTAGCTTGTGTTCTCAGACTTTGGTCGTCAGACTACTGGCCCACAAGCCCTCCAGTTTGGCAATCCAGAAATACAATGCAGCACCCTGCCCGCCCTCCAGAAGAAAAACATTGTCCTCTGGGGCTACCCAGTAACCCCAAATGAGGATCAACCTGCACCGACTTTGGCTGTACCCCAAATACATAGGCTGACCAGGGCGCTAATGCCCTTTCTGACACAGGCTTAGCCTGGACCCCTGGCCCCTCCCAGACAGCTGGCCGCACACTGAGCACATCGAGCCACTGTGGACTTAGGTCCTCATCTCTACCCAACATCGGTTTTCAGGTTTCAGAACCTAGACCTTATCTCCAATCACTGACCAGGGTTGAAGGTGATGCAGAAATCAGAACTCCTTCCCCATGGCAAGAAACTTTGTGGTTGGCATGTTGTCCAACGTTCAGTGTAGTTGAAACCAGTGTGGCCCATGAGGCCCCGCCCAT
Source organism: Mustela nivalis (assembly GCF_964662115.1). Classification (NCBI taxonomy): domain Eukaryota; kingdom Metazoa; phylum Chordata; class Mammalia; order Carnivora; family Mustelidae; genus Mustela; species Mustela nivalis. The sequence continues at coordinate 140,600 of NW_028136183.1, forward strand.
GCTCGCCGGCCACATTGGTCACAAACGCACATTGTGACCCTCAGGCTGAGCCCATTCCTCAAGTAATGCCACTCAGTGGCTGGATGAAGAGATAGCATATTGGGCTTGCCTTGCCCCTAGGCCCCAATTTTTAACCATAGTTCGGGTTGTCCCTTCAGTCTTCCCCACGGCTTTGCTTTGGAATTCCTCTTTTGGTGGGAAACCTGAGGAAACAAGACTGAAATGAGTCGTCCCATCCCACAGATTGACGAAAAGCAATTGGGAATCGGGCCAAATCCTCAGAGAGGAAGATTCGTCCATGGCCCATGAGGCCTCCCCGACATTCCACGGCCATCGCTGATACAAAATCCAGAGACAAAAGCCTGAGCAAAGGCCTCAGACTCGCACTTTCTTCATTTCCTGAAGAGTTCTTCACATGGTTTGTAGATCGGGCCTGCCATACGTACGTCCCCAAACCTAAGCTGAGTTTGTGTTTTCAGACTTCTGTCCTCAAAGTCTTGGGCCACACACCCTCCAGGCTGGACCCCGGGAGACACTCATTAGGACTGGGACTACCAATCCATGGGAATTCTGCCCATTCCATGGTCCAAAATCATACAAATTAGGAGAAACCTCCAAAGTCCCTGAGGCCATCCCAATAGTGTAGGTCGCCTGGAAAAAAATTGCTCTCTGACACCAGCTGATAATCGACCTCCACTCATACCATAGATGGATGTCCCCAGAGAAGAAGATTGAACCAGAAAGGACTGTAGGCCATAATAGGATCCATTGATTTGGGTTACAGGCCTGTGTCCTCAAAAGCCTGATTCCAATACGAGCATAGGGGTTTTCCTGAGGCACCCATCAGAACTCATCTCGTCTCCACAAGGAAACCTGTGCATGGGAGCCATGTCCAAAGCTTAGGAGAGTACTTCAGGGTCCCGGTGCCACCGCCCCATTCCAAGGCCCTCATGGACACAAAAACACATTAGGACCCATCCTCAGGAAAGTCCATTTCAACTCAGCCATCCCGGTTGCTCCGGCAGAGCCATCAGATCTAAACTGTGTTGTTGCTAGGAGACAATTGGAATGCGAGGTGGGCTTCCCAGGCATCCATCCGCGAATGGTGCTCTGGAGTCATTCCATATGGGATGTCCTGGAGCTGTCCAACAGGTCTCAATTGTCCCGCAGAAGGAATCCTTGAAGGGGGCATCCCACAACTCCCAACGTGGGAAAACCTCAATGGCCCCGAGATTCCGCTCCCTTCATGAAGCGGCCGTCATGCACAGAAACTCCAAACTGAGCCAACTTCTGATCCTTGCCCTGACTTCAGATGCATGAGATATTGGTTCAGATCTGCAGGGGGTACCTTCCGTGCCCTCACCCTGAAACCCAAGTCTAGCTTGTCTTCTCAGACTTCCGTCCTCACACTCCTGGCCCCGAAGCCCTCTAGTTTTTCAATTCCGGACCCACAATGCAGCACTCTGCCTGCCCTCTAGAAAAAAAATTATTGCCTCATGAGCTGCCCAGGCACCTTAAATGAGGATAAACCTACACAGCACTCGACGTTACCCAAATTATATAGTCTAACCTGGGCACTAATGCACTGTCGAACACAACCTGAGCCCGGACCTCCTGACCAACACCCAGAAAGCTGACCGCACACTGAGCACATAAAACCCGCCATGGCCTTAGGTCATCATCTCTTCCCTACCTCCGTTTTCAGGCTTCAGAACCGAGACCTTATCTCCAATCACTGCCCAGGGGTGAGTGTGATGCAGAAATCAGAACTCCTCCTTGCCCATGGCAAGAACCCTTGTGGTTGGCACGTTGTCCAACGTTCAGTGTAGGAGAAACCAGCATTCACACTGAGGCCCCGCCCATTCTTGCGTGCGACTAGGGCATACATACGCATTGTGACCCTCCGCATGAGTCCTGTCCTCTAGTAAGTCCTCTCAGTGGCTAGACCATTAGATGTCATAATGGGCTTGACATGTCCCTAGACCCCAATTTTTAACCAGATTTCTGACTGTCCAGTCGCCCCTCCCCAGGGCTCTACTCTGGAATCCCTCATTTGGTGGGACACCTGAGGTTAAAAAAGAAAACAACAACAACAACAACAACAACAACAAAAAAAACGGACTTCTTCCAGCCCATAGATTGACCCCAAACTCTTTGGACGGGGCCAAACCACCAGAGAGTAAGAATCGTCCATTTCCAATGAAGTCACCCAGAAATTCCACGACCATGAGTGTCACGATATCCAGAGACAAAAACTTGAGCAGGAGCCTCACACTCGCCCTTTTTTCAAATTCCGAAGAGTTCTCCTCATGGTCTGTAGGTCAGTCCTGCCATACCTATGACCCGAAACATAAGCCGAGTTTGTGTTTTCAGACAACTGTCCAAACAGCCCTGGCCTACACAACCTTCAGGCTCAGGCCCCTGGAGCCAAACCTGAGGACTATACTTGCCCTCTCCAAGGGAATTGTGTGTGCCCATTCCAATGGCCACAACCCTTCAAATAGGATAAACCTCCAAAGTCCCTGATCCATCTCAATAGTGTTGGCTTCCCAGGAAAAACGGGAAATCTGAGCCCAACTGCGCACCTACCTGCACTCAGACCCATAGACAGATGTCTCCAGAGGTAAAAAGGAAAGAACAGGCCCCTAGGCACTAATCAGATCCATTGCTTTGGTTTCCAGGCATCTCTCCTCAGAGGCCTGGATTTCAAAAGCAGCATATAGCTGTTTCTTGACTCACCCATCAGAAAACATCTCATCTACACATGGGAAACTTGCACGTTGGAGCTGTGTCAAAGCCTCTGTTTAGGAGAACCCTTTAGGGCCCCAGTGCCACCGCTTCATTCCAAGGTATCCATAGACACAAAAGCACATTAGGACCCATCCCCAGGGGTGTCCATTTCAACTCAGCGTCCTCGGTTGGTCCCCACAGATCCAGGAGATCTATCCTGTCTTGTTGCTAGGAGACAATTGGAATGCGAGGTGGGCTACCCATCCATCCATCCTTAGAACCCTGCTCAGAATCATTGGCCTGGACCCAAACAACAGGTCTCAATTGTTCTGCAGAACACTCTCTGCAGTTTGGAGCTTCTCACAACTCCCATCGTGGGAAAACTCCCATGGCCGCGTGATGCCCCCCCATTCATGAAGGGGCCATCAGGGACAGAAACTCCAACCTGAGCGATCGTCTGATCCTCGCCCTGACTTCAGATGCACGAGATCTCGATTAAGGTCTGTATATTGTGCCTGCCATGGCCTCACCCAGAAACCTAAGCCTAGCTTGTGTTCTCAGACTTTGGTCGTCAGACTACTGGCCCACAAGCCCTCCAGTTTGGCAATCCAGAAATACAATGCAGCACCCTGCCCGCCCTCCAGAAGAAAAACATTGTCCTCTGGGGCTACCCAGTAACCCCAAATGAGGATCAACCTGCACCGACTTTGGCTGTACCCCAAATACATAGGCTGACCAGGGCGCTAATGCCCTTTCTGACACAGGCTTAGCCTGGACCCCTGGCCCCTCCCAGACAGCTGGCCGCACACTGAGCACATCGAGCCACTGTGGACTTAGGTCCTCATCTCTACCCAACATCGGTTTTCAGGTTTCAGAACCTAGACCTTATCTCCAATCACTGACCAGGGTTGAAGGTGATGCAGAAATCAGAACTCCTTCCCCATGGCAAGAAACTTTGTGGTTGGCATGTTGTCCAACGTTCAGTGTAGTTGAAACCAGTGTGGCCCATGAGGCCCCGCCCATGCTCGCCGGCCACATTGGTCACAAACGCACATTGTGACCCTCAGGCTGAGCCCAGTCCTCAAGTAAGGCCACTCAGTGGCTGGATGAAGAGATAGCATATTGGGCTTGCCTTGCCCCTAGGCCCCAATTTTTAACCATAGTTCGGGTTGTCCCTTCAGTCTTCCCCACGGCTTTGCTTTGGAATTCCTCTTTTGGTGGGAAACCTGAGGAAACAAGACTGAAATGAGTCGTCCCATCCCACAGATTGACGAAAAGCAATTGGGAATCGGGCCAAATCCTCAGAGAGGAAGATTCGTCCATGGCCCATGAGGCCTCCCCGACATTCCACGGCCATCGCTGATACAAAATCCAGAGACAAAAGCCTGAGCAAAGGCCTCAGACTCGCACTTTCTTCATTTCCTGAAGAGTTCTTCACATGGTTTGTAGATCGGGCCTGCCATACGTACGTCCCCAAACCTAAGCTGAGTTTGTGTTTTCAGACTTCTGTCCTCAAAGTCTTGGGCCACACACCCTCCAGGCTGGACCCCGGGAGACACTCATTAGGACTGGGACTACCAATCCATGGGAATTCTGCCCATTCCATGGTCCAAAATCATACAAATTAGGAGAAACCTCCAAAGTCCCTGAGGCCATCCCAATAGTGTAGGTCGCCTGGAAAAAAATTGCTCTCTGACACCAGCTGATAATCGACCTCCACTCATACCATAGATGGATGTCCCCAGAGAAGAAGATTGAACCAGAAAGGACTGTAGGCCATAATAGGATCCATTGATTTGGGTTACAGGCCTGTGTCCTCAAAAGCCTGATTCCAATACGAGCATAGGGGTTTTCCTGAGGCACCCATCAGAACTCATCTCGTCTCCACAAGGAAACCTGTGCATGGGAGCCATGTCCAAAGCTTAGGAGAGTACTTCAGGGTCCCGGTGCCACCGCCCCATTCCAAGGCCCTCATGGACACAAAAACACATTAGGACCCATCCTCAGGAAAGTCCATTTCAACTCAGCCATCCCGGTTGCTCCGGCAGAGCCATCAGATCTAAACTGTGTTGTTGCTAGGAGACAATTGGAATGCGAGGTGGGCTTCCCAGGCATCCATCCGCGAATGGTGCTCTGGAGTCATTCCATATGGGATGTCCTGGAGCTGTCCAACAGGTCTCAATTGTCCCGCAGAAGGAATCCTTGAAGGGGGCATCCCACAACTCCCAACGTGGGAAAACCTCAATGGCCCCGAGATTCCGCTCCCTTCATGAAGCGGCCGTCATGCACAGAAACTCCAAACTGAGCCAACGTCTGATCCTTGCCCTGACTTCAGATGCATGAGATATTGGTTCAGATCTGCAGGGGGTACCTTCCGTGCCCTCACCCTGAAACCCAAGTCTAGCTTGTCTTCTCAGACTTCCGTCCTCACACTCCTGGCCCCGAAGCCCTCTAGTTTTTCAATTCCGGACCCACAATGCAGCACTCTGCCTGCCCTCTAGAAAAAAAATTATTGCCTCATGAGCTGCCCAGGCACCTTAAATGAGGATAAACCTACACAGCACTCGACGTTACCCAAATTATATAGTCTAACCTGGGCACTAATGCACTGTCGAACACAACCTGAGCCCGGACCTCCTGACCAACACCCAGAAAGCTGACCGCACACTGAGCACATAAAACCCGCCATGGCCTTAGGTCATCATCTCTTCCCTACCTCCGTTTTCAGGCTTCAGAACCGAGACCTTATCTCCAATCACTGCCCAGGGGTGAGTGTGATGCAGAAATCAGAACTCCTCCTTGCCCATGGCAAGAACCCTTGTGGTTGGCACGTTGTCCAACGTTCAGTGTAGGAGAAACCAGCATTCACACTGAGGCCCCGCCCATTCTTGCGTGCGACTAGGGCATACATACGCATTGTGACCCTCCGCATGAGTCCTGTCCTCTAGTAAGTCCTCTCAGTGGCTAGACCATTAGATGTCATAATGGGCTTGACATGTCCCTAGACCCCAATTTTTAACCAGATTTCTGACTGTCCAGTCGCCCCTCCCCAGGGCTCTACTCTGGAATCCCTCATTTGGTGGGACACCTGAGGTTAAAAAAGAAAACAACAACAACAACAACAACAACAACAAAAAAAACGGACTTCTTCCAGCCCATAGATTGACCCCAAACTCTTTGGACGGGGCCAAACCACCAGAGAGTAAGAATCGTCCATTTCCAATGAAGTCACCCAGAAATTCCACGACCATGAGTGTCACGATATCCAGAGACAAAAACTTGAGCAGGAGCCTCACACTCGCCCTTTTTTCAAATTCCGAAGAGTTCTCCTCATGGTCTGTAGGTCAGTCCTGCCATACCTATGACCCGAAACATAAGCCGAGTTTGTGTTTTCAGACAACTGTCCAAACAGCCCTGGCCTACACAACCTTCAGGCTCAGGCCCCTGGAGCCAAACCTGAGGACTATACTTGCCCTCTCCAAGGGAATTGTGTGTGCCCATTCCAATGGCCACAACCCTTCAAATAGGATAAACCTCCAAAGTCCCTGATCCATCTCAATAATGTTGGCTTCCCAGGAAAAACAGGGGAAATCTGAGCCCAACTGCGCACCTACCTGCACTCAGACCCATAGACAGATGTCTCCAGAGGTAAAAAGGAAAGAACAGGCCCCTAGGCACTAATCAGATCCATTGCTTTGGTTTCCAGGCATCTCTCCTCAGAGGCCTGGATTTCAAAAGCAGCATATTGCTGTTTCTTGACTCACCCATCAGAAAACATCTCATCTACACATGGGAAACTTGCACGTTGGAGCTGTGTCAAAGCCTCTCTTTAGGAGAACCCTTAGGGCCCCAGTGCCACCGCTTCATTCCAAGGTCTCCATAGACACAAAAGCACATTAGGACCCATCCCCAGGGGTGTCCATTTCAACTCAGCGTCCTCGGTTGGTCCCCACAGATCCAGGAGATCTATCCTGTCTTGTTGCTAGGAGACAATTGGAATGCGAGGTGGGCTACCCATCCATCCATCCTTAGAACCCTGCTCAGAATCATTGGCCTGGACCCAAACAACAGGTCTCAATTGTTCTGCAGAACACTCTCTGCAGTTTGGAGCTTCTCACAACTCCCATCGTGGGAAAACTCCCATGGCCTCGTGATGCCCCCCCATTCATGAAGGGGCCATCAGGGACAGAAACTCCAACCTGAGCGATCGTCTGATCCTCGCCCTGACTTCAGATGCACGAGATCTCGATTAAGGTCTGTATATTGTGCCTGCCATGGCCTCACCCAGAAACCTAAGCCTAGCTTGTGTTCTCAGACTTTGGTCGTCAGACTACTGGCCCACAAGCCCTCCAGTTTGGCAATCCAGAAATACAATGCAGCACCCTGCCCGCCCTCCAGAAGAAAAACATTGTCCTCTGGGGCTACCCAGTAACCCCCAATGAGGATCAACCTGCACCGACTTTGGCTGTACCCCAAATACATAGGCTGACCAGGGCGCTAATGCCCTTTCTGACACAGGCTTAGCCTGGACCCCTGGCCCCTCCCAGACAGCTAGCCGCACACTGAGCACATCGAGCCACTGTGGACTTAGGTCCTCATCTCTACCCAACATCGGTTTTCAGGTTTCAGAACCTAGACCTTATCTCCAATCACTGACCAGGGTTGAAGGTGATGCAGAAATCAGAACTCCTTCCCCATGGCAAGAAACTTTGTTGTTGGCATGTTGTCCAACGTTCAGTGTAGTTGAAACCAGTGTGGCCCATGAGGCCCCGCCCATGCTCGCCGGCCACATTGGTCACAAACGCACATTGTGACCCTCAGGATGAGCCCAGTCCTCAAGTAAGGCCACTCAGTGGCTGGATGAAGAGATAGCATATTGGGCTTGCCTTGCCCCTAGGCCCCAATTTTTAACCATAGTTCGGGTTGTCCCTTCAGTCTTCCCCACGGCTTTGCTTTGGAATTCCTCTTTTGGTGGGAAACCTGAGGAAACAAGACTGAAATGAGTCGTCCCATCCCACAGATTGACGAAAAGCAATTGGGAATCGGGCCAAATCCTCAGAGAGGAAGATTCGTCCATGGCCCATGAGGCCTCCCCGACATTCCACGGCCATCGCTGATACAAAATCCAGAGACAAAAGCCTGAGCAAGCGCCTCAGACTCGCACTTTCTTCATTTCCTGAAGAGTTCTTCACATGGTTTGTAGATCGGGCCTGCCATACGTACGTCCCCAAACCTAAGCTGAGTTTGTGTTTTCAGACTTCTGTCCTCAAAGTCTTGGGCCACACACCCTCCAGGCTGGACCCCGGGAGACACACATTAGGACTGGGACTACCAATCCATGGGAATTCTGCCCATTCCATGGTCCAAAATCATACAAATTAGGAGAAACCTCCAAAGTCCCTGAGGCCATCCCAATAGTGTAGGTCGCCCGGAACAAACAAGGGCTGTCTGACACCAGCTGATAATCGACCTCCACTCATACCATAGATGGATGTCCCCAGAGAAGAAGATTGAACCAGACAGGACCCTAGGCCATAATAGGATCCATTGCTTTGGGTTACAGGCATGTGTCCTCAAAAGCCTGATTCCAATACGAGCATAGGGGTTTTCCTGAGGCACCCATCAGAACTCATCTCCTCTCCACAAGGAAACCTGTGCATGGGAGCCATGTCCAAAGCTTAGGAGAGTACTTCAGGGTCCCGGTGCCACCGCCCCATTCCAAGGCCCTCATGGACACAAAAACACATTAGGACCCATCCTCAGGAAAGTCCATTTCAACTCAGCCACCCCGGTTGCTCCGGCAGAGCCATCAGATCTAAATTGTCTTGTTGCTAGGAGACAATTGGAATGCCAGGCGGGCTTCCCAGGCATCCATCCGCGAACGGTGCTCTGGAGTCATTCCATAAGGGATGTCCTGGAGCTGTCCAACAGGTCTCAATTGTCCCGCAGAAGGAATCCTTGAAGGGGGCATCTCACAGCTCCCAACGTGGGAAAACCTCAATGGCCCCGAGATTCTGCTCCCTTCATGAAGCGGCCCTCATGCACAGAAACTCCAACCTGAGCCAACGTCTGATCCTCGCCCTGACTTCAGATGCATGAGATATTTGTTCAGATCTGCAGGGGGTACCTGCCATGCCCTCACCCTGAAACACAAGTCTAGCTTGTCTTCTCAGACTTCCGTCCTCACACTCCTAGCCCCGAAGCCCTCTAGTTTGTCAATTCCGGACCCACAATGCAGCACTCTGCCTGCCCTCTAGAAAAAAAATTATTGCCTCATGAGCTGCCCAGGCACCTTAAATGAGGATAAACCTACACAGCACTCGACGTTACCCAAATTATATAGTCTAACCTGGGCACTAATGCACTGTCGAACACAACCTGAGCCCGGACCGCCTGACCAACACCCCGAAAGCTGACCGCACACTGAGCACATAAAACCCGCCATGGCCTTTGGTCATCATCTCTTTCCTACCTCAGTTTTCAGGCTTCAGAACCGAGACCTTATCTCCAATCACTGCCCAGGGGTGAGTGTGATGCAGATATCAGAACTCCTCCTTACCCATGGCAAGAACCCTTGTGGTTCGCACGTTGTCCAACGTTCAGTGTAGGAGAAACCAGCATTCACCCTGAGGCCCCGCCCATTCTTGCGTGCGACGAGGGCATACATACGCATTGTGACCCTCAGCATGAGTCCTGTCCTCTAGTAAGTCCTCTCAGTGGCTGGACCATTAGATGTTATAATGGGCTTGACATGTCCCTAGGCCCCATTTTTAACCAGATTTCTGATTGTCCAGTCGCCCCACCCCAGGGCTCTACTCTGGAATCCCTCATTTGGAGGGACACCTGAGGTTAAAAAAGAAAACAACAACAACAACAACAACAACAACAAAAAATGGACTTCTTCCAGCCCATAATTGACCCCAAACTCTTTGGACGGGGCCAAACCACCAGAGAGTAAGACTCGTCCATTTCCCATGAAGTCACCCAGAAATTCCACGACCATGAGTGACACGATATCCAGAGACAAAAACTTGAGCAGGAGCCTCACACTCGCCCTTTTTTCAAATCGAAGAGTTCTCCTCATGGTCTGTAGGTCAGTCCTGCCATACCTATGACCCCAAACATAAGCCGAGTTTGTGTTTTCAGACAACTGTCCAAACAGCCCTGGCCTACACAGCCTACAGGCTCAGGCCCCTGGAGCCAAACCTGAGGACTATACTTGCCCTCTCCAAGGGAATTGTGTGTGCCCATTCCAATGGCCACAACCCTTCTAATAGGATAAACCTCCATAGTCCCTGATCCATCTCAATAGTGTTGGCTTCCCAGGAAATACAGGGGCAATCTGAGCCCAACTGAGCACCTACCTGCACTCAGACCCATAGACAGATGTCTCCAGAGGTAAAAAGGAAAGAACAGGCCCCTAGGCACTAATCAGATCCATTGCTTTGGTTTCCCAGCATCTCTCCTCAGAGGCCTAGATTTCAAAACAGCATATAGCTGTTTCTTGACTCACCCATCAGAAAACATCTCATCTACACATGGGAAACTTGCAAGTTGGAGCTGTGTCAAAGCCTCTGTTTAGGAGAACCCTTTAGGGCCCCAGTGCCACCGCTTCATTCAAGGTCTCCATAGACACAAAAGCACATTAGGACCCATCCCCAGGGGTGTCCATTTCAACTCAGCGTCCTCTGTTGCTCCCCACAGATCCAGGAGATCTATCCTGTCTTGTTGCTAGGAGACAATTGGAATGCGAGGTGGGCTACCCAGCCATCCATCCTTAGAACCCTGCTCAGAATCATTGGCCTGGACCCATACAACAGGTCTCAATTGTTCTGCAGAAGACTCTCTGCAGTTTGGAGCTTCTCACAACTCCCATCGTGGGAAAACCCCCATGGCCTCGTGATGCCCCCCCATTCATGAAGAGGCCATCAGGGACAGAAACTCCAACCTGAGCGATCGTCTGATCCTCGCCCTGACTTCAGATGCACGAGATCTCGATTCAGGTCTGTAGATTATGCCTGCCATGGCCTCACCCAGAAACCTAAGACTAGCTTGTGTTCTCAGACTTTGGTCGTCAGACTACTGGCCCACAAGCCCTCCAGTTTGGCAATCCAGATCTAAAATGCAGCACCCTTCCCGCCCTCCAGAAGAAAAAACATTGTCCTCCGGGACTACCCAGTAACCCCAAATGAGTATCACCCTGCACCGACTTTGGCTGTACCCCAAATACATAGGCTGACCAGGGCGCTAATGCCCTTTCTGACACAGGCTGAGCCTGGACCCCTTGCCCCTCCCAGACAGCTGGCCGCACACTGAGCATATCGAGCCGCCTTGGCCTTAGGTCGTCACCTCTTCACAACCTCGGTTTTCAGGTTTCAGAACTTAGACCTTATCTCCAATCACTGCCCAGGGTTGAAGGTGATGCAGAAATCAGAACTCCTTCCCCATGGCAAGAAACCTTGTGGTTGGCATGTTGTCCAACGTTCAGTCTAGTTGAAACCAGTGTGGCCCATGAAGCCTCGCCCATGCTCGCCGGCCACATTGGTCACAAACGCACATTGTGACCCTCAGGCTGAGCCCAGTCCTCAAGTAAGGCCACTCAGTGGCTGGATGAAGAGATAGCATATTGGCTTGCCATTCCCCTAGACCCAATTTTTAACCATAGTTCGGGTTGTCCCTTCAGTCTTCCTCACGGCTTTACTTTGGAATTCCTCTTTTGGTGGGACACCTGAGGTAACAAAACTGAAATGAGTCCTCCCATCCCACAGATTGACGAAAAGCAATTGGTAATCGGGCCAAATCCTCAGAGAGGAAGATTCGTCCATGGCCCATGAGGCCTCCCCAACATTCCACGGCCATCGCTGATACAAAATCCAGAGACTAAAGCCTGAGCAAGCGCCTCAGACTCGCACTTTCTTCATTTCCTGAAGAGTTCTTCACATGGTTTGTAGATCGGGCCTGATATACCTACGTCCCCAAACCTAAGCTGAGTTTGTGTTTTCAGACATCTGTCCTCAAAGTCTTGGGCCACACACCCTCCAGGCTGGACCCCGGGAGACACACATTAGGACTGGGACTACCAATCCATGGGAATTCTGCCCATTCCATGGTCCAAAATCATACAAATTAGGAGAAACCTCCAAAGTCCCTGAGGCCATCCCAATAGTGTAGGTCGCCCGGAACAAACAAGGGCTGTCTGACACCAGCTGATAATCGACCTCCACTCATACCATAGATGGATGTCCCCAGAGAAGAAGATTGAACCAGACAGGACCCTAGGCCATAATAGGATCCATTGCTTTGGGTTACAGGCATGTGTCCTCAAAAGCCTGATTCCAATACGAGCATAGGGGTTTTCCTGAGGCACCCATCAGAACTCATCTCGTCTCCACAAGGAAACCTGTGCATGGGAGCCATGTCCAAAGCTTAGGAGAGTACTTCAGGGTCCCGGTGCCACCGCACCATTCCAAGGCCCTCATGGACACAAAAACACATTAGGACCCATCCTCAGGAAAGTCCATTTCAACTCAGCCACCCCGGTTGCTCCGGCAGAGCCATCAGATCTAAACTGTCTTGTTGCTAGGAGACAATTGGAATGCCAGGCGGGCTTCCCAGGCATCCATCCGCGAACGGTGCTCTGGAGTCATTCCATAAGGGATGTCCTGGAGCTGTCCAACAGGTCTCAATTGTCCCGCAGAAGGAATCCTTGAAGGGGGCATCTCACAGCTCCCAACGTGGGAAAACCTCAATGGACCCGAGATTCCGCTCCCTTCATGAAGCGGCCCTCATGCACAGAAACTCCAACCTGAGCCAACGTCTGATCCTCGCCCTGACTTCAGATGCATGAGATATTTGTTCAGATCTGCAGGGGGTACCTGCCATGCCCTCACCCTGAAACACAAGTCTAGCTTGTCTTCTCAGACTTCCGTCCTCACACTCCTAGCCCCGAAGCCCTCTAGTTTGTCAATTCCGGACCCACAATGCAGCACTCTGCCTGCCCTCTAGAAAAAAAATTATTGCCTCATGAGCTGCCCAGGCACCTTAAATGAGGATAAACCTACACAGCCCTCGACGTTACCCAAATTATATAGTCTAACCTGGGCACTAATGCACTGTCGAACACAACCTGAGCCCGGACCGCCTGACCAACACCCCGAAAGCTGACCGCACACTGAGCACATAAAACCCGCCATGGCCTTTGGTCATCATCTCTTTCCTACCTCAGTTTTCAGGCTTCAGAACCGAGACCTTATCTCCAATCACTGCCCAGGGGTGAGTGTGATGCAGATATCAGAACTCCTCCTTACCCATGGCAAGAACCCTTGTGGTTCGCACGTTGTCCAACGTTCAGTGTAGGAGAAACCAGCATTCACCCTGAGGCCCCGCCCATTCTTGCGTGCGACGAGGGCATACATACGCATTGTGACCCTCAGCATGAGTCCTGTCCTCTAGTAAGTCCTCTCAGTGGCTGGACCATTAGATGTTATAATGGGCTTGACATGTCCCTAGGCCCCATTTTTAACCAGATTTCTGATTGTCCAGTCGCCCCACCCCAGGGCTCTACTCTGGAATCCCTCATTTGGAGGGACACCTGAGGTTAAAAAAGAAAACAACAACAACAACAACAACAACAACAAAAAATGGACTTCTTCCAGCCCATAATTGACCCCAAACTCTTTGGACGGGGCCAAACCACCAGAGAGTAAGACTCGTCCATTTCCCATGAAGTCACCCAGAAATTCCACGACCATGAGTGACACGATATCCAGAGACAAAAACTTGAGCAGGAGCCTCACACTCGCCCTTTTTTCAAATCGAAGAGTTCTCCTCATGGTCTGTAGGTCAGTCCTGCCATACCTATGACCCCAAACATAAGCCGAGTTTGTGTTTTCAGACAACTGTCCAAACAGCCCTGGCCTACACAGCCTACAGGCTCAGGCCCCTGGAGCCAAACCTGAGGACTATACTTGCCCTCTCCAAGGGAATTGTGTGTGCCCATTCCAATGGCCACAACCCTTCTAATAGGATAAACCTCCATAGTCCCTGATCCATCTCAATAGTGTTGGCTTCCCAGGAAATACAGGGGCAATCTGAGCCCAACTGAGCACCTACCTGCACTCAGACCCATAGACAGATGTCTCCAGAGGTAAAAAGGAAAGAACAGGCCCCTAGGCACTAATCAGATCCATTGCTTTGGTTTCCCAGCATCTCTCCTCAGAGGCCTAGATTTCAAAACAGCATATAGCTGTTTCTTGACTCACCCATCAGAAAACATCTCATCTACACATGGGAAACTTGCAAGTTGGAGCTGTGTCAAAGCCTCTGTTTAGGAGAACCCTTTAGGGCCCCAGTGCCACCGCTTCATTCAAGGTCTCCATAGACACAAAAGCACATTAGGACCCATCCCCAGGGGTGTCCATTTCAACTCAGCGTCCTCTGTTGCTCCCCACAGATCCAGGAGATCTATCCTGTCTTGTTGCTAGGAGACAATTGGAATGCGAGGTGGGCTACCCAGCCATCCATCCTTAGAACCCTGCTCAGAATCATTGGCCTGGACCCATACAACAGGTCTCAATTGTTCTGCAGAAGACTCTCTGCAGTTTGGAGCTTCTCACAACTCCCATCGTGGGAAAACCCCCATGGCCTCGTGATGCCCCCCCATTCATGAAGAGGCCATCAGGGACAGAAACTCCAACCTGAGCGATCGTCTGATCCTCGCCCTGACTTCAGATGCACGAGATCTCGATTCAGGTCTGTAGATTATGCCTGCCATGGCCTCACCCAGAAACCTAAGCCTAGCTTGTGTTCTCAGACTCTGGTCGTCAGACTACTGGCCCACAAGCCGTCCAGTTTGGCAATCCAGAACTACAATGCAGCACCCTGCCCGCCCTCCAGAAGAAAAACATTGTCCTCTGGGGCTACCCAGTAACCCCAAATGAGGATCAACCTGCACCGACTTTGGCTGTACCCCAAATACATAGGCTGACCAGGGCGCTAATGCCCTTTCTGACACAGGCTGAGCCTGGACCCCTGGCCCCTCCCAGACAGCTGGCCACACAGTGAGCACATCGAGCCGCCGTGGACTTAGGTCCTCATCTTTACCCAACCTCGGTTTTCAGGTTTCAGAACCTAGAACTTATCTCCAATCACTGCCCAGGGTTGAAGGTGATGCAGAAATCAGAACTCCTTCCCCATGGCAAGAAACCTTGTGGTTGGCATGTTGTCCAACGTTCAGTGTAGTTGAAACCAGTGTGGCCCATGAGGCCCCGCCCATGCTCGCCGGCCACATTGGTCACAAACGCACATTGTGACCCTCAGGCTGAGCCCAGTCCTCAAGTAAGGCCACTCAGTGGCTGGATGAAGAGATAGCATATTGGGCTTGCCTTGCCCCTAGGCACCAAGTTTTAACCATAGTTCGGGTTGTCCCTTCAGTCTTCGCCACGGCTTTGCTTTGAAATTCCTCTTTTGGTGGGACACCTGAGGAAACAAAATTGAAATGAGTCATCCCATCCCACAGATTGACGAAAATCAATTGGGAATCGGGCCAAATCCTCAGAGAGGAAGATTCGTCCATGGCCCATGAGGCCTCCCCGACATTCCACGGCCATCGCTGATACAAAATCCAGAGACAAAAGCATGAGCAAGCGCCTCAGACTCGCACTTTCTTCATATCCTGAAGAGTTCTTCTCATGGTTTGTAGATCGGGCCTGCCATACCTACGTACCCAAACCTAAGCTGATTTTGTGTTTTCAGACTTCTGTCCTCAAAGTCTTGGGCCACACACCCTCCAGGCTGGACCCCTGGAGACACACATTAGGACTGGGACTACCATCCATGGGAATTCTGCCCATTCCATGGTCCAAAATCATACAAATTAGGAGAAACCTCCAAAGTCCCTGAGGCCATCCCAATAGTGTAGTTCGCCCGGAAAAAAAAGTGCTCTCTGACACCAGCTGATAATCGACCTCCAGTCATACCAATGGATGTCCCCATAGAAGAAGATTGAACCAGAAAGGACCGTAGGCCATAATAGGATCCATTGATTTGGGTTACAGGCATGTGTCCTCAAAAGCCTGATTCCAATACGAGCATAGGGGTTTTCCTGAGGCACCCATCAGAACTCATCTCGTCTCCACAAGGAAACCTGTGCATGGGAGCCATGTCCAAAGCTTAGGAGAGTACTTCAGGGTCCCGGTGCCACTGCCCCATTCCAAGGCCCTCAGGGACACAAAAACACATTAGGACCCATCCTCAGGAAAGTCCATTTCAACTCAGCCATCCCGGTTGCTCCGGCAGAGCCATCAGATCTAAACTGTCTTGTTGCTAGGAGACAATTGGAATGTGTGGCGGGCTTCCCAGGGTCCATCCGCGAACGGTGCTCTGGAGTCATTCCATATGGGATGTCCTGGAGCTGTCCAACAGGTCTCAATTGTCCCGCAGAAGGAATCCTTGAAGGGGGCATCCCACAACTCCCAACGTGGGAAAACCTCAATGGCCCCGAGATTCCGCTCCCTTCATGAAGCGGCCGTCATGCACAGAATAGCCAACCTGAGCCAACGTCTGATCCTCGCCCTGACTTCAGATGCATGAGATATTGGTTCAAATCTGCAGGGGGTACCTTCCGTGCCCTCACCCTGAAACCCAAGTCTAGCTTGTCTTCTCAGACTTCCGTCCTCACACTCCTGGCCCCGAAGCCCTCTAGTTTGTCAATTCCGGACCCACAATGCAGCACTCTGCCTGCCCTCTAGAAAAAAAATTATTGCCTCATGAGCTGCCCAGGCACCTTAAATGAGGATAAACCTACACAGCACTCGACGTTACCCAAATTATATAGTCTAACCTGGGCACTAATGCACTGTCGAACACAACCTGAGCCCGGACCGCCTGACCAACACCCCGAAAGCTGACCGTACACTGAGCACATAAAACCCGCCATGGCCTTAGGTCATCATCTCTTTCCTACCTCCGTTTTCAGGCTTCAGAACCGAGACCTTATCTCCAATCACTGCCCAGGGGTGAGTGTGATGCAGAAATCAGAACTCCTCCTACCAATGGCAAGAACCCTTGTGGTTGGCACGTTGTCCAACGTTCAGTGTAGGAGAAACCAGCATTCACCCTGAGGCCCCGCCCATTCTTTCGTGCGACGAGGGCATACATACGCATTGTGACCCTCAGCATGAGTCCTGTTCTCTAGTAAGTCCTCTCAGTGGCTGGACCATTAGATGTCATAATGGGCTTGACATGTCCCTAGGCCCCAATTTTTAACCAGATTTCTGATTGTCCAGTCGCCCCTCCCCAGGGCTCTACTCTGGAATACCTCATTTGGTGGGACACCTGAGGTTAAAAAAGAAAACAAAAAAACGGACTTCTTCCAGCCCACAGATTGACCCTAAGCTCTTTAGACGGGGCCAAACTCCCAGAGAGTAAGACTCGTCCATTTCCCATGAAGTCACCAGAAATTCCACGACCATGTGTGACACGATATCCAGTGACAAAAACTTGAGCAGGAGCCTCACACTCGCCCTTCTTTCAAATCCCGAAGAGTTCTCCTCATGGTCTGTAGGTCAGTCCTGCAATACCTATGACCCGAAACATAAGCCGAGTTTGTGTTGTCAGACAACTGTCCAAACAGCCCTGGCCTACACAACCTACAGGCTCAGGCCCCTGGAGCCAAACCTGAGAACTGTACTTGCCCTCTCTAAGGGAATTGTGTGTGCCCATTCCAATGGCCACAACCCTTCTAATAGGATAAACCTCCAAAGTCCATGATCCATCTCAATAGTGGTGGCTTCCCAGGAAAAACAGGGGCAATCTGAGCCCAACTGAGCACCTACCTGCACTCAGACCCATAGACAGTTGTCCCCAGAGGTAAAAAGGAAAGAACAGGGCCCTAGGCACTAATCAGATCCATTGCTTTGGTTTCCAGGCATCTCTCCTGAGAGGCCTGGATTTCAAAACAGCATCTAGCTGTTTCTTGACTCACCCATCAGAAAACATCTCATCTACACATGGGAAACTTGCACGTTGGAGCTGTGTCAAAGCCTCTGTTTAGAAGAATTCTTTAGGGCCCCAGTGCCACCGCTTCATTCCAAGGTCTCCATAGACACAAAAGCACATTACGACCCATCCCCAGGGGTTTCCATTTCAACTAGCCTCCTCCATTGCTTCCCAAAGATCAAGGAGATCTAACCTTTCTTGTTGCTAGGAGACAATTGGAATGCGAGTTGGGCTACCCAGCCATCCATCCTTAGAACCCTGCTCAGAATCATTGGAATGGAGCCAAACAACAGGTCTCAGTTGTCCTGCAGAAGACTCTCTGCAGTTTGGAGCTTCTCAAAACTCCCATCGTGAAAAAACCCCCATGGCCTCGTGATGCCCCCCCATTCATGACGGGCCATCAGGGACAGAAACTCCAACCTGAGCGATCGTCTGATCCTATCCCTGACTTATCCTCATGGTCTGTAGATCAGTCCTGCCATACCTATGACCCGAAACATAAGCCGAGTTTGTGTTTTCAGACAGCTGACCAAACAGCTCTGGCATACACACCCTACAGGCTCAGGGCCCTGGAGCCGAACCTGAGGACTGTACTTGCCCTCTACAAGAGAATTGTATGTGCCCATTCCAATGGCCAAAGCCCTCCAAATAGTATAAACCTCCAAAGTCCCTGAGGCCATCCCAATAGTTGTGGCTTCCCAGTTCAAACATGGGCAATCTGAGCCCATCGGAGCACCTACCTGCACTCAGACCCGTAGACTGATGTCCCCAGAGGTAAAAAGGAACGAACAGGACCCTAGCACTAATCGGATCCATTGTTTTGGTTTCCAGGCATCTCTCCTCCGAGGCCTGGATTTCAATACCAGCATATGGCTGTTTCTAGACTCACCCATCAGAACAAATCTCATCTACACATGGGAAACATGCACGTTGGAGCTGTTTCAAAGCCTCTGTTTAGGATAATGCTTCAGGGCCCCAGTGCCCCCACTTCATTCCTAGGTCTGCATAGACACAAAAACATATTAGGACACATCCACAGGAGAGTCCATTTCAACTCAGCCTCCTCGGTTGCTCCCCCACATCCAGCAGATCTAACCTGTCTTGTTGCTTGGAGACAATTGGAATGCGAGGAGGTCTACCCAGCCATCCATCCTTAGAACCCTGCTTGGAATCGTTGGCCTGGAGGCAACCAACAGGTCTCAATTGTCCTGCAGAAGAATCTTTGCAGTTGGGATCTTCTCACAACTCCCATCGTGGGAAAACACTTATGGCCTCGTGATCCACCCCCCCTTCAAGAAGGGACAGAAAGTCCAACAGGAGCAATTGCCTGTCTTTGCCCTGACTTCAGATGCATGAGATCTCGATTGAGGTCTGTAGATTGTGCCTGCCATATTCTCACCCATAATCATAGGCCTAGTTTGGGTTCTCAGACTTCTGTCCTCAGACTACTAGCCCACAAGCCCTCCAGTTTGGCAAACCAGAACTACAATGCTGCACTCTGCCTGCCCTTCAGAAGAAAAACATTGCCCTCTGGGGCTACCCAGAATCCCCAAATGAGGATCAACTTGCACGCCATTCGGCTGTACCCCAAATATGTAGGCTGACCTGGGCACTATTGCCCTTTCTGACCCAGACTGAGCCTGGACCTCCTGGCCCCACCCAGACAGCTGGCCGCATACTGAGCACATCAGACCCGCCATGGCCTTGTGTCATCATCTCTTCTCATCCTCGGTCCAGGCTTCAGAACCTAGACCTGATCTCCAATCACTGCCCTGGTTTGAAAATGATCCATAAAACAGAACTATTTCCCATGGCAAGAAACCTTGTGGTTGGCATGTTGTCCAACGTTCAGTGTAGTTGAAACCAGTGTGGCCCATGAGGCCCCGCCCATGCTTGCGGGCCACATTGGTCACAAACACACATTGTGACCCTCAGCCTGAGCCCAGTCCTCAGGTAATGCCTCTGAGTGGCTGGATCCAGAGACGGCCATCGCTGATACAAAATCCAAAGACAAAAGCCTGAGAAAGCCCCTTAGACTCGCTCATTCTTCGTATCCTGAAGAGTTCTTCTCATGGTTTGTAGATCGGGCGTGCCATACCTAAGTTCCCAATCCTAAGCTGAGTTTGTGTTTTCAGACTTCTGTCCTTAAAGTCCTGGGCCACACTCCCTCCAGCTGGGGCCTCTGGAGCCACACATTAGGAATGCGCCCACCCAATCCTTGGGAATTCTGCCCATTCCATTGTCAAAAATCGTACAAATTAGGAGAACCCTCCAAAGTCCCTGAGGCCATCCCTCTACTGTAGGTCGCCCGGGACAAAAAAAAAAAAAAACAAAAAAAAAAAAACGGTTTATACCAGCTGAGCATCTACCTCCACTCATACCAGAGATGGTTGTCCCCAGAGAAGAAGATTGAACCAGACAGGACCTGAGGCATTATCGGATCCATTGCTTTGGTTTACAGGCATGTCTCCTCAAACCCTGGATTCCAAAACCAGCAGAGGGGATTTCCTGAGGCACACATCAGAACAAAACTGGTCTCCACAAGGAAACTTGTGCATGGGAGCTATGTCCAAAGCTTAGGAGAATACTTCAGGGCCCCGGTGCCACCGCCCCATTCCAAGGCCCTCATGGACACAAACACACATTAGGACCCATCTTCAGGAATGTCCATTTCAACTCAGGCACCCCGGTTGCTCCCGCAGATCCATTAGATCTAAACTGTCTTGTTGCTAGGAGACAATTGGAATGTGAGGCAGACTTCCCAGGCATCCATCCACAAACGGTGCTCAGGAGTCGTTCCATATGGGATGTCCTGGAGCTGTCCAATAGGTCTCAATTGTCCCGCTGAAGGAATCCTTGAAGGGGGCATCCCACATCTCCCAACGTGGAAAAACTCCATGGCCTCGAGATTAGGCCCCCTTCATGAAGGGACGTCATGCACAGAAACTCCAACCTGAGCCAACGTCTGATCCTCGCCCTCACTTCAGATGCATGAGATATTGGTTCAGATCTGCAGGGGGTACCTGCCGTGCCCTCACCCTGAATCCGAAGTCTAGCTTTTGTTCTCAGACTTCCGTCCTCACTCTCCTGGACCCCAAGCCCTCAAGTACGGCAATTCCTGACCAACAATGAAGCACTCTGCCTGCCCTCTAGACAAATATATTGCCTAATGAGCTGCCCAGGCAGCTTAAATGAGGATCAACATACACGGCACTCGAATGTACCCAAATTATATAGTCTAACCTGGGCACGAATGCACTGTCTGACACAACCTGAGCCCGGACCTCCTGACCAACACCCAGACAGCTGACCGCACACTGAGCACCTCAGTCCCGCCATGGCCTTAGGTCATCATTTCTTCCCAACCTCAGTTTTCAGGCTTCGGGGCCGAGTCCTTATCTCCAATCCATGTTCAGGGGTGAGTGTGATGCAGAAATCAGAACTCCTCCTTACCCATGGCAAGAAACCTTGCGGTTGGCATGTTGTCCAACGTTCAGTGTAGGAGAAAACAGCATTCACCCTTAGGCCCCGCCCATTCTTGAGTGCGACGAGAGCATAAACACACATTGTGACCTCAGCTGAGTCCTGTCCTCTAGTAAGTACTCTCAGTGGCTGGATCATTAGATATCATAATGGGCTTGACATTTCCCTAGGCCCCAATTTTTAACCAGATTTCTGGTTGTCCAGTCGCCACTCCCCAGGGCTCTACTCTGGAATCCCTCATTTGGTGGGACATCTGAGGTTGAAAAACAAAACAAAACAAAACAACAACAACAACAAAACGGACTTCTTCCATCCCCAGAATGACCCCAAACTCTTTCGACGGGGCCGAAATACAAGAGAGTAAGACTCGTCCCTTTCCCATTGAGTCACCCGGAAATTTCACGACCAAGAGTGACACGATATCCAGAGACAAAAACTTGAGCAAGAGCCTCACACTCGACCTCTTTTCATATCGCGAAGGCTTCTCCTCATGGTCTGTATATCAGTCCTGCAATACCTATGACCCGAAACATAAGCCGAGTTTGTGTTCAGACAACTGACCAAACAGCTCTGGCCTACACACCCTACAGGCTCAGGCCCCTGGAGCCAAACCTGAGGACTGTACTTGCCCTCTACAAGAGAATTGTATGTGCCCATTCCAATGGCCAAAGCCCTACTAAAAGTATAAACCTCCAAAGTCCCTGAGGCCATCTCAATAGTTGTGGCTTCCCAGGATAAACAGGGGTAATCTGAGCCCATCTGAGCACCTACCTGCACTCAGACCCGTAGACTGATGTCCCCAGAGGTAAAAAGGAACGAACAGGCCCCTAGGCACTAATCGGATCCATTGTTTTGGTTTCCAGGCATCTCTCCTCCGAGGCCTGGATTTCAATACCAGCATATGGCTGTTTTTTGACTCACCCATCAGAACAAATCTCATCTACACATGGGAAACATGCACGTTGGAGCTGTTTCAAAGCCTCTGTTTAGGATAATGCTTCAGGGCCCCAGTGCCCCCACTTCATTCCTAGGTCTCCATAGACACAAAAACATATTAGGACACATCCACAGGAGAGTCCTTTCAACTCAGCCTCCTCGGTTGCCCCCCACATCCAGCAGATCTAACCTGTCTTGTTGCTTGGAGACCATTGGAATGCGAGGTGGGCTATCCAGCCATCCATCCTTAGAACCCTGCTCGGAATCATTGGCCTGGAGCCAACCAACAGGTCTCAATTGTCCTGCAGAAGAATCTTTGCAGCTGGTAGCTTCTCACAACTCCCATCGTGGGAAAACACCCATGGCCTCGTGATCCAACACCCCCTTCAAGAAGGGGCCATCAGGGACAGAAAGTCCAACAGGAGCGATCGTCTGACCTTTGCCCTGACTTCAGATGCACGAGGTCTCGATTGAGGTCTGTAGATTGTGCCTTCCATATCCTCACCCAGAAACCTAGGCCTAGCTTGGGTTCCTAGACTTCCGTCCTCAGACTACTGGCCCACAAGCCCTCCAGTTTGGCAAACCAGAACTACAATGCTGCACTCTGCCTGCCCCCCAGAAGAAAAACCTTGCCCTCTGGGGCTACCCAGAATCCACAAATGAGGATCAACTTGCACGCCATTCGGCTGTACCCCAAATTTGTAGGCTGACCTGGGCACTATTTCCCTTTCTGACCCAGCCTGAGCCTGGACCTCCTGGCCCCACCCAGACAGCTGGCAGCACACTGAGCACATTAAACCCATCATGGCCTTAGGTCGTCATCTCATCTCAACCTCGGTTTCCAGGCTTCAGAACCTAGACCTGATCTCCAATCACTGCCCTGGTTTGAAAATGATGCATAAATCAGAACTCTTTTCCCATGCAAGAAACCTTGTGGTTGGCATGTTGTCCAACCTTCAGTGTAGTTGAAACCAGTGTGGCCCATGAGGGCCCGCCCATGATTGCGGGCCATATTGGTCACAAACACACATTGTGACCCTCAGCCTGAGCCCAGTCCTCAGGTAAGGCCTCTCAGAGGCTGGATGCAGAGACAGCATATTGGGCTTGCCATGCCCCTAGCCCCAATTTTTATCCATAGTTCGGGATGTCCCTTCACTCTTCCCCAGAGCTCTGCTTTGGAATTCCTCTTTTGGTGGGACACGTGAGTTAACAAACCTGAAAGTAGTCCTCCCATCCCACAGATTGACGAAAAGCAACTGGGATCACGCCAAATACACAGAGAGGAAGATTCGTCCACGGCCCATGAGGACTCCCCAACATTCCACGGCCATCGCTGAAACAAAATCCAGAGACAAAAGACAGAGCAAGCGCCTCAGACTCGCTCATTCTTCATTTCCTGAAGAGTTCTTCTCATGGTTTGTAGATCGGGCGTGCCTGACCTAAGTCCCCAAACCTAAGCTGAGTTTGTCTTTTCAGTCTTCTGTCCTCAAAGTCCTGGGCCACACTCCCTCCAGCTGGGGCCCCTGGAGCCACACATTAGGACTGCCCCCACCCAATCCATGGGAAATCTGCCCATTCCATTGTCAAAAATCGTTCAAATTAGGAGAACCCTCCAAAGTCCCTGAGGCCATCCCTATAGTGTAGGTCGCCCGGGACAAAAAAAAAAAAAAAAAAAAAAAAAGTTGATACCAGCTGAGCATCTACCTCCACTCATACCAGAGATGGATATCCCCAGAGAAGAAGATTGAACCAGACACAACCTGAGGTATATCGGATCCATTGCTTTGGTTTACAGGCATGTCTCCTCAAAAGCCTGGATTCCAATACCAGCAGAGGGGATTTCCTGAGGCACCCATCAGAACAAATCTCGTCTCCACAAGGAAACTTGTGCATGGGAGCTATGTCCAAAGCTTAGGAGAATACTTCAGGGTCCCGGTGCCACTGCCCCATTCCATAGCCCACATGGACACAAACACACATTAGGACCCATCCTCAGGAAAGTCCATTTCAACTCAGCCACCCCGGTTGCTCCCGCAGATCCATTAGATCTAAACTGTCTTGTTGCTAGGAGACAATTGGAATGTGAGGGGGACTTCCCAGGCATCCATCCTCGAACGGTGCTCAAGGGTCGTTCCATATGGGATGTCCTGGAGCTGTCCAACAGGTCTCAATTGTCCCGCAGAAGGAATCCTTGAAGGTGGCATCCCACATCTCCCAACGTGGAAAACCTCCATGGCCTCGAGATTCCGCTCCATTCATGAAGGGGCCGTCATGCACAGAAACTCCAACCTGAGCCAACGTCTGATCCTCGCCCTGACTTCCGATGCATGAGATATTGCTTCAGATCTGCAGGGGGTACCTGCCGTGCCCTCACCCTGAATCCGAAGACTAACTTGTGTTCTCAGACTTCCGTCCTCACTCTCCTGGCCCCGAAGCCCTCAAGTTTGGCAATTCCGGACCGACAATGAAGCACTCTGCCTGCCCTCTAGAAAAAATATATTGCCTAATGAGCTGCCCAGGCAGCTTAAATGAGGTTAAACCTACACGGCATTCGAATGTACCCAAATTATATAGTCTAACCTGGGCACTAATGCACTGTCTGACACAACCTGAGCCCGGACCTGCTGACCAACACCAAGAGAGCTGACCGCACTCTGAGCACATCAGACCCGCCATGGCCTTAGGTCATCATCTCTTCCCTACCTCAGTTTTCAGGCTTCAGAACCTAGACCTTATCTCCAATCACTGCCCACGGGTGACTGTGATGCAGAAATCAGAACTCTTCCTGACCCATGGCAAGAAACCTTGTGGTTGGCATGTTGTCCAACGTTCAGTGTAGGAGAAAACAGCATTCACCCTGAGGCCCCGCCCATTCTTGAGTGCGACGAGAGCATAAACACGCATTGTGACTTCAGCGTGAGTCCTGTCCTCTAGTAAGTCCTCTCAGTGGCTGGACCATTAGATGTCATAATGGCCTTGACATGTCCGAAGGCCCCAATTTTTAACCAGATTTCTGGTTGTCCAGTCGCCCCTCCCCAGGGCTCTACTCTGGATTCCCTCATTTGGTGGGACATCTGAGGTTGAAAAACAAAATGAAACAAATCAACCACAACAAAAAAATGGACTTCTTCCATCCCCAGAATGACCCCAAACTCTTTGGACGGGACCGAAACCCCAGAGAGTAAGACTCGTCCATTTCCCATGAAGTCACCCGGCAATTTCACGACCATGAGTGACACGATACCCAGAGACAAAAAACTTGAGCAAGAGCCTCTCACTCACCCTTTTTTCATATCCCGAAGTGTTCTCCTCATGGTCTGTAGATCAGTCCTGCCATACCTATGACCCAAAACATAAGCCGAGTTTGTGTTTTCAGACAACTGTCCAAACAGCTCTGGCCTACACACCCTACAGGCTCAGGGCCATGGAGCCAAACCTGAGGACTGTACTTGCCCTCTCCAAGGGAATTGTATGTGCCCATTCCAATGGCCACAACCCCAGTAATAGGATAACCTCCAAAGTCCCTGAGGCCATCCCAAGAGTTGTGGCTTCCCAGGACAAAAAGGGGCAATCTGAGCCCATCTGAGCACCTACCTGCACTCAGACCCGTAGACTGATGTCCCCAGAGGTAAAAAGGAACGAACAGGCCCCTAGGCACTAATCGGATCCATTGCTTTGGTTTCCAGGCATCTCTCCTCAGAGGCCTGGATTTCAATACCAGCATATGGCTGTTTCTTGACTCACCCATCAAAACAAATCTCATCTACACATGGGAAACATGCACGTTGGAGCTGTGTCAAAGCCTCTGTTTAGGATAATGCTTCAGGGCCCCAGGGCCACCGCTTCATTCCAAGGTCTCCATAGACACAAAAACATATTAGGACACATCCACAGGAGAGTCCATTTCAACTCAGCCTCCTCGGTTGCCCCCCACATCCAGCAGATCTAACCTGTCTTGTTGCTTGGAGACCATTGGAATGCGAGGTGGGCTACCCAGCCATCCATCCTTAGAACCCTGCTCGGAATCATTGGCCTGGAGCCAACCAACAGGTCTCAATTGTCCTGCAGAAGAATCTTTGCAGCTGGTAGCTTCTCACAACTCCCATCGTGGGAAAACACCCATGGCCTCGTGATCCAACACCCCTTTCCAGAAGGGGCCATCAGGGACAGAAAGTCCAACATGAGCGATCGTCTGACCTTTGCCCTGACTTCAGATGCACGAGGTCTCGATTGAGGTCTGTAGATTGTGCCTGCCATATCCTCACCCAGAAACCTAGGCCTAGCTTGGGTTCTCAGGCTTCCGTCCTCAGACTACTGGCCCACAAGCCCTCCAGTTTGGCAAACCAGAACTACAATGCTGCACTCTGCCTGCCCCCCAGAAGAAAAACCTTGCCCTCTGGGGCTACCCAGAATCCCCAAATGAGGATCAACTTGCACGCCATTCGGCTGTACCCCAAATATGTAGGCTGACCTGGGCACTATTGCCTTTCTGACCCAGCCTGAGCCTGGACCTCCTGGCCCCACCCAGACAGCTGGCAACACACTGAGCACATTAGACCTGCCATGGCCTTAGGTCGTCATCTCATCTCAACCTCGGTTTCCAGGCTTCAGAACCTAGACCTGATCTCCATCACTGCCCTGGTTTGAAAATGATGCATAAATCAGAACTCCTTCCCCATGGCAAGAAACCTTGTGGTTGGCATGTAGTCCAACGTTCAGTGTAGTTGAAACCAGTGTGGCCCATGAGGCCCCGCCCATGCTAGCGGGCCACATTGGTCACAAACACACATTGTGACCCTCAGCCTGAGCCCAGTCCTCAGGTAAGGCCTCTGGATGGCTGGATGCAGAGACAGCATATTGGGCTTGCCATGCCCCTAGGCCCCAATTTTAATCCATAGTTCGGGTTGTCCCTTCACTCTGCCCCAGAGCTCTGCTTTGGAATTCCTCTTTTGGTGGGACACCTGAGGTAACAAAACTGAAAGGAGTCCTCCCATCCCACAGATTGACGAAAAGCAATTGGGATCACGCCAAATCCACAGAGAGGAAGATTCGTCCACGGCCCATGAGGACTCCCCAACATTCCATGGCCATCGTTGATACAAAATCCAGAGACAATAGCCTGAGCAAGGGCCTCAGACTCGCTCATTCTTCATATCCTGAAGAGTTCTTCTCATGGTTTGTAGATCGGGCGTGCCATACCTAAGTCCCCACACCTAAGCTGAGTTTGTGTTTTCAGACTTCTGTCCTCAAAGTCCTGGGCCACACTCCCTCCAGCTGGGGCCCCTGGAGCCACACATTAGGACTGCGCCCACCCAATCCATGGGAATTCTGCCCATTCCATTGTCAAAAATCGTACAAATTAGGAGAACCCTCCAAAGTCCCTGAGGCCATCCCTATAGTGTAGGTCGCCCGGGACAAAAAAAAAAAAAAAAAGTTGATACCAGCTGAGCATCTACCTCCACTCATACCAGAGATGGATATCCCCAGAGAAGAAGATTGAACCAGACACAACCTGAGGTATATCGGATCCATTGCTTTGGTTTACAGGCATGTCTCCTCAAAAGCCTGGATTCCAATACCAGCAGAGGGGATTTCCTGAGGCACCCATCAGAACAAATCTCGTCTCCACAAGGAAACTTGTGCATGGGAGCTATGTCCAAAGCTTAGGAGAATACTTCAGGGTCCCGGTGCCACCGCATCATTCCAAGGCCCTCATGGACACAAACACACATTAGGACCCATCCTCAGGAAAGTCCATTTCAACTCAGCCACCCCGGTTTCTCCCGCATATCCATTAGATCTAAACTGTCTTGATGCGAGGAGACCCGTAGACTGATGTCCCCAGAGGTAAAAAGGAACGAACAGGCCCCTAGGCACTAATCGGATCCATTGTTTTGGTTTCCAGGCATCTCTCCTCCGAGGCCTGGATTTCAATACCAGCATATGGCTGTTTTTTGACTCACCTATCAGAACAAATCTCATCTACACATGGGAAACATGCACGTTGGAGCTGTTTCAAAGCCTCTGTTTAGGATAATGCTTCAGGGCCCCAGTGCCCCCACTTCATTCCTAGGTCTCCATAGACACAAAAACATATTAGGACACATCCACAGGAGAGTCCTTTCAACTCAGCCTCCTCGGTTGCCCCCCACATCCAGCAGATCTAACCTGTCTTGTTGCTTGGAGACCATTGGAATGCGAGGTGGGCTATCCAGCCATCCATCCTTAGAACCCTGCTCGGAATCATTGGCCTGGAGCCAACCAACAGGTCTCAATTGTCCTGCAGAAGAATCTTTGCAGCTGGTAGCTTCTCACAACTCCCATCGTGGGAAAACACCCATGGCCTCGTGATCCAACACCCCCTTCAAGAAGGGGCCATCAGGGACAGAAAGTCCAACAGGAGCGATCGTCTGACCTTTGCCCTGACTTCAGATGCACGAGGTCTCGATTGAGGTCTGTAGATTGTGCCTTCCATATCCTCACCCAGAAACCTAGGCCTAGCTTGGGTTCCTAGACTTCCGTCCTCAGACTACTGGCCCACAAGCCCTCCAGTTTGGCAAACCAGAACTACAATGCTGCACTCTGCCTGCCCCCCAGAAGAAAAACCTTGCCCTCTGGGGCTACCCAGAATCCCCAAATGAGGATCAACTTGCACGCCATTCGGCTGTACCCCAAATTTGTAGGCTGACCTGGGCACTATTTCCCTTTCTGACCCAGCCTGAGCCTGGACCTCCTGGCCCCACCCAGACAGCTGGCAGCACACTGAGCACATTAAACCCATCATGGCCTTAGGTCGTCATCTCATCTCAACCTCGGTTTCCAGGCTTCAGAACCTAGACCTGATCTCCAATCACTGCCCTGGTTTGAAAATGATGCATAAATCAGAACTCTTTTCCCATGCAAGAAACCTTGTGGTTGGCATGTTGTCCAACCTTCAGTGTAGTTGAAACCAGTGTGGCCCATGAGGGCCCGCCCATGATTGCGGGACATATTGGTCACAAACACACATTGTGACCCTCAGCCTGAGCCCAGTCCTCAGGTAAGGCCTCTCAGAGGCTGGATGCAGAGACAGCATATTGGGCTTGCCATGCCCCTAGCCCCAATTTTTATCCATAGTTCGGGATGTCCCTTCACTCTTCCCCAGAGCTCTGCTTTGGAATTCCTCTTTTGGTGGGACACGTGAGTTAACAAACCTGAAAGTAGTCCTCCCATCCCACAGATTGACGAAAAGCAACTGGGATCACGCCAAATACACAGAGAGGAAGATTCGTCCACGGCCCATGAGGACTCCCCAACATTCCACGGCCATCGCTGAAACAAAATCCAGAGACAAAAGACAGAGCAAGCGCCTCAGACTCGCTCATTCTTCATTTCCTGAAGAGTTCTTCTCATGGAATGCGAGGTGGGCTATCCAGCCATCCATCCTTAGAACCCTGCTCGGAATCATTGGCCTGGAGCCAACCAACAGGTCTCAATTGTCCTGCAGAAGAATCTTTGCAGCTGGTAGCTTCTCACAACTCCCATCGTGGGAAAACACCCATGGCCTCGTGATCCAACCCCCCTTTCCAGAAGGGGCCATCAGGGACAGAAAGTCCAACATGAGCGATCGTCTGACCTTTGCCCTGACTTCAGATGCACGAGGTCTCGATTGAGGTCTGTAGATTGTGCCTGCCATATCCTCACCCAGAAACCTAGGCCTAGCTTGTGTTCTCAGACTTCCGTCCTCACTCTCCTGGCCCCCAAGCCCTCAAGTTTGGCAATTCCGGACCGACAATGAAGCACTCTGCCTGCCCTCTAGCAAAAATATATTGCCTAATGAGATGCCCAGGCAGCTTAAATGAAGATCAACCTACCCGGAACGCGAATGTACCCAAATTATATAGTCTAACCTGGGCAAGAATGCACTGTCTGACACAACCGGAGCCCGGACCTCCTGAACAACACCCAGACAGCTGACCGCACACTGAGCACATCAGACCCGCCATGGCCTTAGGTCATCATCTCTTCCCTACCTCAGTTTTCAGGCTTCGGGGCATAGTCCTTATATCCAGTCCATGTCAAGAAGTAAGTGTGATGCAGAAATCAGAACTCCTCCTTACCCATGGCAAGAAACCTTGTGGTTGGCATGTTGTCCAACGTTCAGTGTAGTTGAAACCAGTGTGGCCCATGAGGCCCCGCCCATGCTAGCGGGCCACATTGGTCACAAACACACATTGTGACCCTCAGCCTGAGCCCAGTCCTCAGGTAAGGCCTCTGGATGGCTGGATGCAGAGACAGCATATTGGGCTTGCCATGCCCCTAGGCCCCAATTTTTATCCATAGTTCGGGTTGTCCCTTCACTCTGCCCCAGAGCTCTGCTTTGGAATTCCTCTTTTGGTGGGACACCTGAGGTAACAAAACTGAAAGGAGTCCTCCCATCCCACAGATTGACGAAAAGCAATTGGGATCACGCCAAATCCACAGAGAGGAAGATTCGTCCACGGCCCATGAGGACTCCCAAACATTCCACAGCCATCGTTGTTACAAAATCCAGAGACAATAGCCTGAGCAAGGGCCTCAGACTCGCTCATTCTTCATATCCTGAAGAGTTCTTCTCATGGTTTGTAGATCGGGCGTGCCATACCTAAATCCCCACACCTAAGCTGAGTTTGTGTTTTCAGACTAATGTCCTCAAAGTCCTGGGCCACACTCCCTCCAGCTGGGGCCCCTGGAGCCACACATTAGGACTGCGCCCACCCAATCCATGGGAATTCTGCCCATTCCATTGTCAAA
Source organism: Mustela nivalis (assembly GCF_964662115.1). Lineage (NCBI taxonomy): Eukaryota > Metazoa > Chordata > Mammalia > Carnivora > Mustelidae > Mustela > Mustela nivalis. The sequence continues at coordinate 171,518 of NW_028136183.1, forward strand.
AATCGTACAAATTAGGAGAACCCTCCAAAGTCCCTGAGGCCATCCCATTAGTGTAGGTCGCCCGGGACAAAAAAAAAAAAAAAAAAAACGGTTGAAAACAGCTGAGCATTTACCTCCACTCATACCATAGATGGATGTCCCCAGAGATGAAGATGGAACCAGACAGGACCTGAGGCATTATCAGATCCATTGCTTTGGTTTACAGGCATTTCTCCTCAAAAGCCTGGATTCCAATACCAGCAGAGGGGATTTCCTGAGGCACCCATCAGAACAAATCTCGTCTCCACAAGGAAACTTGTGCACGGGAGCTATGTCCAAAGCTTAGGCGAATACTTCAGGGTCCCGGTGCCACTGCCCCATTCCATAGCCCACATGGACACAAACACACATTAGGACCCATCCTCAGGAAAGTCCATTTCAACTCAGCCACCCCGGTTGCTCCCGCAGATCCATTAGATCTAAACTGTCTTGTTGCTAGGAGACAATTGGAATGTGAGGGGGACTTCACAGGCATCCATCCTCGAACGGTGCTCAAGGGTCGTTCCATATGGGATGTCCTGGAGCTGTCCAATATGTCTCAATTGTCCCGCACAAGGAATCCTTGAATGTAGCATCCCACATCTCCCAACGTGGAAAACCTCCAAAGCCTCGAGATTCCGCTCCATTCATGAAGGGGCCGTCATGCACAGAAACTCCAACCTGAGCCAACGTCTGATCCTCGCCCTGACTTCCGATGCAAGAGATATTGCTTCAGATCTGCAGGGGGTACCTGCCGTGCCCTCACCCTGAATCCGAAGACTAACTTGTGTTCTCAGACTTCCGTCCTCACTCTCCTGGCCCCGAAGCCCTCAAGTTTGGCAATTCCGGACCGACAATGAAGCACTCTGCCTGCCCTCTAGAAAAAATATATTGCCTAATGAGCTGCCCAGGCAGCTTAAATGAGGTTAAACCTACACGGCACTCGAATGTACCCAAATTATATAGTCTAACCTGGGCACTAATGCACTGTCTGAAACAACCTGAGCCCGGACCTGCTGACCAACACCAAGAGAGCTGACCGCACTCTGAGCACATCAGACCCGCCATGGCCTTAGGTCATCATCTCTTCCCTACCTCAGTTTTCAGGCTGCAGAACCTAGACCTTATCTCCAATCACTGCCCACGGGTGACTGTGATGCAGAAATCAGAACTCTTCCTGACCCATGGCAAGAAACCTTGTGGTTGGCATGTTGTCCAACGTTCAGTGTAGGAGAAAACACATTCACCCTGAGGCCCCGCCCATTCTTGAGTGCGACGAGAGCATAAACACGCATTGTGACTTCAGCGTGAGTCCTGCCCTCTAGTAAGTCCTCTCAGTGGCTGGACCATTAGATGTCATAATGGCCTTGACATGTCCGAAGGCCCCAATTTTTAACCAGATTTCTGGTTGTCCAGTCGCCCCTCCCCAGGGCTCTACTCTGGAATCCCTCATTTGGTGGGACATCTGAGGTTGAAAAACAAAATGAAACAAATCAACCACAACAAAAAAATGGACTTCTTCCATCCCCAGAATGACCCCAAACTCTTTGGACGGGACCGAAACCCCAGAGAGTAAGACTCGTCCATTTCCCATGAAGTCACCCGGCAATTTCACGACCATGAGTGACACGATACCCAGAGACAAAAAACTTGAGCAAGAGCCTCTCACTCGCCCTTTTTTCATATCCCGAAGTGTTCTCCTCATGGTCTGTAGATCAGTCCTGCCATACCTATGACCCAAAACATAAGCCGAGTTTGTGTTTTCAGACAACTGTCCAAACAGCTCTGGCCTACACACCCTACAGGCTCAGGGCCCTGGAGCCAAACCTGAGGACTGTACTTGCCCTCTCCAAGGGAATTGTATGTGCCCATTCCAATGGCCACAACCCCACTAATAGGATAACCTCCAAAATCCCTGAGGCCATCCCAAGAGTTGTGGCTTCCCAGGACAAAAAGGGGCAATCTGAGCCCATCTGAGAACCTACCTGCACTCAGACCCGTAGACTGATGTCCCCAGAGGTAAAAAGGAACGAACAGGCCCCTAGGCACTAATCGGATCCATTGCTTTGTTTTCCAGGCATCTCTCCTCAGAGGCCTGGATTTCAATACCAGCATATGGCTGTTTCTTGACTCACCCATCAGAACAAATCTCATCTACACATGGGAAACATGCACGTTGGAGCTGTGTCAAAGCCTCTGTTTAGGGGAACCCTTCAGGGCCCCAGGGCCACCGCTTCATTCCAAGGTCTCCATAGACACAAAAACATATTAGGACACATCCACAGGAGAGTCCATTTCAACTCAGCCTCCTCGGTTGCCCCCCACATCCAGCAGATCTAACCTGTCTTGTTGCTTGGAGACAATTGGAATGCGAGGTGGGCTACCCAGCCATCCATCCTTAGAACCCTGCTCGGAATCGTGGGCCTGGAGCCAACCAACAGGTCTCAATTGTCCTGCCGAAGAATCTTTGCAGTTTGGAGCTTCTCACAACTCCCATCGTGGGAAAACCCCCATGTCCTCGTGATCCAACCCCCTTCAAGAAAGGGCCATCAGGGCAGAAAGTCCAACCTGAGCGATCGTCTGATCCTTGCCCTGACTTCAGATGCACGAGATCTCTATTGAGGTCTGTAGATTGTGCCTGCCATATCCTCACCCAGAAACCTAGGCCTAGCTTGGGTTCTCAGACTCCGTCCTCAGACTACTGGCCCACAAGCCCTCCAGTTTGGCAATCCAGAACTACAATGCCGCACTCTGCCTGCCCTACAGAAGTAAAACATTGCCCTCATGGCTACCCCGAAACCCCAAATGAGGATCAACCTGCACGCCATTCGGCTGTACCCCAAACATATAGGCTGACCTGGGCACTATTTCCTCTTCTGACCCAGCCTGAGCCTGGACCTCCTGGTCCCACCCAGACACCTGGCCGCACACTGAGCACATCGGTCCCGCCATGGCCTTAGATCGTCATCTCTTCCCAACTGCGGTTTTCTGGCTCTAGAACCTAGACCTTATCTCCAACCACTGCCCAGGGTTGAAAATGATGCAGAAATCAGAACTTTTTCCCCATGGCAAGAAACCTTATGGTTGGCATGTTGTCCAACGTTCAGTGTAGTTGAAACAAGCGTGGCCCATGAGGCCGAGCCCATGCTTGCGGGCCACATTGGTCACAAACACACATTGTGACCCTCAGCCTGAGCCCAGTCCTCAGGTAAGGCCTCTCAGGGCCTATATGAAGAGACAGCATATTGGGCTTGCCATGCCCCTAGGCCCCAATTTTTAACCATAGTTCGGGGTGTCCCTTCACTCTTCCCCAGGGCTCTGCTTTGGAATTCCTCTTTTGGTGGGACACCTGAGGTAACAAACCTGAAAGGAGTCCTCCCATCCCACAGATTGACAAAAAACAATTGGGATCGGGCCAAATCCACAGAGAGGAAGATTCGTACATGGCCTATGATATCTCCCCAACATTCCACGGCCATCGCTGAAACAAAATCCAGAGACAAAAGCCAAAGCAAGCGCCTCAGACTCGCACTTTCTTCATATCCTGAAGAGTTCTTCTCATGGTTTGTAGATCGGGCGTGCCATACCTACGTCCCCAAACTTAAGCTGAGTTTGTGTTTTCAGTCTTCTGTCCTCAAAGTCCTGGGCCACACTCCCTCCAGGCTGGGGCTCCTGGAGCCACACATTAGGACTGCCCCCACCCAATCCATGGGAATTCTGCCCATTCCATTGTCAAAAATCGTACAAATTAGGAGAACCCTCCAAAGTCCCTGAGGCCATCCCAATAGTGTAGGTCGCCCGGGACAAAAAAGGGCGGTTGATACCGGCTGGGCATCTACCTCCACTCATCTACCTCCACTCATACCAAGAAGATTGAACCAGACAGGACCCGAGGCCATTATCGGATCCATTGCTTTGGTTTACAGGCATGTCTCCTCAAAAGCCTGGATTCAAATACCAGCAGAGGGGATTTCCTGAGGCACCCATCAGAACAAATCTCGTCTCCACAAGGAAACTTGTGCATGGGAGCTAAGCCAAAGCTTAGGAGAAAACTTCAGGGTCCCGGTGCCACCTCCCCATTCCAAGGCCCTCATGGACACAAACACACGTTAGGACCCATCCTCTGGAAAGTGCATTTCAACTCAGCCACCCCGGTTGCTCCCGCAGATCCATTAGGTCTAAACTGTCTTGTTGCTAGGAGACAATTGGAAGGCGAGGCGGACTTCCCAGGCATCCATCCTCGAACGGTGCTCTGGAGTCATTCCATATGGGATGTCCTGGAGCTGTCCAAAAGGTCTCAATTGTCCCGCAGAAGGAATCCTTGAAGAGGGCATCCCACATCTCCCAACGTGGAAAACCTCCATGGCCTCGAGATTCCGCTCCCTTCATGAAGGGGCCGTCATGCACAGAAACTCCAACCTGAGCCAACGTGGGATCCTCGCCCTGACTTCAGATGCATGAGATATTGGTTCAGATCTGCAGGGGGTACCTGCCGTGCCCTCACCCTGAATCCGAAGTCTAGCTTGTGTTCTCAGACTTCCGTCCTCACTCTCCTGGCCCCGAAGCCCTCAAGTTTGGCAATTCCGGACCGACAATGAAGCACTCTGCCTGCCCTCTAGAAAATATATATTGTCTAATGAGCAGCCCAGGCAGCTTAAATGAGGATAAACCTACACGGCACTCGAATGTACCCAACTTATATAGTCTAACCTGGGCACTAATGCACTGTCTGACACAACCTGAGCCTGGACCTGCTAACCAACACCCAGACAGCTGACCGCACGCTGAGCACATCAGACCCGCCATGGCCTTAGGTCATCATCTCTACCCTACCTCAGTTTTCAGGCTTCAGAACCTAGACCTTATCTCCAATCACTGCCCACGCGTGACTGTGATGCAGAAATCAGAACTCATCCTGACCCATGGCAAGAAACCTTGTGGTTGGCATGTTGTCCAACGTTCAGTGTAGGAGAATCCAGCATTCACCCTGAGGCCCCGACCATTGTTGCGTGCGACGAGAGCATAAACACGCATTGTGACCTCAACGTGAGTCCTGTCCTCTAGTAAGTCCTCTCAGTGGCTGGACCATTAGATGTCATAATGGGCTTGACATGTCCCTAGTCCCCAATTTTTAACCAGATTTCTGGTTGTCCAGTCGCCCCACCCCAGGGCTCTACTCTGGAATCCCTCATTTGGTGGGACATCTGAGGTTGAAAAACAAAATGAAACAAATCGACAACAACAAAAAAACGGTCTTCTTCCATCCCCAGAATGACCCCAAACTCTTTGGACGGGACCGAACCCCCAGAGAGTAAGACTCGTCCATTTCCCATGAAGTCACCCGGCAATTTCACGACCATGAGTGACACGATATCCAGAGACGAAAACTTGAGCAAGAGCCTCACACTCGCCCTTTTTTCATATCCCGAAGTGTTCTCCTCATGGTCTGTATATCAGTCCTGCCATACCTATGACCCAAAACATAAGCCGAGTTTGTGTTTTCAGACAACTGTCCAAACAGCTCTGGCCTACACACCCTACAGGCTCAGGGCCCTGGAGCCAAACCTGAGGACTGTACTTGCCCTCTCCAAGGGAATTGTATGTGCCCATTCCAATGGCCACAACCCTACTAGTAGGATAACCTCCAAAGTCCCTGAGGCCATCCCAATAGTTGTGGCTTCCCAGGACAAACAGGGGCAATCTGAGCCCATCTGAACACCTACCTGCACTCAGACCCGTAGACTGATGTCCCCAGAGGTAAAAAGGAACGAACAGGCCCCTAGGCACTAATCAGATCCATTGCTTTGGTTTCCAGGCATCTCTCCTCAGAGGCCTGGATTTCAATACCAGCATATGGCTGTTTCTTGACTCACCCATCAGAACAAATCTCATCTACACATGGGAAACATGCACGTTGGAGCTGTGTCAAAGCCTCTGTTTAGGAGAACCCTTCAGGGCCCCAGGGCCACCGCTTCATTCCAAGGTCTCCATAGACACAAAAACATATTAGGACACATCCACAGGAGAGTCCATTTCCACTCAGCCTCCTCGGTTGCCCCCCACATCCAGCAGATCTAACCTGTCTTGTTGCTTGGAGACAATTGGAATGCGAGGTGGGCTACCCAGCCATCCATCCTTAGAACCCTGCTCGGAATCGTGGGCCCGGAGCCAACCAACAGGTCTCAATTGTCCTGCAGAAGAATCTTTGCAGTTTGGAGCTTCTCACAACTCCCATCGTGGGAAAACCCCCATGTCCTCGTGATCCAACCCCCTTCAAGAAAGGGCCATCAGGGCAGAAAGTCCAACCTGAGCAATCGTCTGATCCTTGCCCTGACTTCAGATGCACGAGATCTAGATTGAGGTCTGTAGATTGTGCCTGCCATATCCTCACCCAGAAACCTAGGCCTATCTTGGGTTCTCAGACTCCGTCCTCAGACTACTGGCCCACAAGCCCTCCAGTTGGGCAATCCAGAACTACAATGCCGCACTCTGCCTGCCCTACAGAAGTAAAACATTGCCCTCAGGGCTACCCCGAAACCGCAAAAGAGGATCAACCTGCACGCCATTCGGCTGTACCCCAAACATATAGGCTGACCTGGGCACTATTTCCCCTTCTGACCCAGCCTGAGCCTGGACCTCCTGGTCCCACCCAGACAGCTGGCCGCACACTGAGCACATCGGACCCGCCATGGCCTTAGGTCGTCATCTCTTCCCAACTGCGGTTTTCAGGCTCCAGAACCTAGACCTTATCTCCAACCACTGCCCAGGGTTGAAAATGATGCAGAAATCAGAACTCTTTCCCCATGGCAAGAAACCTTGTGGTTGGCATGTTGTCCAACGTTCAGTGTAGTTGAAACAAGCGTGGCCCAGGAGGCCCAGCCCATGCTTGCGGGCCACATTGCTCACAAACACACATTGTGACCCTCAGCCTGAGCCCAGTCCTCAGGTAAGGCCTCTCAGGGCCTATATGAAGAGACAGCATATTGGGCTTGCCATGCCCCTAGGCCGCAATTTTTAACCATAGTTCGGGTTGTCCCTTCACTCTTCCCCAGGGCTCTGCTTTGGAATCCCTCTTTTGGTGGGACACCTGAGGTAACAAACCTGAAAGGAGTCCTCCCATCCCACAGATTGACGAAAAACAATTGGGATCGGGCCAAATCCACAGAGAGGAAGATTCGTCCATGGCCCATGAGACCTCCCCAACATTCCACGGCCATCGCTGAAACAAAAGTCAGAGACAAAATCCTGAGCAAGCTCCTCAGACTCGCTCATTCTTCATATCCTGAAGAGTTCTTCTCATGGTTTGTAGATCGGGCGTGCCATACCTACGTCCCCAAACTTAAGCTGAGTTTGTGTTTTCAGTCTTCTGTCCTCAAAGTCCTGGGCCACACTCCCTCCAGGCTGGGGCCCCTGGAGCCACACATTAGGACTGCCCCCACCCAATCCATGGGAATTCTGCCCATTCCATTGTCAAAAATCGTACAAATTAGGAGAACCCTCCAAAGTCCCTGAGGCCATCCCAATAGTGTAGGTCGCTCGGGACCAAAAATGGATGGTTGATACCGGCTGAGCATCTACCTCCACTCATCTACCTCCACTCATACCAAGGAGATTGAACCAGACAGGACCCGAGGCCATTATCGGATCCATTGCTTTGGTTTACAGGCATGTCTCCTCAAAAGCCTGGATTCCAATACCAGCAGAGGGGATTTCCTGAGGCACCCATCAGAACAAATCTCGTCTCCACAAGGAAACTTGTGCATGGGAGCTAAGCCAAAGCTTAGGAGAATACTTCAGGGTCCCGGCGCCACCTCCCCATTCCAAGGCCCTCATGGACACAAACACACGTTAGGACCCATCCTCTGGAAAGTGCATTTCAACTCAGCCACCCAGGTTGCTCCCGCAGATCCATTAGATCTAAACTGTCTTGTTGCTAGGAGACAATTGGAAGGCGAGGCAGACTTCCCAGGCATCCATCCTGGTACGGTGCTCTGGAGTCATACCATATGGGATGTCCTGGAGCTGTCCAACAGGTCTCAATTGTCCCGCAGAAGGAATCCTTGAAGGGGGCATCCCACATCTCCCAACGTGGAAAACCTCCATGGCCTCGAGATTCCGCTCCCTTCATGAAGGGGCCGTCATGCACAGAAACTCCAACCTGAGCCAACGTGGGATCCTCGCCCTGACTTCAGATGCATGAGATATTGGTTCAGATCTGCAGGAGGTACCTGCCGTGCCCTCACCCTGAATCCGAAGTGTAGCTTGTGTTCTCAGACTTCCGTCCTCACTCTCCTGGCCCCGAAGCCCTCAAGTTTGGCAATTCCGGACGGACAATGAAGCACTCTGCCTGCCCTCTAGAAAAAATATATTGCCTAATGAGCAGCCCAGGCAGCTTAAATGAGGATAAACCTACACGGCACTCGAATGTACCCAAATTATATAGTCTAACCTGGGCACTAATGCACTGTCTGACACAACCTGAGCCCGGACCTGCTGACCAACACCCAGACAGCTGACCGCACGCTGAGCACATCAGACCCGCCATGGCCTTAGGTCATCATCTCTTCCCTACCTCAGTTTTCAGGCTTCAGAACCTAGACCTTATCTCCAATCACTGCCCACGGGTGACTGTGATGCAGAAATCAGAACTCTTCCTGACCCATGGCAAGAAACCTTGTGGTTGGCATGTTGTCCAACGTTCAGTGTAGGAAAAAGCAGCATTCACCCTGAGGCCCCGCCCATTCTTGAGTGCGACGAGAGCATAAACACGCCTTGTGACCTCAGCGTTAGTCCTGCCCTCTAGTAAGTCCTCTCAGTGGCTGGACCATTAGATGTCATAATGGCCTTGACATGTCCGAAGGCCCCAATTTTTAACCAGATTTCTGGTTGTCCAGTCGCCCCTCCCCAGGGCTCTACTCTGGAATCCCTCATTTGGTGGGACATCTGAGGTTGAAAAACAAAATGAAACAAATCAACCACAACAAAAAAATGGACTTCTTCCATCCCCAGAATGACCCCAAACTCTTTGGACGGGACCGAAACCCCAGAGAGTAAGACTCGTCCATTTCCCATGAAGTCACCCGGCAATTTCACGACCATGAGTGACACGATACCCAGAGACAAAAAACTTGAGCAAGAGCCTCTCACTCGCCCTTTTTTCATATCCCGAAGTGTTCTCCTCATGGTCTGTAGATCAGTCCTGCCATACCTATGACCCAAAACATAAGCCGAGTTTGTGTTTTCAGACAACTGTCCAAACAGCTCTGGCCTACACACCCTACAGGCTCAGGGCCCTGGAGCCAAACCTGAGGACTGTACTTGCCCTCTCCAAGGGAATTGTATGTGCCCATTCCAATGGCCACAACCCCACTAATAGGATAACCTCCAAAATCCCTGAGGCCATCCCAAGAGTTGTGGCTTCCCAGGACAAAAAGGGGCAATCTGAGCCCATCTGAGAACCTACCTGCACTCAGACCCGTAGACTGATGTCCCCAGAGGTAAAAAGGAACGAACAGGCCCCTAGGCACTAATCGGATCCATTGCTTTGTTTTCCAAGCATCTCTCCTCAGAGGCCTGGATTTCAATACCAGCATATGGCTGTTTCTTGACTCACCCATCAGAACAAATCTCATCTACACATGGGAAACATGCACGTTGGAGCTGTGTCAAAGCCTCTGTTTAGGAGAACCCTTCAGGGCCCCAGGGCCACCGCTTCATTCCAAGGTCTCCATAGACACAAAAACATATTAGGACACATCCACAGGAGAGTCCATTTCAACTCAGCCTCCTCGGTTGCCCCCCACATCCAGCAGATCTAACCTGTCTTGTTGCTTGGAGACCATTGGAATGCGAGGTGGGCTACCCAGCCATCCATCCTTAGAACCCTGCTCGGAATCGTTGGCCTGGAGCCAACCAACAGGTCTCAATTGTCCTGCATTAGAATCTTTGCAGTTTGGAGCTTCTCACAACTCCCATCGTGGGAAAACCCCCATGTCCTCGTGATCCAACCCCCTTCAAGAAAGGGCCATCAGGGCAGAAAGTCCAACCTGAGCGATCGTCTGATCCTTGCCCTGACTTCAGATGCACGAGATCTCGATTGAGGTCTGTAGATTGTGCCTGCCATATCCTCACCCAGAAACCTAGGCCTAGCTTGGGTTCTCAGACTCCGTCCTCAGACTACTGGCCCACAAGCCCTCCAGTTGGGCAATCCAGAACTACAATGCCGCACTCTGCCTGCCCTACAGAAGTAAAACATTGCCCTCAGGGCTACCCCGAAACCGCAAATGAGGATCAACCTGCACGCCATTCGGCTGTACCCCAAACATATAGGCTGACCTGGGCACTATTTCCCCTTCTGACCCAGCCTGAGCCTGGACCTCCTGGTCCCACCCAGACAGCTGGCCGCACACTGAGCACATCGGACCCGCCATGGCCTTAGGTCGTCATCTCTTCCCAACTGCGGGTTTCAGGCTCCAGAACCTAGACCTTATCTCCAACCACTGCCCAGGGTTGAAAATGATGCAGAAATCAGAACTCTTTCCCCATGGCAAGAAACCTTGTGCTTGGCATGTTGTCCAACGTTCAGTGTAGTTGAAACAAGCGTGGCCCATGAGGCCCAGCCCATGCTTGCGGGCCACATTGCTCACAAACACACATTGTGACCCTCAGCCTGAGCCCAGTCCTCAGGTAAGGACTCTCAGGGCCTATATGAAGAGACAGCATATTGGGCTTGCCATGCCCCTAGGCCCCAATTTTTAACCATAGTTCGGGTTGTCCCTTCACTCTTCCCCAGGGCTCTGCTTTGGAATTCCTCTTTTGGTGGGACACCTGAGGTAACAAACCTGAAAGGAGTCCTCCCATCCCACAGATGGACGAAAAACAATTGGGATCGGGCCAAATCCACAGAGAGGAAGATTCGTCCATGGCCCATGAGACCTCCCCAACATTCAACGGCCATGGCTGAAACAAAAGTCAGAGACAAAAGCCTGAGCAAGCGCCTCAGACTCGCTCATTCTTCATATCCTGAAGAGTTCTTCTCATGGTTTGTAGATCGGGCGTGCCATACCTACGTCCCCAAACTTAAGCTGAGTTTGTGTTTTCAGTCTTCTGTCCTCAAAGCCCTGGGCCACACTCCCTCCAGGCTGGGGCCCCTGGAGCCACACATTACGACTGCCCCCACCCAATCCATGGGAATTCTGCCCGTTCCATTGTCAAAAATCGTACAAATTAGGAGAACCCTCCAAAGTCCCTGAGGCCATCCCAATAGTGTAGGTCGCCCGGGACAAAAAAGGGCGGTTGATACCGGCTGAGCATCTACCTCCACTCATCTACCTCCACTCATACCAAGAAGATTGAACCAGAAAGGACCCGAGGCCATTATCGGATCCATTGCTTTGGTTTACAGGCATGTCTCCTCAAAAGCCTGGATTCCAATAACAGCAGAGGGGATTTCCTGAGGCACCCATCAGAACAAATCTCGTCTCCACAAGGAAACTTGTGCATGGGAGCTAAGCCAAAGCTTAGGAAAATACTTCAGGGTCCCGGTGCCACCTCCCCATTCCAAGGCCCTCATGGACACAAACACACGTTAGGACCCATCCTCTGGAAAGTGCATTTCAACTCAGCCACCCCTGTTGCTCCCGCAGATCCATTAGATCTAAACTGTCTTGTTGCTAGGAGACAATTGGAAGGTGAGGCGGACTTCCCAGGCATCCATCCTCGAACGGTGCTCTGGAGTCATTCCATATGGGATGTCCTGGAGCTGTCCAACAGGTCTCAATTGTCCCGCAGAAGGAATCCTTGAAGGGGGCATCCCACATCTCCCAACGTGGAAAACCTCCATGGCCACGAGATTCCGCGCCCTTCATGAAGGGGCCGTCATGCACAGAAACTCCAACCTGAGCCAACGTCGGATCCTCGCCCTGACTTCAGATGCATGAGATATTGGTTCAGATCTGCAGGGGGTACCTGCCGTGCCCTCACCCTGAATCCGAAGTCTAGCTTGTGTTCTCAGACTTCCGTCCTCACTCTCCTGGCCCCGAAGCCCTCAAGTTTGGCAATTCCGGACCGACAATGAGGCACTCTGCCTGCCCTCTAGAAAAAATATATTGCCTAATGAGCAGCCCAGGCAGCTTAAATGAGGATAAACCTACACGGCACTGGAATGTACCCAAATTATATAGTCTAACCTGGGCACTAATGCACTGTCGGACACAACCTGAGCCCGGACCTGCTGACCAACACCCAGACAGCTGACCGCACGCTGAGCACATCAGACCCGCCATGGCCTTAGGTCATCATCTCTTCCCTACCTCAGTTTTCAGGCTTCAGAACCTAGACCTTATCTCCAATCACTGCCCACGGGTGACTGTGATGCAGAAATCAGAACTCTTCCTGACCCATGGTAAGAAACCTTGTGGTTGGCATGTTGTCCAACGTTCAGTGTAGGAGAAACCAGCATTCACCCTGAGGCCCCGCCCATTCTTGAGTGCGACGAGAGCATAAACACGCATTGTGACCTCAGCGTGAGTCCTGTCCTCTAGTAAGTCCTCTCAGTGGCTGGACCATTAGATGTCATAATGGGCTTGACATGTCCCTAGTCCCCAATTTTTAACCAGATTTCTGGTTGTCCAGTCGCCCCACCCCAGGGCTCTACTATGGAATCCCTCATTTGGTGGGACATCTGAGGTTGAAAAACAAAATGAAACAAATCGACAACAACAAAAAAACGGACTTCTTCCATCCCCAGAATGACCCCAAACTCTTTGGACGGGACCGAACCCCCAGAGAGTAAGACTCGTCCATTTCCCATGAAGTCACCCGGCAATTTCACGACCATGAGTGACACGATATCCAGAGACAAAACCTTGAGCAAGAGCCTCACACTCGCCCTTTTTTCATATCCCGAAGTGTTCTCCTCATGGTCTGTAGATCAGTCCTGCCATACCTATGACCCAAAACATAAGCCGAGTTTGTGTTTTCAGACAACTGTCCAAACAGCTCTGGCCTACACACCCTACAGGCTCAGGGCCCTGGAGCCAAACCTGAGGACTGTACTTGCCCTCTCCAAGGGAATTGTATGTGCCCATTCCAATGGCCACAACCCTACTTGTAGGATAACCTCCAAAGTCCCTGAGGCCATCCCAATAGTTGTGGCTTCCCAGGACAAACAGGGGCAATCTGAGCCCATCTGAGCACCTACCTGCACTCAGACCCGTAGACTGATGTCCCCAGAGGTAAAAAGGAACGAACAGGCCCCTAGGCACTAATCGGATCCATTGCTTTGGTTTCCAGGCATCTCTCCTCAGAGGCCTGGATTTCAATACCAGCATATGGCTGTTTCTTGACTCACCCATCAGAACAAATCTCATCTACACATGGGAAACATGCACGTTGGAGCTGTGTCAAAGCCTCTGTTTAGGAGAACCCTTCAGGGCCCCAGGGCCACCGCTTCATTCCAAGGTCTCCATAGACACAAAAACATATTAGGACACATCCACAGGAGAGTCCATTTCAACTCAGCCTCCTCGGTTGCCCCCCACATCCAGCAGATCTAACCTGTCTTGTTGCTTGGAGACCATTGGAATGCGAGGTGGGCTACCCAGCCATCCATCCTTAGAACCCTGCTCGGAATCGTTGGCCTGGAGCCAACCAACAGGTCTCAATTGTCCTGCATTAGAATCTTTGCAGTTTGGAGCTTCTCACAACTCCCATCGTGGGAAAACCCCCATGTCCTCGTGATCCAACCCCCTTCAAGAAAGGGCCATCAGGGCAGAAAGTCCAACCTGAGCGATCGTCTGATCCTTGCCCTGACTTCAGATGCACGAGATCTCGATTGAGGTCTGTAGATTGTGCCTGCCATATCCTCACCCAGAAACCTAGGCCTAGCTTGGGTTCTCAGACTCCGTCCTCAGACTACTGGCCCACAAGCCCTCCAGTTGGGCAATCCAGAACTACAATGCCGCACTCTGCCTGCCCTACAGAAGTAAAACATTGCCCTCAGGGCTACCCCGAAACCGCAAATGAGGATCAACCTGCACGCCATTCGGCTGTACCCCAAACATATAGGCTGACCTGGGCACTATTTCCCCTTCTGACCCAGCCTGAGCCTGGACCTCCTGGTCCCACCCAGACAGCTGGCCGCACACAGAGCACATCGGACCCGCCATGGCCTTAGGTCGTCATCTCTTCCCAACTGCGGTTTTCAGGCTCCAGAACCTAGACCTTATCTCCAACCACTGCCCAGGGTTGAAAATGATGCAGAAATCAGAACTCTTTACCCATGGCAAGAAACCTTGTGGTTGGCATGTTGTCCAACGTTCAGTGTAGTTGAAACAAGCGTGGCCCATGAGGCCCAGCCCATGCTTGCGGGCCACATTGCTCACAAACACACATTGTGACCCTCAGCCTGAGCCCAGTCCTCAGGTAAGGACTCTCAGGGCCTATATGAAGAGACAGCATATTGGGCTTGCCATGCCCCTAGGCCCCAATTTTTAACCATAGTTCGGGTTGTCCCTTCACTCTTCCCCAGGGCTCTGCTTTGGAATTCCTCTTTTGGTGGGACACCTGAGGTAACAAACCTGAAAGGAGTCCTCCCATCCCACAGATGGACGAAAAACAATTGGGATCGGGCCAAATCCACAGAGAGGAAGATTCGTCCATGGCCCATGAGACCTCCCCAACATTCAACGGCCATGGCTGAAACAAAAGTCAGAGACAAAAGCCTGAGCAAGCGCCTCAGACTCGCTCATTCTTCATATCCTGAAGAGTTCTTCTCATGGTTTGTAGATCGGGCGTGCCATACCTACGTCCCCAAACTTAAGCTGAGTTTGTGTTTTCAGTCTTCTGTCCTCAAAGCCCTGGGCCACACTCCCTCCAGGCTGGGGCCCCTGGAGCCACACATTACGACTGCCCCCACCCAATCCATGGGAATTCTGCCCGTTCCATTGTCAAAAATCGTACAAATTAGGAGAACCCTCCAAAGTCCCTGAGGCCATCCCAATAGTGTAGGTCGCCCGGGACAAAAAAGGGCGGTTGATACCGGCTGAGCATCTACCTCCACTCATCTACCTCCACTCATACCAAGAAGATTGAACCAGAAAGGACCCGAGGCCATTATCGGATCCATTGCTTTGGTTTACAGGCATGTCTCCTCAAAAGCCTGGATTCCAATAACAGCAGAGGGGATTTCCTGAGGCACCCATCAGAACAAATCTCGTCTCCACAAGGAAACTTGTGCATGGGAGCTAAGCCAAAGCTTAGGAGAATACTTCAGGGTCCCGGTGCCACCTCCCCATTCCAAGGCCCTCATGGACACAAACACACGTTAGGACCCATCCTCTGGAAAGTGCATTTCAACTCAGCCACCCCGGTTGCTCCCGCAGATCCATTAGATCTAAACTGTCTTGTTGCTAGGAGACAATTGGAAGGTGAGGCGGACTTCCCAGGCATCCATCCTCGAACGGTGCTCTGGAGTCATTCCATATGGGATGTCCTGGAGCTGTCCAACAGGTCTCAATTGTCCCGCAGAAGGAATCCTTGAAGGGGGCATCCCACATCTCCCAACGTGGAAAACCTCCATGGCCACGAGATTCCGCGCCCTTCATGAAGGGGCCGTCATGCACAGAAACTCCAACCTGAGCCAACGTCGGATCCTCGCCCTGACTTCAGATGCATGAGATATTGGTTCAGATCTGCAGGGGGTACCTGCCGTGCCCTCACCCTGAATCCGAAGTCTAGCTTGTGTTCTCAGACTTCCGTCCTCACTCTCCTGGCCCCGAAGCCCTCAAGTTTGGCAATTCCGGACCGACAATGAGGCACTCTGCCTGCCCTCTAGAAAAAATATATTGCCTAATGAGCAGCCCAGGCAGCTTAAATGAGGATAAACCTACACGGCACTGGAATGTACCCAAATTATATAGTCTAACCTGGGCACTAATGCACTGTCTGACACAACCTGAGCCCGGACCTGCTGACCAACACCCAGACAGCTGACCGCACGCTGAGCACATCAGACCCGCCATGGCCTTAGGTCATCATCTCTTCCCTACCTCAGTTTTCAGGCTTCAGAACCTAGACCTTATCTCCAATCACTGCCCACGGGTGACTGTGATGCAGAAATCAGAACTCTTCCTGACCCATGGTAAGAAACCTTGTGGTTGGCATGTTGTCCAACGTTCAGTGTAGGAGAAACCAGCATTCACCCTGAGGCCCCGCCCATTCTTGAGTGCGACGAGAGCATAAACACGCATTGTGACCTCAGCGTGAGTCCTGTCCTCTAGTAAGTCCTCTCAGTGGCTGGACCATTAGATGTCATAATGGGCTTGACATGTCCCTAGTCCCCAATTTTTAACCAGATTTCTGGTTGTCCAGTCGCCCCACCCCAGGGCTCTACTATGGAATCCCTCATTTGGTGGGACATCTGAGGTTGAAAAACAAAATGAAACAAATCGACAACAACAAAAAAACGGACTTCTTCCATCCCCAGAATGACCCCAAACTCTTTGGACGGGACCGAACCCCCAGAGAGTAAGACTCGTCCATTTCCCATGAAGTCACCCGGCAATTTCACGACCATGAGTGACACGATATCCAGAGACAAAACCTTGAGCAAGAGCCTCACACTCGCCCTTTTTTCATATCCCGAAGTGTTCTCCTCATGGTCTGTAGATCAGTCCTGCCATACCTATGACCCAAAACATAAGCCGAGTTTGTGTTTTCAGACAACTGTCCAAACAGCTCTGGCCTACACACCTTACAGGCTCAGGGCCCTGGAGCCAAACCTGAGGACTGTACTTGCCCTCTCCAAGGGAATTGTATGTGCCCATTCCAATGGCCACAACCCTACTAGTAGGATAACCTCCAAAGTCCCTGAGGCCATCCCAATAGTTGTGGCTTCCCAGGACAAACAGGGGCAATCTGAGCCCATCTGAGCACCTACCTGCACTCAGACCCGTAGACTGATGTCCCCAGAGGTAAAAAGGAACGAACAGGCCCCTAGGCACTAATCGGATCCATTGCTTTGGTTTCCAGGCATCTCTCCTCAGAGGCCTGGATTTCAATACCAGCATATGGCTGTTTCTTGACTCACCCATCAGAACAAATCTCATCTACACATGGGAAACATGCACGTTG
Organism: Mustela nivalis; assembly: GCF_964662115.1. Taxonomy (NCBI): domain Eukaryota; kingdom Metazoa; phylum Chordata; class Mammalia; order Carnivora; family Mustelidae; genus Mustela; species Mustela nivalis. The sequence continues at coordinate 188,669 of NW_028136183.1, forward strand.
GAGCTGTGTCAAAGCCTCTGTTTAGGAGAACCCTTCAGGGCCCCAGGGCCACCGCTTCATTCCAAGGTCTCCATAGACACAAAAACATATTAGGACACATCCACAGGAGAGTCCATTTCAACTCAGCCTCCTCGGTTGCCCCCCACATCCAGCAGATCTAACCTGTCTTGTTGCTTGGAGACCATTGGAATGCGAGGTGGGCTACCCAGCCATCCATCCTTAGAACCCTGCTCGGAATCGTTGGCCTGGAGCCAACCAACAGGTCTCAATTGTCCTGCATTAGAATCTTTGCAGTTTGGAGCTTCTCACAACTCCCATCGTGGGAAAACCCCCATGTCCTCGTGATCCAACCCCCTTCAAGAAAGGGCCATCAGGGCAGAAAGTCCAACCTGAGCGATCGTCTGATCCTTGCCCTGACTTCAGATGCACGAGATCTCGATTGAGGTCTGTAGATTGTGCCTGCCATATCCTCACCCAGAAACCTAGGCCTAGCTTGGGTTCTCAGACTCCGTCCTCAGACTACTGGCCCACAAGCCCTCCAGTTGGGCAATCCAGAACTACAATGCCGCACTCTGCCTGCCCTACAGAAGTAAAACATTGCCCTCAGGGCTACCCCGAAACCGCAAATGAGGATCAACCTGCACGCCATTCGGCTGTACCCCAAACATATAGGCTGACCTGGGCACTATTTCCCCTTCTGACCCAGCCTGAGCCTGGACCTCCTGGTCCCACCCAGACAGCTGGCCGCACACTGAGCACATCGGACCCGCCATGGCCTTAGGTCGTCATCTCTTCCCAACTGCGGGTTTCAGGCTCCAGAACCTAGACCTTATCTCCAACCACTGCCCAGGGTTGAAAATGATGCAGAAATCAGAACTCTTTACCCATGGCAAGAAACCTTGTGGTTGGCATGTTGTCCAACGTTCAGTGTAGTTGAAACAAGCGTGGCCCATGAGGCCCAGCCCATGCTTGCGGGCCACATTGCTCACAAACACACATTGTGACCCTCAGCCTGAGCCCAGTCCTCAGGTAAGGACTCTCAGGGCCTATATGAAGAGACAGCATATTGGGCTTGCCATGCCCCTAGGCCCCAATTTTTAACCATAGTTCGGGTTGTCCCTTCACTCTTCCCCAGGGCTCTGCTTTGGAATTCCTCTTTTGGTGGGACACCTGAGGTAACAAACCTGAAAGGAGTCCTCCCATCCCACAGATGGACGAAAAACAATTGGGATCGGGCCAAATCCACAGAGAGGAAGATTCGTCCATGGCCCATGAGACCTCCCCAACATTCAACGGCCATGGCTGAAACAAAAGTCAGAGACAAAAGCCTGAGCAAGCGCCTCAGACTCGCTCATTCTTCATATCCTGAAGAGTTCTTCTCATGGTTTGTAGATCGGGCGTGCCATACCTACGTCCCCAAACTTAAGCTGAGTTTGTGTTTTCAGTCTTCTGTCCTCAAAGCCCTGGGCCACACTCCCTCCAGGCTGGGGCCCCTGGAGCCACACATTACGACTGCCCCCACCCAATCCATGGGAATTCTGCCCGTTCCATTGTCAAAAATCGTACAAATTAGGAGAACCCTCCAAAGTCCCTGAGGCCATCCCAATAGTGTAGGTCGCCCGGGACAAAAAAGGGCGGTTGATACCGGCTGAGCATCTACCTCCACTCATCTACCTCCACTCATACCAAGAAGATTGAACCAGAAAGGACCCGAGGCCATTATCGGATCCATTGCTTTGGTTTACAGGCATGTCTCCTCAAAAGCCTGGATTCCAATAACAGCAGAGGGGATTTCCTGAGGCACCCATCAGAACAAATCTCGTCTCCACAAGGAAACTTGTGCATGGGAGCTAAGCCAAAGCTAAGGAGAATACTTCAGGGTCCCGGTGCCACCTCCCCATTCCAAGGCCCTCATGGACACAAACACACGTTAGGACCCATCCTCTGGAAAGTGCATTTCAACTCAGCCACCCCGGTTGCTCCCGCAGATCCATTAGATCTAAACTGTCTTGTTGCTAGGAGACAATTGGAAGGTGAGGCGGACTTCCCAGGCATCCATCCTCGAACGGTGCTCTGGAGTCATTCCATATGGGATGTCCTGGAGCTGTCCAACAGGTCTCAATTGTCCCGCAGAAGGAATCCTTGAAGGGGGCATCCCACATCTCCCAACGTGGAAAACCTCCATGGCCACGAGATTCCGCGCCCTTCATGAAGGGGCCGTCATGCACAGAAACTCCAACCTGAGCCAACGTCGGATCCTCGCCCTGACTTCAGATGCATGAGATATTGGTTCAGATCTGCAGGGGGTACCTGCCGTGCCCTCACCCTGAATCCGAAGTCTAGCTTGTGTTCTCAGACTTCCGTCCTCACTCTCCTGGCCCCGAAGCCCTCAAGTTTGGCAATTCCGGACCGACAATGAGGCACTCTGCCTGCCCTCTAGAAAAAATATATTGCCTAATGAGCAGCCCAGGCAGCTTAAATGAGGATAAACCTACACGGCACTGGAATGTACCCAAATTATATAGTCTAACCTGGGCACTAATGCACTGTCTGACACAACCTGAGCCCGGACCTGCTGACCAACACCCAGACAGCTGACCGCACGCTGAGCACATCAGACCCGCCATGGCCTTAGGTCATCATCTCTTCCCTACCTCAGTTTTCAGGCTTCAGAACCTAGACCTTATCTCCAATCACTGCCCACGGGTGACTGTGATGCAGAAATCAGAACTCTTCCTGACCCATGGTAAGAAACCTTGTGGTTGGCATGTTGTCCAACGTTCAGTGTAGGAGAAACCAGCATTCACCCTGAGGCCCCGCCCATTCTTGAGTGCGACGAGAGCATAAACACGCATTGTGACCTCAGCGTGAGTCCTGTCCTCTAGTAAGTCCTCTCAGTGGCTGGACCATTAGATGTCATAATGGGCTTGACATGTCCCTAGTCCCCAATTTTTAACCAGATTTCTGGTTGTCCAGTCGCCCCACCCCAGGGCTCTACTATGGAATCCCTCATTTGGTGGGACATCTGAGGTTGAAAAACAAAATGAAACAAATCGACAACAACAAAAAAACGGACTTCTTCCATCCCCAGAATGACCCCAAACTCTTTGGACGGGACCGAACCCCCAGAGAGTAAGACTCGTCCATTTCCCATGAAGTCACCCGGCAATTTCACGACCATGAGTGACACGATATCCAGAGACAAAACCTTGAGCAAGAGCCTCACACTCGCCCTTTTTTCATATCCCGAAGTGTTCTCCTCATGGTCTGTAGATCAGTCCTGCCATACCTATGACCCAAAACATAAGCCGAGTTTGTGTTTTCAGACAACTGTCCAAACAGCTCTGGCCTACACACCCTACAGGCTCAGGGCCCTGGAGCCAAACCTGAGGACTGTACTTGCCCTCTCCAAGGGAATTGTATGTGCCCATTCCAATGGCCACAACCCTACTTGTAGGATAACCTCCAAAGTCCCTGAGGCCATCCCAATAGTTGTGGCTTCCCAGGACAAACAGGGGCAATCTGAGCCCATCTGAGCACCTACCTGCACTCAGACCCGTAGACTGATGTCCCCAGAGGTAAAAAGGAACGAACAGGCCCCTAGGCACTAATCGGATCCATTGCTTTGGTTTCCAGGCATCTCTCCTCAGAGGCCTGGATTTCAATACCAGCATATGGCTGTTTCTTGACTCACCCATCAGAACAAATCTCATCTACACATGGGAAACATGCACGTTGGAGCTGTGTCAAAGCCTCTGTTTAGGAGAACCCTTCAGGGCCCCAGGGCCACCGCTTCATTCCAAGGTCTCCATAGACACAAAAACATATTAGGACACATCCACAGGAGAGTCCATTTCAACTCAGCCTCCTCGGTTGCCCCCCACATCCAGCAGATCTAACCTGTCTTGTTGCTTGGAGACCATTGGAATGCGAGGTGGGCTACCCAGCCATCCATCCTTAGAACCCTGCTCGGAATCGTTGGCCTGGAGCCAACCAACAGGTCTCAATTGTCCTGCATTAGAATCTTTGCAGTTTGGAGCTTCTCACAACTCCCATCGTGGGAAAACCCCCATGTCCTCGTGATCCAACCCCCTTCAAGAAAGGGCCATCAGGGCAGAAAGTCCAACCTGAGCGATCGTCTGATCCTTGCCCTGACTTCAGATGCACGAGATCTCGATTGAGGTCTGTAGATTGTGCCTGCCATATCCTCACCCAGAAACCTAGGCCTAGCTTGGGTTCTCAGACTCCGTCCTCAGACTACTGGCCCACAAGCCCTCCAGTTGGGCAATCCAGAACTACAATGCCGCACTCTGCCTGCCCTACAGAAGTAAAACATTGCCCTCAGGGCTACCCCGAAACCGCAAATGAGGATCAACCTGCACGCCATTCGGCTGTACCCCAAACATATAGGCTGACCTGGGCACTATTTCCCCTTCTGACCCAGCCTGAGCCTGGACCTCCTGGTCCCACCCAGACAGCTGGCCGCACACTGAGCACATCGGACCCGCCATGGCCTTAGGTCGTCATCTCTTCCCAACTGCGGTTTTCAGGCTCCAGAACCTAGACCTTATCTCCAACCACTGCCCAGGGTTGAAAATGATGCAGAAATCAGAACTCTTTACCCATGGCAAGAAACCTTGTGGTTGGCATGTTGTCCAACGTTCAGTGTAGTTGAAACAAGCGTGGCCCATGAGGCCCAGCCCATGCTTGCGGGCCACATTGCTCACAAACACACATTGTGACCCTCAGCCTGAGCCCAGTCCTCAGGTAAGGACTCTCAGGGCCTATATGAAGAGACAGCATATTGGGCTTGCCATGCCCCTAGGCCCCAATTTTTAACCATAGTTCGGGTTGTCCCTTCACTCTTCCCCAGGGCTCTGCTTTGGAATTCCTCTTTTGGTGGGACACCTGAGGTAACAAACCTGAAAGGAGTCCTCCCATCCCACAGATGGACGAAAAACAATTGGGATCGGGCCAAATCCACAGAGAGGAAGATTCGTCCATGGCCCATGAGACCTCCCCAACATTCAACGGCCATGGCTGAAACAAAAGTCAGAGACAAAAGCCTGAGCAAGCGCCTCAGACTCGCTCATTCTTCATATCCTGAAGAGTTCTTCTCATGGTTTGTAGATCGGGCGTGCCATACCTACGTCCCCAAACTTAAGCTGAGTTTGTGTTTTCAGTCTTCTGTCCTCAAAGCCCTGGGCCACACTCCCTCCAGGCTGGGGCCCCTGGAGCCACACATTACGACTGCCCCCACCCAATCCATGGGAATTCTGCCCGTTCCATTGTCAAAAATCGTACAAATTAGGAGAACCCTCCAAAGTCCCTGAGGCCATCCCAATAGTGTAGGTCGCCCGGGACAAAAAAGGGCGGTTGATACCGGCTGAGCATCTACCTCCACTCATCTACCTCCACTCATACCAAGAAGATTGAACCAGAAAGGACCCGAGGCCATTATCGGATCCATTGCTTTGGTTTACAGGCATGTCTCCTCAAAAGCCTGGATTCCAATAACAGCAGAGGGGATTTCCTGAGGCACCCATCAGAACAAATCTCGTCTCCACAAGGAAACTTGTGCATGGGAGCTAAGCCAAAGCTTAGGAGAATACTTCAGGGTCCCGGTGCCACCTCCCCATTCCAAGGCCCTCATGGACACAAACACACGTTAGGACCCATCCTCTGGAAAGTGCATTTCAACTCAGCCACCCCGGTTGCTCCCGCAGATCCATTAGATCTAAACTGTCTTGTTGCTAGGAGACAATTGGAAGGTGAGGCGGACTTCCCAGGCATCCATCCTCGAACGGTGCTCTGGAGTCATTCCATATGGGATGTCCTGGAGCTGTCCAACAGGTCTCAATTGTCCCGCAGAAGGAATCCTTGAAGGGGGCATCCCACATCTCCCAACGTGGAAAACCTCCATGGCCTCGAGATTCCGCGCCCTTCATGAAGGGGCCGTCATGCACAGAAACTCCAACCTGAGCCAACGTCGGATCCTCGCCCTGACTTCAGATGCATGAGATATTGGTTCAGATCTGCAGGGGGTACCTGCCGTGCCCTCACCCTGAATCCGAAGTCTAGCTTGTGTTCTCAGACTTCCGTCCTCACTCTCCTGGCCCCGAAGCCCTCAAGTTTGGCAATTCCGGACCGACAATGAGGCACTCTGCCTGCCCTCTAGAAAAAATATATTGCCTAATGAGCAGCCCAGGCAGCTTAAATGAGGATAAACCTACACGGCACTCGAATGTACCCAAATTATATAGTCTATCCTGTGCACTAATGCACTGTCTGACACAACCTGAGCCCGGACCTGCTGACCAACACCCAGACAGCTGACCGCACGCTGAGCACATCAGACCCGCCATGGCCTTAGGTCATCATCTCTTCCCTACCTCAGTTTTCAGGCTTCAGAACCTAGACCTTATCTTCAATCACTGCCCACGGGTGACTGTGATGCAGAAATCAGAACTCTTCCTGACCCATGGTAAGAAACCTTGTGGTTGGCATGTTGTCCAACGTCCAGTGTAGGAGAAACCAGCATTCACCCTGAGGCCCCGCCCATTCTTGAGTGCGACGAGAGCATAAACACGCATTGTGACCTCAGCGTGAGTCCTGTCCTCTAGTAAGTCCTCTCAGTGGCTGGACCATTAGATGTCATAATGGGCTTGACATGTCCCTAGTCCCCAATTTTTAACCAGATTTCTGGTTGTCCAGTCGCCCCACCCCAGGGCTCTACTATGGAATCCCTCATTTGGTGGGACATCTGAGGTTGAAAAACAAAATGAAACAAATCGACAACAACAAAAAAACGGACTTCTTCCATCCCCAGAATGACCCCAAACTCTTTGGACAGGACCGAACCCCCAGAGAGTAAGACTCGTCCATTTCCCATGAAGTCACCCGGCAATTTCACGACCATGAGTGACACGATATCCAGAGACAAAACCTTGAGCAAGAGCCTCACACTCGCCCTTTTTTCATATCCCGAAGTGTTCTCCTCATGGTCTGTAGATCAGTCCTGCCATACCTATGACCCAAAACATAAGCCGAGTTTGTGTTTTCAGACAACTGTCCAAACAGCTCTGGCCTACACACCTTACAGGCTCAGGGCCCTGGAGCCAAACCTGAGGACTGTACTTGCCCTCTCCAAGGGAATTGTATGTGCCCATTCCAATGGCCACAACCCTACTAGTAGGATAACCTCCAAAGTCCCTGAGGCCATCCCAATAGTTGTGGCTTCCCAGGACAAACAGGGGCAATCTGAGCCCATCTGAGCACCTACCTGCACTCAGACCCGTAGACTGATGTCCCCAGAGGTAAAAAGGAACGAACAGGCCCCTAGTCACTAATCGGATCCATTGCTTTGGTTTCCAGGCATCTCTCCTCAGAGGCCTGGATTTCAATACCAGCATATGGCTGTTTCTTGACTCACCCATCAGAACAAATCTCATCTACACATGGGAAACATGCACGTTGGAGCTGTGTCAAAGCCTCTGTTTAGGAGAACCCTTCAGGGCCCCAGGGCCACCGCTTCATTCCAAGGTCTCCATAGACACAAAAACATATTAGGACACATCCACAGGAGAGTCCATTTCAACTCAGCCTCCTCGGTTGCCCCCCACATCCAGCAGATCTAACCTGTCTTGTTGCTTGGAGACCATTGGAATGCGAGGTGGGCTACCCAGCCATCCATCCTTAGAACCCTGCTCGGAATCGTTGGCCTGGAGCCAACCAACAGGTCTCAATTGTCCTGCATTAGAATCTTTGCAGTTTGGAGCTTCTCACAACTCCCATCGTGGGAAAACCCCCATGTCCTCGTGATCCAACCCCCTTCAAGAAAGGGCCATCAGGGCAGAAAGTCCAACCTGAGCGATCGTCTGATCCTTGCCCTGACTTCAGATGCACGAGATCTCGATTGAGGTCTGTAGATTGTGCCTGCCATATCCTCACCCAGAAACCTAGGCCTAGCTTGGGTTCTCAGACTCCGTCCTCAGACTACTGGCCCACAAGCCCTCCAGTTGGGCAATCCAGAACTACAATGCCGCACTCTGCCTGCCCTACAGAAGTAAAACATTGCCCTCAGGGCTACCCCGAAACCGCAAATGAGGATCAACCTGCACGCCATTCGGCTGTACCCCAAACATATAGGCTGACCTGGGCACTATTTCCCCTTCTGACCCAGCCTGAGCCTGGACCTCCTGGTCCCACCCAGACAGCTGGCCGCACACTGAGCACATCGGACCCGCCATGGCCTTAGGTCGTCATCTCTTCCCAACTGCGGGTTTCAGGCTCCAGAACCTAGACCTTATCTCCAACCACTGCCCAGGGTTGAAAATGATGCAGAAATCAGAACTCTTTACCCATGGCAAGAAACCTTGTGGTTGGCATGTTGTCCAACGTTCAGTGTAGTTGAAACAAGCGTGGCCCATGAGGCCCAGCCCATGCTTGCGGGCCACATTGCTCACAAACACACATTGTGACCCTCAGCCTGAGCCCAGTCCTCAGGTAAGGACTCTCAGGGCCTATATGAAGAGACAGCATATTGGGCTTGCCATGCCCCTAGGCCCCAATTTTTAACCATAGTTCGGGTTGTCCCTTCACTCTTCCCCAGGGCTCTGCTTTGGAATTCCTCTTTTGGTGGGACACCTGAGGTAACAAACCTGAAAGGAGTCCTCCCATCCCACAGATGGACGAAAAACAATTGGGATCGGGCCAAATCCACAGAGAGGAAGATTCGTCCATGGCCCATGAGACCTCCCCAACATTCAACGGCCATGGCTGAAACAAAAGTCAGAGACAAAAGCCTGAGCAAGCGCCTCAGACTCGCTCATTCTTCATATCCTGAAGAGTTCTTCTCATGGTTTGTAGATCGGGCGTGCCATACCTACGTCCCCAAACTTAAGCTGAGTTTGTGTTTTCAGTCTTCTGTCCTCAAAGCCCTGGGCCACACTCCCTCCAGGCTGGGGCCCCTGGAGCCACACATTACGACTGCCCCCACCCAATCCATGGGAATTCTGCCCGTTCCATTGTCAAAAATCGTACAAATTAGGAGAACCCTCCAAAGTCCCTGAGGCCATCCCAATAGTGTAGGTCGCCCGGGACAAAAAAGGGCGGTTGATACCGGCTGAGCATCTACCTCCACTCATCTACCTCCACTCATACCAAGAAGATTGAACCAGAAAGGACCCGAGGCCATTATCGGATCCATTGCTTTGGTTTACAGGCATGTCTCCTCAAAAGCCTGGATTCCAATAACAGCAGAGGGGATTTCCTGAGGCACCCATCAGAACAAATCTCGTCTCCACAAGGAAACTTGTGCATGGGAGCTAAGCCAAAGCTTAGGAAAATACTTCAGGGTCCCGGTGCCACCTCCCCATTCCAAGGCCCTCATGGACACAAACACACGTTAGGACCCATCCTCTGGAAAGTGCATTTCAACTCAGCCACCCCTGTTGCTCCCGCAGATCCATTAGATCTAAACTGTCTTGTTGCTAGGAGACAATTGGAAGGTGAGGCGGACTTCCCAGGCATCCATCCTCGAACGGTGCTCTGGAGTCATTCCATATGGGATGTCCTGGAGCTGTCCAACAGGTCTCAATTGTCCCGCAGAAGGAATCCTTGAAGGGGGCATCCCACATCTCCCAACGTGGAAAACCTCCATGGCCACGAGATTCCGCGCCCTTCATGAAGGGGCCGTCATGCACAGAAACTCCAACCTGAGCCAACGTCGGATCCTCGCCCTGACTTCAGATGCATGAGATATTGGTTCAGATCTGCAGGGGGTACCTGCCGTGCCCTCACCCTGAATCCGAAGTCTAGCTTGTGTTCTCAGACTTCCGTCCTCACTCTCCTGGCCCCGAAGCCCTCAAGTTTGGCAATTCCGGACCGACAATGAGGCACTCTGCCTGCCCTCTAGAAAAAATATATTGCCTAATGAGCAGCCCAGGCAGCTTAAATGAGGATAAACCTACACGGCACTGGAATGTACCCAAATTATATAGTCTAACCTGGGCACTAATGCACTGTCTGACACAACCTGAGCCCGGACCTGCTGACCAACACCCAGACAGCTGACCGCACGCTGAGCACATCAGACCCGCCATGGCCTTAGGTCATCATCTCTTCCCTACCTCAGTTTTCAGGCTTCAGAACCTAGACCTTATCTCCAATCACTGCCCACGGGTGACTGTGATGCAGAAATCAGAACTCTTCCTGACCCATGGTAAGAAACCTTGTGGTTGGCATGTTGTCCAACGTTCAGTGTAGGAGAAACCAGCATTCACCCTGAGGCCCCGCCCATTCTTGAGTGCGACGAGAGCATAAACACGCATTGTGACCTCAGCGTGAGTCCTGTCCTCTAGTAAGTCCTCTCAGTGGCTGGACCATTAGATGTCATAATGGGCTTGACATGTCCCTAGTCCCCAATTTTTAACCAGATTTCTGGTTGTCCAGTCGCCCCACCCCAGGGCTCTACTATGGAATCCCTCATTTGGTGGGACATCTGAGGTTGAAAAACAAAATGAAACAAATCGACAACAACAAAAAAACGGACTTCTTCCATCCCCAGAATGACCCCAAACTCTTTGGACGGGACCGAACCCCCAGAGAGTAAGACTCGTCCATTTCCCATGAAGTCACCCGGCAATTTCACGACCATGAGTGACACGATATCCAGAGACAAAACCTTGAGCAAGAGCCTCACACTCGCCCTTTTTTCATATCCCGAAGTGTTCTCCTCATGGTCTGTAGATCAGTCCTGCCATACCTATGACCCAAAACATAAGCCGAGTTTGTGTTTTCAGACAACTGTCCAAACAGCTCTGGCCTACACACCCTACAGGCTCAGGGCCCTGGAGCCAAACCTGAGGACTGTACTTGCCCTCTCCAAGGGAATTGTATGTGCCCATTCCAATGGCCACAACCCTACTTGTAGGATAACCTCCAAAGTCCCTGAGGCCATCCCAATAGTTGTGGCTTCCCAGGACAAACAGGGGCAATCTGAGCCCATCTGAGCACCTACCTGCACTCAGACCCGTAGACTGATGTCCCCAGAGGTAAAAAGGAACGAACAGGCCCCTAGGCACTAATCGGATCCATTGCTTTGGTTTCCAGGCATCTCTCCTCAGAGGCCTGGATTTCAATACCAGCATATGGCTGTTTCTTGACTCACCCATCAGAACAAATCTCATCTACACATGGGAAACATGCACGTTGGAGCTGTGTCAAAGCCTCTGTTTAGGAGAACCCTTCAGGGCCCCAGGGCCACCGCTTCATTCCAAGGTCTCCATAGACACAAAAACATATTAGGACACATCCACAGGAGAGTCCATTTCAACTCAGCCTCCTCGGTTGCCCCCCACATCCAGCAGATCTAACCTGTCTTGTTGCTTGGAGACCATTGGAATGCGAGGTGGGCTACCCAGCCATCCATCCTTAGAACCCTGCTCGGAATCGTTGGCCTGGAGCCAACCAACAGGTCTCAATTGTCCTGCATTAGAATCTTTGCAGTTTGGAGCTTCTCACAACTCCCATCGTGGGAAAACCCCCATGTCCTCGTGATCCAACCCCCTTCAAGAAAGGGCCATCAGGGCAGAAAGTCCAACCTGAGCGATCGTCTGATCCTTGCCCTGACTTCAGATGCACGAGATCTCGATTGAGGTCTGTAGATTGTGCCTGCCATATCCTCACCCAGAAACCTAGGCCTAGCTTGGGTTCTCAGACTCCGTCCTCAGACTACTGGCCCACAAGCCCTCCAGTTGGGCAATCCAGAACTACAATGCCGCACTCTGCCTGCCCTACAGAAGTAAAACATTGCCCTCAGGGCTACCCCGAAACCGCAAATGAGGATCAACCTGCACGCCATTCGGCTGTACCCCAAACATATAGGCTGACCTGGGCACTATTTCCCCTTCTGACCCAGCCTGAGCCTGGACCTCCTGGTCCCACCCAGACAGCTGGCCGCACACAGAGCACATCGGACCCGCCATGGCCTTAGGTCGTCATCTCTTCCCAACTGCGGTTTTCAGGCTCCAGAACCTAGACCTTATCTCCAACCACTGCCCAGGGTTGAAAATGATGCAGAAATCAGAACTCTTTACCCATGGCAAGAAACCTTGTGGTTGGCATGTTGTCCAACGTTCAGTGTAGTTGAAACAAGCGTGGCCCATGAGGCCCAGCCCATGCTTGCGGGCCACATTGCTCACAAACACACATTGTGACCCTCAGCCTGAGCCCAGTCCTCAGGTAAGGACTCTCAGGGCCTATATGAAGAGACAGCATATTGGGCTTGCCATGCCCCTAGGCCCCAATTTTTAACCATAGTTCGGGTTGTCCCTTCACTCTTCCCCAGGGCTCTGCTTTGGAATTCCTCTTTTGGTGGGACACCTGAGGTAACAAACCTGAAAGGAGTCCTCCCATCCCACAGATGGACGAAAAACAATTGGGATCGGGCCAAATCCACAGAGAGGAAGATTCGTCCATGGCCCATGAGACCTCCCCAACATTCAACGGCCATGGCTGAAACAAAAGTCAGAGACAAAAGCCTGAGCAAGCGCCTCAGACTCGCTCATTCTTCATATCCTGAAGAGTTCTTCTCATGGTTTGTAGATCGGGCGTGCCATACCTACGTCCCCAAACTTAAGCTGAGTTTGTGTTTTCAGTCTTCTGTCCTCAAAGCCCTGGGCCACACTCCCTCCAGGCTGGGGCCCCTGGAGCCACACATTACGACTGCCCCCACCCAATCCATGGGAATTCTGCCCGTTCCATTGTCAAAAATCGTACAAATTAGGAGAACCCTCCAAAGTCCCTGAGGCCATCCCAATAGTGTAGGTCGCCCGGGACAAAAAAGGGCGGTTGATACCGGCTGAGCATCTACCTCCACTCATCTACCTCCACTCATACCAAGAAGATTGAACCAGAAAGGACCCGAGGCCATTATCGGATCCATTGCTTTGGTTTACAGGCATGTCTCCTCAAAAGCCTGGATTCCAATAACAGCAGAGGGGATTTCCTGAGGCACCCATCAGAACAAATCTCGTCTCCACAAGGAAACTTGTGCATGGGAGCTAAGCCAAAGCTTAGGAGAATACTTCAGGGTCCCGGTGCCACCTCCCCATTCCAAGGCCCTCATGGACACAAACACACGTTAGGACCCATCCTCTGGAAAGTGCATTTCAACTCAGCCACCCCGGTTGCTCCCGCAGATCCATTAGATCTAAACTGTCTTGTTGCTAGGAGACAATTGGAAGGTGAGGCGGACTTCCCAGGCATCCATCCTCGAACGGTGCTCTGGAGTCATTCCATATGGGATGTCCTGGAGCTGTCCAACAGGTCTCAATTGTCCCGCAGAAGGAATCCTTGAAGGGGGCATCCCACATCTCCCAACGTGGAAAACCTCCATGGCCACGAGATTCCGCGCCCTTCATGAAGGGGCCGTCATGCACAGAAACTCCAACCTGAGCCAACGTCGGATCCTCGCCCTGACTTCAGATGCATGAGATATTGGTTCAGATCTGCAGGGGGTACCTGCCGTGCCCTCACCCTGAATCCGAAGTCTAGCTTGTGTTCTCAGACTTCCGTCCTCACTCTCCTGGCCCCGAAGCCCTCAAGTTTGGCAATTCCGGACCGACAATGAGGCACTCTGCCTGCCCTCTAGAAAAAATATATTGCCTAATGAGCAGCCCAGGCAGCTTAAATGAGGATAAACCTACACGGCACTGGAATGTACCCAAATTATATAGTCTAACCTGGGCACTAATGCACTGTCTGACACAACCTGAGCCCGGACCTGCTGACCAACACCCAGACAGCTGACCGCACGCTGAGCACATCAGACCCGCCATGGCCTTAGGTCATCATCTCTTCCCTACCTCAGTTTTCAGGCTTCAGAACCTAGACCTTATCTCCAATCACTGCCCACGGGTGACTGTGATGCAGAAATCAGAACTCTTCCTGACCCATGGTAAGAAACCTTGTGGTTGGCATGTTGTCCAACGTTCAGTGTAGGAGAAACCAGCATTCACCCTGAGGCCCCGCCCATTCTTGAGTGCGACGAGAGCATAAACACGCATTGTGACCTCAGCGTGAGTCCTGTCCTCTAGTAAGTCCTCTCAGTGGCTGGACCATTAGATGTCATAATGGGCTTGACATGTCCCTAGTCCCCAATTTTTAACCAGATTTCTGGTTGTCCAGTCTCCCCACCCCAGGGCTCTACTATGGAATCCCTCATTTGGTGGGACATCTGAGGTTGAAAAACAAAATGAAACAAATCGACAACAACAAAAAAACGGACTTCTTCCATCCCCAGAATGACCCCAAACTCTTTGGACGGGACCGAACCCCCAGAGAGTAAGACTCGTCCATTTCCCATGAAGTCACCCGGCAATTTCACGACCATGAGTGACACGATATCCAGAGACAAAACCTTGAGCAAGAGCCTCACACTCGCCCTTTTTTCATATCCCGAAGTGTTCTCCTCATGGTCTGTAGATCAGTCCTGCCATACCTATGACCCAAAACATAAGCCGAGTTTGTGTTTTCAGACAACTGTCCAAACAGCTCTGGCCTACACACCTTACAGGCTCAGGGCCCTGGAGCCAAACCTGAGGACTGTACTTGCCCTCTCCAAGGGAATTGTATGTGCCCATTCCAATGGCCACAACCCTACTAGTAGGATAACCTCCAAAGTCCCTGAGGCCATCCCAATAGTTGTGGCTTCCCAGGACAAACAGGGGCAATCTGAGCCCATCTGAGCACCTACCTCCACTCAGACCCGTAGACTGATGTCCCCAGAGGTAAAAAGGAACGAACAGGCCCCTAGGCACTAATCGGATCCATTGCTTTGGTTTCCAGGCATCTCTCCTCAGAGGCCTGGATTTCAATACCAGCATATGGCTGTTTCTTGACTCACCCATCAGAACAAATCTCATCTACACATGGGAAACATGCACGTTGGAGCTGTGTCAAAGCCTCTGTTTAGGAGAACCCTTCAGGGCCCCAGGGCCACCGCTTCATTCCAAGGTCTCCATAGACACAAAAACATATTAGGACACATCCACAGGAGAGTCCATTTCAACTCAGCCTCCTCGGTTGCCCCCCACATCCAGCAGATCTAACCTGTCTTGTTGCTTGGAGACCATTGGAATGCGAGGTGGGCTACCCAGCCATCCATCCTTAGAACCCTGCTCGGAATCGTTGGCCTGGAGCCAACCAACAGGTCTCAATTGTCCTGCATTAGAATCTTTGCAGTTTGGAGCTTCTCACAACTCCCATCGTGGGAAAACCCCCATGTCCTCGTGATCCAACCCCCTTCAAGAAAGGGCCATCAGGGCAGAAAGTCCAACCTGAGCGATCGTCTGATCCTTGCCCTGACTTCAGATGCACGAGATCTCGATTGAGGTCTGTAGATTGTGCCTGCCATATCCTCACCCAGAAACCTAGGCCTAGCTTGGGTTCTCAGACTCCGTCCTCAGACTACTGGCCCACAAGCCCTCCAGTTGGGCAATCCAGAACTACAATGCCGCACTCTGCCTGCCCTACAGAAGTAAAACATTGCCCTCAGGGCTACCCCGAAACCGCAAATGAGGATCAACCTGCACGCCATTCGGCTGTACCCCAAACATATAGGCTGACCTGGGCACTATTTCCCCTTCTGACCCAGCCTGAGCCTGGACCTCCTGGTCCCACCCAGACAGCTGGCCGCACACTGAGCACATCGGACCCGCCATGGCCTTAGGTCGTCATCTCTTCCCAACTGCGGGTTTCAGGCTCCAGAACCTAGACCTTATCTCCAACCACTGCCCAGGGTTGAAAATGATGCAGAAATCAGAACTCTTTACCCATGGCAAGAAACCTTGTGGTTGGCATGTTGTCCAACGTTCAGTGTAGTTGAAACAAGCGTGGCCCATGAGGCCCAGCCCATGCTTGCGGGCCACATTGCTCACAAACACACATTGTGACCCTCAGCCTGAGCCCAGTCCTCAGGTAAGGACTCTCAGGGCCTATATGAAGAGACAGCATATTGGGCTTGCCATGCCCCTAGGCCCCAATTTTTAACCATAGTTCGGGTTGTCCCTTCACTCTTCCCCAGGGCTCTGCTTTGGAATTCCTCTTTTGGTGGGACACCTGAGGTAACAAACCTGAAAGGAGTCCTCCCATCCCACAGATGGACGAAAAACAATTGGGATCGGGCCAAATCCACAGAGAGGAAGATTCGTCCATGGCCCATGAGACCTCCCCAACATTCAACGGCCATGGCTGAAACAAAAGTCAGAGACAAAAGCCTGAGCAAGCGCCTCAGACTCGCTCATTCTTCATATCCTGAAGAGTTCTTCTCATGGTTTGTAGATCGGGCGTGCCATACCTACGTCCCCAAACTTAAGCTGAGTTTGTGTTTTCAGTCTTCTGTCCTCAAAGCCCTGGGCCACACTCCCTCCAGGCTGGGGCCCCTGGAGCCACACATTACGACTGCCCCCACCCAATCCATGGGAATTCTGCCCGTTCCATTGTCAAAAATCGTACAAATTAGGAGAACCCTCCAAAGTCCCTGAGGCCATCCCAATAGTGTAGGTCGCCCGGGACAAAAAAGGGCGGTTGATACCGGCTGAGCATCTACCTCCACTCATCTACCTCCACTCATACCAAGAAGATTGAACCAGAAAGGACCCGAGGCCATTATCGGATCCATTGCTTTGGTTTACAGGCATGTCTCCTCAAAAGCCTGGATTCCAATAACAGCAGAGGGGATTTCCTGAGGCACCCATCAGAACAAATCTCGTCTCCACAAGGAAACTTGTGCATGGGAGCTAAGCCAAAGCTTAGGAGAATACTTCAGGGTCCCGGTGCCACCTCCCCATTCCAAGGCCCTCATGGACACAAACACACGTTAGGACCCATCCTCTGGAAAGTGCATTTCAACTCAGCCACCCCTGTTGCTCCCGCAGATCCATTAGATCTAAACTGTCTTGTTGCTAGGAGACAATTGGAAGGTGAGGCGGACTTCCCAGGCATCCATCCTCGAACGGTGCTCTGGAGTCATTCCATATGGGATGTCCTGGAGCTGTCAAACAGGTCTCAATTGTCCCGCAGAAGGAATCCTTGAAGGGGGCATCCCACATCTCCCAACGTGGAAAACCTCCATGGCCTCGAGATTCCGCGCCCTTCATGAAGGGGCCGTCATGCACAGAAACTCCAACCTGAGCCAACGTCGGATCCTCGCCCTGACTTCAGATGCATGAGATATTGGTTCAGATCTGCAGGGGGTACCTGCCGTGCCCTCACCCTGAATCCGAAGTCTAGCTTGTGTTCTCAGACTTCCGTCCTCACTCTCCTGGCCCCGAAGCCCTCAAGTTTGGCAATTCCGGACCGACAATGAGGCACTCTGCCTGCCCTCTAGAAAAAATATATTGCCTAATGAGCAGCCCAGGCAGCTTAAATGAGGATAAACCTACACGGCACTGGAATGTACCCAAATTATATAGTCTAACCTGGGCACTAATGCACTGTCTGACACAACCTGAGCCCGGACCTGCTGACCAACACCCAGACAGCTGACCGCACGCTGAGCACATCAGACCCGCCATGGCCTTAGGTCATCATCTCTTCCCTACCTCAGTTTTCAGGCTTCAGAACCTAGACCTTATCTCCAATCACTGCCCACGGGTGACTGTGATGCAGAAATCAGAACTCTTCCTGACCCATGGTAAGAAACCTTGTGGTTGGCATGTTGTCCAACGTTCAGTGTAGGAGAAACCAGCATTCACCCTGAGGCCCCGCCCATTCTTGAGTGCGACGAGAGCATAAACACGCATTGTGACCTCAGCGTGAGTCCTGTCCTCTAGTAAGTCCTCTCAGTGGCTGGACCATTAGATGTCATAATGGGCTTGACATGTCCCTAGTCCCCAATTTTTAACCAGATTTCTGGTTGTCCAGTCGCCCCACCCCAGGGCTCTACTATGGAATCCCTCATTTGGTGGGACATCTGAGGTTGAAAAACAAAATGAAACAAATCGACAACAACAAAAAAACGGACTTCTTCCATCCCCAGAATGACCCCAAACTCTTTGGACGGGACCGAACCCCCAGAGAGTAAGACTCGTCCATTTCCCATGAAGTCACCCGGCAATTTCACGACCATGAGTGACACGATATCCAGAGACAAAACCTTGAGCAAGAGCCTCACACTCGCCCTTTTTTCATATCCCGAAGTGTTCTCCTCATGGTCTGTAGATCAGTCCTGCCATACCTATGACCCAAAACATAAGCCGAGTTTGTGTTTTCAGACAACTGTCCAAACAGCTCTGGCCTACACACCTTACAGGCTCAGGGCCCTGGAGCCAAACCTGAGGACTGTACTTGGCCTCTCCAAGGGAATTGTATGTGCCCATTCCAATGGCCACAACCCTACTAGTAGGATAACCTCCAAAGTCCCTGAGGCCATCCCAATAGTTGTGGCTTCCCAGGACAAACAGGGGCAATCTGAGCCCATCTGAGCACCTACCTGCACTCAGACCCGTAGACTGATGTCCCCAGAGGTAAAAAGGAACGAACAGGCCCCTAGGCACTAATCGGATCCATTGCTTTGGTTTCCAGGCATCTCTCCTCAGAGGCCTGGATTTCAATACCAGCATATGGCTGTTTCTTGACTCACCCATCAGAACAAATCTCATCTACACATGGGAAACATGCACGTTGGAGCTGTGTCAAAGCCTCTGTTTAGGAGAACCCTTCAGGGCCCCAGGGCCACCGCTTCATTCCAAGGTCTCCATAGACACAAAAACATATTAGGACACATCCACAGGAGAGTCCATTTCAACTCAGCCTCCTCGGTTGCCCCCCACATCCAGCAGATCTAACCTGTCTTGTTGCTTGGAGACCATTGGAATGCGAGGTGGGCTATCCAGCCATCCATCCTTAGAACCCTGCTCGGAATCGTTGGCCTGGAGCCAACCAACAGGTCTCAATTGTCCTGCATTAGAATCTTTGCAGTTTGGAGCTTCTCACAACTCCCATCGTGGGAAAACCCCCATGTCCTCGTGATCCAACCCCCTTCAAGAAAGGGCCATCAGGGCAGAAAGTCCAACCTGAGCGATCGTCTGATCCTTGCCCTGACTTCAGATGCACGAGATCTCGATTGAGGTCTGTAGATTGTGCCTGCCATATCCTCACCCAGAAACCTAGGCCTAGCTTGGGTTCTCAGACTCCGTCCTCAGACTACTGGCCCACAAGCCCTCCAGTTGGGCAATCCAGAACTACAATGCCGCACTCTGCCTGCCCTACAGAAGTAAAACATTGCCCTCAGGGCTACCCCGAAACCGCAAATGAGGATCAACCTGCACGCCATTCGGCTGTACCCCAAACATATAGGCTGACCTGGGCACTATTTCCCCTTCTGACCCAGCCTGAGCCTGGACCTCCTGGTCCCACCCAGACAGCTGGCCGCACACTGAGCACATCGGACCCGCCATGGCCTTAGGTCGTCATCTCTTCCCAACTGCGGGTTTCAGGCTCCAGAACCTAGACCTTATCTCCAACCACTGCCCAGGGTTGAAAATGATGCAGAAATCAGAACTCTTTACCCATGGCAAGAAACCTTGTGGTTGGCATGTTGTCCAACGTTCAGTGTAGTTGAAACAAGCGTGGCCCATGAGGCCCAGCCCATGCTTGCGGGCCACATTGCTCACAAACACACATTGTGACCCTCAGCCTGAGCCCAGTCCTCAGGTAAGGACTCTCAGGGCCTATATGAAGAGACAGCATATTGGGCTTGCCATGCCCCTAGGCCCCAATTTTTAACCATAGTTCGGGTTGTCCCTTCACTCTTCCCCAGGGCTCTGCTTTGGAATTCCTCTTTTGGTGGGACACCTGAGGTAACAAACCTGAAAGGAGTCCTCCCATCCCACAGATGGACGAAAAACAATTGGGATCGGGTCAAATCCACAGAGAGGAAGATTCGTCCATGGCCCATGAGACCTCCCCAACATTCAACGGCCATGGCTGAAACAAAAGTCAGAGACAAAAGCCTGAGCAAGCGCCTCAGACTCGCTCATTCTTCATATCCTGAAGAGTTCTTCTCATGGTTTGTAGATCGGGCGTGCCATACCTACGTCCCCAAACTTAAGCTGAGTTTGTGTTTTCAGTCTTCTGTCCTCAAAGCCCTGGGCCACACTCCCTCCAGGCTGGGGCCCCTGGAGCCACACATTACGACTGCCCCCACCCAATCCATGGGAATTCTGCCCGTTCCATTGTCAAAAATCGTACAAATTAGGAGAACCCTCCAAAGTCCCTGAGGCCATCCCAATAGTGTAGGTCGCCCGGGACAAAAAAGGGCGGTTGATACCGGCTGAGCATCTACCTCCACTCATCTACCTCCACTCATACCAAGAAGATTGAACCAGAAAGGACCCGAGGCCATTATCGGATCCATTGCTTTGGTTTACAGGCATGTCTCCTCAAAAGCCTGGATTCCAATAACAGCAGAGGGGATTTCCTGAGGCACCCATCAGAACAAATCTCGTCTCCACAAGGAAACTTGTGCATGGGAGCTAAGCCAAAGCTTAGGAGAATACTTCAGGGTCCCGGTGCCACCTCCCCATTCCAAGGCCCTCATGGACACAAACACACGTTAGGACCCATCCTCTGGAAAGTGCATTTCAACTCAGCCACCCCTGTTGCTCCCGCAGATCCATTAGATCTAAACTGTCTTGTTGCTAGGAGACAATTGGAAGGTGAGGCGGACTTCCCAGGCATCCATCCTCGAACGGTGCTCTGGAGTCATTCCATATGGGATGTCCTGGAGCTGTCAAACAGGTCTCAATTGTCCCGCAGAAGGAATCCTTGAAGGGGGCATCCCACATCTCCCAACGTGGAAAACCTCCATGGCCTCGAGATTCCGCGCCCTTCATGAAGGGGCCGTCATGCACAGAAACTCCAACCTGAGCCAACGTCGGATCCTCGCCCTGACTTCAGATGCATGAGATATTGGTTCAGATCTGCAGGGGGTACCTGCCGTGCCCTCACCCTGAATCCGAAGTCTAGCTTGTGTTCTCAGACTTCCGTCCTCACTCTCCTGGCCCCGAAGCCCTCAAGTTTGGCAATTCCGGACCGACAATGAGGCACTCTGCCTGCCCTCTAGAAAAAATATATTGCCTAATGAGCAGCCCAGGCAGCTTAAATGAGGATAAACCTACACGGCACTCGAATGTACCCAAATTATATAGTCTATCCTGGGCACTAATGCACTGTCTGACACAACCTGAGCCCGGACCTGCTGACCAACACCCAGACAGCTGACCGCACGCTGAGCACATCAGACCCGCCATGGCCTCAGGTCATCATCTCTTCCCTACCTCAGTTTTCAGGCTTCAGAACCTAGACCTTATCTCCAATCACTGCCCACGGGTGACTGTGATGCAGAAATCAGAACTCTTCCTGACCCATGGTAAGAAACCTTGTGGTTGGCATGTTGTCCAACGTTCAGTGTAGGAGAAACCAGCATTCACCCTGAGGCCCCGCCCATTCTTGAGTGCGACGAGAGCATAAACACGCATTGTGACCTCAGCGTGAGTCCTGTCCTCTAGTAAGTCCTCTCAGTGGCTGGACCATTAGATGTCATAATGGGCTTGACATGTCCCTAGTCCCCAATTTTTAACCAGATTTCTGGTTGTCCAGTCGCCCCACCCCAGGGCTCTACTATGGAATCCCTCATTTGGTGCGACATCTGAGGTTGAAAAACAAAATGAAACAAATCGACAACAACAAAAAAACGGACTTCTTCCATCCCCAGAATGACCGCAAACTCTTTGGACGGGACCGAACCCCCAGAGAGTAAGACTCGTCCATTTCCCATGAAGTCACCCGGCAATTTCACGACCATGAGTGACACGATATCCAGAGACAAAAACTTGAGCAAGAGCCTCACACTCGCCCTTTTTTCATATCCCGAAGTGTTCTCCTCATGGTCTGTAGATCAGTCCTGCCATACCTATGACCCAAAACATAAGCCGAGTTTGTGTTTTCAGACAACTGTCCAAACAGCTCTGGCCTACACACCCTACAGGCTCAGGGCCCTGGAGCCAAACCTGAGGACTGTACTTGCCCTCTCCAAGGGAATTGTATGTGCCCATTCCAATGGCCACAACCCTACTAGTAGGATAACCTCCAAAGTCCCTGAGGCCATCCCAATAGTTGTGGCTTCCCAGGACAAACGGGGGCAATCTGAGCCCATCTGAGCACCTACCTGCACTCAGACCCGTAGACTGATGTCCCCAGAGGTAAAAAGGAACGAACAGGCCCCTAGGCACTAATCGGATCCATTGCTTTGGTTTCCAGGCATCTCTCCTCAGAGGCCTGGATTTCAATACCAGCATATGGCTGTTTCTTGACTCACCCATCAGAACAAATCTCATCTACACATGGGAAACATGCACGTTGGAGCTGTGTCAAAGCCTCTGTTTAGGAGAACCCTTCAGGGCCCCAGGGCCACCGCTTCATTCCAAGGTCTCCATAGACACAAAAACATATTAGGACACATCCACAGGAGAGTCCATTTCAACTCATCCTCCTCGGTTGCCCCCCACATCCAGCAGATCTAACCTGTCTTGTTGCTTGGAGACCATTGGAATGCGAGGTGGGCTATCCAGCCATCCATCCTTAGAACCCTGCTCGGAATCGTTGGCCTGGAGCCAACCAACAGGTCTCAATTGTCCTGCATTAGAATCTTTGCAGTTTGGAGCTTCTCACAACTCCCATCGTGGGAAAACCCCCATGTCCTCGTGATCCAACCCCCTTCAAGAAAGGGCCATCAGGGCAGAAAGTCCAACCTGAGCGATCGTCTGATCCTTGCCCTGACTTCAGATGCACGAGATCTCGATTGAGGTCTGTAGATTGTGCCTGCTATATCCTCACCCAGAAACCTAGGCCTAGCTTGGGTTCTCAGACTCCGTCCTCAGACTACTGGCCCACAACCCCTCCAGTTGGGCAATCCAGAACTACAATGCCGCACTCTGCCTGCCCTACAGAAGTAAAACATTGCCCTCAGGGCTACCCCGAAACCGCAAATGAGGATCAACCTGCACGCCATTCGGCTGTACCCCAAACATATAGGCTGACCTGGGCACTATTTCCCCTTCTGACCCAGCCTGAGCATGGACCTCCTGGTCCCAACCAGACAGCTGGCCGCACACTGAGCACATCGGACCCGCCATGGCCTTAGGTCGTCATCTCTTCCCAACTGCGGGTTTCAGGCTCCAGAACCTAGACCTTATCTCCAACCACTGCCCAGGGTTGAAAATGATGCAGAAATCAGAACTCTTTCCCCATGGCAAAAAACCTTGTGCTTGGCATGTTGTCCAACGTTCAGTGTAGTTGAAACAAGCGTGGCCCATGAGGCCCAGCCCATGCTTGCGGGCCACATTGGTCACAAACACACATTGTGACCCTCAGCCTGAGCCCAGTCCTCAGGTAAGGACTCTCAGGGCCTATATGAAGAGACAACATATTGGGCTTGCCATGCCCCTAGGCCGCAATTTTTAACCATATTTCGGGTTGTCCCTTCACTCTTCCCCAGGGCTCTGCTTTGGAATTCCTCTTTTGGTGGGACACCTGAGGTAACAAACCTGAAAGGAGTCCTCCCATCCCACAGATGGACGAAAAACAATTGGGATCGGGCCAAATCCACAGAGAGGAAGATTCGTCCATGGCCCATGAGACCTCCCCAACATTCAACGGCCATGGCTGAAACAAAAGTCAGAGACAAAAGCCTGAGCAAGCGCCTCAGACTCGCTCATTCTTCATATCCTGAAGAGTTCTTCTCATGGTTTGTAGATCGGGCGTGCCATACCTACGTCCCCAAACTTAAGCTGAGTTTGTGTTTTCAGTCTTCTGTCCTCAAAGCCCTGGGCCACACTCCCTCCAGGCTGGGGCCCCTGGAGCCACACATTACGACTGCCCCCACCCAATCATGGGAATTCTGCCCATTCCATTGTCAAAAATCGTACAAATTAGGAGAACCCTCCAAAGTCCCTGAAGCCATCCCAATAGTGTAGGTCGCCCGGGACAAAAAAGGGCGGTTGATACCGGCTGAGCATCTACCCCCACTCATCTACCTCCACTCATACCAAGAAGATTGAACCAGACAGGACCCGAGGCCATTATCGGATCCATTGCTTTGGTTTACAGGCATGTCTCCTCAAAAGCATGGATTCCAATACCAGCAGAGGGGATTTCCTGAGGCACCCATCAGAACAAATCTCGTCTCCACAAGGAAACTTGTGCATGGGAGCTAAGCCAAAGCTAAGGAGAATACTTCAGGGTCCCGGTGCCACCTCCCCATTCCAAGGCCCTCATGGACACAAACACACGTTAGGACCCATCCTCTGGAAAGTGCATTTCAACTCAGCCACCCCGGTTGCTCCCGCAGATCCAATAGATCTAATCTGTCTTGTTGCTAGGAGACAATTGGAAGGTGAGGCGGACTTCCCAGGCATCCATCCTCGAACGGTGCTCTGGAGTCATTCCATATGGGATGTCCTGGAGCTGTCCAACAGGTCTCAATTGTCCCGCAGTAGGAATCCTTGAAGGGGGCATCCCACATCTCCCAACGTGGAAAACCTCCATGGCCTCGAGATTCCGCGCCCTTCATGAAGGGGCCGTCATGCACAGAAACTCCAACCTGAGCCAACGTCGGATCCTCGCCCTGACTTCAGATGCATGAGATATTGGTTCAGATCTGCAGGGGGTACCTGCCGTGCCCTCACCCTGAATCCGAAGTCTAGCTTGTGTTCTCAGACTTCCGTCCTCACTCTCCTGGCCCCGAAGCCCTCAAGTTTGGCAATTCCGGAACGACAATGAAGCACTCTGCCTGCCCTCTAGAAAAAATATATTGCCTAATGAGCAGCCCAGGCAGCTTAAATGAGGATAAACCTACACGGCACTCGAATGTACCCAAATTATATAGTCTAACCTGGGCACTAATGCACTGTCTGACACAACCTGAGCCCGGACCTGCTGACCAACACCCAGACAGCTGACCGCACGCTGAGCACATCAGACCCGCCATGGCCTCAGGTCATCATCTCTTCCCTACCTCAGTTTTCAGGCTTCAGAACCTAGACCTTATCTCCAATCACTGCCCACGGGTGACTGTGATGCAGAAATCAGAACTCTTCCTGACCCATGGCAAGAAACCTTGTGGTTGGCATGTTGTCCAACGTTCAGTGAAGGAGAAACCAGCATTCACCCTGAGGCCCCGCCCATTCTTGAGTGCGACGAGAGCATAAACACGCATTGTGACCTCAGCGTGAGTCCTGTCCTCTAGTAAGTACTCTCAGTGGCTGGACCATTAGATGTCATAATGGGCTTGACATGTCCCTAGTCCCCAATTTTTAACCAGATTTCTGGTTGTCCAGTCGCCCCACCCCAGGGCTCTACTATGGAATCCCTCATTTGGTGCGACATCTGAGGTTGAAAAACAAAATGAAACAAATCGACAACAACAAAAAAACGGACTTCTTCCATCCCCAGAATGACCGCAAACTCTTTGGACGGGACCGAACCCCCAGAGAGTAAGACTCGTCCATTTCCCATGAAGTCACCCGGCAATTTCACGACCATGAGTGACACGATATCCAGAGACAAAAACTTGAGCAAGAGCCTCACACTCGCCCTTTTTTCATATCCCGAAGTGTTCTCCTCATGGTCTGTAGATCAGTCCTGCCATACCTATGACCCAAAACATAAGCCGAGTTTGTGTTTTCAGACAACTGTCCAAACAGCTCTGGCCTACACACCCTACAGGCTCAGGGCCCTGGAGCCAAACCTGAGGACTGTACTTGCCCTCTCCAAGGGAATTGTATGTGCCCATTCCAATGGCCACAACCCTACTAGTAGGATAACCTCCAAAGTCCCTGAGGCCATCCCAATAGTTGTGGCTTCCCAGGACAAACAGGGGCAATCTGAGCCCATCTGAGCACCTACCTGCACTCAGTCCCGTAGACTGATGTCCCCAGAGGTAAAAAGGAACGAACAGGCCCCTAGGCACTAATCGGATCCATTGCTTTGGTTTCCAGGCATCTCTCCTCAGAGGCCTGGATTTCAATACCAGCATATGGCTGTTTCTTGACTCACCCATCAGAACAAATCTCATCTACACATGGGAAACATGCACGTTGGAGCTGTGTCAAAGCCTCTGTTTAGGAGAACCCTTCAGGGCCCCAGGGCCACCGCTTCATTCCAAGGTCTCCATAGACACAAAAACATATTAGGACACATCCACAGGAGAGTCCATTTCAACTCAGCCTCCTCGGTTGCCCCCCACATCCAGCAGATCTAACCTGTCTTGTTGCTTGGAGACCATTGGAATGCGAGGTGGGCTATCCAGCCATCCATCCTTAGAACCCTGCTCGGAATCGTTGGCCTGGAGCCAACCAACAGGTCTCAATTGTCCTGCATTAGAATCTTTGCAGTTTGGAGCTTCTCACAACTCCCATCGTGGGAAAACCCCCATGTCCTCGTGATCCAACCCCCTTCAAGAAAGGGCAATCAGGGAAGAAAGTCCAACCTGAGCGATCGTCTGATCCTTGCCCTGACTTCAGATGCACGAGATCTCGATTGAGGTCTGTAGATTGTGCCTGCTATATCCTCACCCAGAAACCTAGGCCTAGCTTGGGTTCTCAGACTCCGTCCTCAGACTACTGGCCCACAAGCCCTCCAGTTGGGCAATCCAGAACTACAATGCCGCACTCTGCCTGCCCTACAGAAGTAAAACATTGCCCTCAGGGCTACCCCGAAACCGCAAATGAGGATCAATCTGCACGCCATTCGGCTGTACCCCAAACATATAGGCTGACCTGGGCACTATTTCCCCTTCTGACCCAGCCTGAGCCTGGACCTCCTGGTCCCACCCAGACAGCTGGCCGCACACTGAGCACATCGGACCCGCCATGGCCTTAGGTCGTCATCTCTTCCCAACTGCGGTTTTCAGGCTCCAGAACCTAGACCTTATCTCCAACCACTGCCCAGGGTTGAAAATGATGCAGAAATCAGAACTCTTTACCCATGGCAAGAAACCTTGTGGTTGGCATGTTGTCCAACGTTCAGTGTAGTTGAAACAAGCGTGGCCCATGAGGCCCAGCCCATGCTTGCGGCCACATTGGTCACAAACACACATTGTGACCCTCAGCCTGAGCACAGTCCTCAGGTAAGGCCTCTCAGGGCCTATATGAAGAGACAACATATTGGGCTTGCCATGCCCCTAGGCCGCAATTTTTAACCATAGTTCGGGTTGTCCCTTCACTCTTCCCCAGGGCTCTGCTTTGGAATTCCTCTTTTGGTGGGACACCTGAGGTAACAAACCTGAAAGGAGTCCTCCCATCCCACAGATGGACGAAAAACAATTGGGATCGGGCCAAATCCACAGAGAGGAAGATTCGTCCATGGCCCATGAGACCTCCCCAACATTCAACGGCCATGGCTGAAACAAAAGTCAGAGACAAAAGCCTGAGCAAGCGCCTCAGACTCGCTCATTCTTCATATCCTGAAGAGTTCTTCTCATGGTTTGTAGATCGGGCGTGCCATACCTACGTCCCCAAACTTAAGCTGAGTTTGTGTTTTCAGTCTTCTGTCCTCAAAGTCCTGGGCCACACTCCCTCCAAGCTGGGGCCCCTGGAGCCACACATTAGGACTGCCCCCACCCAATCATGGGAATTCTGCCCATTCCATTGTCAAAAATCGTACAAATTAGGAGAACCCTCCAAAGTCCCTGAGGCCATCCCAATAGTGTAGGTCGCCCGGGACAAAAAAGGGCGGTTGATACCGGCTGAGCATCTACCCCCACTCATCTACCTCCACTCATACCAAGAAGATTGAACCAGACAGGACCCGAGGCCATTATCGGATCCATTGCTTTGGTTTACAGGCATGTCTCCTCAAAAGCCTGGATTCCAATACCAGCAGAGGGGATTTCCTGAGGGACCCATCAGAACAAATCTCGTCTCCACAAGGAAACTTGTGCATGGGAGCTAAGCCAAAGCTAAGGAGAATACTTCAGGGTCCCGGTGCCACCTCCCCATTCCAAGGCCCTCATGGACACAAACACACGTTAGGACCCATCAACTGGAAAGTGCATTTCAACTCAGCCACCCCGGTTGCTCCCGCAGATCCAATAGATCTAATCTGTCTTGTTGCTAGGAGACAATTGGAAGGCGAGGCGGACTTCCCAGGCATCCATCCTCGAAAGGTGCTCTGGAGTCATTCCATATGGGATGTCCTGGAGCTGTCCAACAGGTCTCAATTGTCCCGCAGAAGGAATCCTTGAAGGGGGCATCCCACATCTCCCAACGTGGAAAACCTCCATGGCCTCGAGATTCCGCTCCCTTCATGAAGGGGCCGTCATGCACAGAAACTCCAACCTGAGCCAACGTCGGATCCTCGCCCTGACTTCAGATGCATGAGATATTGGTTCAGATCTGCAGGGGGTACCTGCCGTGCCCTCACCCTGAATCCGAAGTCTAGCTTGTGTTCTCAGACTTCCGTCCTCACTCTCCTGGCCCCGAAGCCCTCAAGTTTGGCAATTCCGGAACGACAATGAAGCTCTCTGCCTGCCCTCTGAAAAAATATATTGCCTAATGAGCAGCCCAGGCAGCTTAAATGAGGATAAACCTACACGTCACTCGAACGTACCCAAATTATATAGTCTAACCTGGGCACTAATGCACTGTCTGACACAACCTGAGCCCAGACCTGCTGACCAACACCCAGACAGCTGACCGCAGGTTGAGCACATCAGAACTGCCATGGCCTTAAGTCATCATCTTCTCCCTACCTCAGTTTTCAGGCTTCAGAACCTAGACCTTATCTCCAATCACTGCCCACGGGTGACTGTGATGCAGAAATCAGAACTCTTCCTGACCCATGGCAAGAAACCTTGTGGTTGGCATGTTGTCCAACGTTCAGTGTAGGAGAAACTAGCCTTCACACTGAGGCCCCGCCCATTCTTGCATGCGACGAGAGCATAAACACGCATTGTGACCTCAGCGTGAGTCCTGTCTCTAGTAAGTCCTCTCAGTGGCTGGACCATTAGATGTCATAATGGCCTTGACATGTCCCTAGTCCCCAAATTTAACCAGATTTCTGGTTGTCCAGTCGCCCCACCCCAGGGCTATACTCTGAAATCCCTCATTTGGTGGGACATCTGAGGTTGAAAAACAAAATGAAACAAATCGACAACAACAAAAAACGGACTACTTACATCCCCAGAATGACCCCAAACTCTTTGGACGGGACCGAACCCGCAGAGAGTAAGACTCGTCCATTTCCCATGAAGTCACCCGGGAATTTCACGACCATGAGTGACACCATATCCAGAGACAAAAACTTGAGCAAGAGCCTCACACTCGCCCTTTTTCCATATCCCGAAGTGTTCTCCTCATGGTCTGTAGATCAGTCCTGCCATACCTATGACCCAAAACATAAGCCGAGTTTGTGTTTTCAGACAACTGTCCAAACAGCTCTGGCCTACACACCCTACAGGCTCAGGGCCCTGGAGCCAAACCTGAGGACTGTACTTGCCCTCTCCAAGGGAATTGTATGTGCCCATTCCAATGGCCTCAACCCTACTAGTAGGATAACCTCCAAAGTCCCTGAGGCCATCCCAATAGTTGTGGCTTCCCAGGACAAACAGGGGCAATCTGAGCCCATCTGAGCACCTACCTGCACTCAGACCCGTAGACTGATGTCCCCAGAGGTAAAAAGGAACGAACAGGCCCCTAGGCACTAATCGGATCCATTGCTTTGGTTTCCAGGCATCTCTCCTCAGAGGCCTGGATTTCAATACCAGCATATGGCTGTTTCTTGACTCACCCATCAGAACAAATCTCATCTACACATGGGAAACATGCACGTTGGAGCTGTGTCAAAGCCTCTGTTTAGGAGAACCCTTCAAGGCCCCAGGGCCACCGCTTCATTCCAAGGTCTCCATAGACACAAAAACATATTAGGACACATCCACAGGAGAGTCCATTTCAACTCAGCCTCCTCGGTGCCCCCCACATCCAGCAGATCTAACCTGTCTTGTTGCTTGGAGACCATTGGAATGCGAGGTGGGCTACCCAGCCATCCATCCTTAGAACCCTGCTCGGAATCGTTGGCCTGGAGCCAACCAACGGGTCTCAATCGTCCTGCATTAGAATCTTTGCAGTTTGGAGCTTCTCACAACTCCCATCGTGGGAAAACCCCCATGTCCTCGTGATCCAACCCCCTTCAAGAAAGGGCCATCAGGGCAGAAAGTCCAACCTGAGCGATCGTCTGATCCTTGCCCTGACTTCAGATGCACGAGAACTCGATTGAGGTCTGTAGATTGTGCCTGCCATATCCTCACCCAGACACCTAGGCCTAGCTTGGGTTCTCAGACTCTGTCCTCAGACTACTGGCCCACAAGCCCTCCAGTTTGGCAATCCAGAACTACAATGCCGCACTCTGCCTGCCCTACAGAAGTAAAACATTGCCCTCAGGGCTACCCCGAAACCGCAAATGAATATCAACCTGCACGCCATTCGGCTGTACCCCAAACATATAGGCTGACCTGGGCACTATTTCCCCTTCTGACCCAGCCTGAGCATGGACCTCCTGGTCCCACCCAGACAGCTGGCCGCACACTGAGCACATCGGACCCGCCATGGCCTTAGTCGTCATCTCTTCCCAACTGCGGTTTTCAGGCTCCAGAACCTAGACCTTATCTCCAACCACTGCCCAGGGTTGAAAATGATGCAGAAATCAGAACTCTTTCCCCATGGCAAGAAACGTGCTTGGCATGTTGTCCAACGTTCAGTGTAATTGAAACAAGCGTGGCCCATGAGGCCCAGCCCATGCTTGCGGGCCACATTGGTCACAAACACACATTGTGACCCTCAGCCTGAGCCCAGTCCTCCGGTAAGGCCTCTCAGGGCCTATATGAAGAGACAGCATATTGGGCTTGCCATGCCCCTAGGCGCCAATTTTTAACCATAGTTCGGGTTGTCCCTTCACTCTTCCCCAGGGCTCTGCTTTGGAATTCCTCTTTTGGTGGGACACCTGAGGTAACAAACCTGAAAGGAGTCCTCCCATCCCACAGATGGACGAAAAACAATTGGGATCGGGCCAAATCCACAGAGAGGAAGATTCGTCCATGGCCCATGAGACCTCCCCAACATTCCACGGCCTTCGCTGAAACAAAATCCAGAGACAAAAGCCTTAGCAAGCGCCTCAGACTCGCTCATTCTTCATATCCTGAAGAGTTCTTCTCATGGTTTGTAGATCGGGCGTGCCATACCTACGTCCCCAAACTTAAGCTGAGTTTGGGTTTTCATCTTCTGTCCTAAAAGTCCTGGGCCACACTCCCTCCAGGCTGGGTTCCCTGGAGCCACACATTAGGACTGCCCCCACCCAATCCATGGGAATTCTGCCCATTCCATTGTCAAAAATCGTACAAATTAGGAGAACCCTCCAAAGTCCCTGAGGCCATCCCAATAGTGTAGGTCGCCCGGGACAAAAAAGGGCGGTTGATACCGGCTGAGCATCTACCTCCACTCATCTACCTCCACTCATACCAAGAAGATTGAGCCAGACAGGACCCGAGGCCATTATCGGATCCATTGCTTTGGTTTACAGGCATGTCTCCTCAAAAGCCTGGATTCCAATACCAGCAGAGGGGATTTCCTGAGGCACCCATCAGAACAAATCTCGTCTCCACAAGGAAACTTGTGCATGGGAGCTATGGCAAAGCTTAGGAGAATACTTCAGGGTCCCGGTGCCACCTCCCCATACCAAGGCCCTCATGGACACAAACACACGTTAGGACCCATCCTCTGAAAAGTGCATTTCAACTCAGCCACCCCGGTTGCTCCCGCAGATCCATCAGATCTAAACTGTCTTGTTGCTAGGAGACAATTGGAAGCGAGGCGGAATTCCCAGGCATCCATCCTGGAACGGTGCTCTGGAGTCATTCCGTATGGGATGTCCTGGAGCTTTCCAACAGGTCTCAATTGTCCCGCAGAAGGAATCCTTGAAGGGGGCATCCCACATCTCCCAACGTGGAAAACCTCCATGGCCTCGAGATTCCGCTCCCTTCATGAAGGGGCCGTCATGCACAGAAACTCCAACCTGAGCCAACGTCGGATACTCGCCCTGAATTCAGATGCATGAGATGTTGGTTCAGATCTGCAGGGGGTACCTGCCGTGCCCTCACCCTGAATCCGAAGTCTAGCTTGTGTTCTCAGACTTCCGTCCTCACTCTCCTGGCCCCGAAGCCCTCAAGTTTGGCAATTCCGGACCGACAATGAAGCGCTCTGCCTGCCCTCTAGAAAAAATATATTGCCTAATGAGCAGCCCAGGCAGCTTAAATGAGGATAAACCTACACGGCACTCGAATGTACCCAAATTATATAGTCTAACCTGGGCTCTAATGCACTGTCTGACACAACCTGAGCCCAGACCTGCTGACCAACACCCAGACAGCTGACCGCAGGTTGAGCACATCAGAACCGCCATGGCCTTAAGTCATCATCTTCTCCCTACCTCAGTTTTCAGGCTTCAGAACCTAGACCTTATCTCCAATCACTGCCCACGGGTGACTGTGATGCAGAAATCAGAACTCTTCCTGACCCATGGCAAGAAACCTTGTGGTTGGCATGTTGTCCAACGTTCAGTGTAGGAGAAACTAGCCTTCACACTGAGGCCCCGCCCATTCTTGCGTGCGACGAGAGCATAAACACGCATTGTGACCTCAGCGTGAGTCCTGTCCTCTAGTAAGTCCTCTCAGTGGCTGGACCATTAGATGTCATAATGGCCTTGACATGTCCCTAGTCCCCAAATTTAACCAGATTTCTGGTTGTCCAGTCGCCCCACCCAAGGGCTCTACTTTGAAATCCCTCATTTGGTGGGACATCTGAGGTTGAAACACAAAATGAAAAAAATCGACAACAACAAAAAACGGACTTCTTACATCCCCAGAATGACCCCAAACTCTTTGGACGGGACCGAATCCCCAGAGAGTAAGACTCGTCCATTTCCCATGAAGTCACCCGGCAATTTCACGACCATGAGTGACACGATATCCAGAGACAAAAACTTGAGCAAGAGCCTCACACTCGCCCTTTTTTCATATCCCGAAGTGTTCTCCTCATGGTCTGTAGATCAGTCCTGCCATACCTATGACCCAAAACATAAGCCGAGTTTGTGTTTTCAGAAAACTGTCCAAACAGCTCTGGCATACACACCCTACAGGCTCAGGGCCCTGGAGCCAAACCTGAGGACTGTACTTGCCCTCTCCAAGGGAATTGTATGTGCCCATTCCAATGGCCACAACCCTACTAGTAGGATAACCTCCAAAGTCCCTGAGGCCATCCCAATAGTTGTGGCTTCCCAGGACAAACAGGGGCAATCTGAACCCATCTGAGCACCTACCTGCACTCAGACCCGTAGACTGATGTCCCCAGAGGTAAAAAGGAACGAACAGGCCCCTAGGCACTAATCGGATCCATTGCTTTGGTTTCCAGGCATCTCTCCTCAGAGGCCTGGATTTCAATACCAGCATATGGCTGTTTCTTGACTCACCCATCAGAACAAATCTCATCTACACATGGGAAACATGCACGTTGGAGCTGTGTCAAAGCCTCTGTTTAGGAGAACCCTTCAGGGCCCCAGGGCCACCGCTTCATTCCAAGGTCTCCATAGACACAAAAACATATTAGGACACATCCACAGGAGAGTCCATTTCAACTCAGCCTCCTCGGTTGCCCCCCACATCCAGCAGATCTAACCTGTCTTGTTGCTTGGAGACCATTGGAATGCGAGGTGGGCTACCCAGCCATCCATCCTTAGAACCCTGCTCGGAATCGTTGGCCTGGAGCCAACCAACAGGTCTCAATTGTCCTGCAGAAGAATCTTTGCAGTTTGGAGCTTCTCACAACTCCCATCGTGGGAAAACCCCCATGTCCTCGTGATCCAACCCCCTTCAAGAAAGGGCCATCAGGGCAGAAAGTCCAACCTGAGCGATCGTCTGATCCTTGCCCTGACTTTAGATGCACGAGATCTCGATTGAGGTCTGTAGATTGTGCCTGCCATATCCTCACCCAGAAACCTAGGCCTAGCTTGGGTTCTCAGACTCCGTCCTCAGACTACTGGCCCACAAGCCCTCCATTTTGGCAATCCAGAACTACAATGCCGCACTCTGCCTGCCCTACAGAAGTAAAACATTGCCCTCAGGGTTACCCCGAAACCGCAAATGAGGATCAACCTGCACGCCATTCGACTGTACCCCAAACATATAGGCTGACCTGGGCACTATTTCCCCTTCTGACCCAGCCTGAGCATGGACCTCCTGGACCCACCCAGACAGCTGGCCGCACACTGAGCACATCGGACCCGCCATGGCCTTAGGTCGTCATCTCTTCCCAACTGCGGTTTTCAGGCTCCAGAACCTAGACCTTATCTCCAACCACTGCCCAGGGTTGAAAATGATGCAGAAATCAGAACTCTTTCCCCATGGCAAGAAACCTTGTGGTTGGCATGTTGTCCAACGTTCAGTGTAGTTGAAACAAGCGTGGCCCATGAGGCCCAGCCCATGCTTGCGGGCCACATTGGTCACAAACACACATTGTGACCCTCAGCCTGAGCCCAGTCCTCAGGTAAGGCCTCTCAGGGCCTATATGAAGAGACAGCATATTGGGCTTGCCATGCCCCTAGGCCCCAATATTTAACCATAGTTCGGGTTTTCCCTTCACTCTTCCCCAGGGCTCTGCTTTGGAATTCCTCTTTTGGTGGGACACCTGAGGTAACAAACCTGAAAGGAGTCCTCCCATCCCACAGATTGACGAAAAACAATTGGGATCGGGCCAAATCCACAGAGAGGAAGATTCGTCCATGGCCCATGAGACCTCCCCAACATTCCACGGCCATCGCTGACACAAAAGTCAGAGACAAAAGTCTGAGCAAGCGCCTCATACTCGCTCATTCTTCATATCCTGAAGAGTTCTTCTCATGGTTTGCAGATCGGGCATGCCATACCTACGTCCCCCAACTTAAGCTGAGTTTGTGTTTTCAGTCTTCTGTCCTCAAAGTCCTGGGCCACACTCCCTCCAGGCTGGGGCCCCTGGAGCCACACATTAGGACTGCCCCCCCCAATCCATGGGAATTCTGCCCATTCCATTGTCAAAAATCGAACAAATTAGGAGAACCCTCCAAAGTCCCTGAGGCCATCCCAATAGTGTCGGTCGCCCGGGACATAAAAGGGCGGTTGATACCGGCTGAGCATCTACCTCCACTCATCTACCTCCACTCATACCAAGAAGATTGAACCAGACAGGACCCGAGGCCATTATCGGATCCATTGCTTTGGTTTACAGGCATGTCTCCTCAAAAGCCTGGATTCCAATACCAGCAGAGGGGATTTCCTGGGGCACCCATCAGAACAAATCTCGTCTCCACAAGGAAACTTGTGCATGGGAGCTAAGCCAAAGCTTAGGAGAATACTTCAGGGTCCCGGTGCCACCTCCCCATTCCAAGGCCCTCATGGACACAAACACACGTTAGGACCCATCCTCTGGAAAGTGCATTTCAACTCAGCCACCCCGGTTGCTCCCGCAGATCCATTAGATCTAAACTGTCTTGTTGCTAGGAGACAATTGGAAGGCGAGGCGGACTTCCCAGGCATCCATCCTCGAACGGTGCTCTGGAGTCATTCCATATGGGATGTCCTGGAGCTGTCCAACAGGACTCAATTGTCCCGCAGAAGGAATCCTTGAAGGGGGCATCCCACATTTCCCAACGTGGAAAACCTCCATGGCCTCGAGATTCCGCTCCCTTCATGAAGGGGCCGTCATGCACAGAAACTCCAACCTGAGCCAACGTCGGATCCTCGCCCTGACTTCAGATGCATGAGATGTTGGTTCAGATCTGCAGGGGGTACCTGCCGTGCCCTCACCCTGAATCCGAAGTCTAGCTTGTGTTCTCAGACTTCCGTCCTCACTCTCCTGGCCCCGAAGCCCTCAAGTTTGGCAATTCCGGACCGACAATGAAGCACTCTGCCTGGCCTCTAGAAAAAATATATTGCCTAATGAGCAGCCCAGGCAGCTTAAATGAGGATAAACCTACACGGCACTCGAATGTACCCAAATTATATAGTCTAACCTGGGCACTAATGCACTGTCTGACACAACCTGAGCCCGGACCTGCTGACCAACACCCAGACAGCTGACCGCCCGCTGAGCACATCAGACCCGCCATGGCCTTAGGTCATCATCTCTTCCCTTCCTCAGTTTTCAGGCTTCAGAACCTAAACCTTATCTCCAATGACTGCCCACGGGTGACTGTGATGCAGAAATCAGAACTCTTCCTGACCCATGGCAAGAAACCTTGTGGTTGGCATGTTGTCCAACGTTCAGTGTAGGAGAAACCAGCATTCACCCTGAGGCCACACCCATTCTTGAGTGCGACGAGAGCATAAACACGCATTGTGACCTCAGCGTGAGTCCTGTCCTCTAGTAAGTCCTCTCAGTGGCTGGACCATTAGATGTCATAATGGGCTTGACATGTCCCTAGTCCCCAATTTTTAACCAGATTTCTGGTTGTCCAGTCGCCCCACCCCAGGGCTCTACTCTGGAATCCCTCATTTGGTGGGACATCTGAGGTTGAAAAACAAAATGAAACAAATCGACAACAACAAAAAAACGGACTTCTTCCATCCCCAGAATGACCCCAAACTCTTTGGACGGGACCGAACCCCCAGAGAGTAAGACTCGTCCATTTCCCATGATGTCACCCGGCAATTTCACGACCATGAGTGACACGATATCCAGAGACTAAAACTTGAGCAAGAGCCTCACACTCGCCCTTTTTTCATATCCCGAAGTGTTCTCCTCATGGTCTGTAGATCAGTCCTGCCATACCTATGACCCAAAACATAAGCCGAGTTTGTGTTTTCAGACAACTGTCCAAACAGCTCTGGCCTACACACCCTACAGGCTCAGGGCCCTGGAGCCAAACCTGAGGACTGTACTTGCCCTCTCCAAGGGAATTGTATGTGCCCATTCCAATGGCCACAACCCTACTAGTAGGATAACCTCCAAAGTCCCTGAGGCCATCCCAATAGTTGTGGCTTCCCAGGACAAACAGGGGCAATCTGAGCCCATCTGAGCACCTACCTGCACTCAGACCCGTAGACTGATGTCCCCAGAGGTAAAAAGGAACGAACAGGCCCCTAGGCACTAATCGGATCCATTGCTTTGGTTTCCAGGCATCTCTCCTCAGAGGCCTGGATTTCAACCAGCATATGGCTGTTTCTTGACTCACCCATCAGAACAAATCACATCTACACATGGGAAACATGCACGTTGGAGCTGTGTCAAAGCCTCTGTTTAGGAGACCCTTCAGGGCCCCAGGGCCACCGCTTCATTCCAAGGTCTTTATAGACACAAAAACATATTAGGACACATCCCCAGGAGAGTCCATTTCAACTCAGCCTCCTCGGTTGCCCCCCACATCCAGCAGATATAACCTGTCTTGTTGCTTGGAGACAATTGGAATGCGAGGTGGGCTACCCAGCCATCCATCCTTAGAACCCTGCTCGGAATCGTTGGCCTGGAGCCAACCAACAGGTCTCAATTGTCCTGCAGAAGAATCTTTGCAGTTTGGAGCTTCTCACTACTCCCATCGTGGGAAAACCCCCATGTCCTCTTGATCCAACCCCCTTCAAGAAAGGGCCATCAGGGCAGAAAGTCCAACCTGAGCGATCGTCTGATCCTTGCCCTGACTTCAGATGCACGAGATCTCGATTGAGGTCTGTAGATTGTGCCTGCCATATCCTCACCCAGAAACCTAGGCTTAGCTTGGGTTCTCAGACTCCGTCCTCAGACTACTGGCCCACAGGCCCTCCATTTTGGCAATCCAGAACTACAATGCCGCACTCTGCCTGCCCTACAGAAGTAAAACATTGCCCTCAGGGCTACCCCGAAACCGCAAATGAGGATCAACCTGCACGCCATTCGGCTGTACCCCAAACATATAGGTTGACCTGGGCACTATTTCCTCTTCTGACCCAGCCTGAGCCTGGAACTCCTGGTCCCACCCAGACAGCTGGCCGCACACTGAGCACATCGGACCCGCCATGGCCTTAGGTCGTCATCTCTTCCCAACTGCGGTTTTCAGGCTCCAGAACCTAGACCTTATCTCCAACCACTGCCCAGGGTTGAAAATGATGCAGAAATCAGAACTCTTTCCCCATGGCAAGACACCTTGTGTTTGGCATGTTGTCCAACGTTCAGTGTAGTTGAAACAAGCGTGGCCCATGAGGCCCAGCCCATGCTTGCGGGCCACATTGGTCACAAACACACATTGTGACCCTCAGCCTGAGCCCAGTCCTCAGGTAAGGCCTCTCAGGGCCTATATGAAGAGACAGCATATTGGGCTTGCCATGCCCCTAGGCCCCAATTTTTAACCATAGTTCGGGTTGTCCCTTCACTCTTCCCCAGGGCTCTGCTTTGGAATTCCTCTTTTGGTGGGACACCTGAGTTAACAAACCTGAAAGGAGTCCTCCCATCCCACAGATTGACGAAAAACAATTGGGATCGGGCCAAATCCACAGAGAGGAAGATTCGTCCATGGCCCATGAGACCTCCCCAACATTCCACGGCCATCGCTGAAACAAAATCCAGAGACAAAAGCATGAGCAAGCACCTCAGACTCGCTCATTCTTCATATCCTGAAGAGTTCTTCTCATGGTTTGTAGATCGGGCGTGCCATACCTACGTCCCCAAACTTAAGCTGAGTTTGGGTTTTCATCTTCTGTCCTAAAAGTCCTGGGCCACACTCCCTCCAGGCTGGGGCCCCTGGAGCCACACATTAGGACTGCCCCCACCCAATCCATGGGAATTCTGCCCATTCCATTGTCAAAAATCATACAAATTAGGAGTACCCTCCAAAGTCCCTGAGGCCATCCCAATAGTGTAGGTCGCCCGGGACAAAAAAGGGCGGTTGATACTGGCTGAGCATCTACCTCCACTCATCTACCTCCACTCATACCAAGAAGATTGAGCCAGACAGGACCCGAGGCCATTATCGGATCCATTGCTTTGGTTTACAGGCATGTCTCCTCAAAAGCCTGGATTCCAATACCAGCAGAGGGGATTTCCTGAGGCACCCATCAGAACAAATCTCGTCTCCACAAGGAAACTTGTGCATGGGAGCTATGCCAAAGCTTAGGAGAATACTTCAGTGTCCCGGTGCCACCTCCCCATACCAAGGCCCTCATGGACACAAACACACGTTAGGACCCATCCTCTGAAAAGTGCATTTCAACTCAGCCACCCCGGTTGCTCCCGCAGATCCATTAGATCTAAACTGTCTTGTTGCTAGGAGACAATTGGAAGGCGAGGCGGAATTCCCAGGCATCCATCCTGGAACGGTGCTCTGGAGTCATTCCGTATGGGATGTCCTGGAGCTGTCCAACAGGTCTCAATTGTCCCGCAGAAGGAATCCTTGAAGGGGGCATCCCACATCTCCCAACGTGGAAAACCTCCATGGCCTCGAGATTCCGCTCCCTTCATGAAGGGGCCGTCATGCACAGAAACTCCAACCTGAGCCAACGTCGGATACTCGCCCTGACTTCAGATGCATGAGATGTTGGTTCAGATCTGCAGGGGGTACCTGCCGTGCCCTCACCCTGAATCCGAAGTCTAGCTTGTGTTCTCAGACTTCCGTCCTCACTCTCCTGGCCCCGAAGCCCTCAAGTTTGGCAATTCCGGACCGACAATGAAGCGCTCTGCCTGCCCTCTAGAAAAAATATATTGCCTAATGAGCAGCCCAGGCAGCTTAAATGAGGATAAACCTACACGGCACTCGAATGTACCCAAATTATATAGTCTAACCTGGGCACTAATGCACTGTCTGACACAACCTGAGCCCAGACCTGCTGAGCAACACCCAGACAGCTGACCGCAGGTTGAGCACATCAGAACCGCCATGGCCTTAAGTCATCATCTTCTCCCTACCTCAGTTTTCAGGCTTCAGAACCTAGACCTTATCTCCAATCACTGCCCACGGGTGACTGTGATGCAGAAATCAGAACTCTTCCTGACCCATGGCAAGAAACCTTGTGGTTGGCATGTTGTCCAACGTTCAGTGTAGGAGAAACTAGCCTTCACACTGAGGCCCCGCCCATTCTTGCTTGCGACGAGAGCATAAACACGCATTGTGACCTCAGCGTGAGTCCTGTCCTCTAGTAAGTCCTCTCAGTGGCTGGACCATTAGATGTCATAATGGCCTTGACATGTCCCTAGTCCCCAAATTTAACCAGATTTCTGGTTGTCCAGTCGCCCCACCCCAGGGCTCTACTCTGAAATCCCTCAATTGGTGGGACATCTGAGGTTGAAAAACAAAATGAAACAAATCGACAACAACAAAAAACGGACTTCTTACATCCCCAGAATGACCCCAAACTCTTTGGACGGGACCGAACCCCCAGAGAGTAAGACTCGTCCATTTCCCATGAAGTCACCCGGCAATTTCACGACCATGAGTGACACGATATCCAGAGACAAAAACTTGAGCAAGAGCCTCACACTCGCCCTTTTTTCATATCCCGAAGTGTTCTCCTCATGGTCTGTAGATCAGTCCTGCCATACCTATGACCCAAAACATAAGCCGAGTTTGTGTTTTCAGAAAACTGTCCAAACAGCTCTGGCCTACACACCCTACAGGCTCAGGGCCCTGGAGCCAAACGTGAGGACTGTACTTGCCCTCTCCAAGGGAATTGTATGTGCCCATTCCAATGGCCACAACCCTACTAGTAGGATAACCTCCAAAGTCCCTGAGGCCATCCCAATAGTTGTGGCTTCCCAGGACAAACAGGGGCAATCTGAGCCCATCTGAGCACCTACCTGCACTCAGACCCGTAGACTGATGTCCCCAGAGGTAAAAAGGAACGAACAGGCCCCTAGGCACTAATCGGATCCATTGCTTTGGTTTCCAGGCATCTCTCCTCAGAGGCCTGGATTTCAATACCAGCATATGGCTGTTTCTTGACTCACCCATTAGAACAAATCTCATCTACACATGGGAAACATGCACGTTGAAGCTGTGTCAAAGCCTCTGTTTAGGAGAACCCTTCAGGGCCCCAGGGCCACCGCTTCATTCCAAGGTCTCCATAGACACAAAAACATATTAGGACACATCCACAGGAGAGTCCATTTCAACTCAGCCTCCTCGGTTACCCCCCACATCCAGCAGATCTAACCTGTCTTGTTGCTTGGAGACAATTGGAATGCGAGGTGGGCTACCCAGCCATCCATCCTTAGAACCCTGCTCGGAATCGTTGGCCTGGAGCCAACCAAGGTCTCAATTGTCCTGCAGAAGAATCTTTGCAGTTTGGAGCTTCTCACAACTCCCATCGTGGGAAAACCCCCATGTCCTCGTGATCCAACCCCCTTCAAGAAAGGGCCATCAGGGCAGAAAGTCCAACCTGAGCGATCGTCTGATCCTTGCCCTGACTTCAGATACACGAGATCTCGATTGAGGTCTGTAGATTGTGCCTGCCATATCCTCACCCAGAAACCTAGGCTTAGCTTGGGTTCTCAGACTCCGTCCTCAGACTACTGGCCCACAAGCCCTCCAGTTGGGCAATCCAGAACTACAATGCCGCACTCTGCCTGCCCTACAGAAGTAAAACATTGCCCTCAGGGCTACCCCGAAACCGCAAATGAGGATCAACCTGCACGCCATTCGGCTGTACCCCAAACATATAGGTTGACCTGGGCACTATTTCCCCTTCTGACCCAGCCTGAGCCTGGAACACCTGGTCCCACCCAGACAGCTGGCCGCACACTGAGCACATCGGACCCGCCATGGCCTTAGGTCGTCATCTCTTCCCAACTGCGGTTTTCAGGCTCCAGAACCTAGACCTTATCTCCAAACACTGCCCACGGTTGAAAATGATGCAGAAATCAGAACTCTTTCCCCATGGCAAGAAACCTTGTGGTTGGCATGTTGTCCAACGTTCAGTGTAGTTGAAACAAGCGTGGCCCATGAGGCCCAGCCCATGCTTGCAGGGCACATTGGTCACAAACACACATTGTGACCCTCAGCCTGAGCCCACTCCTCAGGTAAGGCCTCTCAGGGCCTATATGAAGAGACAGGATATTGGGCTTGCCATATCCCCTAGGCCCCAATTTTTAACCATAGTTCGGGTTGTCCCTTCACTCTTCCCCAGGGCTCTGCTTTGGAATTCCTCTTTTGGTGGGACACCTGAGGTAACAAACCTGAAAGGAGTCCTCCCATCCCACAGATTGACGAAAAATAATTGGAATCGGGCCAAATCCACAGAGAGTAAGATTCGTCCATGGCCCATGAGACCTCCCCAACATTCCACGGCCATCGCTGAAACAAAATCCAGAGACAAAAGCCTGAGCAAGCGCCTCAGACTCGCTCATTCTTCATATCCTGAAGAGTTCTTCTCATGGTTTGTAGATCGGGCGTGCCATACCTACGTCCCCAAACTTAAGCTTAGTTTGTGTTTTCAGTCTTCTGTCCTCAAAGTCCTGGGCCACACTCCCTCCAGTCTGGGGCCCCTGGAGCCACACATTAGGACTGCCCCCACCCAATCCATGGGAATTCTGCCCATTCCATTGTCAAAAATCGTTCAAATTAGGAGAACCCTCCAAAGTCCCTGAGGCCATCCCAATAGTGTAGGTCGCCCGGGACAAAAAAGGGCGGGTGATAAAGGCTGAGCATCTACCTCCACTCATCTACCTCCACTCATACCAAGAAGATTGAACCAGACAGGACCCGAGGCCATTATCGGATCCATTGCTTTGGTTTACAGGCATGTCTCCTCAAAAGCATGGATTCCAATACCAGCAGAGGGGATTTTCTGAGGCACCCATCAGAACAAATCTAGTCTCCACAAGGAAACTTGTGCATGGGAGCTATGCCAAAGCTTAGGAGAATACTTCAGGGTCCCGGTGCCACCTCCCCATTCCAAGGCCCTCATTGACACAAACACAAGTTAGGACCCATCCTCTGGAAAGTGCATTTCAACTCAGCCACCCCAGTTGCTCCCGCAGATCCTTTAGATCTAAACTGTCTTGTTGCTAGGAGACAATTGGAAGGCGAGGCGGACTTCCCAGGCATCCATCCTGGAACGGTGCATTGGAGTCATTCCATATGGGATGTCCTGGAGCTGTCCAACAGGTCTCAATTGTCCCGCAGAAGGAATCCTTGAAAGGGGCATCCCACATCTCCCAACGTGGAAAACCTCCATGGCCTCGAGATTCCGCTCCCTTCATGAAGGGGCCGTCATGCACAGAAACTCCAACCTGAGCCAACGTCGGATCCTCGCCCTGACTTCAGATGCATGAGATATTGGTTCAGATCTGCAGGGAGTACCTGCCGTGCCCTCACCCTGAATCCGAAGTCTAGCTTGTGTTCTCAGA
Organism: Mustela nivalis; assembly: GCF_964662115.1. Taxonomy (NCBI): domain Eukaryota; kingdom Metazoa; phylum Chordata; class Mammalia; order Carnivora; family Mustelidae; genus Mustela; species Mustela nivalis. The sequence continues at coordinate 232,120 of NW_028136183.1, forward strand.
CTTCCGTCCTCACTCTCCTGGCCCCGAAGCCCTCAAGTTTGGCAATTCCGGACCGACAATGAAGCACTCTGCCTGCCCTCTAGAAAAAATATATTGCCTAATGAGCAGCCCAGGAAGCTTAAATGAGGATAAACCTACACGGCACTCGAATGTACCCAAATTATATAGTCTAACCTGGGCACTAATGCACTGTCTGACACAACCTGAGCCCGGAACTGCTGACCAACACCCAGACAGCTGACCGCACGCTGAGCACATCAGACCCGCCATGGCCTTAGGTCATCATCTCTTCCCTACCTCAGTTTTCAGGCTTCAGAACCTAGACCTTATCTCCAATCACTGCCCACGGGTGACTGTGATGCAGAAATCAGAACTCTTCCTGACCCATTGCAAGAAACCTTGTGGTTGGCATGTTGTCCAACGTTCAGTGTAGGAGAAACCAGCATTCACCCTGAGGCCCCGCCCATTCTTGAGTGCGACGAGAGCATAAACACACATTGTGACCTCAGCGTGAGTCCTGTCCTCTAGTAAGTCCTCTCAGTGGCTGGACCATTAGATGTCATAATGGGCTTGACATGTCCCAAGTCCCCAATTTTTAACCAGATTTCTGGTTGTCCAGTCGCCCCACCCCAGGGCTCTACTCTGGAATCCCTCATTTGGTGGGACATCTGAGGTTGAAAAACAAAATGAAACAAATCGACAACAACAACAAAAAAACGGACTTCTTCCATCCCCAGAATGACCCCAAACTCTTTGGACGGGTGAACCCCCAGAGAATAAGTCTCGTCCATTTCCCATGAAGTCACCCGGCAATTCACGACCATGAGTGACACGATATCCAGATCAAAAACTTGAGCAAGAGCCTCACACTCGCCCTTTTTTCATATCCCGAAGTGTTCTCCTCATGGTCTGTAGATCAGTCCTGCCATACCTATGACCCAAAACATAAGCCAAGTTTGTGTTTTCAGACAACTGTCCAAACAGCTCTGGCCTACACACCCTACAGGCTCAGGGCCCTGGAGCCAAACGTGAGGACTGTACTTGCCCTCTCCAAGGGAATTGTATGTGCCCATTCCAATGGCCACAACCCTACTAGTAGGATAACCTCCAAAGTCCCTGAGGCCATCCCAATAGTTGTGGCTTCCCAGGACAAACAGGGGAAATCTGAGCCCATCTGAGCACCTACCTGCACTCAGACCCCTAGACTGATGTCCCCAGAGGTAAAAAGGAACGAACAGGCCCCTAGGCACTAATCGGATCCATTGCTTTGGATTCCAGGAAACTCTCCTCAGAGGCCTGGATTTCAATACCAGCATATGGCTGTTTCTTGACTCACCCATTAGAACAAATCTCATCTACACTTGGGAAACATGCACGTTGGAGCTGTGTCAAAGCCTCTGTTTAGGAGAACCCTTCAGGGCCCCAGTGCCACCGCTTCATTCCAAGGTCTCCATAGACACAAAAACATATTAGGACACATGCACAGGAGAGTCCATTTCAACTCAGCCTCTTCGGTTGCCCGCCACATCCAGCAGATCTAACCTGTCTTGTTGCTTGGAGACAATTGGAATGCGAGGTGGGCTACCCAGCCATCCATCCTTAGAACCCTGCTCGGAATCCTTGGCCTGGAGCCAACCAACAGGTCTCAAATGTCCTGCAGAAGAATCTTTGCAGTTTGGAGCTTCTCACAACTCCCATCGTGGGAAAACCCCCATGTCCTCGTGATCCAACCCCCTTCAAGAAAGGGCCATCAGGCAGAAAGTCCAACCTGAGCGATCGTCTGATTCTTGCCCTGACTTCAGATGCACGAGATCTCTATTGAGGTCTGTAGATTGTGCCTGCCATATCCTCACCCAGAAACCTAGGCCTAGCTTGGGTTCTCAGACTCCGTCCTCAGACTACTGGCCCACAAGCCCTCCAGTTGGGCAATCCAGAACTACAATGCCGCACTCTGCCTGCCCTACAGAAGTAAAACATTGCCCTCAGGGCTACCCCGAAACCCCAAATGAGGATCAACCTGCAGGCCATTCGGCTGTACCCCAAACATATAGGCTGACCTGGGCACTATTTCCCCTTCTGACCCAGCCTGAGCCTGGACCTCCTAGTCCCACCCAGACAGCTGGCCGCACACTGAGCGCATCGGACCCGCCATGGCCTTAGGTCGTCATCTCTTCCCAACTGCGGTTTTCAGGCTCCAGAACCTAGACCTTATCTCCAACCACTGCCCAGGGTTGAAAATGATGCAGAAATCAGAACTCTTTCCCCATGGCAAGAAACCTTGTGCTTGGCATGTTGTCCAACGTTCAGTGTAGTTGAAACAAGCGTGGCCCATGAGGCCCAGCCCATGCTTGCGGGCCACATTGGTCACAAACACACATTGTGACCCTGAGCCTGAGCCCAGTCCTCAGGTAAGGCCTCTCAGGGCCTATATGAAGAGACAGCATATTGGGCTTGCCATGCCCCTAGGCCCCAATTTTTAACCATAGTTCGGGGTGTCCCTTCACTCTTCCCCAGGGCTCTGCTTTGGAATTCCTCTTCTGGTGGGACACCAGAGGTAACAAACCTGAAAGGAGTCCTCCCATCCCACCTATTGACGAAAAACAATTGGGATCGGGCCAAATCCACAGAGAGGGAGATTCGTCCATGGCCCATGAGACCTCCCCAACATTCCACGGCCATCGCTGAAACAAAATCCAGAGACAAAAGCCTGAGCAAGCGCCTCAGACTCGCTCATTCTTCATATCCTGAAGAGTTCTTCTCATGGTTTGTAGATCGGACGTGCCTACCTACGTCCCCAAACTTAAGCTGAGTTTGTGTTTTCAGTCTTCTGTCCTCAAAGTCCTGGGCCACACTCCCTCCAGGCTGGAGCCCCTGGAGCCACACATTAGGACTGCCCCCACCCAATCCATGGGAATTCTGCCCATTCCATTGTCAAAAATCGTACAAATTAGGAGAACCCTCCAAAGTCCCTGAGGCCATCCCAATAGTGTAGGTCGCCCGGGACAAAAAAGGGCGGTTGATACCAGCTGAGCATCTACCTCCACTCATCTACCTCCACTCATACCAAGAAGATTGAACCAGACAGGACCCGAGGCCATTATCGGATCCATTGCTTTGGTTTACAGGCATGTCTCCTCAAAAGCCTGGATTCCAATACCAGCAGAGGGGATTTCCTGAGGCACCCATCAGAAAAAATCTCGTCTCCACAAGGAAACTTGTGCATGGGAGCTATGCCAAAGCTTAGGAGAATACTTCAGGGTCCCGGTGCCACCTCCCCATTCCAAGGCCCTCATGGACACAAACACACATTAGGACCCATCCTCTGGAAAGTGCATTTCAACTCAGGCACCCCGGTTGCTCCCGCAGATCCATTTGATCTAAACTGTCTTGTTGCTAGGAGACAATTGGAAGGCGAGGCGGACTTCCCAGGCATCCATCCTCGACGGTGCACTGGAGTCATTCCACATGGGATGTCCTGGAGCTGTCCAACAGGTCTCAATTGTCCCGCAGAAGGAATCCTTGAAAGGGGCATCCCACATCTCCCAACGTGGAAAACCTCCATGGCCTCGATATTCCGCTCCCTTCATGAAGGGGCCGTCATGCACAGAAACTCCAACCTGAGCCAACGTCGGATCCTCGCCCTGACTTCAGATGCATGAGATATTGGTTCAGATCTGCAGGGGGTACCTGCCGTGCCCTCACCCTGAATCCGAAGTCTAGCTTGTGTTCTCAGACTTCCGTCCTCACTCTCCTGGCCCCGAAGCCCTCATGTTTGGCAATTCCGGACCGACAATGAAGCACTCTGCCTGCCCTCTAGAAAAAATATATTGCCTAATGAGCTGAGCAGGCAGCTTAAATGAAGATAAACCTACACGGCACTCGAATGTACCCAAATTATATAGTCTAACCAGGGCACTAATGCACAATCTGACACAACCTGAGCCTGGACCTGCTGACCAACACCCAGAGAGCTGTCCGCACCCTGAGCACATCAGACCCGCCCTGGCCTTAGGTCATCATCTCTTCCCTACCTCAGTTTTCAGGTTTCAGAACCTAGACCTTATCTCCAATCACTGCCCACGGGTGACTGTGATGCAGAAATCAGTACTCTTCCTGACCCATGGCAAGAAACCTTGTGGTTGGCATGTTGTCCAACGTTCAGTGTAGGAGAAAACAGCATTCACCCTGAGGCCCCGCCCATTCTTGAGTGCGAGGAGAGCATAAACACGCATTGTGACCTCAGCGTGAGTCCTGTCCTCTAGTAAGTCCTCTCAGTGGCTGGACCATTAGATGTCATAATGGGCTTGACATGTCCCTAGTCCCCAATTTTTAACCAGATTTCTGGTTGTCCAGTCGCCCCACCCCAGGGCTCTACTCTGGAATCCCTCATTTGGTGGGACATCTGAGGTTGAAAAACAAAATGAAACAAATCGACAACAACAACAAAAAAACGGACTTCTTCCATCCCCAGAATGACCGCAAACTCTTTGGACGGGACCGAACCCCCAGAGAGTAAGACTCGTCCATTTCCCATGATGTCACCTGGCAATTTCACGACCATGAGTGACACGATATCCAGAGACAAAAACTTGAGCAAGAGCCTCACACTCGCCCTTTTTTCATATCCCGAAGTGTTCTCCTCATGGTCTGTAGATCAGTCCTGCCATACCTATGACCCAAAATATAAGCCGAGTTTGTGTTTTCAGACAACTGTCCAAACAGCTCTGGCCTACACACCCTACAGGCTCAGGGCCCTGGAGCCAAACTGAGGACTATACTTGCCCTCTCCAAAGGAATTGTATGTGCCCATTCCAATGGCCACAACCCTACTAATAGGATAACCTCCAAAGTCCCTGAGGCCATCCCAATAGTTGTGGCTTCCCAGGACAAACAGGGGGCAATCTGAGCCCATCTGAGCACCTACCTGCACTCAGACCCGTAGACTGATGTCCCCAGTGGTAAAAAGGAACGAACAGGCCCCTAGGTACTAATCGGATCCATTGCTTTGGTTTCCAGGAAACTCTCTTCAGAGGCCTGGATATCAATACCAGCATATGGCTGTTTCTTGACTCACCCATCAGAACAAATCTCATCTACACTTGGGAAACATGCACGTTGGAGCTGTGTCAAACCCTCTGTTTAGGAGAACCCTTCAGGGCCCCAGGGCCACCGCTTCATTCCAAGGTCTCCATAGACACAAAAACATATTAGGACACATCCACAGGAGAGTCCATTTCAACTCAGCCTCCTCGGTTGCCCCCCACATCCAGCAGATCTAACCTGTCTTGTTGCTTGGAGACAATTGGAATGCGAGGTGGGCTACCCAGCCATCCATCCTTAGAACCCTGCTCGGAATCGTTGGCCTGGAGCCAACCAACAGGTCTCAATTGTCCTGCAGAAGAATCTTTGCAGTTTGGAGCTTCTCACAACTCCCATCGTGGGAAAACCCCCATGTCCTCGTGATCCAACCCCCTTCAAGAAAGGGCCATCAAGGCAGAAAGTCCAACCGGAGCGATCGTCTGATCCTTGCCCTGACTTCAGATGCACGAGATCTCTATTGAGGTCTGTAGATTGTGCCTGCCATATCCTCACCCAGAAACCTAGGCCTAGCTTGGGTTCTCAGACTCCGTCCTCAGACTACTGGCCCACAAGCCCTCCAGTTGGGCAATCCAGAACTACAATGCCGCACTCTGCCTGCCCTACAGAAGTAAAACATTGCCCTCAGGGCTACCCCGAAACCCCAAATGAGGATCAACCTGCATGCCAATCGGCTGTACCCCAAACATATAGGCTGACCTGGGCACTATTTCCCCTTCTGACCCAGCCTGACCTTGGACCTCCTGGTCCCACCCAGACAGCTGGCCGCACACTGAGCGCATCGGACCCGCCATGGCCTTAGGTCGTCATCTCTTCCCAACTGCGGTTTTCAGGCTCCAGAACCTAGACCTTATCTCCAACCACTGCCTAGGGTTGAAAATGATGCAGAAATCAGAACTCTTTCCCCATGGCAAGAAACCTTGTGCTTGGCATGTTGTCCAACGTTCAGTGTAGTTGAAACAAGCGTGGCCCATGAGGCCCAGCCCATGCTTACGGGCCACATTGGTCACAAACACACATTGTGACCCTGAGCCTGAGCCCAGTCCTCAGGTAAGGCCTCTCAGGGCCTATATGAAGAGACAGCATATTAGGCTTGCCATGCCCCTAGGCCCCAATTTTTAACCATAGTTCGGGGTGTCCCTTCACTCTTCCCCAGGGCTCTGCTTTGGAATTCCTCTTCTGGTGGGACACCAGAGGTAACAAACCTGAAAGGAGTCCTCCCATCCCACAGATTGACGAAAAACAATTGGGATCGGGCCAAATCCACAGAGAGGAAGATTCGTCCATGGCCCATGAGACCTCCCCAACATTCCACGGCCATCGCTGAAACAAAATCCCGAGACAAAAGCCTGAGCAAGCGACTCAGACTCGCTCATTCTTCATATCCTGAAGAGTTCTTCTCATGGTTTGTAGATCGGGCGTGCCATACATACGTCCCCAAACTTAAGCTGAGTTTGTGTTTTCAGTCTTCTGTCCTCAAAGTCTTGGGACACACTCCCTCCAGGCTGGGGCCCCTGGAGCCACACATTAGGACTGCCCCCACCCAATCCATGGGAATTCTGCCCATTCCATTGTCAAAAATCGTACAAATTAGGAGAACCCTCCAAAGTCCCTGAGGCCATCCCAATAGTGTAGGTCGCCCGGGACAAAAAAGGGCGGTTGATACCAGCTGAGCATCTTCCTCCACTCATCTACCTCCACTCATACCAAGAAGATTGAACCAGACAGGACTCGAGGCCATTATCGGATCCATTGCTTTGGTTTACAGGCATGTCTCCTCAAAAGCCTGGATTCCAATACCAGCAGAGGGGATTTTCTGAGGCACCTATCAGAACAAATCTCGTCTCCACAAGGAAACTTGTGCATGGGAGCTATGCCAAAGCTTAGGAGAATACTTCAGGGTCCCGGTGCCACCTCCCCATTCCAAGGCCCTCATGGACACAAACACACATTAGGACCCATCCTCTGGAAAGTGCATTTCAACTCAGGCACCCCGGTTGCTCACGCAGATCCATTAGATCTAAACTGTCTTTTTTTTTTTTTTTTTTTTTTTTTTTTTTAAAGATTTTATTTATTTATTTGACAGAGAGAAATCACAAGTAGATGGAGAGGCAGGCAGAGAGAGAGACTGAGAGAGGGAAGCAGGCTCCCTGCTGAGCAGAGAGCCCGATGCGGGACTCGATCCCAGGACCCTGAGATCATGACCTGTGCCGAAGGCAGCGGCTTAACCCACTGAGCCACCCAGGCGCCCAGATCTAAACTGTCTTGTTGCTAGGAGACAATTTGAAGGCGAGGCGGACTTCCCAGGCATCCATCCTCGAATGGTGCTCTGGAGTCATTCCATATGGGATGTCCAGGAGCTGTCCAACAGGTCTCAATTGTCCCGCAGAAGGAATCCTTGAAGGGGGCATCCCACATCTCCCAACGTGGAAAACCTCCATGGCCTCGAGATTCCGCTCCCTTCATGAAGGGGCCGTCATGCACAGAAACTCCAACCTGAGCCAACGTCGGATCCTCGCCCTGACTTCAGATGCATGAGATATTGGTTCAGATCTGCAGGGGGTACCTGCCGTGCCCTCACCCTGAATCCGAAGTCTAGCTTGTGTTCTCAGACTTCCGTCCTCACTCTCCTGGCCCCGAAGCCCTCATGTTTGGCAATTCCGGTCCGACAATGAAGCACTCTGCCTGCCCTCTAGAAAAAATATATTGCCTAATGAGCTGACCAGGCAGCTAAAATGAAGATAAACCTACACGGCACTCGAATGTACCCAAATTACATAGTCTAACCTGGGCAAAAATGCACTGTCTGACACAACCTGAGCCCGAACCTCCTGACCAACAACCAGGCAGCTGACCGCACCCTGAGCACATCAGACCCGCCCTGGCCTTAGGTCATCATCTCTTCCCTACCTCAGTTTTCAGGCTTCAGAACCTAGACCTTATCTCCAATCACTGCCCACGGGTGACTTTGATGCAGAAATCAGAACTCTTCCTGACCCATGGCAAGAAACCTTGTGGTTGGCATGTTGTCCAACGTTCAGTGTAGGAGAAAACAGCATTCACCCTGAGGCCCCGCCCATTCTTGAGTGCGAGGAGAGCATAAACACGCATTGTGACCTCAGCGTGAGTCCTGTCCTCTAGTAAGTCCTCTCAGTGGCTGGACCATTAGATGTCATAATGGGCTTGACATGTCCCTAGTCCCCAATTTTTAACCAGATTTCTGGTTGTCCAGTCGCCCCACCCCAGGGCTCTACTCTGGAATCCCTCATTTGGTGGGACATCTGAGGTTGAAAAACAAAATGAAACAAATCGACAACAACAACAAAAAAACGGACTTCTTCCATCCCCAGAATGACCGCAAACTCTTTGGACGGGACCGAACCCCCAGAGAGTAAGACTCGTCCATTTCCCATGAAGTCACCCGGCAATTTCACGACCATGAGTGACACGATATCCAGAGACAAAAACTTGAGCAAGAGCCTCACACTCGCCCTTTTTTCATATCCCGAAGTGTTCTCCTCATGGTCTGTAGATCAGTCCTGCCATACCTATGACCCAAAATATAAGCCGAGTTTGTGTTTTCAGACAACTGTCCAAACAGCTCTGGCCTACACACCCTACAGGCTCAGGGCCCTGGAGCCAAACCTGAGGACTATACTTGCCCTCTCCAAAGGAATTGTATGTGCCCATTCCAATGGCCACAACCCTACTAATAGGATAACCTCCAAAGTCCCTGAGGCCATCCCAATAGTTGTGGCTTCCCAGGACAAACAGGGGGCAATCTGAGCCCATCTGAGCACCTACCTGCACTCAGACCCGTAGACTGATGTCCCCAGTGGTAAAAAGGAACGAACAGGCCCCTAGGTACTAATCGGATCCATTGCTTTGGTTTCCAGGAAACTCTCTTCAGAGGCCTGGATATCAATACCAGCATATGGCTGTTTCTTGACTCACCCATCAGAACAAATCTCATCTACACTTGGGAAACATGCACGTTGGAGCTGTGTCAAACCCTCTGTTTAGGAGAACCCTTCAGGGCCCCAGGGCCACCGCTTCATTCCAAGGTCTCCATAGACACAAAAACATATTAGGACACATCCACAGGAGAGTCCATTTCAACTCAGCCTCCTCGGTTGCCCCCCACATCCAGCAGATCTAACCTGTCTTGTTGCTTGGAGACAATTGGAATGCGAGGTGGGCTACCCAGCCATCCATCCTTAGAACCCTGCTCGGAATCGTTGGCCTGGAGCCAACCAACAGGTCTCAATTGTCCTGCAGAAGAATCTTTGCAGTTTGGAGCTTCTCACAACTCCCATCGTGGATAAACCCCCATGTCCTCGTGATCCAACCCCCTTCAAGAAAGGGCCATCAGGGCAGAAAGTCCAACCGGAGCGATCGTCTGATCCTTGCCCTGACTTCAGATGCACGAGATCTCTATTGAGGTCTGTAGATTGTGCCTGCCATATCCTCACCCAGAAACCTAGGCCTAGCTTGGGTTCTCAGACTCCGTCCTCAGACTACTGGCCCACAAGCCCTCCAGTTGGGCAATCCAGAACTACAATGCCGCACTCTGCCTGCCCTACAGAAGTAAAACATTGCCCTCAGGGCTACCCCGAAACCCCAAATGAGGATCAACCTGCATGCCAATCGGCTGTACCCCAAACATATAGGCTGACCTGGGCACTATTTCCCCTTCTGACCCAGCCTGAGCCTGGACCTCCTGGTCCCACCCAGACAGCTGGCCGCACACTGAGCGCATCGGACCCGCCATGGCCTTAGGTCGTCATCTCTTCCCAACTGCGGTTTTCAGGCTCCAGAACCTAGACCTTATCTCCAACCACTGCCTAGGGTTGAAAATGATGCAGAAATCAGAACTCTTTCCCCATGGCAAGAAACCTTGTGCTTGGCATGTTGTCCAACGTTCAGTGTAGTTGAAACAAGCGTGGCCCATGAGGCCCAGCCCATGCTTACGGGCCACATTGGTCACAAACACACATTGTGACCCTGAGCCTGAGCCCAGTCCTCAGGTAAGGCCTCTCAGGGCCTATATGAAGAGACAGCATATTAGGCTTGCCATGCCCCTAGGCCCCAATTTTTAACCATAGTTCGGGGTGTCCCTTCACTCTTCCCCAGGGCTCTGCTTTGGAATTCCTCTTCTGGTGGGACACCAGAGGTAACAAACCTGAAAGGAGTCCTCCCATCCCACAGATTGACGAAAAACAATTGGGATCGGGCCAAATCCACAGAGAGGAAGATTCGTCCATGGCCCATGAGACCTCCCCAACATTCCACGGCCATCGCTGAAACAAAATCCCGAGACAAAAGCCTGAGCAAGCGACTCAGACTCGCTCATTCTTCATATCCTGAAGAGTTCTTCTCATGGTTTGTAGATCGGGCGTGCCATACATACGTCCCCAAACTTAAGCTGAGTTTGTGTTTTCAGTCTTCTGTCCTCAAAGTCTTGGGACACACTCCCTCCAGGCTGGGGCCCCTGGAGCCACACATTAGGACTGCCCCCACCCAATCCATGGGAATTCTGCGCATTCCATTGTCAAAAATCGTACAAATTAGGAGAACCCTCCAAAGTCCCTGAGGCCATCCCAATAGTGTAGGTCGCCCGGGACAAAAAAGGGCGGTTGATACCAGCTGAGCATCTTCCTCCACTCATCTACCTCCACTCATACCAAGAAGATTGAACCAGACAGGACTCGAGGCCATTATCGGATCCATTGCTTTGGTTTACAGGCATGTCTCCTCAAAAGCCTGGATTCCAATACCAGCAGAGGGGATTTTCTGAGGCACCTATCAGAACAAATCTCGTCTCCACAAGGAAACTTGTGCATGGGAGCTATGCCAAAGCTTAGGAGAATACTTCAGGGTCCCGGTGCCACCTCCCCATTCCAAGGCCCTCATGGACACAAACACACATTAGGACCCATCCTCTGGAAAGTGCATTTCAACTCAGGCACCCCGGTTGCTCACGCAGATCCATTAGATCTAAACTGTCTTGTTGCTAGGAGACAATTTGAAGGCGAGGCGGACTTCCCAGGCATCCATCCTCGAATGGTGCTCTGGAGTCATTCCATATGGGATGTCCAGGAGCTGTCCAACAGGTCTCAATTGTCCCGCAGAAGGAATCCTTGAAGGGGGCATCCCACATCTCCCAACGTGGAAAACCTCCATGGCCTCGAGATTCCGCTCCCTTCATGAAGGGGCCGTCATGCACAGAAACTCCAACCTGAGCCAACGTCGGATCCTCGCCCTGACTTCAGATGCATGAGATATTGGTTCAGATCTGCAGGGGGTACCTGCCGTGCCCTCACCCTGAATCCGAAGTCTAGCTTGTGTTCTCAGACTTCCGTCCTCACTCTCCTGGCCCCGAAGCCCTCATGTTTGGCAATTCCGGTCCGACAATGAAGCACTCTGCCTGCCCTCTAGAAAAAATATATTGCCTAATGAGCTGACCAGGCAGCTAAAATGAAGATAAACCTACACGGCACTCGAATGTACCCAAATTACATAGTCTAACCTGGGCAAAAATGCACTGTCTGACACAACCTGAGCCCGAACCTCCTGACCAACAACCAGGCAGCTGACCGCACCCTGAGCACATCAGACCCGCCCTGGCCTTAGGTCATCATCTCTTCCCTACCTCAGTTTTCAGGCTTCAGAACCTAGACCTTATCTCCAATCACTGCCCACGGGTGACTTTGATGCAGAAATCAGAACTCTTCCTGACCCATGGCAAGAAACCTTGTGGTTGGCATGTTGTCCAACGTTCAGTGTAGGAGAAAACAGCATTCACCCTGAGGCCCCGCCCATTCTTGAGTGCGAGGAGAGCATAAACACGCATTGTGACCTCAGCGTGAGTCCTGTCCTCTAGTAAGTCCTCTCAGTGGCTGGACCATTAGATGTCATAATGGGCTTGACATGTCCCTAGTCCCCAATTTTTAACCAGATTTCTGGTTGTCCAGTCGCCCCACCCCAGGGCTCTACTCTGGAATCCCTCATTTGGTGGGACATCTGAGGTTGAAAAACAAAATGAAACAAATCGACAACAACAACAAAAAAACGGACTTCTTCCATCCCCAGAATGACCGCAAACTCTTTGGACGGGACCGAACCCCCAGAGAGTAAGACTCGTCCATTTCCCATGAAGTCACCCGGCAATTTCACGACCATGAGTGACACGATATCCAGAGACAAAAACTTGAGCAAGAGCCTCACACTCGCCCTTTTTTCATATCCCGAAGTGTTCTCCTCATGGTCTGTAGATCAGTCCTGCCATACCTATGACCCAAAATATAAGCCGAGTTTGTGTTTTCAGACAACTGTCCAAACAGCTCTGGCCTACACACCCTACAGGCTCAGGGCCCTGGAGCCAAACCTGAGGACTATACTTGCCCTCTCCAAAGGAATTGTATGTGCCCATTCCAATGGCCACAACCCTACTAATAGGATAACCTCCAAAGTCCCTGAGGCCATCCCAATAGTTGTGGCTTCCCAGGACAAACAGGGGGCAATCTGAGCCCATCTGAGCACCTACCTGCACTCAGACCCGTAGACTGATGTCCCCAGTGGTAGAAAGGAACGAACAGGCCCCTAGGTACTAATCGGATCCATTGCTTTGGTTTCCAGGAAACTCTCTTCAGAGGCCTGGATATCAATACCAGCATATGGCTGTTTCTTGACTCACCCATCAGAACAAATCTCATCTACACTTGGGAAACATGCACGTTGGAGCTGTGTCAAACCCTCTGTTTAGGAGAACCCTTCAGGGCCCCAGGGCCACCGCTTCATTCCAAGGTCTCCATAGACACAAAAACATATTAGGACACATCCACAGGAGAGTCCATTTCAACTCAGCCTCCTCGGTTGCCCCCCACATCCAGCAGATCTAACCTGTCTTGTTGCTTGGAGACAATTGGAATGCGAGGTGGGCTACCCAGCCATCCATCCTTAGAACCCTGCTCGGAATTGTTGGCCTGGAGCCAACCAACAGGTCTCAATTGTCCTGCAGAAGAATCTTTGCAGTTTGGAGCTTCTCACAACTCCCATCGTGGATAAACCCCCATGTCCTCGTGATCCAACCCCCTTCAAGAAAGGGCCATCAGGGCAGAAAGTCCAACCGGAGCGATCGTCTGATCCTTGCCCTGACTTCAGATGCACGAGATCTCTATTGAGGTCTGTAGATTGTGCCTGCCATATCCTCACCCAGAAACCTAGGCCTAGCTTGGGTTCTCAGACTCCGTCCTCAGACTACTGGCCCACAAGCCCTCCAGTTGGGCAATCCAGAACTACAATTCCGCACTCTGCCTGCCCTACAGAAGTAAAACATTGCCCTCAGGGCTACCCCGAAACCCCAAATGAGGATCAACCTGCATGCCAATCGGCTGTACCCCAAACATATAGGCTGACCTGGGCACTATTTCCCCTTCTGACCCAGCCTGAGCCTGGACCTCCTGGTCCCACCCAGACAGCTGGCCGCACACTGAGCGCATCGGACCCGCCATGGCCTTAGGTCGTCATCTCTTCCCAACTGCGGTTTTCAGGCTCCAGAACCTAGACCTTATCTCCAACCACTGCCTAGGGTTGAAAATGATGCAGAAATCAGAACTCTTTCCCCATGGCAAGAAACCTTGTGCTTGGCATGTTGTCCAACGTTCAGTGTAGTTGAAACAAGCGTGGCCCATGAGGCCCAGCCCATGCTTACGGGCCACATTGGTCACAAACACACATTGTGACCCTGAGCCTGAGCCCAGTCCTCAGGTAAGGCCTCTCAGGGCCTATATGAAGAGACAGCATATTAGGCTTGCCATGCCCCTAGGCCCCAATTTTTAACCATAGTTCGGGGTGTCCCTTCACTCTTCCCCAGGGCTCTGCTTTGGAATTCCTCTTCTGGTGGGACACCAGAGGTAACAAACCTGAAAGGAGTCCTCCCATCCCACAGATTGACGAAAAACAATTGGGATCGGGCCAAATCCACAGAGAGGAAGATTCGTCCATGGCCCATGAGACCTCCCCAACATTCCACGGCCATCGCTGAAACAAAATCCCGAGACAAAAGCCTGAGCAAGCGACTCAGACTCGCTCATTCTTCATATCCTGAAGAGTTCTTCTCATGGTTTGTAGATCGGGCGTGCCATACATACGTCCCCAAACTTAAGCTGAGTTTGTGTTTTCAGTCTTCTGTCCTCAAAGTCTTGGGACACACTCCCTCCAGGCTGGGGCCCCTGGAGCCACACATTAGGACTGCCCCCACCCAATCCATGGGAATTCTGCGCATTCCATTGTCAAAAATCGTACAAATTAGGAGAACCCTCCAAAGTCCCTGAGGCCATCCCAATAGTGTAGGTCGCCCGGGACAAAAAAGGGCGGTTGATACCAGCTGAGCATCTTCCTCCACTCATCTACCTCCACTCATACCAAGAAGATTGAACCAGACAGGACTCGAGGCCATTATCGGATCCATTGCTTTGGTTTACAGGCATGTCTCCTCAAAAGCCTGGATTCCAATACCAGCAGAGGGGATTTTCTGAGGCACCTATCAGAACAAATCTCGTCTCCACAAGGAAACTTGTGCATGGGAGCTATGCCAAAGCTTAGGAGAATACTTCAGGGTCCCGGTGCCACCTCCCCATTCCAAGGCCCTCATGGACACAAACACACATTAGGACCCATCCTCTGGAAAGTGCATTTCAACTCAGGCACCCCGGTTGCTCACGCAGATCCATTAGATCTAAACTGTCTTGTTGCTAGGAGACAATTTGAAGGCGAGGCGGACTTCCCAGGCATCCATCCTCGAATGGTGCTCTGGAGTCATTCCATATGGGATGTCCAGGAGCTGTCCAACAGGTCTCAATTGTCCCGCAGAAGGAATCCTTGAAGGGGGCATCCCACATCTCCCAACGTGGAAAACCTCCATGGCCTCGAGATTCCGCTCCCTTCATGAAGGGGCCGTCATGCACAGAAACTCCAACCTGAGCCAACGTCGGATCCTCGCCCTGACTTCAGATGCATGAGATATTGGTTCAGATCTGCAGGGGGTACCTGCCGTGCCCTCACCCTGAATCCGAAGTCTAGCTTGTGTTCTCAGACTTCCGTCCTCACTCTCCTGGCCCCGAAGCCCTCATGTTTGGCAATTCCGGTCCGACAATGAAGCACTCTGCCTGCCCTCTAGAAAAAATATATTGCCTAATGAGCTGACCAGGCAGCTAAAATGAAGATAAACCTACACGGCACTCGAATGTACCCAAATTACATAGTCTAACCTGGGCAATAATGCACTGTCTGACACAACCTGAGCCCGAACCTCCTGACCAACAACCAGGCAGCTGACCGCACCCTGAGCACATCAGACCCGCCCTGGCCTTAGGTCATCATCTCTTCCCTACCTCAGTTTTCAGGCTTCAGAACCTAGACCTTATCTCCAATCACTGCCCACGGGTGACTGTGATGCAGAAATCAGAACTCTTCCTGACCCATGGCAAGAAACCTTGTGGTTGGCATGTTGTCCAACGTTCAGTGTAGGAGAAAACAGCATTCACCCTGAGGCCCCGCCCATTCTTGAATGCGACGAGAGCATAAACACGCATTGTGACCTCAGCCTGAGTCCTGTCCTCTAGTAAGTCCTCTCAGTGGCTGGACCATTAGATGTCATAATGGGCTTGACATGTCCCTAGTCCCCAATTTTTAACCAGATTTCTGGTTGTCCAGTCGCCCCACCCCAGGGCTCTACTCTGGAATCCCTCATTTGGTGGGACATCTGAGGTTGAAAAACAAAATGAAACAAATCGACAACAACAACAAAAAAACGGACTTCTTCCATCCCCAGAATGACCGCAAACTCTTTGGACGGGACCGAACCCCCAGAGAGTAAGTCTCATCCATTTCCCATGAAGTCACCCGGCAATTTCACGACCATGAGTGACACGATATCCAGAGACAAAAACTTGAGCAAGAGCCTCACACTCGCCCTTTTTCATATCCCGAAGTGTTCTCCTCATGGTCTGTATATCCGTCCTGCCATACCTATGACCCAAAACATAAGCAGAGTTTGTATTTTCAGACAACTGTCCAAACAGCTCTGGCCTACACACCCTACAGGCTCAGGGCCCTGGAGCCAAACCTGAGGACTGTACTTGCCCTCTCCAAGGGAATTGTATGTGCCCATTCCAATGGCCACAACCCTACTAATAGGATAACCTCCAAAGTCCCTGAGGCCATCCCAATAGTTGTGGCTTCCCAGGACAAACAGGGGGCAATCTGAGCCCATCTGAGCACCTACCTGCACTCAGACCCGTAGACTGATGTCCCCAGAGGTAAAAAGGAACGAACAGCCCCTCGGTACTAATCGGATCCATTGCTTTGGTTTCCAGGAAACTCTCCTCAGAGGCCTGGATTTCAATACCAGCATATGGCTGTTTCTTGACTCACCCATCAGAACAAATCTCATCTACACTTGGGAAACATGCACGTTGGAGCTGTGTCAAACCCTCTGTTTAGGAGAACCCTTCAGGGCCCCAGGGCCACCGCTTCATTCCAAGGTCTCCATAGACACAAAAACATATTAGGACACATCCACAGGACAGTCCATTTCAACTCAGCCTCCTCGGTTGCCCCCCACATCCAGCAGATCTAACCTGTCTTGTTGCTTGGAGACAATTGGAATGCGAGGTGGGCTACCCAGCCATCCATCCTTAGAACCCTGCTCGGAATCGTTGGCCTGGAGCCAACCAACAGGTCTCAATTGTCCTGCAGAAGAATCTTTGCAGTTTGGAGCTTCTCACAACTCCCATCGTGGGAAAAACCCCATGTCCTCGTGATCCATCCCCCTTCAAGAAAGGGCCATCAGGGCAGAAAGTCCAACCTGAGCGATCGTCTGATCCTTGCCCTGACTTCAGATGCACGAGATCTCTATTGAGGTCTGTAGATTGTGCCTGCCATATCCTCACCCAGAAACCTAGGCCTAGCTTGGGTTCTCAGACTCCGTCCTCAGACTACTGGCCCACAAGCCCTCCAGTTGGGCAATCCAGAACTACAATGCCGCACTCTGCCTGCCCTACAGAAGTAAAACATTGCCCTCAGGGCTACCCCGAAACCCCAAATGAGGATCAACCTGCACCTCATTCGGCTGTACCCCAAACATATAGGCTGACCTGGGCACTATTTCCCCTTCTGACCCAGCCTGAGCCTGGACCTCCTGGTCCCACCCAGACAGCTGGCCGCACACTGAGCACATCTGACCCGCCATGGCCTTAGGTCGTCATCTCTTCCCAACTGCGGTTTTCAGGCTCCAGAACCTAGACCTTATCTCCAACCACTGCCCAGGGTTGAAAATGATGCAGAAATCAGAACTCTTTCCCCATGGCAAGAAACCTTGTGCTTGGCATGTTGTCCAACGTTCAGTGTAGTTGAAACAAGCGTGGCCCATGAGGCCCAGCCCATGCTTGCGGACCACATTGGTCACAAACACACATTGTGACCCTGAGCCTGAGCCCAGTCCTCAGGTAAGGCCTCTCAGGGCCTATATGAAGAGACAGCATATTGGGCTTGCCATGCCCCTAGGCCCCAATTTTTAACCATAGTTCGGGGTGTCCCTTCACTCTTCCCCAGGGCTCTGCTTTGGAATTCCTCTTCTGGTGGGACACCAGAGGTAACAAACCTGAAAGGAGTCCTCCCATCCCACAGATTGACGAAAAACAATTGGGATCGGGCCAAATCCACAGAGAGGAAGATTCGTCCATGGCCCATGAGACCTCCCCAACATTCCACGGCCATCGCTGAAACAAAATCCCGAGACAAAAGCCTGAGCAAGCGACTCAGACTCGCTCATTCTTCATATCCTGAAAAGTTCTTCTCATGGTTTGTAGATCGGGCGTGCCATACCTACGTCCCCAAACTTAAGCTGAGTTTGTGTTTTCAGTCTTCTGTCCTCAAAGTCCTGGGCCACACTCCCTCCAGGCTGGGGCCCCTGGAGCCACACATTAGGACTGCCCCCACCCAATCCATGGGAATTCTGCCCATTCCATTGTCAAAAATCGTACAAATTAGGAGAACCCTCCAAAGTCCCTGAGGCCATCCCAATAGTGTAGGTCGCCCGGGACAAAAAAGGGCGGTTGATACCAGCTGAGTATCTTCCTCCACTCATCTACCTCCACTCATACCAAGAAGATTGAACCAGACAGGACCCGAGGCCATTATCGGATCCATTACTTTGGTTTACAGGCATGTCTCCTCAAAAGCCTGGATTCCAATACCAGCAGAGGGGATTTCCTGAGGCACCCATCAGAACAAATCTCGGCTCCACAAGGAAAGTTTTGCATGGGAGCTATGTCAAAGCTTAGGAGAATACTTCAGGGTCCCGGTGCCACCTCTCCATTCCAAGGCCCTCATGGACACAAACACACATTAGGACCCATCCTCTGGAAAGTGCATTTCAACTCAGCCACGCCGGTTGCTCCCGCAGATCCATTAGATCTAAACTGTCTTGTTGCTAGGAGACAATTGGAAGGCGAGGCGGACTTCCCAGGCATCCATCCTGGAACAGTGCTCTGGAGTCATTCCATATGGAATGTCCTGGAGCTGTCCAACAGGTCTCAATTGTCCCGCAGAAGGAATCCTTGAAGGGGGCATCCCACATCTCCCAACGT
This sequence comes from Mustela nivalis, assembly GCF_964662115.1. Taxonomy (NCBI): domain Eukaryota; kingdom Metazoa; phylum Chordata; class Mammalia; order Carnivora; family Mustelidae; genus Mustela; species Mustela nivalis. The sequence goes on from NW_028136183.1 coordinate 250,869, forward strand.
GGAAAACCTCCATGGCCTCGAGATTCCGCTCCCTTCATGAAGGGGCCGTCATGCACAGAAACTCCAACCTGAGCCAACGTCGGATCCTCGCCCTGACTTCAGATGCATGAGATATTGGTTCAGATCTGCAGGGGGTACCTGCCGTGCCCTCACCCTGAATCCGAAGTCTAGCTTGTGTTCTCAGACTTCCGTCCTCACTCTCCTGGCCCCGAAGCCCTCACGTTTGGCAATTCCGGACCGACAATGAAGCACTCTGCCTGCCCTCTAGAAAAAATATATTGCCTAATGAGCTGACCAGGCAGCTAAAATGAAGATAAACCTACACGGCACTCGAATGTACCCAAATTATATAGTCTAACCTGGGCACTAATGCACTGTCTGACACAACCTGAGCCCGGACCTGCTGACCAACACCCAGACAGCTGTCCGCACCCTGAGCACATCAGACCCGCCCTGGCCTTAGGTCATCATGTCTTCCCTACCTCAGTTTTCAGGCTTCAGAACCTAGACCTTATCTCCAATCACTGCCCACGGGTGACTGTGATGCAGAAATCAGAACTCTTCCTGACCCATGGCAAGAAACCTTGTGGTTGGGATGTTGTCCAACGTTCAGTGTAGGAGAAAACAGCATTCACCCTGAGGCCCCGCCCATTCTTGAGTGCGACGAGAGCATAAACACGCATTGTGACCTCAGCGTGAGTCCTGTCCTCTAGTAAGTCCTCTCAGTGGCTGGACCATTAGATGTCATAATGGGCTTGACATGTCCCTAGTCCCCAATTTTTAACCAGATTTCTGGTTGTCCAGTCGCCCCACGCCAGGGCTCTACTCTGGAATCCCTCATTTGGTGGGACATCTGAGGTTGAAAAACAAAATGAAACAAATCGACAACAACAACAAAAAAACGGACTTCTTCCATCCCCAGAATGACCGCAAACTCTTTGGCGGGACCGAACCCCCAGAGAATAAGACTCATCCTTTTCCCATGAAGTCACCCGGCAATTTCACGACCATGAGTGACACGATATCCAGAGACAAAAACTTGAGCAAGAGCCTCACACTCGCCCTTTTTTCATATCCCGAAGTGTTCTCCTCATGGTCTGTAGATCAGTCCTGCCATACATATGACCCAAAACATAAGCCGAGTTTGTATTTTCAGACAACTGTCCAAACAGCTCTGGCCTACACACCCTACAGGCTCAGGGCCCTGGAGCCAAACCTGAGGACTATACTTGCCCTCTCCAAGGGAATTGTATGTGCCCATTCCAATGGCCACAACCCTACTAATAGGATAACCTCCAAAGTCCCTGAGGCCATCCCAATAGTTGTGGCTTTCCAGGACAAACAGGGGGCAATCTGAGCCCATCTGAGCACCTACCTGCACTCAGACCCGTAGACTGATGTCCCCAGAGGTAAAAAGGAACAAACAGGCCCCTAGGCACTAATCGGATCCATTGCTTGGTTTCCAGGCATCTCTCCTCAGAGGCCTAGATTTCAATACCAGCATATGGCTGTTTCTTGACTCACCCATCAGAACAAATCTCATCTACACTTGGGAAACATGCACGTTGGAGCTGTGTCAAAGCCTCTGTTTAGGAGAACCCTTCAGGGCCCCAGGGCCACCGCTTCATTCCAAGGTCTCCATAGACACAAAAACATATTAGGACACATCCACAGGAGAGTCCATTTCAACTCAGCCTCCTCGTTTGCCCACCTCATCCAGCAGATCTAACCTGTCTTGTTGCTTGGAGACAATTGGAATGTGAGGTGGGCTACCCAGCCATCCATCCTTAGAACCCTGCTCGGAATCGTTGGCCTGGAGACAACCAACAGGTCTCAATTGTCCTGCAGAAGAATCTTTGCAGTTTGGAGCTTCTCTGAACTCCCATCGTGGGAAAACCCCCATGTCCTCGTGATCCAACCCCCTTCAAGAAAGGGCCATCAGGGCAGAAAGTCCAACCTGAGCGATCGTCTGATCCTTGCCCCGACTTCAGATGCACGAGATCTCGATTGAGGTCTGTAGATTGTGCCTGCCATATCCTCACCCAGAAACCTAGGCCTAGCTTGGGTTCTCAGACTCCGTCCTCAGACTACTGGCCCACAAGCCCTCCAGTTGGGCAATCCAGAACTACAATTCCGCACTCTGCCTGCCCTACAGAAGTAAAACATTGCCCTCAGGGCTACCCCGAAACCCCAAATGAGGATCAACCTGCACGCCATTCGGCTGTACCCCAAACATATAGGCTGACCTGGGCACTATTTCCCCTTCTGACCCAGCCTGAGCCTGGACCTCCTGGTCCCACCCAGACAGCTGGCCGCACACTGAGCACATCGGACCCGCCATGGCCTTAGGTCGTCATCTCTTCCCAACTGCGGTTTTCAGGCTCCATAACCTAGACCTTATCTCCAACCACTGCCCAGGGTTGAAAATGATGCAGAAATCAGAACTCTTTCCCCATGGCAAGAAACCTTGTGGTTGGCATGTTGTCCAACGTTCAGTGTAGTTGAAACAAGCGTGGCCCATGAGGCCCAGCCAATGCTTGCGGGCCACATTGCTCACAAACACACATTGTGACCCTGAGCCTGAGCCCAATCCTCAGGTAAGGCCTCTCAGGGCCTATATGAAGAGACAGCATATTGGGCTTGCCATGCCCCTAGGCCCCAATTTTTAACCATAGTTCGGGGTGTTCCTTCACTCTTCCCCAGGGCTCTGCTTTGGAATTCCTCTTCTGGTGGGACACCAGAGGTAACAAACCTGAAAGGAGTCCTCCCATCCCACAGATTGACGAAAAACAATTGGGATCGGGCCAAATCCACAGAGAGGAAGATTCGTCCATGGCCCATGAGACCTCCCCAACATTCCACGGCCATCGCTGAAACAAAAGTCAGAGACAAAAGCCTGAGCAAGCGACTCAGACTCGCTCATTCTTCATATCCTGAAGAGTTCTTCTCATGGTTTGTAGATCGGGCGTGCCATACCTACGTCCCCAAACTTAAGCTGAGTTTGTGTTTTCAGTCTTCTGTCCTCAAAGTCCTGGGCCACACTCCCTCCAGGCTGGGGCCCCTGGAGCCACACATTAGGACTGCCCCCACCCAATCCATGGGAATTCTGCCCATTCCATTGTCAAAAATCGTACAAATTAGGAGAACCCTCCAAAGTCCCTGAGGCCATCCCAATAGTGTAGGTCGCCCGGGACAAAAAAGGGCGGTTGATACCAGCTGAGTATCTTCCTCCACTCATCTACCTCCACTCATACCAAGAAGATTGAACCAGACAGGACCCGAGGCCATTATCGGATCCATTACTTTGGTTTACAGGCATGTCTCCTCAAAAGCCTGGATTCCAATTCCAGCAGAGGGGATTTCCTGAGGCACCCATCAGAACAAATCTCGTCTCCACAAGGAAACTTGTGCATGGGAGCTATGTCAAAGCTTAGGAGAATACTTCAGGGTCCCGGTGCCACCTCCCCATTCCAAGGCCCTCATGGACACAAACACACATTAGGACCCATCCTCTGGAAAGTGCATTTCAACTCAGGCACCCCGGTTGCTCACGCAGATCCATTAGATCTAAACTGTCTTGTTGCTAGGAGACAATTGGAAGGCGAGGCGGACTTCCCAGGCATCCATCCTCGAATGGTGCTCTGGAGTCATTCCATATGGGATGTCCAGGAGCTGTCCAACAGGTCTCAATTGTCCCGCAGAAGGAATCCTTGAAGGGGGCATCCCACATCTCCCAACGTGGAAAACCTCCATGGCCTCGAGATTCCGCTCCCTTCATGAAGGGGCCGTCATGCACAGAAACTCCAACCTGAGCCAACGTCGGATCCTCGCCCTGACTTCAGATGCATGAGATATTGGTTCAGATCTGCAGGGGGTACCTGCCGTGCCCTCACCCTGAATCCGAAGTCTAGCTTGTGTTCTCAGACTTCCGTCCTCACTCTCCTGGCCCCGAAGCCCTCATGTTTGGCAATTCCGGTCCGACAATGAAGCACTCTGCCTGCCCTCTAGAAAAAATATATTGCCTAATGAGCTGACCAGGCAGCTAAAATGAAGATAAACCTACACGGCACTCGAATGTACCCAAATTACATAGTCTAACCTGGGCAATAATGCACTGTCTGACACAACCTGAGCCCGAACCTCCTGACCAACAACCAGGCAGCTGACCGCACCCTGAGCACATCAGACCCGCCCTGGCCTTAGGTCATCATCTCTTCCCTACCTCAGTTTTCAGGCTTCAGAACCTAGACCTTATCTCCAATCACTGCCCACGGGTGACTGTGATGCAGAAATCAGAACTCTTCCTGACCCATGGCAAGAAACCTTGTGGTTGGCATGTTGTCCAACGTTCAGTGTAGGAGAAAACAGCATTCACCCTGAGGCCCCGCCCATTCTTGAATGCGACGAGAGCATAAACACGCATTGTGACCTCAGCGTGAGTCCTGTCCTCTAGTAAGTCCTCTCAGTGGCTGGACCATTAGATGTCATAATGGGCTTGACATGTCCCTAGTCCCCAATTTTTAACCAGATTTCTGGTTGTCCAGTCGCCCCACCCCAGGGCTCTACTCTGGAATCCCTCATTTGGTGGGACATCTGAGGTTGAAAAACAAAATGAAACAAATCGACAACAACAACAAAAAAACGGACTTCTTCCATCCCCAGAATGACCGCAAACTCTTTGGACGGGACCGAACACCCAGAGAGTAAGTCTCATCCATTTCCCATGAAGTCACCCGGCAATTTCACGACCATGAGTGACACGATATCCAGAGACAAAAACTTGAGCAAGAGCCTCACACTCGCCCTTTTTCATATCCCGAAGTGTTCTCCTCATGGTCTGTATATCCGTCCTGCCATACCTATGACCCAAAACATAAGCAGAGTTTGTATTTTCAGACAACTGTCCAAACAGCTCTGGCCTACACACCCTACAGGCTCAGGGCCCTGGAGCCAAACCTGAGGACTGTACTTGCCCTCTCCAAGGGAATTGTATGTGCCCATTCCAATGGCCACAACCCTACTAATAGGATAACCTCCAAAGTCCCTGAGGCCATCCCAATAGTTGTGGCTTCCCAGGACAAACAGGGGGCAATCTGAGCCCATCTGAGCACCTACCTGCACTCAGACCCGTAGACTGATGTCCCCAGAGGTAAAAAGGAACGAACAGCCCCTAGGTACTAATCGGATCCATTGCTTTGGTTTCCAGGAAACTCTCCTCAGAGGCCTGGATTTCAATACCAGCATATGGCTGTTTCTTGACTCACCCATCAGAACAAATCTCATCTACACTTGGGAAACATGCACGTTGGAGCTGTGTCAAACCCTCTGTTTAGGAGAACCCTTCAGGGCCCCAGGGCCACCGCTTCATTCCAAGGTCTCCATAGACACAAAAACATATTAGGACACATCCACAGGACAGTCCATTTCAACTCAGCCTCCTCGGTTGCCCCCCACATCCAGCAGATCTAACCTGTCTTGTTGCTTGGAGACAATTGGAATGCGAGGTGGGCTACCCAGCCATCCATCCTTAGAACCCTGCTCGGAATCGTTGGCCTGGAGCCAACCAACAGGTCTCAATTGTCCTGCAGAAGAATCTTTGCAGTTTGGAGCTTCTCACAACTCCCATCGTGGGAAAAACCCCATGTCCTCGTGATCCATCCCCCTTCAAGAAAGGGCCATCAGGGCAGAAAGTCCAACCTGAGCGATCGTCTGATCCTTGCCCTGACTTCAGATGCACGAGATCTCTATTGAGGTCTGTAGATTGTGCCTGCCATATCCTCACCCAGAAACCTAGGCCTAGCTTGGGTTCTCAGACTCCGTCCTCAGACTACTGGCCCACAAGCCCTCCAGTTGGGCAATCCAGAACTACAATGCCGCACTCTGCCTGCCCTACAGAAGTAAAACATTGCCCTCAGGGCTACCCCGAAACCCCAAATGAGGATCAACCTGCACCTCATTCGGCTGTACCCCAAACATATAGGCTGACCTGGGCACTATTTCCCCTTCTGACCCAGCCTGAGCCTGGACCTCCTGGTCCCACCCAGACAGCTGGCCGCACACTGAGCACATCTGACCCGCCATGGCCTTAGGTCGTCATCTCTTCCCAACTGCGGTTTTCAGGCTCCAGAACCTAGACCTTATCTCCAACCACTGCCCAGGGTTGAAAATGATGCAGAAATCAGAACTCTTTCCCCATGGCAAGAAACCTTGTGCTTGGCATGTTGTCCAACGTTCAGTGTAGTTGAAACAAGCGTGGCCCATGAGGCCCAGCCCATGCTTGCGGACCACATTGGTCACAAACACACATTGTGACCCTGAGCCTGAGCCCAGTCCTCAGGTAAGGCCTCTCAGGGCCTATATGAAGAGACAGCATATTGGGCTTGCCATGCCCCTAGGCCCCAATTTTTAACCATAGTTCGGGGTGTCCCTTCACTCTTCCCCAGGGCTCTGCTTTGGAATTCCTCTTCTGGTGGGACACCAGAGGTAACAAACCTGAAAGGAGTCCTCCCATCCCACAGATTGACGAAAAACAATTGGGATCGGGCCAAATCCACAGAGAGGAAGATTCGTCCATGGCCCATGAGACCTCCCCAACATTCCACGGCCATCGCTGAAACAAAATCCCGAGACAAAAGCCTGAGCAAGCGACTCAGACTCGCTCATTCTTCATATCCTGAAAAGTTCTTCTCATGGTTTGTAGATCGGGCGTGCCATACCTACGTCCCCAAACTTAAGCTGAGTTTGTGTTTTCAGTCTTCTGTCCTCAAAGTCCTGGGCCACACTCCCTCCAGGCTGGGGCCCCTGGAGCCACACATTAGGACTGCCCCCACCCAATCCATGGGAATTCTGCCCATTCCATTGTCAAAAATCGTACAAATTAGGAGAACCCTCCAAAGTCCCTGAGGCCATCCCAATAGTGTAGGTCGCCCGGGACAAAAAAGGGCGGTTGATACCAGCTGAGTATCTTCCTCCACTCATCTACCTCCACTCATACCAAGAAGATTGAACCAGACAGGACCCGAGGCCATTATCGGATCCATTACTTTGGTTTACAGGCATGTCTCCTCAAAAGCCTGGATTCCAATACCAGCAGAGGGGATTTCCTGAGGCACCCATCAGAACAAATCTCGGCTCCACAAGGAAACTTTTGCATGGGAGCTATGTCAAAGCTTAGGAGAATACTTCAGGGTCCCGGTGCCACCTCTCCATTCCAAGGCCCTCATGGACACAAACACACATTAGGACCCATCCTCTGGAAAGTGCATTTCAACTCAGCCACGCCGGTTGCTCCCGCAGATCCATTAGATCTAAACTGTCTTGTTGCTAGGAGACAATTGGAAGGCGAGGCGGACTTCCCAGGCATCCATCCTGGAACAGTGCTCTGGAGTCATTCCATATGGGATGTCCTGGAGCTGTCCAACAGGTCTCAATTGTCCCGCAGAAGGAATCCTTGAAGGGGGCATCCCACATCTCCCAACGTGGAAAACCTCCATGGCCTCGAGATTCCGCTCCCTTCATGAAGGGGCCGTCATGCACAGAAACTCCAACCTGAGCCAACGTCGGATCCTCGCCCTGACTTCAGATGCATGAGATATTGGTTCAGATCTGCAGGGGGTACCTGCCGTGCCCTCACCCTGAATCCGAAGTCTAGCTTGTGTTCTCAGACTTCCGTCCTCACTCTCCTGGCCCCGAAGCCCTCACGTTTGGCAATTCCGGACCGACAATGAAGCACTCTGCCTGCCCTCTAGAAAAAATATATTGCCTAATGAGCTGACCAGGCAGCTAAAATGAAGATAAACCTACACGGCACTCGAATGTACCCAAATTATATAGTCTAACCTGGGCACTAATGCACTGTCTGACACAACCTGAGCCCGGACCTGCTGACCAACACCCAGACAGCTGTCCGCACCCTGAGCACATCAGACCCGCCCTGGCCTTAGGTCATCATGTCTTCCCTACCTCAGTTTTCAGGCTTCAGAACCTAGACCTTATCTCCAATCACTGCCCACGGGTGACTGTGATGCAGAAATCAGAACTCTTCCTGACCCATGGCAAGAAACCTTGTGGTTGGGATGTTGTCCAACGTTCAGTGTAGGAGAAAACAGCATTCACCCTGAGGCCCCGCCCATTCTTGAGTGCGACGAGAGCATAAACACGCATTGTGACCTCAGCCTGAGTCCTGTCCTCTAGTAAGTCCTCTCAGTGGCTGGACCATTAGATGTCATAATGGGCTTGACATGTCCCTAGTCCCCAATTTTTAACCAGATTTCTGGTTGTCCAGTCGCCCCACCCCAGGGCTCTACTCTGGAATCCCTCATTTGGTGGGACATCTGAGGTTGAAAAACAAAATGAAACAAATCGACAACAACAACAAAAAAACGGACTTCTTCCATCCCCAGAATGACCGCAAACTCTTTGGCGGGACCGAACCCCCAGAGAGTAAGACTCATCCTTTTCCCATGAAGTCACCCGGCAATTTCACGACCATGAGTGACACGATATCCAGAGACAAAAACTTGAGCAAGAGCCTCACACTCGCCCTTTTTTCATATCCCGAAGTGTTCTCCTCATGGTCTGTAGATCAGTCCTGCCATACATATGACCCAAAACATAAGCCGAGTTTGTGTTTTCAGACAACTGTCCAAACAGCTCTGGCCTACACACCCTACAGGCTCAGGGCCCTGGAGCCAAACCTGAGGACTATACTTGCCCTCTCCAAGGGAATTGTATGTGCCCATTCCAATGGCCACAACCCTACTAATAGGATAACCTCCAAAGTCCCTGAGGCCATCCCAATAGTTGTGGCTTTCCAGGACAAACAGGGGGCAATCTGAGCCCATCTGAGCACCTACCTGCACTCAGACCCGTAGACTGATGTCCCCAGAGGTAAAAAGGAACAAACAGGCCCCTAGGCACTAATCGGATCCATTGCTTGGTTTCCAGGCATCTCTCCTCAGAGGCCTAGATTTCAATACCAGCATATGGCTGTTTCTTGACTCACCCATCAGAACAAATCTCATCTACACTTGGGAAACATGCACGTTGGAGCTGTGTCAAAGCCTCTGTTTAGGAGAACCCTTCAGGGCCCCAGGGCCACCGCTTCATTCCAAGGTCTCCATAGACACAAAAACATATTAGGACACATCCACAGGAGAGTCCATTTCAACTCAGCCTCCTCGTTTGCCCACCTCATCCAGCAGATCTAACCTGTCTTGTTGCTTGGAGACAATTGGAATGTGAGGTGGGCTACCCAGCCATCCATCCTTAGAACCCTGCTCGGAATCGTTGGCCTGGAGACAACCAACAGGTCTCAATTGTCCTGCAGAAGAATCTTTGCAGTTTGGAGCTTCTCTGAACTCCCATCGTGGGAAAACCCCCATGTCCTCGTGATCCAACCCCCTTCAAGAAAGGGCCATCAGGGCAGAAAGTCCAACCTGAGCGATCGTCTGATCCTTGCCCCGACTTCAGATGCACGAGATCTCTATTGAGGTCTGTAGATTGTGCCTGCCATATCCTCACCCAGAAACCTAGGCCTAGCTTGGGTTCTCAGACTCCGTCCTCCGACTACTGGCCCACAAGCCCTCCAGTTGGGCAATCCAGAACTACAATTCCGCACTCTGCCTGCCCTACAGAAGTAAAACATTGCCCTCAGGGCTACCCCGAAACCCCAAATGAGGATCAACCTGCACGCCATTCGGCTGTACCCCAAACATATAGGCTGACCTGGGCACTATTTCCCCTTCTGACCCAGCCTGAGCCTGGACCTCCTGGTCCCACCCAGACAGCTGGCCGCACACTGAGCACATCGGACCCGCCATGGCCTTAGGTCGTCATCTCTTCCCAACTGCGGTTTTCAGGCTCCATAACCTAGACCTTATCTCCAACCACTGCCCAGGGTTGAAAATGATGCAGAAATCAGAACTCTTTCCCCATGGCAAGAAACCTTGTGGTTGGCATGTTGTCCAACGTTCAGTGTAGTTGAAACAAGCGTGGCCCATGAGGCCCAGCCAATGCTTGCGGGCCACATTGCTCACAAACACACATTGTGACCCTGAGCCTGAGCCCAATCCTCAGGTAAGGCCTCTCAGGGCCTATATGAAGAGACAGCATATTGGGCTTGCCATGCCCCTAGGCCCCAATTTTTAACCATAGTTCGGGGTGTTCCTTCACTCTTCCCCAGGGCTCTGCTTTGGAATTCCTCTTCTGGTGGGACACCAGAGGTAACAAACCTGAAAGGAGTCCTCCCATCCCACAGATTGACGAAGAACAATTGGGATCGGGCCAAATCCACAGAGAGGAAGATTCGTCCATGGCCCATGAGACCTCCCCAACATTCCACGGCCATCGCTGAAACAAAAGTCAGAGACAAAAGCCTGAGCAAGCGACTCAGACTCGCTCATTCTTCATATCCTGAAGAGTTCTTCTCATGGTTTGTAGATCGGGCGTGCCATACCTACGTCCCCAAACTTAAGCTGAGTTTGGGTTTTCAGTCTTCTGTCCTCAAAGTCCTGGGCCACACTCCCTCCAGGCTGGGGCCCCTGGAGCCACACATTAGGACTGCCCCCACCCAATCCATGGGAATTCTGCCCATTCCATTGTCAAAAATCGTACAAATTAGGAGAACCCTCCAAAGTCCCTGAGGCCATCCCAATAGTGTAGGTCGCCCGGGACAAAAAAGGGCGGTTGATACCAGCTGAGTATCTTCCTCCACTCATCTACCTCCACTCATACCAAGAAGATTGAACCAGACAGGACCCGAGGCCATTATCGGATCCATTACTTTGGTTTACAGGCATGTCTCCTCAAAAGCCTGGATTCCAATTCCAGCAGAGGGGATTTCCTGAGGCACCCATCAGAAAAAATCTCGTCTCCACAAGGAAACTTGTGCATGGGAGCTATGTCAAAGCTTAGGAGAATACTTCAGGGTCCCCGTGCCACCTCTCCATTCCAAGGCCCTCATGGACACAAACACACGTTAGGACCCATCCTCTGGAAAGTGCATTTCAACACAGCCACCCCGGTTGCTCCCGCAGATCCATTAGATCTAAACTGTCTTGTTGCTAGGAGACAATTGGAAGGTGAGGCGGACTTCCCAGGCATCCATCCTCGAACGGTGCTCTGGAGTCATTCCATATGGGATGTCCTGGAGCTGTCCAACAGGTCTCAATTGTCCCGCAGAAGGAATCCTTGAAGGGGGCATCCCACATCTCCCAACGTGGAAAACCTCCATGGCCTCGAGATTCCGCTCCCTTCATGAAGGGGCCGTCATGCACAGAAACTCCAACCTGAGCCAACGTCGGATCCTCGCCCTGACTTCAGATGCATGAGATATTGGTTCAGATCTGCAGGGGGAACCTGCCGTGCCCTCACCCTGAATCCGAAGTCTAGCTTGTGTTCTCAGACTTCCGTCCTCACTCTCCTGGCCCCGAAGCCCTCATGTTTGGCAATTCCGGACCGACAATGAAGCACTCTGCCTGCCCTCTAGAAAAAATATATTGCCTAATGAGCTGACCAGGAAGCTAAAATGAAGATAAACCTACACGGCACTCGAATGTACCCAAATTATATAGTTAACCTGGGCACTAATGCACTGTCTGACACAACCTGAGCCCGGACCTGCTGACCAAAACCCAGACAGCTGACCGCACCCTGAGCACATCAGACCCGCCCTGGCCTTAGGTCATCATCTCTTCCCTACCTCAGATTTCTGGCTTCAGAACCTAGACCTTATCTCCAATCACTGCCCACGGGTGACTGTGATCCAGAAATCAGAACTCTTCCTGACCCATGGCAAGAAACCTTGTGGTTGGCATGTTGTCCAACGTTCAGTGTAGGAGAAAACAGCATTCACCCTGAGGCCCCGCCCATTCTTGAGTGCGACGAGAGCATAAACACGCATTGTGACCTCAGCGAGAGTCCTGTCCTCTAGTAAGTCCTCTCAGTGGCTGGACCATTAGATGTCATAATGGGCTTGACATGTCCCTAGTCCCCAATTTTTAACCAGATTTCTGGTTGTCCAGTCGCCCCACCCCAGGGCTCTACTCTGGAATCCCTCATTTGGTGGGACATCTGAGTTTGAAAAACAAAATGAAACAAATCAACAACAACAAAAAAACGGACTTCTTCCATCCCCAGAATGACCGCAAACTCTTTGGACGGGACCGAACCCCCAGAGAGTATGACTCGTCCATTTCCCATGAAGTCACCCGGCAGTTTCACGACTATGAGTGACACGATATCCAGAGACAAAAACTTGAGCAAGAGCCTCACACTCGCCCTTTTCTCATATCCCGAAGTGTTCTCCTCATGGTCTGTAGATCAGTCCTGCCATACCTATGACCCAAAACACAAGCCGAGTTTGTGTTTTCAGACAACTGTCCAATCAGCTCTGGCCTACACACCCTACAGGCTCAGGGCCCTGGAGCCAAACCTGAGGACTGTACTTGCCCTCTCCAAGGGAATTGTATGTGCCCATTCCAATGGCCACAACCCTACTAATAGGATAACCTCCAAAGTCCCTGAAGCCATCCCAAGAGTTGTGGCTTCCCAGGACAAACAGGGGGCAATCTGAGCCCATCTGAGCACCTACCTGCACTCAGACCCCTAGACTGATGTCCCCAGAGGTAAAAAGGAACGAACAGGCCCCTAGGCACTAATCGGATCCATTGCTTTGGTTTCCAGGCATCTCTCCTCAGAGGCCTGTATTTCAATACCAGCATATGGCTGTTTCTTGATTCACCCATCGGAAGAAATCTCATCTACTCATGGGAAACATGCACGTTGGAGCTGTGTCAAAGCCTCTGTTTAGGAGAACCCTTCAGGGCCCCAGGGCCACCGCTTCATTCCAAGGTCTCCATAGACACAAAAACATATTAGGACACATCCACAGGAGAGTCCATTTCAACTCAGCCTCCTCGGTTTCCCGCCACATCCAGCAGATCTAACCTGTCTTGTTGCTTGGAGACAATTGGAATGCGAGGTGGGCTACCCAGCCATCCATCCTTAGAACCCTGCTCGGAATTGTTGGCCTGGAGCCAACCAACAGGTCTCAATTGTCCTGCAGAAGAATCTTTGCAGTTTGGAGCTTCTCACAACTCCCATCGTGGGAAAACCCCCATGTCCTCGTGATCCAACCCCCTTCAAGAAAGGGCCATCAGGGCAGAAAGTCCAACCTGAGCGATCGTCTGATGCTTGCCCTGACTTCAGATGCACGAGATCTCGATTGAGGTCTGTAGATTGTGCCTGCCAAATCCTCACCCAGAAACCTAGGCCTAGCTTGGGTTCTAGGACTCCGTCCTCAGACTACTGGCCCACAAGCCCTCCAGTTGGGCAATCCAGAACTACAATGCCGCACTCTGCCTGCCCTACAGAAGTAAAACATTGCCCTCAGGGCCACCCCGAAACCGCAAATGAGGATCAACCTGCACGCCATTCGGCTGTACCCCAAACATATAGGCTGACCTGGGCACTATTTCCCCTTCTGACCCAGCCTGAGCCTGGACCTCCTGGTCCCACCCAGACAGCTGGCCGCACACTGATCACATCGGACCCGCCAAGGCCTTAGATCGTCATCTCTTCCCAACTGCGGTTTTCAGGCTCCAGAACCTAGACCTTATCTCCAACCACTGCCCAGGGTTGAAAATGATGCAGAAATCAGAACTCTTTCCCCATGGCAAGAAACCTTGTGCTTGGCATGTTGTCCAACTTTCAGTGTATTTGAAACAAGCGTGGCCCATGAGACCCAGCCCATGCTTGCGGGCCACATTGGTCACAAACACACATTGTGACCCTCAGCCTGAGCCCAGTCCTCAGGTAAGGCCTCTCAGGGCCTATATGAAGAGACAGCATATTGGGCTTGCCATGCCCCTAGGACCCAATTTTTAACCATAGTTCGGGTTGTCCCTTCACTCTTCCCCAGGGCTCTGCTTTGGAATTCCTCTTTTGGTGGGACACCTGAGGTAACAAACCTGAAAGGAGTACTCCCATCCCACAGATTGACGAAAAACAATTGGGATCAGGCCAAATCCACAGAGAGGAAGATTCGTCCATGGCCCATGAGACCTCCCCAACATTCCACGGCCATCGCTGAAACAAAATCCAGAGACAAAAGCCTGAGCAAGCTCCTCAGATCACTCATTCTTCATATCATGAAGAGTTCTTCTCATGGTTTGTAGATCGGGCGTGCCATACCTACGTCCCCAAACTTAAGCTGAGTTTGTGTTTTCAGTCTTCTGTCCTCAAAGTCCTGGGCCACACTTCCTCCAGGCTGGGGCCCCTGGAGCCACACATTAGGACTGCCCCCACCCAATCCATGGGAATTCTGCCCATTCCATTGTCAAAAATCGTACAAATTAGGAGAACCCTCCAAAATCCCTGAGGCCATCCCAATAGTGTAGGTAGCCCAGGACAAAAAAAGGGCCGTTGATACCGGCTGAGCATCTACCTCCACTCATCTACCTCCACTCATACCAAGAAGATTGAACCAGACAGGACCCGAGGCCATTATCGGATCCATTGCTTTGGTTTACAGGCATGTCTCCTCAAAAGCCTGGATTCCAATACCAGCAGAGGGGATTTCCTGAGGCACCCATCAGAAAAAATCTCGTCTCCACAAGGAAACTTTTGCATGGGAGCTATGCCAAAGCTTAGGAGAATTCGTCAGGGTCCCGGTGCCACCTCCCCATTCCAAGGCCCTCATGGACACAAACACACGTTAGGACCCATCCTCTGGAAAGTGCATTTCAACTCAGCCACCCCGGTTGCTCCCGCAGATCCATTAGATCTAAACTGTCTTGTTGCTAGGAGACAATTGGAAGGCGAGGCAGACTTCCCAGGCATCCATCCTCGAACGGTGCTCTGGAGTCATTCCATATGGGATGTCCTGGAGCTGTCCTACAGGTCTCAATTGTCCCGCAGAAGGAATCCTTGAAGGGGGCATCCCACATCTCCCAACGTGGAAAACCTCCATGGCCTCGAGATTCCGCTCCCTTCATGAAGGGGCCGTCATGCACAGAAACTCCAACCTGAGCCAACGTCGGATCCTCGCCCTGACTTCAGATGCATGAGATATTGGTTCAGATCTGCAGGGGGTACCTGCCGTGCCCTCACCCTGAATCCGAAGTCTAGCTTGTGTTCTCAGACTTCCGTCCTCACTCTCCTGGCCCCGAAGCCCTCAAGTTTGGCAATTCTGGACCGACAATGAAGCACTCTGCCTGCCCTATAGAAAAAATATATTGCCTAATGAGCAGCCCAGGCAGCTTAAATGAAGATAAACCTACACGGCACTCGAATGTACCCAAATTATATAGTCTAACCTGGGCACTAATGCAGTGTCTGACACAACCTGAGCCCGGACCTGCTGACAAACACCCAGACAGCTGACCGCACGCTGAGCACATCAGACCCGCCATGGCCTTAGGTCATCATCTCTTCCCTACCTCAGTTTTCAGGCTTCAGAACCTAGACCTTATCTCCAATCACTGCCCACGGGTGACTGTGATGCAGAAATCAGAACTCTTCCTGACCCATGGCAAGAAACCTTGTGGTTGGCATGTTGTCCAACGTTCAGTGTAGGAAAAACCAGCATTCACCCTGAGGCCACGCCCATTCTTGAGTGCGACGAGAGCATAAACACGCATTGTGACCTCAGCGTGAGTCCTGTCCTCTAGTAAGTCCTCTCAGTGGCTGGACCATTAGATGTCATAATGGGCTTGACATGTCACTAGTCCCCAATTTTTAACCAGATTTCTGGTTGTCCAGTCGCCCCACCCCAGGGCTCTACTCTGGAATCCCTCATTTGGTGGGACATCTGAGGTTGAAAAACAAAATGAAACAAATCGTCAACAACAACAACAAAAAAACAGACTTCTTCCATCCCCAGAATGACGGCAAACTCTTTGGATGGGACCGAACCCCCAGAGAGTAAGACTCGTCCATTTCCCATGAAGTCACCCGGCAATTTCACGACCATGAGTGACACGATATCCAGAGACAAAAACTTGAGCAAGAGCCTCACACTCGCCCTTTTTTCATATCCCGAAGTGTTCTCCTCATGGTCTGTAGATCAGTCCTGCCATACCTATGACCCAAAACATAAGCCGAGTTTGTGTTTTCAGACAACTGTCCAAACAGCTCTGGCCTACACACCTTACAGGCTCAGGGCCCTGGAGCCAAACCTGAGGACTGTACTTGCCCTCTCCAAGGGAATTGTATGTGCCCATTCCAATGGCCACAACCCTACTAATAGGATAACCTCCAAAGTCCCTGAGGCCATCCCAATAGTTGTGGCTTCCCAGGACAAACAGGGGGCAATCTGAGCCCATCTGAGCACCTACCTGCACTCAGACCCGTAGACTGATGTCCCCAGAGGTAAAAAGGAACAAATAGGCCACTAGGCACTAATCGGATCCATTGCTTTGGTTTCCAGGCATCTCTCCTCAGAGGCCTGTATTTCAATACCAGCATATGGCTGTTTCTTGACTCACCCATCGGAAGAAATCTCATCTACACATGGGAAACATGCACGTTGGAGCTGTGTCAAAGCCTCTGTTTAGGAGAACCCTTCAGGGCCCCAGGGCCACCGCTTCATTCCAAGGTCTCCATAGACACAAAACATATTAGGACACATCCACAGGAGAGTCCATTTCAACTCAGCCTCCTCGGTTGCCCCCCACATCCAGCAGATCTAACCTGTCTTGTTGCTTGGAGACAATTGGAATGCGAGGTGGGCTACCCAGCCATCCATCCTTAGAACCCTGCTCGGAATCGTTGTCCTGGAGCCAACCAACAGGTCTCAATTGTCCTGCATTAGAATCTTTGCAGTTTGGAGCTTCTCACAACTCCCATCGTGGATAAACCCCCATGTCCTCGTGATCCAACCCCCTTCAAGAAAGGGCCATCAGGGCAGAAAGTCCAACCTGAGCGATCGTCTGATCCTTGCCCTGACTTCAGTTGCACGAGATCTCGATTGAGGTCTGTAGATTGTGCCTGCCATATCCTCACCCAGAAACCTAGGCCTAGCTTGGGTTCTCAGACTCCGTCCTCAGACTACTGGCCCACAAGCCCTCCAGTTTGGCAATCCAGAACTACAATGCCGCACTCTGCCTGCCCTACAGAAGTAAAACATTGCCCTCAGGGCTACCCCGAAACCCCAAATGAGGAACAACCTGCACGCCATTCGGCTGTACCCAAAACATAGAAGCTGACCTGGGCACTATTTCCCCTTCTGACCCAGCCTGACCCTGGACCTCCTGGTCCCACCCAGACAGCCGGCCGCACACTGAGCACATCGGACCCGCCATGGCCTTAGGTCGTCATCTCTTCCCAACTGCGGTTTTCAGGCTCCAGAACCTAGACCTTATCTCCAACTACTGCCCAGGGTTGAAAATGATGCAGAAATCAGAACTCTTTCCCCATGGCAAGAAACCTTGTGGTTGGCATGTTGTCCAACGTTGAGTGTAGTTGAAACAAGCGTGGCCCATGAGGCCCAGCCCATGCTTGCGGGCCACATTGGTCACAAACACACATTGTGACCCTCAGCCTGAGTCCAGTCCTCAGGTAAGGCCTCTCAGGGCCTATATGAAGAGACAGCATATTGGGCTTGCCATGCCCCTAGGCCCCAATTTTTAACCATATTTCGGGGTGTCCCTTCACTCTTCCCCAGGGCTCTGCTTTGGAATTCCTCTTTTGGTGGGACACCTGAGGTAACAAACCTGAAAGGTGGCCTCCCATCCCACAGATTGACGAAAAACAATTGGGATCGGGCCAAATCCACAGAGAGGAAGATTGTCCATGGCCCATGAGACCTCCCCAACATTCCACGGCCATCGCTGAAACAAAATCCAGAGACAAAAGCCTGAGCAAGCGCCTCAGACTCGCTCATTCTTCATATCCTGAAGAGTTCTTCTCATGGTTTGTAGATCGGGCGTGCCATACCTACGTCCCCAAACTTAAGCTGAGTTTGTGTTTTCAGTCTTCTGTCCTCAAAGTCCTGGGCCACACTCCCTCCAGGCTGGGGCCCCTGGAGCCACACATTAGGACTGCCCCCACCCAATCCATGGGAATTCTGCCCATTCCATTGTCAAAAATCGTACAAATTAGGAGAACCCTCCAAAGTCCCTGAGGCCATCCCAATAGTGTAGGTCGCCCGGGACAAAAAAGGGCGGTTGATACCAGCTGAGCATCTTCCTCCACTCATCTACCTCCACTCATACCAAGAAGATTGAACCAGACAGGACCCGAGGCCATTATCGGATCCATTGCTTTGGTTTACAGGCATGTCTCCTCAAAAGCCTGGATTCCAATACCAGCAGAGGGGATTTCCTGAGGCACCCATCAGAACAAATCTCGTCTCCACAAGGAAACTTGTGCATGGTAGCTATGCCAAAGCTTAGGAGAATACTTCAGGGTCCCGGTGCCACCTCCCCATTCCAAGGCCCTCATGGACACAAACACACATTAGGACCCATCCTCTGGAAAGTGCATTTCAACTCAGCCACCCCGGTTGCTCCCGCAGATCCATTAGATCTAAACTGTCTTGTTGCTAGGAGACAATTGGAAGGCGAGGCGGACTTCCCAGGCATCCATCCTCGAACGGTGCTCTGGAGTCATTCCATATGGGATGTCCTGGAGCTGTCCAACAGGTCTCAAATGTCCTGCAGAAGGAATCCTTGAAGGGGGCATCCCACATCTCCCAACGTGGAAAAGCTCCATGGCCTCGAGATTCCGCTCCCTTCATGAAGGGGCCGTCATGCACAGAAACTCCAAACTGAGCCAACGTCGGATCCTTGCCCTGACTTCAGATGCATGAGATATTGGTTCAGATCTGCAGGGGGTACCTGCCGTGATCTCACCCTGAATCCGAAGTCTAGCTTGTGTTCTCAGACTTCCGTCCTCACTCTCCTGGCCCCGAAGCCCTCATGTTTGGCAATTCCGGACCGACAATGAAGCACTCTGCCTGCCCTCTAGAAAAAATATATTGCCTAATGAGCTGACCAGGCAGCTTAAATGAAGATAAACCTACACGGCACTCGAATGTACCCAAATTATATAGTCTAACCTGGGCACTAATGCACTGTCTGACACAACCTGAGCCCGGACCTGCTGACAAACACCCAGACAGCTGACCGCACCCTGAGCACATCAGACCCGCCCTGGCCTTAGGTCATCATCTCTTCCCTACCTCAGTTTTCAGGCTTCAGAACCTAGACCTTATCTCCAATCACTGCCCACGGGTGACTCTGATGCAGAAATCAGAACTCTTCCTGACCCATGGCAAGAAACCTTGTGGTTGGCATGTTGTCCAACGTTCAGTGTAGGAGAAAACAGCATTCACCCTGAGGCCCCGCCCATTCTTGAGTGCGTCGAGAGCATAAACACGCATTGTGACCTCAGCGTGAGTCCTGTCCTCTAGTAAGTCCTCTCAGTGGCTGGACCATTAGATGTCATAATGGGCTTGACATGTCCCTAGTCCCCAATTTTTAACCAGATTTCTGGTTGTCCAGTCGCCCCACCCCAGGGCTCTACTCTGGAATCCCTCATTTGGTGGGACATCTGAGGTTGAATAACAAAATGAAACAAATCGACAACAACAACAAAAAAACGGACTTCTTCCATCCCCAGAATGACCGCAAACTCTTTGGACGGGACCGAACCCCCAGAGAGTAAGACTCGTCCATTTCCCATGAAGTTACCCGGCAATTTCACGACCATGAGTGACACGATATCCAGAGACAAAAACTGGAGCAAGAGCCTCACACTCGCCCTTTTTTCATATCCCGAAGTGTTCTCCTCATGGTCTGTAGATCAGTCCTGCCGTACCTATGACCCAAAACATAAGCCGAGTTTGTGTCTTCAGACAACTGTCCAAACAGCTCTGGCCTACACACCCTACAGGTTCAGGGCCCTGGAGCCAAACCTGAGGACTGTACTTGCCCTCTCCAAGGGAATTGTATGTGCCCATTCCAAGGGCCACAACCCTACTAGTAGGACAACCTCCAAAGTCCCTGAGGCCATCCCAATAGTTGTGGCTTCCCAGGACAAACAGGGGCAATCTGAGCCCATCTGAGCACCTACCTGCACTCAGACCCCTAGACTGATGTCCCCAGAGGTAAAAAGGAACGAACAGGCCCCTAGGCACTAATCGGATCCTTTGCTTTGGTTTCCAGGAAACTCTCCTCAGAGGCCTGGATTTCAATACCAGCATATGGCTGTTTCTTGACTCACCCATCAGAACAAATCTCATCTACACATGGGCAACATGCCCGTTGGAGCTGTGTCAAAGCCTCTGTTTAGGAGAACCCTTCAGGGCCCCAGGGCCACCGCTTCATTCCAAGGTCTCCATAGACACAAAAACATATTAGGACACATCCACAGGAGAGTCCATTTCAACTAAGCCTCCTCGGTTGCCCCCCACATCCAGCAGATCTAACCTGTCTTGTTGCTTGGAGACAATTGGAATGCGAGGTGGGCTACCCAGCCATCCATCCTTAGAACCCTGCTCGGAATCGTTGGCCTGGAGCCAACCAACAAGTCTCAATTGTCCTGCAGAAGAATCTTTGCAGTTTGGAGCTTCTCACAACTCCCATCGTGGGAAAACCCCCATGTCCTCGTGATCCAACCCCCTTCAAGAAAGGGCCATCAGGGCAGAAAGTCCAACCTGAGCGATCGTCTGATCCTTGCCCTGACTTCAGTTGCACGAGATCTCTATTGAGGTCTGTAGATTGTGCCTGCCATATCCTCACCCAGAAACCTAGGCCTAGCTTGGGTTCTCAGACTCCGTCCTCAGACTACTGGCCCACAAGCCCTCCAGTTTGGCAATCCAGAACTACAATGCCGCACTCTGCCTGCCCTACAGAAGTAAAACATTGCCCTCAGGGCTACCCCGAAACCCCAAATGAGGAACAACCTGCACGCCATTCGGCTGTACCCAAAACATAGAAGCTGACCTGGGCACTATTTCCCCTTCTGACCCAGCCTGACCCTGGACCTCCTGGTCCCACCCAGACAGCTGGCCGCACACTGAGCACATCGGACCCGCCATGGCCTTAGGTCGTCATCTCTTCCCAACTGCGGTTTTCAGGCTCCAGAACCTAGACCTTATCTCCAACTACTGCCCAGGGTTGAAAATGATGCAGAAATCAGAACTCTTTCCCCATGGCAAGAAACCTTGTGGTTGGCATGTTGTCCAACGTTGAGTGTAGTTGAAACAAGCGTGGCCCATGAGGCCCAGCCCATGCTTGCGGGCCACATTGGTCACAAACACACATTGTGACCCTGAGCCTGAGTCCAGTCCTCAGGTAAGGCCTCTCAGGGCCTATATGAAGAGACAGCATATTGGGCTTGCCATGCCCCTAGGCCCCAATTTTTAACCATATTTTGGTGTGTCCCTTCACTCTTCCCCAGGGCTCTGCTTTGGAATTCCTCTTTTGGTGGGACACCTGAGGTAACAAACCTGAAAGGTGGCCTCCCATCCCACAGATTGACGAAAAACAATTGGGATCGGGCCAAATCCACAGAGAGGAAGATTGTCCATGGCCCATGAGACCTCCCCAACATTCCACGGCCATCGCTGAAACAAAATCCAGAGACAAAAGCCTGAGCAAGCGCCTCAGACTCGCTCATTCTTCATATCCTGAAGAGTTCTTCTCATGGTTTGTAGATCGGGCGTGCCATACCTACGTCCCCAAACTTAAGCTGAGTTTGTGTTTTCAGTCTTCTGTCCTCAAAGTCCTGGGCCACACTCCCTCCAGGCTGGGGCCCCTGGAGCCACACATTAGGACTGCCCCCACCCAATCCATGGGAATTCTGCCCATTCCATTGTCAAAAATCGTACAAATTAGGAGAACCCTCCAAAGTCCCTGAGGCCATCCCAATAGTGTAGGTCGCCCGGGACAAAAAAGGGCGGTTGATACCAGCTGAGCATCTTCCTCCACTCATCTACCTCCACTCATACCAAGAAGATTGAACCAGACAGGACCCGAGGCCATTATCGGATCCATTGCTTTGGTTTACAGGCATGTCTCCTCAAAAGCCTGGATTCCAATACCAGCAGAGGGGATTTCCTGAGGCACCCATCAGAACAAATCTCGTCTCCACAAGGAAACTTGTGCATGGTAGCTATGCCAAAGCTTAGGAGAATACTTCAGGGTCCCGGTGCCACCTCCCCATTCCAAGGCCTTCATGGACACAAACACACATTAGGACCCATCCTCTGGAAAGTGCATTTCAACTCAGCCACCCCGGTTGCTCCCGCAGATCCATTAGATCTAAACTGTCTTGTTGCTAGGAGACAATTGGAAGGCGAGGCGGACTTCCCAGGCATCCATCCTCGAACGGTGCTCTGGAGTCATTCCATATGGGATGTCCTGGAGCTGTCCAACAGGTCTCAAATGTCCTGCAGAAGGAATCCTTGAAGGGGGCATCCCACATCTCCCAACGTGGAAAAGCTCCATGGCCTCGAGATTCCGCTCCCTTCATGAAGGGGCCGTCATGCACAGAAACTCCAAACTGAGCCAACGTCGGATCCTTGCCCTGACTTCAGATGCATGAGATATTGGTTCAGATCTGCATGGGGTACCTGCCGTGATCTCACCCTGAATCCGAAGTCTAGCTTGTGTTCTCAGACTTCCGTCCTCACTCTCCTGGCCCCGAAGCCCTCATGTTTGGCAATTCCGGACCGACAATGAAGGACTCTGCCTGCCCTCTAGAAAAAATATATTGCCTAATGAGCTGACCAGGCAGCTTAAATGAAGATAAACCTACACGGCACTCGAATGTACCCAAATTATATAGTCTAACCTGGGCACTAATGCACTGTCTGACACAACCTGAGCCCGGACCTGCTGACAAACACCCAGACAGCTGACCGCACCCTGAGCACATCAGACCCGCCCTGGCCTTAGGTCATCATCTCTTCCCTACCTCAGTTTTCAGGCTGCAGAACCTAGACCTTATCTCCAATCACTGCCCACGGGTGACTCTGATGCAGAAATCAGAACTCTTCCTGACCCATGGCAAGAAACCTTGTGGTTGGCATGTTGTCCAACGTTCAGTGTAGGAGAAAACAGCATTCACCCTGAGGCCCCGCCCATTCTTGAGTGCGTCGAGAGCATAAACTCGCATTGTGACCTCAGCGTGAGTCCTGTCCTCTAGTAAGTCCTCTCAGTGGCTGGACCATTAGATGTCATAATGGGCTTGACATGTCCCTAGTCCCCAATTTTTAACCAGATTTCTGGTTGTCCAGTCGCCCCACCCCAGGGCTCTACTCTGGAATCCCTCATTTGGTGGGACATCTGAGGTTGAATAACAAAATGAAACAAATCGACAACAACAACAAAAAAACGGACTTCTTCCATCCCCAGAATGACCGCAAACTCTTTGGACGGGACCGAACCCCCAGAGAGTAAGACTCGTCCATTTCCCATGAAGTTACCCGGCAATTTCACGACCATGAGTGACACGATATCCAGAGACAAAAACTGGAGCAAGAGCCTCACACTCGCCCTTTTTTCATATCCCGAAGTGTTCTCCTCATGGTCTGTAGATCAGTCCTGCCGTACCTATGACCCAAAACATAAGCCGAGTTTGTGTCTTCAGACAACTGTCCAAACAGCTCTGGCCTACACACCCTACAGGTTCAGGGCCCTGGAGCCAAACCTGAGGACTGTACTTGCCCTCTCCAAGGGAATTGTATGTGCCCATTCCAATGGCCACAACCCTACTAATAGGATAACCTCCAAAATCCCTGAGGCCATCCCAATAGTTGTGGCTTCCCAGGACAAACAGGGGCAATCTGAGCCCATCTGAGCACCTACCTGCACTCAGACCCCTAGACTGATGTCCCCAGAGGTAAAAAGGAACGAACAGGCCCCTAGGCACTAATCGGATCCTTTGCTTTGGTTTCCAGGAAACTCTCCTCAGAGGCCTGGATTTCAATACCAGCATATGGCTGTTTCTTGACTCACCCATCAGAACAAATCTCATCTACACATGGGCAACATGCCCGTTGGAGCTGTGTCAAAGCCTCTGTTTAGGAGAACCCTTCAGGGCCCCAGGGCCACCGCTTCATTCCAAGGTCTCCATAGACACAAAAACATATTAGGACACATCCACAGGAGAGTCCATTTCAACTCAGCCTCCTCGGTTGCCCCCCACATCCAGCAGATCTAACCTGTCTTGTTGCTTGGAGACAATTGGAATGCGAGGTGGGCTACCCAGCCATCCATCCTTAGAACCCTGCTCGGAATCGTTGGCCTGGAGCCAACCAACAGGTCTCAATTGTCCTGCAGAAGAATCTTTGCAGTTTGGAGCTTCTCACAACTCCCATCGTGGGAAAACCCCCATGTCCTCGTGATCCAACCCCCTTCAAGAAAGGGCCATCAGGGCAGAAAGTCCAACCTGAGCGATCGTCTGATCCTTGCCCTGACTTCAGTTGCACGAGATCTCTATTGAGGTCTGTAGATTGTGCCTGCCATATCCTCACCCAGAAACCTAGGCCTAGCTTGGGTTCTCAGACTCCGTCCTCAGACTACTGGCCCACAAGGCCTCCAGTTTGGCAATCCAGAACTACAATGCCGCACTCTGCCTGCCCTACAGAAGTAAAACATTGCCCTCAGGGCTACCCCGAAACCCCAAATGAGGAACAACCTGCACGCCATTCGGCTGTACCCAAAACATAGAAGCTGACCTGGGCACTATTTCCCCTTCTGACCCAGCCTGACCCTGGACCTCCTGGTCCCACCCAGACAGCTGGCCGCACACTGAGCACATCGGACCCGCCATGGCCTTAGGTCGTCATCTCTTCCCAACTGCGGTTTTCAGGCTCCAGAACCTAGACCTTATCTCCAACTACTGCCCAGGGTTGAAAATGATGCAGAAATCAGAACTCTTTCCCCATGGCAAGAAACCTTGTGGTTGGCATGTTGTCCAACGTTGAGTGTAGTTGAAACAAGCGTGGCCCATGAGGCCCAGCCCATGCTTGCGGGCCACATTGGTCACAAACACACATTGTGACCCTCAGCCTGAGTCCAGTCCTCAGGTAAGGCCTCTAAGGGCCTATATGAAGAGACAGCATATTGGGCTTGCCATGCCCCTAGGCCCCAATTTTTAACCATATTTCGGGGTGTCCCTTCACTCTTCCCCAGGGCTCTGCTTTGGAATTCCTCTTTTGGTGGGACACCTGAGGTAACAAACCTGAAAGGTGGCCTCCCATCCCACAGATTGACGAAAAACAATTGGGATCGGGCCAAATCCACAGAGAGGAAGATTGTCCATGGCCCATGAGACCTCCCCAACATTCCACGGCCATCGCTGAAACAAAATCCAGAGACAAAAGCCTGAGCAAGCGCCTCAGACTCGCTCATTCTTCATATCCTGAAGAGTTCTTCTCATGGTTTGTAGATCGGGCGTGCCATACCTACGTCCCCAAACTTAAGCTGAGTTTGTGTTTTCAGTCTTCTGTCCTCAAAGTCCTGGGCCACACTCCCTCCAGGCTGGGGCCCCTGGAGCCACACATTAGGACTGCCCCCACCCAATCCATGGGAATTCTGCCCATTCCATTGTCAAAAATCGTACAAATTAGGAGAACCCTCCAAAGTCCCTGAGGCCATCCCAATAGAGTAGGTCGCCCGGGACAAAAAAGGGCGGTTGATACCAGCTGAGCATCTTCCTCCACTCATCTACCTCCACTCATACCAAGAAGATTAAACCAGACAGGACCCGAGGCCATTATCGGATCCATTGCTTTGGTTTACAGGCATGTCTCCTCAAAAGCCTGGATTCCAATACCAGCAGAGGGGATTTCCTGAGGCACCCATCAGAACAAATCTCGTCTCCACAAGGAAACTTGTGCATGGGAGCTATGCCAAAGCTTAGGAGAATACTTCAGGGTCCCGGTGCCACCTCCCCATTCCAAGGCCCTCATGGACACAAACACACGTTAGGACCCATCCTCTGGAAAGTGCCTTTCAACTCAGCCACACCGGTTGCTCCCGCAGATCCATTAGATCTAAACTGTCTTGTTGCTAGGAGACAATTGGAAGGCGAGGCGGACTTCCCAGGCATCCATCCTCGAACGACGCTCTGGAGTCATTCCATATGGGATGTCCTGGAGCTGTCCAACAGGTCTCAAATGTCCCGCAGAAGGAATCCTTGAAGGGGGCATCCCACATCTCCCAACGTGGAAAACCTCCATGGCCTCGAGATTCCGCTCCCTTCATGAAGGGGCCGTCATGCACAGAAACTCCAAACTGAGCCAACGTCGGATCCTTGCCCTGACTTCAGATGCATGAGATATTGGTTCAGATCTGCAGGGGGAACCTGCCGTGCCCTCACCCTGAATCCGAAGTCTAGCTTGTGTTCTCAGACTTCCGTCCTCACTCTCCTGGCCCCGAAGCCCTCATGTTTGGCAATTCCGGACCGACAATGAAGCACTCTGCCTGCCCTCTAGAAAAAATATATTGCCTAATGAGCTGACCAGGCAGCTTAAATGAAGATAAACCTACACGGCACTCGAATGTACCCAAATTATATAGTCTAACCTGGGCACTAATGCACTGTCTGACACAACCTGAGCCCGGACCTGCTGACAAACACCCAGACAGCTGACCGCACCCTGAGCACATCAGACCCGCCCTGGCCTTAGGTCATCATCTCTTCCCTACCTCAGTTTTCAGGCTTCAGAACCTAGACCTTATCTCCAATCACTGCCCACGGGTGACTCTGATGCAGAAATCAGAACTCTTCCTGACCCATGGCAAGAAACCTTGTGGTTGGCATGTTGTCCAACGTTCAGTGTAGGAGAAAACAGCATTCACCCTGAGGCCCCGCCCATTCTTGAGTGCGAGGAGAGCATAAACACGCATTGTGACCTCAGCGTGAGTCCTGTCCTCTAGTAAGTCCTCTCAGTGGCTGGACCATTAGATGTCATAATGGGCTTGACATGTCCCTAGTCCCCAATTTTTAACCAGATTTCTGGTTGTCCAGTCGCCCCACCCCAGGGCTCTACTCTGGAATCCCTCATTTGGTGGGACATCTGAGGTTGAATAACAAAATGAAACAAATCGACAACAACAACAAAAAAACGGACTTCTTCCATCCCCAGAATGACCGCAAACTCTTTGGACGGGACCGAACCCCCAGAGAGTAAGACTCGTCCATTTCCCATGAAGTTACCCGGCAATTTCACGACCATGAGTGACACGATATCCAGAGACAAAAACTTGAGCAAGAGCCTCACACTCGCCCTTTTTTCATATCCCGAAGTGTTCTCCTCATGGTCTGTAGATCAGTCCTGCCGTACCTATGACCCAAAACATAAGCCGAGTTTGTGTCTTCAGACAACTGTCCAAACAGCTCTGGCCTACACACCCTACAGGTTCAGGGCCCTGGAGCCAAACCTGAGGACTGTACTTGCCCTCTCCAAGGGAATTGTATGTGCCCATTCCAATGGCCACAACCCTACTAATAGGATAACCTCCAAAATCCCTGAGGCCATCCCAATAGTTGTGGCTTCCCAGGACAAACAGGGGCAATCTGAGCCCATCTGAGCACCTACCTGCACTCAGACCCCTAGACTGATGTCCCCAGAGGTAAAAAGGAACGAACAGGCCCCTAGGCACTAATCGGATCCATTGCTTTGGTTTCCAGGAAACTCTCCTCAGAGGCCTGGATTTCAATACCAGCATATGGCTGTTTCTTGACTCACCCATCAGAACAAATCTCATCTACACATGGGCAACATGCCCGTTGGAGCTGTGTCAAAGCCTCTGTTTAGGAGAACCCTTCAGGGCCCCAGGGCCACCGCTTCATTCCAAGGTCTCCATAGACACAAAAACATATTAGGACACATCCACAGGAGAGTCCATTTCAACTCAGCCTCCTCGGTTGCCCCCCACATCCAGCAGATCTAACCTGTCTTGTTGCTTGGAGACAAGTGGAATGCGAGGTGGGCTACCCAGCCATCCATCCTTAGAACCCTGCTCGGAATCGTTGGCCTGGAGCCAACCAACAGGTCTCAATTGTCCTGCAGAAGAATCTTTGCAGTTTGGAGCTTCTCACAACTCCCATCGTGGATAAACCCCCATGTCCTCGTGATCCAACCCCCTTCAAGAAAGGGCCATCAGGGCAGAAAGTCCAACCTGAGCGATCGTCTGATCCTTGCCCTGACTTCAGTTGCACGAGATCTCTATTGAGGTCTGTAGATTGTGCCTGCCATATCCTCACCCAGAAACCTAGGCCTAGCTTGGGTTCTCAGACTCCGTCCTCAGACTACTGGCCCACAAGCCCTCCAGTTTGGCAATCCAGAACTACAATGCCGCACTCTGCCTGCCCTACAGAAGTAAAACATTGCCCTCAGGGCTACCCCGAAACCCCAAATGAGGAACAACCTGCACGCCATTCGGCTGTACCCAAAACATAGAAGCTGACCTGGGCACTATTTCCCCTTCTGACCCAGCCTGACCCTGGACCTCCAGGTCCCACCCAGACAGCTGGCCGCACACTGAGCACATCGGACCCGCCATGGCCTTAGGTCGTCATCTCTTCCCAACTGCGGTTTTCAGGCTCCAGAACCTAGACCTTATCTCCAACTACTTCCCAGGGTTGAAAATGATGCAGAAATCAGAACTCTTTCCCCATGGCAAGAAACCTTGTGGTTGGCATGTTGTCCAACGTTGAGTGTAGTTGAATCAAGCGTGGCCCATGAGGCCCAGCCCATGCTTGCGGGCCACATTGGTCACAAACACACATTGTGACCCTCAGCCTGAGTCCAGTCCTCAGGTAAGGCCTCTCAGGGCCTATATGAAGAGACAGCATATTGGGCTTGCCATGCCCCTAGGCCCCAATTTTTAACCATATTTCGGGGTGTCCCTTCACTCTTCCCCAGGGCTCTGCTTTGGAATTCCTCTATTGGTGGGACACCTGAGGTAACAAACCTGAAAGGTGGCCTCCCATCCCACAGATTGACGAAAAACAATTGGGATCGGGCCAAATCCACAGAGAGGAAGATTGTCCATGGCCCATGAGACCTCCCCAACATTCCACGGCCATCGCTGAAACAAAATCCAGAGACAAAAGCCTGAGCAAGCGGCTCAGACTCGCTCATTCTTCATATCCTGAAGAGTTCTTCTCATGGTTTGTAGATCGGGCGTGCCATACGTACGTCCCCAAACTTAAGCTGAGTTTGTGTTTTCAGTCTTCTGTCCTCAAAGTCCTGGGCCACACTCCCTCCAGGCTGGGGCCCCTGGAGCCACACATTAGGACTGCCCCCACCCAATCCATGGGAATTCTGCCCATTCCATTGTCAAAAATCGTACAAATTAGGAGAACCCTCCAAAGTCCCTGAGGCCATCCCAATAGTGTAGGTCGCCCGGGACAAAAAAGGGCGGTTGATACCAGCTGAGCATCTTCCTCCACTCATCTACCTCCACTCATACCAAGAAGATTGAACCAGACAGGACCCGAGGCCATTATCGGATCCATTGCTTTGGTTTACAGGCATGTCTCCTCAAAAGCCTGGATTCCAATACCAGCAGAGGGGATTTCCTGAGGCACCCATCAGAACAAATCTCGTCTCCACAAGGAAACTTGTGCATGGTAGCTATGCCAAAGCTTAGGAGAATACTTCAGGGTCCCGGTGCCACCTCCCCATTCCAAGGCCCTCATGGACACAAACACACATTAGGACCCATCCTCTGGAAAGTGCATTTCAACTCAGCCACCCCGGTTGCTCCCGCAGATCCATTAGATCTAAACTGTCTTGTTGCTAGGAGACAATAGGAAGGCGAGGCGGACTTCCCAGGCATCCATCCTCGAACGGTGCTCTGGAGTCATTCCATATGGGATGTCCTGGAGCTGTCCAACAGGTCTCAAATGTCCCGCAGAAGGAATCCTTGAAGGGGGCATCCCACATCTCCCAACGTGGAAAACCTCCATGGCCTCGAGATTCCGCTCCCTTCATGAAGGGGCCGTCATGCACAGAAACTCCAAACTGAGCCAACGTCGGATCCTTGCCCTGACTTCAGATGCATGAGATATTGGTTCAGATCTGCAGGGGGTACCTGCCGTGCCCTCACCCTGAATCCGAAGTCTAGCTTGTGTTCTCAGACTTCCGTCCTCACTCTCCTGGCCCCGAAGCCCTCATGTTTGGCAATTCCGGACCGACAATGAAGCACTCTGCCTGCCCTCTAGAAAAAATATATTGCCTAATGAGCTGACCAGGCAGCTTAAATGAAGATAAACCTACACGGCACTCGAATGTACCCAAATTATATAGTCTAACCTGGGCACTAATGCACTGTCTGACACAACCTGAGCCCGGACCTGCTGACAAACACCCAGACAGCTGACCGCACCCTGAGCACATCAGACCCGCCCTGGCCTTAGGTCATCATCTCTTCCCTACCTCAGTTTTCAGGCTTCAGAACCTAGACCTTATCTCCAATCACTGCCCACGGGTGACTCTGATGCAGAAATCAGAACTCTTCCTGACCCATGGCAAGAAACCTTGTGGTTGGCATGTTGTCCAACGTTCAGTGTAGGAGAAAACAGCATTCACCCTGAGGCCCCGCCCATTCTTGAGTGCGTCGAGAGCATAAACACGCATTGTGACCTCAGCGTGAGTCCTGTCCTCTAGTAAGTCCTCTCAGTGGCTGGACCATTAGATGTCATAATGGGCTTGACATGTCACTAGTCCCCAATTTTTAACCAGATTTCTGGTTGTCCAGTCGCCCCACCCCAGGGCTCTACTCTGGAATCCCTCATTTGGTGGGACATCTGAGGTTGAATAACAAAATGAAACAAATCGACAACAACAACAAAAAAACGGACTTCTTCCATCCCCAGAATGACCGCAAACTCTTTGGACGGGACCGAACCCCCAGAGAGTAAGACTCGTCCATTTCCCATGAAGTCACCCGGCAATTTCACGACCATGAGTGACACGATATCCAGAGACAAAAACTTGAGCAAGAGCCTCACACTCGCCCTTTTTTCATATCCCGAAGTGTTCTCCTCATGGTCTGTAGATCAGTCCTGCCATACCTATGACCCAAAACATAAGCCGAGTTTGTGTTTTCAGACAACTGTCCAAACAGCTCTGGCCTACACACCCTACAGGTTCAGGGCCCTGAGCCAAACCTGAGGACTGTACTTGCCCTCTCCAAGGGAATTGTATGTGCCCATTCCAATGGCCACAACCCTACTAATAGGATAACCTCCAAAATCCCTGAGGACATCCCAATAGTTGTGGCTTTCCAGGACAAACAGGGGGCAATCTGAGCCCATCTGAGCACCTACCTGCACTCAGACCCGTAGACTGATGTCCCCAGAGGTAAAAAGGAACGAACAGGTCCCTAGGCACTAATCGGATCCATTGCTTTGGTTTCCAAGAAACTCTCCTCAGAGGCCTGGATTTCAATACCAGCATATGGCTGTTTCTTGACTCACCCATCAGAACAAATCTCATCAACACATGGGAAACATGCACGTTGGAGCTGTGTCAAAGCCTCTGTTTAGGAGAACCCTTCAGGGACCCAGGGCCACCGCTTCATTCCAAGGTCTCCATAGACACAAAAACATATTAGGACACATCCACAGGAGAGTCCATTTCAACTCAGCCTCCTCGTTTGCCCCCCACATCCAGCAGATCTAACCTGTCTTGTTGCTTGGAGACAATTGGAATGCGAGGTGGGCTACCCAGCCATCCATCCTTAGAACCCTGCTCGGAATCGTTGGCCTGGAGCCAACCAACAGGTCTCAATTGTCCTGCATAAGAATCTTTGCAGTTTGGAGCTTCTCACAACTCCCATCGTGGGAAAACCCCCATGTCCTCGTGATCCAACCCCCTTCAAGAAAGGGCCATCAGGGCAGAAAGTCCAAACTGAGCGATCGTCTGATCCTTGCCCTGACTTCAGATGCACGAGATCTCTATTGAGGTCTGTAGATTGTGCCTGCCATATCCTCACCCAGAAACCTAGGCCTAGCTTGGGTTCTCAGACTCCGTCCTCAGACTACTGGCCCACAAGCCCTCCAGTTGGGCAATCCAGAACTACAATGCCGCACTCTGCCTGCCCTACAGAAGTAAAACATTGCCCTCAGGGCTACCCCGAAACCCCAAATGAGGATCAACCTGCACGCCATTCGGCTGTACCCCAAACATAGAGGCTGACCTGGGCACTATTTCCCCTTCCGACCCAGCCTGAGCCTGGACCTCCTGGTCCCACCCAGACAGCTGGCCGCACACTGAGCACATTGGACCCGCCATGGGCTTAGGTCGTCATCTCTTCCCAACTGCGGTTTTCAGGCTCCAGAACCTAGACCTTATCTCCAACCACTGCCCAGGGTTGAAAATGATGCAGAAATCAGAACTCTTTACCCATGGCAAGAAACCTTGTGGTTGGCATGTTGTCCAACGTTCAGTGTAGTTGAAACAAGCGTGGCCCATGAGGCCCAGCCCATGCTTGCGGGCCACATTGGTCACAAACACACATTGTGACCCTCAGCCTGAGCCCAGTCCTCAGGTAAGGCCTCTCAGGGCCTATATGAAGAGACAGCATATTGGGCTTGCCATGCCCCTAGGCCCCAATTTTTAACCATAGTTCGGGGTGTCCCTTCACTCTTCCCCAGGGCTCTGCTTTGGAATTCCTCTTTTGGTGGGACACCTGAGGTAACAAACCTGAAAGGAGTTCTCCCATCCCACAGATTGACGAAAAACAATTGGGATCGGGCCAAATGCACAGAGAGGAAGATTCGTCCATGGCCCATGAGACCTCCCCAACATTCCACGGCCGTCGCTGAAACAAAATCCAGAGACAAAAGCCCGAGCAAGCGCCTCAGACTCGCTCATTCTTCATATCCTGAAGAGTTCTTCTCATGGTTTGTAGATCGGGCGTGCCATACCTACGTCCCCAAACTTAAGCTGAGTTTGTGTTTTCAGTCTTCTGTCCTCAAAGTCCTGGGCCACACTCCCTCCAGGCTGGGGCCCCTGGAGCCACACATTAGGACTGCCCCCACCCAATCCATGGGAATTCTGCCCATTCCATTGTCAAAAATCGTACAAATTAGGAGAACCCTCCAAAGTCCCTGAGGCCATCCCAATAGTGTAGGTCGCCCGGGACAAAAAAGGGCGGTTGATACCAGCTGAGCATCTTCCTCCACTCATCTACCTCCACTCATACCAAGAAGATTGAACCAGACAGGACCCGAGGCCATTATCGGATCCATTGCTTTGGTTTACAGGCATGTCTCCTCAAAAGCCTGGATTCCAATACCAGCAGAGGGGATTTCCTGAGGCACCCATCAGAACAAATCTCGTCTCCACAAGGAAACTTGTGCATGGGAGCTATGCCAAAGCTTAGGAGAATACTTCAGGGTCCCGGTGCCACCTCCCCATTCCAAGGCCCTCATGGACACAAACACACATTAGGACCCATCCTCTGGAAAGTGCATTTCAACTCAGCCACCCCGGTTGCTCCCGCAGATCCATTAGATCTAAACTGTCTTGTTGCTAGGAGACAATTGGAAGGCGAGGCGGACTTCCCAGGCATCCATCCTCGAACGGTGCTCTGGAGTCATTCCATATGGGATGTCCTGGAGCTGTCCAACAGGTCTCAATTGTCCCGCAGAAGGAATCCTTGAAGGGGGCATCCCACATCTCCCAACGTGGAAAAGCTCCATGGCCTCGAGATTCCGCTCCCTTCATGAAGGGGCCGTCATGCACAGAAACTCCAACCTGAGCCAACGTCGGATACTCGCCCTGACTTCAGATGCATGAGATGTTGGTTCAGATCTGCAGGGGGTACCTGCCGTGCCCTCACCCTGAATCCGAAGTCTAGCTTGTGTTCTCAGACTTCCGTCCTCACTCTCCTGGCCCCGAAGCCCTCATGTTTGGCAATTCCGGACCAACAATGAAGCACTCTGCCTGCCCTCTAGAAAAAATATATTGCCTAATGAGCTGACCAGGCAGCTTAAATGAAGATAAACCTACACGGCACTCGAATGTACCCAAATTATATAGTCTAACCTGGGCACTAATGCACTGTCTGACACAACCTGTGCCCGGACCTGCTGACCAACACCCAGACAGCTGACCGCACCCTGATTACATCAGAACCGCCATGGCCTTAGGTCATCATCTCTTCCCTACCTCAGTTTTCAGGCTTCAGAACCTAGACCTTATCTCCAATCACTGCCCACGGGTGACTCTGATGCAGAAATCAGAACTCTTCCTGACCCATGGCAAGAAACCTTGTGGTTGGCATGTTGTCCAACGTTCAGTGTAGGAGAAAACAGCATTCACCCTGAGGCCCCGCCCATTCTTGAGTGCGTCTAGAGCATAAACACGCATTGTGACCTCAGCGTGAGTCCTGTCCTCTAGTAAGTCCTCTCAGTGGCTGGACCATTAGATGTCATAATGGGCTTGACATGTCCCTACTCCCCAATTTTTAACCAGATTTCTGGTTGTCCAGTCGCCCCACCCCAGGGCTCTGCTCTGGAATCCCTCATTTGGTGGGACATCTGAGGTTGAATAACAAAATGAAACAAATCGACAACAACAACAAAAAAACGGACTTCTTCCATCCCCAGAATGACCGCAAACTCTTTGGACGGGACCGAACCCCCAGAGAGTAAGACTCGTCCATTTCCCATGAAGTCACCCGGCAATTTCACGACCATGAGTGACACGATATTCAGAGACAAAAACTGGAGCAAGAGCCTCACACTCGCCCTTTTTTCATATCCCGAAGTGTTCTCCTCATGGTCTGTAGATCAGTCCTGCCATACCTATAACCCAAAACATAAGCCGAGTTTGTATTTTCAGACAACTGTCCAAACAGCTCTGGCCTACACACCCTACAGGCTCAGGGCCCTGGAGCCAAACCTGAGGACTGTACTTGCCCTCTCCAAGGGAATTGTATGTGCCCATTCCAATGGCCACAACCCTACTAATAGGATAACCTCCAAAATCCCTGAGGCCATCCCAATAGTTGTGGCTCTCCAGGACAAACAGGGGGCAATCTGAGCCCATCTGAGCACCTACCTGCACTCAGACCCCTAGACTGATGTCCCCAGAGGTAAAAAGGAACGAACAGGCCCCTAGGCACTAATCGGATCCATTGCTTTGGTTTCCAGGCATCTCTCCTCAGAGGCCTGGATTTCAATACCAGCATATGGCTGTTTCTTGACTCACCCATCAGAACAAATCTCATCTACACATGGGAAACATGCACTTTGGAGCTGTGTCAAAGCCTCTGTTTAGGAGAACCCTTCAGGGCCCCAAGGCCACCGCTTCATTCCAAGGTCTCCATAGACACAAAAACATATTAGGACACATCCACAGGAGAGTCCATTTCAACTCAGCCTCCTCGTTTGCCCCCCACATCCAGCAGATCTAACCTGTCTTGTTGCTTGGAGACAATTGGAATGCGAGGTGGGCTACCCAGCCATCCGTCCTTAGAACCCTGCTCGGAATCGTTGGCCTGGAGCCAACCAACAGGTCTCAATTTTCCTGCAGAAGAATCTTTGCAGTTTGGAGCTTCTCACAACTCCCATCGTGGGAAAACCCCCATGTCCTCGTGATCCAACCCCCTTCAAGAAAGGGCCATCAGGGCAGAAAGTCCAACCTGAGCGATCGTCTGATCCTTGCCCTGACTTCAGATGCACGAGATCTCTATTGAGGTCTGTAGATTGTGCCTGCCATATCCTCACCCAGAAACCTAGGCCTAGCTTGGGTTCTCAGACTTTGTCCTCAGACTACTGGCCCACAAGCCCTCCAGTTTGGAAATCCAGAACTACAATGCCTCACTTTGCCTGCCCTACAGAAGTAAAACATTGCCCTCAGGGCTACCCTGAAACCCCAAATGAGGATCAACCTGCACGCCATTCGGCTGTACCCCAAACATAAAGGCTGACCTGGGCACTATTTCCCCTTCTGACCCAGCCTGAGCCTGGACCTCCTGGTCCCACCCAGACAGCTGGCCGCACACTGAGCACATCGGACCCGCCATGGCCTTAGGTCGTCATCTCTTCCCAACTGCGGTTTTCAGGCTCCAGAACCTAGACCTTATCTCCAACCACTGCCCAGGGTTGAAAATGATGCAGAAATCAGAACTCTTTCCCCATGGCAAGAAACCTTGTGGTTGGCATGTTGTCCAACGTTCAGTGTAGTTGAAACAAGCGTGGCCCATGAGGCCCAGCCCATGCTTGCGGGCCACATTGGTCACAAACACACATTGTGACCCTCAGCCTGAGCCCAGTCCTCAGGTAAGGCCTCTCAGGGCCTATATGAAGAGACAGCATATTGGGCTTGCCATGCCCCTAGGCCCCAATTTTTAACCATAGTTCGGGTTGTCCCTTCACTCTTCCCCAGGGCTCTGCTTTGGAATTCCTCTTTTGGTGGGACACCTGAGGTAACAAACCTGAAAGGAGTCCTCCCATCCCACAGATTGACGAAAAACAATTGGGATCGGGCCAAATGCACAGAGAGGAAGATTCGTCCATGGCCCATGAGACCTCCCCAACATTCCACGGCCATCGCTGAAACAAAATCCAGAGACAAAAGCCTGAGCAAGCGCCTCAGACTCGCTCATTCTTCATATCCTGAAGAGTTCTTCTCATGGTTTGTAGATCGGACGTGCCATACCTACGTCCCCAAACTTAAGCTGAGTTTGTGTTTTCAGTCTTCTGTCCTCAAAGTCCTGGGCCACACTCCCTCCAGGCTGGGGCCCCTGTAGCCACAAATTAGGACTGCCCCCACCCAATCCATGGGAATTCTGCCCATTCCATTGTCCAAAATCATACAAATTAGGAGAACCCTCCAAAGTCCCTGAGGCCATCCCAATAGTGTAGGTCGCCCGGGACAAAAAAGGGCGGTTGATACCAGCTGAGCATCTTCCTCCACTCATCTACCTCCACTCATACCAAGAAGATTGAACCAGACAGGACCCGAGGCCATTATCGGATCCATTGCTTTGGTTTACAGGCATGTCTCCTCAAAAGCCTGGATTCCAATACCAGCAGAGGGGATTTCCTGAGGCACCCATCAGAACAAATCTCGTCTCCACAAGGAAACTTGTGCATGGGAGCTATGCCAAAGCTTAGGAGAATACTTCAGGGTCCCGGTGCCACCTCCCCATTCCAAGGCCCTCATGGACACAAACACACATTAGGACCCATCCTCTGGAAAGTGCATTTCAACTCAGCCACCCCGGTTGCTCCCGCAGATCCATTAGATCTAAACTGTCTTGTTGCTAGGAGACAATAGGAAGGCGAGGCGGACTTCCCAGGCATCCATCCTCGAACGGTGCTCTGGAGTCATTCCATATGGGATGTCCTGGAGCTGTCCAACAGTTCTCAATTGTCCCGCAGAAGGAATCCTTGAAGGGGGCATCCCACATCTCCCAACGTGGAAAACCTCCATGGCCTCGAGATTCCGCTCCCTTCATGAAGGGGCCGTCATGCACAGAAACTCCAACCTGAGCCAACGTCGGATCCTCGCCCTGACTTCAGATGCATGAGATATTGGTTCAGATCTGCAGGGGGTACCTGCCGTGCCCTCACCCTGAATCCGAAGTCTAGCTTGTGTTCTCAGACTTCCGTCCTCACTCTCCTGGCCCCGAAGCCTTCATGTTTGGCAATTCCGGACCGACAATGAAGCACTCTGCCTGCACTCTAGAAAAAACATCTTGCCTAAAGAGCTGCCCAGGAACCTAAAAGGGGGATAAACCTACACGGCACTTGACTGTACCCAAATTATATAGTCTAACCTGGTCACTAATGCACTGTCTGACACACCCTGAGCTAGAACCTCCTGACCAAAACCCAGGCAGATGAATGCACACTGAGCGTATGAGACCCACCATGGCCTTAGGTCGTCATCTCTTCCCAACTGCGATTTTTCAGGCTTCAGAACCTAGACCTTAACTCCAACCACTGCCCAGGGTTGAAAATGATGCAGAAATCAGAACACCTTCCCCATGGCAAGAGACCTTGTGATTGGCATGTTGTCCAAATCCAGTGTAGTTGAAACCAGTGTGGCCCATAAGGCCCCGCCCATGCTCGCAGGCCATATTGGTCACAAACTCTCATTGTGACCCTCAGCATGAGCACAGTCCTCAAGTCAGGCCTCTCAGTGGCTGGATGAAGAGACAGCATATTGGGCCTGCCATGCCCCTAGTCCCCAATTTTTAACCATAGTTTGGGTTGTCCCTTCACTCTTTCCCAAGGCTCTGCTTTGGAATTCCTCTTTTGTTCGGACACCTGAGTTAATAAACAGGAAAGGAAACCTCCCATCCCACAGATTGACGAAAAACAATTGGGACCGGGCCAAATCCACAGAGAGGAAGATTCGTCCATGGCCCATGAGGCCTCCCCACATTCCACGTCCATTGTTGATATAAAATGCAGAGGTAAAACCTGATCAAGTGCCTCAGACTCGCTCTTTCTTCATATCCTGAAGAGTTCTTCTCATGGTTTGTAGATTGGGCCTGCATACCTACGTCCCCAAACCTGAGCTGAGTTTGTGTTTTTGGAATACTGTCCTCAAAGTCCATTGCCACACACCCTCCAGGCTGGGTCCCCTGGAGCCACCCATTAGGACTGTGCCCTCTCAATCCATGGGAATTCTTCCCATCCATTGTCCAAAATCGTACAAATTAGGAGAACTCTCCAAAGTCCCCGAGGCCATCCCAATAGTGTAGGTTTCCGGGGACAAACAAGGGCGGTCTGACACCAGGTGAGCATCTACCTCCACTCATACCATACATGGATGTCCCCAGAGAAGAAGATTGAACCAGAGAGTACGCTAGGCCATAATCAGATCCATTGCTTTGGTTTACAGGCATGTCTCCTCAAAAGCCTGGATTCCAATACAAGCATAAGTGGTTTGCTGAGGCACCCATCAGAACAAATCTCGTCTCCACAAGGAAACTTGTGCATGGGATCTATGTCAAAAGCTTAGGAGAATACTACAGGGTCCCGGTGCCACCGCCCCATTCCAAGGCCCTCATGGACACAAACACACATTAGGCCCCATTCTCAGGAAAGTCTATTTCAACTAAGCCACCCAGGTTGCTCCCGCAGAGTCATCCGATCTCAAATGTATTGTTGCTAGGAGAAAATTGGAATGCGAGGCGGGCTTCCCTGGCATCCATCTTCCAACGGTGCTCTGGAGTTAATCCATATGGGATGTCCTGGAGCTGCCTAACATGTCTCAATTGTCCCCAGAAGGAATCCTTGAAGGGGGCATCCCATAACTCCCAACATGGGAAAAACTCCATGGCCTTGAGATTCCGCTCCGTTCATGAAGGGGCAGTCATGCACAGAAACTCCAACCGGAGCCAACGTCTGATCCTCGCTGTGACTTCAGATGTATGAGATATTGGTTCAGATCTGCAGGGGGTACCTGCCGCGCCCTCGGCCTGATGTCCAAGTCAACTTGTGTTCTCAAACTTTTGTCCTCACACTCCTGGCCGAGAAGACCGCAAGTTTGGCAATTCCGGACCCACAATGCAGCACTCTGCCTGCACTCTAGAAAAAATATCTTGCCTAATGAGCTGCCCAGGCACCTCAAATGTGGATAAACCTACACGGCACTCGACTGTACCCAAATTATATAGTCTAACTTGAGCTCTAATGCACTCTCTGACACAAACTGAGCCTGAACCTCCAGATCAACATCCAGGCAGCTGACCACACACTGAGCACATCAGAGCCGCCATGGCCTTAGGTCATCATCTCTACCC
Organism: Mustela nivalis; assembly: GCF_964662115.1. Classification (NCBI taxonomy): domain Eukaryota; kingdom Metazoa; phylum Chordata; class Mammalia; order Carnivora; family Mustelidae; genus Mustela; species Mustela nivalis. Next base: position 290,609 of record NW_028136183.1, read on the forward strand.
AACTGCGGTTTTCAGGCTTCAGAACCTAGTCCTTATCTCCAATCACTGCCCAGGGTTGAAAATGATGCAGAAATCACACCTTCCCCATGGAAAGAGACCTTGTGATTGGCATGTTGTCCAAAGTCCCGTGTAGTTGAAATTAGTGTGGCCCATGAGGCCCCGCCCATGCTCGCGGGCCACATTGGTCACAAACACACATTGTGACCCTCAGCCTGAGCCGTGTCCTCAAGTAAGGGCAGTCAGTGGCTGAATGAAGAAACAGCATATTGGGCGTGCCATGCCCCTAGGCCCCAATTTTTAACCATAGTTTGGTTTGTCCCTTCACTCTTCCCCAGGTCTCTGCTTTGGAATTCCTCTTTTGTTCGGACACTTGAGGTAATAAACCTGAAAGGAGACCTCCCATCCCACAGATTGACTTAAAACAATTGGGCCCGGGCCAAAACCACAGAGAGGAAGATTCGTCCATGGCCCATGAGGCCTCCCCACATTCCACGGCCATCGTTGATACAAAATACAGATACAAAAGCCTGAGCAAGCGCCTCAGACTCGCTCTTTCTTCATATCCTGAAGAGTTCTTCTCATGGTTTGTAGATTGGGCCTGCCATTCCTACGTCCCCAAACCTAAGCTGAGTTTGTGTTTTCAGACTTCTGTCCTCAAAGTCCTGGGCCAAACACCCTCCAGGCTGGGGCCCCTGGAGCCACACATTAGGACTGTGCCTACCCAATCTATGGGAATTCTGCCTATTCCATTGTCCAAAATCGTACAAATTAGGAGAACTCTCCAAAGTCCCAGGGGCCATCCCAATAGTGTAGGACTCCGGGGACAAACAAGGGTGGTCTGACAACAGGTGAGCATCTACCTCCACTCATTCCATAGATGGATATCCCCAGAGAAGAAGATTGAACCAGACAGGACCCTAGGCCATAATTGGATCCATTGCTTTGGTTTGCAGGCATGTCTCCTCAAAAGCCTGGTATCCAATACGAGCATAAGGGGTTTCCGGAGGCACCCATCAAAACAAATCTAGTCTCCACAAGGAAACTTGTGGATGGGAGCTATATCAAAACCTTAGGAGAATACTTAGGGTCCCGGAACCACCGCCCCATACCAAGGCCCTAATGGACACAAACACACATTAGGCCCCATCCTCAGGAAAGTCCATTTCAACTCAGCCACCCCGGTTGCTCCTGCAGAGCCATCCGATTTCAACTGTCTTGTTGCTAGGAGACAATTGGAATGCGAGGCAGGCTTCCCTGGCATCCATCCTCCAACTGTGCTCTGCAGTCATTCCATATGGGATGTCCTGGAGCTGCCCGACAGGTCTCAATTGTCCCGCAGAAGGAATCCTTGAAGGGGGCATCCCACAACTCCCAACGTGGGAAAACCTCCAGGCCCTTGAGATTCCGCTCCGTTCATGAAGGATAGTCATGCACAGAAACTCCAACCTGAGCCAACGTCTGATACTCGCCGTGATTTCAGATGCTTGAGATATTGGTTCAGATCTGCAGGGGGTACCTGCAGTGCCCTCGGCCAGAAGCCCAAGTCGAGCTTGTGTTCTCAGACTTCTGTCCTCACACTCCTGGCCCAGAAGCCCTCAAGTTTGGCAATTCCGGACCCACAATGCAGCACTCTGCCTGCCCTCTAGAAAAAATATCTTCCCTAATGAGCTGCCTGGACACCTCAAATGAGGATAAACCTACAAGGCACTCGAATGTACCCAAATTATATAGTCTAACCTGGGCACTAATGCACTGTCTGACACAACCTGAGCCAGAACCTCCTGACCAACACCCAGGCAGCTGACCACACAGTGAGCCTATCAGACCCGCCATGCCCTTAGGTGGTCATCTCTTCCCAACAGCGGTTTTTCGGGCTTCAGAACCTAGGCCTTATCTCCAACCACAGCCCATGGTTGAAAATGATGCAGAAATCAGAACACCCTTTCCATGGTTAGAGACCTTGTGATTGGCAAGTTGTCCAAAGTCCAGTGTAATTGAAACCAGTGTGGCCCATGAGGCCCCGCCCATGCTCGCAAAACCACATTGGTCCCAAACACACATTGTGACCCTCAGCCTGAGCCCAGTCCTCAAGTACGGCCTCTCAGTGGCTGGATGAAGAGACAGCATATTGGGCGTGCCATGCCCCTAGGCCCCAATTTTTAAACATAGTTTGGGTTGTCCCTTCACTCATCCCCAGCGCTCTCTTTTGGAATTCCTCTTATGTTCGGACACCTGAGGTAATAAACCTGAAAGGAGACCTCCCATTCCACAGATTGACGAAAAACAATTGGGACTGGGCCAAATCCACAGAGAGGAAGATTCGTCCATGGGCCATGAGGACTCCCCAAATTCCACGGCCATCATTGATACAAAATCCAAAGACAAAAGCCTGAGCAAGTACCTCAGACTCGCTCTTTCTTCATATCCTGAAGAGTTCTTCTCATGGTTTGTAGATTACGCCTGCCATACCTACGTCCCCAAACCTAAGCTGAGTTTCTGTTTTCAATCTTCTGTCCTCAAGGTCCTGGGCCACACACCCTCGAGGCTGGGGGGCCAGGAGCCACACATTAGTACTGTGCCTACCCAATCCATGGGAATTCTGCCCATTCCATTGTCCCAAATCGTACAAATTAGGAGAACCCTCCAAAGTCCCCGAGGCCCTCCCAATAGTGTATGTCTCCGGGGACAAACAGGGCGGTCTGACACCAGGTGATCATCTACCTCCACTCATTCCATAGATTGAGAACCCCAGAGAAGAAGATTGAACCAGACAGGACCCTAGGCCATAATCGGGTCCATTGCTTTGGTTTACAGGCATGTGTCCTCAAAAGCCTGGATTCCAATACCAGCATAAGTGGTTTGATGAGGCACCCATTAGAAAAAATCTCGTCTCCACAAGGAAACTTTTGCATGGGAGCTATGTCAAAAGCTTAGGAGAATACTTCAGGGTCCCGGTGCCACTGCCCTAATCCAAGGCCCTCATGGACACAACACACATTAGGCCCCATCCTCAGGAAAATCCATTTCAACTCAGCCACCTCGGTTGCTCCCACAGAGCCACTGATCTCAACGCTATTGTTGCTAGGAAACAATTGAAATGCGAGGCGGGCTTCCCTGGCATCCATCCTCCAACGGTGCTCTGGAGTCATTCCATATGGGATGTCCTGGAGCTGCCCAACAGGTCTCAATTGTCCCACAGAAGGAATCCTTGAAGAGGGCATCCATAAACTCCCAACGTGGGAAAACCTCCATGGCCTTGAGATTCCTCTCCGTTCATGAAGGGGCAGGCATGCACAGAAACTCCAACCTGAGCCAACGTCTGATCCTCGCCTTGGCTTCAGATGCTTGAGATATTGGTTCCGATCTGCAGGGGGTACATGCCGTGCCCTCGGCCTGAAGCCCAAGTCTAGCTTGTGTTCTCAGACTTCTGTCCTCACACTCCTGGCCCAGAAGCTCTCAAGTTTGGCAATTCCGGACCCACAATGCAGCACTCTGCCTGCCCTCTAGAAAAAACATCTTGCCTAATGAGCTGCCCAGGAACCTAAAAGGGGGATAAACCTACATGGCACTCGACTGTACCCAAATTATATAGTCTAACCTGGTCACTAATGCACTGTCTGACACACCCTGAGCTAGAACCTCCTGACCAAAACCCAGGCAGATGAATGCACACTGAGCGTATGAGACCCACCATGGCCTTAGGTCGTCATCTCTTCCCAACTGCGATTTTTCAGGCTTCAGAACCTAGACCTTATCTCCAACCACTGCCCAGGGTTGAAAATGATGCAGAAATCAGAACACCTTCCCCATGGCAAGAGACCTTGTGATTGGCATGTTGTCCAAATCCAGTGTAGTTGAAACCAGTGTGGCCCATAAGGCCCCGCCCATGCTCGCAGGCCATATTGGTCACAAACTCTCATTGTGACCCTCAGCATGAGCCCAGTCCTCAAGTCAGGCCTCTCAGTGGCTGGATGAAGAGACAGCATATTGGGCCTGCCATGCCCCTAGTCCCCAATTTTTAACCAAAGTTTGGGTTGTCCCTTCACTCTTTCCCAAGGCTCTGCTTTGGAATTCCTCTTTTGTTCGGACACCTGAGTTAATAAACAGGAAAGGAAACCTCCCATCCCACAGATTGACGAAAAACAATTGGGACCGGGCCAAATCCACAGAGAGGAAGATTCGTCCATGGCCCATGAGGCCTCCCCACATTCCACGGCCATTGTTGATATAAAATGCAGAGGCAAAACCTGATCAAGTGCCTCAGACTCGCTCTTTCTTCATATCCTGAAGAGTTCTTCTCATGGTTTGTAGATTGGGCCTGCATACCTACGTCCCCAAACCTGAGCTGAGTTTGTGTTTTTGGAATACTGTCCTCAAAGTCCTTTGCCACACACCCTCCAGGCTGGGTCCCCTGGAGCCACCCATTAGGACTGTGCCCTCTCAATCCATGGGAATTCTTCCCATCCATTGTCCAAAATCGTACAAATTAGGAGAACTCTCCAAAGTCCCCGAGGCCATCCCAATAGTGTAGGTTTCCGGGGACAAACAAGGGCGGTCTGACACCAGGTGAGCATCTACCTCCACTCATACCATACATGGATGTCCCCAGAGAAGAAGATTGAACCAGACAGTACGCTAGGCCATAATCAGATCCATTGCTTTGGTTTACAGGCATGTCTCCTCAAAAGCCTGGATTCCAATACAAGCATAAGTGGTTTGCTGAGGCACCCATCAGAACAAATCTCGTCTCCACAAGGAAACTTGTGCATGGGATCTATGTCAAAAGCTTAGGAGAATACTACAGGGTCCCGGTGCCACCGCCCCATTCCAAGGCCCTCATGGACACAAACACACATTAGGCCCCATTCTCAGGAAAGTCTATTTCAACTAAGCCACCCAGGTTGCTCCCGCAGAGTCATCCGATCTCAAATGTATTGTTGCTAGGAGACAATTGGAATGCGAGGCGGGCTTCCCTGGCATCCATCTTCCAACGGTGCTCTGGAGTTAATCCATATGGGATGTCCTGGAGCTGCCCAACATGTCTCAATTGTCCCCAGAAGGAATCCTTGAAGGGGGCATCCCATAACTCCCAACATGGGAAAAACTCCATGGCATTGAGATTCCGCTCCGTTCATGAAGGGGCAGTCATGCACAGAAACTCCAACCTGAGCCAACGTCTGATCCTCGCCGTGACTTCAGATGTATGAGATATTGGTTCAGATCTGCAGGGGGTACCTGCCGCGCCCTCGGCCTGATGTCCAAGTCAACTTGTGTTCTCAAACTTTTGTCCTCACACTCCTGGCCGAGAAGACCGCAAGTTTGGCAATTCCGGACCCACAATGCAGCACTCTGCCTGCACTCTAGAAAAAATATCTTGCCTAATGAGCTGCCCAGGCACCTCAAATGTGGATAAACCTACACGGCACTCGACTGTACCCAAATTATATAGTCTAACCTGAGCTCTAATGCACTCTCTGACACAAACTGAGCCTGAACCTCCAGATCAACATCCAGGCAGCTGACCACACACTGAGCACATCAGAGCCGCCATGGCCTTAGGTCATCATCTCTACCCAACTGCGGTTTTCAGGCTTCAGAACCTAGTCCTTATCTCCAATCACTGCCCAGGGTTGAAAATGATGCAGAAATCACACCTTCCCCATGGAAAGAGACCTTGTGATTGGCATGTTGTCCAAAGTCCCGTGTAGTTGAAATTAGTGTGGCCCATGAGGCCCCGCCCATGCTCGCGGGCCACATTGGTCACAAACACACATTTTGACCCTCAGCCTGAGCCGTGTCCTCAAGTAAGGGCACTCAGTGGCTGGATGAAGAAACAGCATATTGGGCGTGCCATGCCCCTAGGCCCCAATTTTTAACCATAGTTTGGTTTGTCCCTTCACTCTTCCCCAGGTCTCTGCTTTGGAATTCCTCTTTTGTTCGGACACTTGAGGTAATAAACCTGAAAGGAGACCTCCCATCCCACAGATTGACGAAAAACAATTGGGCCCAGGCCAAAACCACAGAGAGGAAGATTCGTCCATGGCCCATGAGGCCTCCCCACATTCCACGGCCATCGTTGATACAAAATACAGATACAAAAGCCTGAGCAAGCGCCTCAGACTCGCTCTTTCTTCATATCCTGAAGAGTTCTTCTCATGGTTTGTAGATTGGGCCTGCCATTCCTACGTCCCCAAACCTAAGCTGAGTTTGTGTTTTCAGACTTCTGTCCTCAAAGTCCTGGGCCAAACACCCTCCAGGCTGGGGCCCCTGGAGCCACACATTAGGACTGTGCCCACCCAATCTATGGGAATTCTGCCTATTCCATTGTCCAAAATCGTACAAATTAGGAGAACTCTCCAAAGTCCCAGGGGCCATCCCAATAGTGTAGGACTCCGGGGACAAACAAGGGTGGTCTGACAACAAGTGAGCATCTACCTCCACTCATTCCATAGATGGATATCCCCAGAGAAGAAGATTGAACCAGACAGGACCCTAGGCCATAATTGGATCCATTGCTTTGGTTTGCAGGCATGTCTCCTCAAAAGCCTGGTATCCAATACGAGCATAAGGGGTTTCCGGAGGCACCCATCAAAACAAATCTAGTCTCCACAAGGAAACTTGTGGATGGGAGCTATATCAAAACCTTAGGAGAATACTTAGGGTCCCGGAACCACCGCCCCATACCAAGGCCCTAATGGACACAAACACACATTAGGCCCCATCCTCAGGAAAGTCCATTTCAACTCAGCCACCCCGGTTGCTCCTGCAGAGCCATCCGATTTCAACTGTCTTGTTGCTAGGAGACAATTGGAATGCGAGGCAGGCTTCCCTGGCATCCATCCTCCAACTGTGCTCTGCAGTCATTCCATATGGGATGTCCTGGAGCTGCCCGACAGGTCTCAATTGTCCCGCAGAAGGAATCCTTGAAGGGGGCATCCCACAACTCCCAACGTGGGAAAACCTCCAGGCCCTTGAGATTCCGCTCCGTTCATGAAGGATAGTCATGCACAGAAACTCCAACCTGAGCCAACGTCTGATACTCGCCGTGATTTCAGATGCTTGAGATATTGGTTCAGATCTGCAGGGGGTACCTGCAGTGCCCTCGGCCAGAAGCCCAAGTCGAGCTTGTGTTCTCAGACTTCTGTCCTCACACTCCTGGCCCAGAAGCCCTCAAGTTTGGCAATTCCGGACCCACAATGCAGCACTCTGCCTGCCCTCTAGAAAAAATATCTTCCCTAATGAGCTGCCTGGACACCTCAAATGAGGATAAACCTACAAGGCACTCGAATGTACCCAAATTATATAGTCTAACCTGGGCACTAATGCACTGTCTGACACAACCTGAGCCAGAACCTCCTGACCAACACCCAGGCAGCTGACCACACAGTGAGCCTATCAGACCCGCCATGCCCTTAGGTGGTCATCTCTTCCCAACAGCGGTTTTTCGGGCTTCAGAACCTAGGCCTTATCTCCAACCACAGCCCATGGTTGAAAATGATGCAGAAATCAGAACACCCTTTCCATGGTTAGAGACCTTGTGATTGGCAAGTTGTCCAAAGTCCAGTGTAATTGAAACCAGTGTGGCCCATGAGGCCCCGCCCATGCTCGCAAAACCACATTGGTCCCAAACACACATTGTGACCCTCAGCCTGAGCCCAGTCCTCAAGTACGGCCTCTCAGTGGCTGGATGAAGAGACAGCATATTGGGCGTGCCATGCCCCTAGGCCCCAATTTTTAAACATAGTTTGGGTTGTCCCTTCACTCATCCCCAGCGCTCTCTTTTGGAATTCCTCTTATGTTCGGACACCTGAGGTAATAAACCTGAAAGGAGACCTCCCATTCCACAGATTGACGAAAAACAATTGGGACTGGGCCAAATCCACAGAGAGGAAGATTCGTCCATGGGCCATGAGGACTCCCCAAATTCCACGGCCATCATTGATACAAAATCCAAAGACAAAAGCCTGAGCAAGTACCTCAGACTCGCTCTTTCTTCATATCCTGAAGAGTTCTTCTCATGGTTTGTAGATTACGCCTGCCATACCTACGTCCCCAAACCTAAGCTGAGTTTCTGTTTTCAATCTTCTGTCCTCAAGGTCCTGGGCCACACACCCTCGAGGCTGGGGGGCCAGGAGCCACACATTAGTACTGTGCCTACCCAATCCATGGGAATTCTGCCCATTCCATTGTCCCAAATCGTACAAATTAGGAGAACCCTCCAAAGTCCCCGAGGCCCTCCCAATAGTGTATGTCTCCGGGGACAAACAGGGCGGTCTGACACCAGGTGATCATCTACCTCCACTCATTCCATAGATTGAGAACCCCAGAGAAGAAGATTGAACCAGACAGGACCCTAGGCCATAATCGGGTCCATTGCTTTGGTTTACAGGCATGTGTCCTCAAAAGCCTGGATTCCAATACCAGCATAAGTGGTTTGATGAGGCACCCATTAGAAAAAATCTCGTCTCCACAAGGAAACTTTTGCATGGGAGCTATGTCAAAAGCTTAGGAGAATACTTCAGGGTCCCGGTGCCACTGCCCTAATCCAAGGCCCTCATGGACACAACACACATTAGGCCCCATCCTCAGGAAAATCCATTTCAACTCAGCCACCTCGGTTGCTCCCACAGAGCCACTGATCTCAACGCTATTGTTGCTAGGAAACAATTGAAATGCGAGGAGGGCTTCCCTGGCATCCATCCTCCAACGGTGCTCTGGAGTCATTCCATATGGGATGTCCTGGAGCTGCCCAACAGGTCTCAATTGTCCCACAGAAGGAATCCTTGAAGAGGGCATCCATAAACTCCCAACGTGGGAAAACCTCCATGGCCTTGAGATTCCTCTCCGTTCATGAAGGGGCAGGCATGCACAGAAACTCCAACCTGAGCCAACGTCTGATCCTCGCCTTGGCTTCAGATGCTTGAGATATTGGTTCCGATCTGCAGGGGGTACATGCCGTGCCCTCGGCCTGAAGCCCAAGTCTAGCTTGTGTTCTCAGACTTCTGTCCTCACACTCCTGGCCCAGAAGCTCTCAAGTTTGGCAATTCCGGACCCACAATGCAGCACTCTGCCTGCCCTCTAGAAAAAACATCTTGCCTAAAGAGCTGCCCAGGAACCTAAAAGGGGGATAAACCTACACGGCACTTGACTGTACCCAAATTATATAGTCTAACCTGGTCACTAATGCACTGTCTGACACACCCTGAGCTAGAACCTCCTGACCAAAACCCAGGCAGATGAATGCACACTGAGCGTATGAGACCCACCATGGCCTTAGGTCGTCATCTCTTCCCAACTGCGATTTTTCAGGCTTCAGAACCTAGACCTTATCTCCAACCACTGCCCAGGGTTGAAAATGATGCAGAAATCAGAACACCTTCCCCATGGCAAGAGACCTTGTGATTGGCATGTTGTCCAAATCCAGTGTAGTTGAAACCAGTGTGGCCCATAAGGCCCCGCCCATGCTCGCAGGCCATATTCGTCACAAACACACATTGTGACCCTCAGCATGAGCCCAGTCCTCAAGTCAGGCCTCTCAGTGGCTGGATGAAGAGACAGCATATTGGGCCTGCCATGCCCCTAGTCCCCAATTTTTAACCATAGTTTGGGTTGTCCCTTCACTCTTTCCCAAGGCTCTGCTTTGGAATTCCTCTTTTGTTCGGACACCTGAGTTAATAAACAGGAAAGGAAACCTCCCATCCCACAGATTGACGAAAAACAATTGGGACCGGGCCAAATCCACAGAGAGGAAGATTCGTCCATGGCCCATGAGGCCTCCCCACATTCCACGGCCATTGTTGATATAAAATGCAGAGGCAAAACCTGATCAAGTGCCTCAGACTCGCTCTTTCTTCATATCCTGAAGAGTTCTTCTCATGGTTTGTAGATTGGGCCTGCATACCTACGTCCCCAAACCTGAGCTGAGTTTGTGTTTTTGGAATACTGTCCTCAAAGTCCATTGCCACACACCCTCCAGGCTGGGTCCCCTGGAGCCACCCATTAGGACTGTGCCCTCTCAATCCATGGGAATTCTTCCCATCCATTGTCCAAAATCGTACAAATTAGGAGAACTCTCCAAAGTCCCCGAGGCCATCCCAATAGTGTAGGTTTCCGGGGACAAACAAGGGCGGTCTGACACCAGGTGAGCATCTACCTCCACTCATACCATACATGGATGTCCCCAGAGAAGAAGATTGAACCAGAGAGTACGCTAGGCCATAATCAGATCCATTGCTTTGGTTTACAGGCATGTCTCCTCAAAAGCCTGGATTCCAATACAAGCATAAGTGGTTTGCTGAGGCACCCATCAGAACAAATCTCGTCTCCACAAGGAAACTTGTGCATGGGATCTATGTCAAAAGCTTAGGAGAATACTACAGGGTCCCGGTGCCACCGCCCCATTCCAAGGCCCTCATGGACACAAACACACATTAGGCCCCATTCTCAGGAAAGTCTATTTCAACTAAGCCACCCAGGTTGCTCCCGCAGAGTCATCCGATCTCAAATGTATTGTTGCTAGGAGACAATTGGAATGCGAGGCGGGCTTCCCTGGCATCCATCTTCCAACGGTGCTCTGGAGTTAATCCATATGGGATGTCCTGGAGCTGCCTAACATGTCTCAATTGTCCCCAGAAGGAATCCTTGAAGGGGGCATCCCATAACTCCCAACATGGGAAAAACTCCATGGCCTTGAGATTCCGCTCCGTTCATGAAGGGGCAGTCATGCACAGAAACTCCAACCGGAGCCAACGTCTGATCCTCGCCGTGACTTCAGATGTATGAGATATTGGTTCAGATCTGCAGGGGGTACCTGCCGCGCCCTCGGCCTGATGTCCAAGTCAACTTGTGTTCTCAAACTTTTGTCCTCACACTCCTGGCCGAGAAGACCGCAAGTTTGGCAATTCCGGACCCACAATGCAGCACTCTGCCTGCACTCTAGAAAAAATATCTTGCCTAATGAGCTGCCCAGGCACCTCAAATGTGGATAAACCTACACGGCACTCGACTGTACCCAAATTATATAGTCTAACCTGAGCTCTAATGCACTCTCTGACACAACCTGAGCCTGAACCTCCAGATCAACATCCAGGCAGCTGACCACACACTGAGCACATCAGAGCCGCCATGGCCTTAGGTCATCATCTCTACCCAACTGCGGTTTTCAGGCTTCAGAACCTAGTCCTTATCTCCAATCACTGCCCAGGGTTGAAAATGATGCAGAAATCACACCTTCCCCATGGAAAGAGACCTTGTGATTGGCATGTTGTCCAAAGTCCCGTGTAGTTGAAATTAGTGTGGCCCATGAGGCCCCGCCCATGCTCGCGGGCCACATTGGTCACAAACACACATTGTGACCCTCAGCCTGAGCCGTGTCCTCAAGTAAGGGCAGTCAGTGGCTGGATGAAGAAACAGCATATTGGGCGTGCCATGCCCCTAGGCCCCAATTTTTAACCATAGTTTGGTTTGTCCCTTCACTCTTCCCCAGGTCTCTGCTTTGGAATTCCTCTTTTGTTCGGACACTTGAGGTAATAAACCTGAAAGGAGACCTCCCATCCCACAGATTGACTTAAAACAATTGGGCCCGGGCCAAAACCACAGAGAGGAAGATTCGTCCATGGCCCATGAGGCCTCCCCACATTCCACGGCCATCGTTGATACAAAATACAGATACAAAAGCCTGAGCAAGCGCCTCAGACTCGCTCTTTCTTCATATCCTGAAGAGTTCTTCTCATGGTTTGTAGATTGGGCCTGCCATTCCTACGTCCCCAAACCTAAGCTGAGTTTGTGTTTTCAGACTTCTGTCCTCAAAGTCCTGGGCCAAACACCCTCCAGGCTGGGGCCCCTGGAGCCACACATTAGGACTGTGCCTACCCAATCTATGGGAATTCTGCCTATTCCATTGTCCAAAATCGTACAAATTAGGAGAACTCTCCAAAGTCCCAGGGGCCATCCCAATAGTGTAGGACTCCGGGGACAAACAAGGGTGGTCTGACAACAAGTGAGCATCTACCTCCACTCATTCCATAGATGGATATCCCCAGAGAAGAAGATTGAACCAGACAGGACCCTAGGCCATAATTGGATCCATTGCTTTGGTTTGCAGGCATGTCTCCTCAAAAGCCTGGTATCCAATACGAGCATAAGGGGTTTCCGGAGGCACCCATCAAAACAAATCTAGTCTCCACAAGGAAACTTGTGGATGGGAGCTATATCAAAACCTTAGGAGAATACTTAGGGTCCCGGAACCACCGCCCCATACCAAGGCCCTAATGGACACAAACACACATTAGGCCCCATCCTCAGGAAAGTCCATTTCAACTCAGCCACCCCGGTTGCTCCTGCAGAGCCATCCGATTTCAACTGTCTTGTTGCTAGGAGACAATTGGAATGCGAGGCAGGCTTCCCTGGCATCCATCCTCCAACTGTGCTCTGCAGTCATTCCATATGGGATGTCCTGGAGCTGCCCGACAGGTCTCAATTGTCCCGCAGAAGGAATCCTTGAAGGGGGCATCCCACAACTCCCAACGTGGGAAAACCTCCAGGCCCTTGAGATTCCGCTCCGTTCATGAAGGATAGTCATGCACAGAAACTCCAACCTGAGCCAACGTCTGATACTCGCCGTGATTTCAGATGCTTGAGATATTGGTTCAGATCTGCAGGGGGTACCTGCAGTGCCCTCGGCCAGAAGCCCAAGTCGAGCTTGTGTTCTCAGACTTCTGTCCTCACACTCCTGGCCCAGAAGCCCTCAAGTTTGGCAATTCCGGACCCACAATGCAGCACTCTGCCTGCCCTCTAGAAAAAATATCTTCCCTAATGAGCTGCCTGGACACCTCAAATGAGGATAAACCTACAAGGCACTCGAATGTACCCAAATTATATAGTCTAACCTGGGCACTAATGCACTGTCTGACACAACCTGAGCCAGAACCTCCTGACCAACACCCAGGCAGCTGACCACACAGTGAGCCTATCAGACCCGCCATGCCCTTAGGTGGTCATCTCTTCCCAACAGCGGTTTTTCGGGCTTCAGAACCTAGGCCTTATCTCCAACCACAGCCCATGGTTGAAAATGATGCAGAAATCAGAACACCCTTTCCATGGTTAGAGACCTTGTGATTGGCAAGTTGTCCAAAGTCCAGTGTAATTGAAACCAGTGTGGCCCATGAGGCCCCGCCCATGCTCGCAAAACCACATTGGTCCCAAACACACATTGTGACCCTCAGCCTGAGCCCAGTCCTCAAGTACGGCCTCTCAGTGGCTGGATGAAGAGACAGCATATTGGGCGTGCCATGCCCCTAGGCCCCAATTTTTAAACATAGTTTGGGTTGTCCCTTCACTCATCCCCAGCGCTCTCTTTTGGAATTCCTCTTATGTTCGGACACCTGAGGTAATAAACCTGAAAGGAGACCTCCCATTCCACAGATTGACGAAAAACAATTGGGACTGGGCCAAATCCACAGAGAGGAAGATTCGTCCATGGGCCATGAGGACTCCCCAAATTCCACGGCCATCATTGATACAAAATCCAAAGACAAAAGCCTGAGCAAGTACCTCAGACTCGCTCTTTCTTCATATCCTGAAGAGTTCTTCTCATGGTTTGTAGATTACGCCTGCCATACCTACGTCCCCAAACCTAAGCTGAGTTTCTGTTTTCAATCTTCTGTCCTCAAGGTCCTGGGCCACACACCCTCGAGGCTGGGGGGCCAGGAGCCACACATTAGTACTGTGCCTACCCAATCCATGGGAATTCTGCCCATTCCATTGTCCCAAATCGTACAAATTAGGAGAACCCTCCAAAGTCCCCGAGGCCCTCCCAATAGTGTATGTCTCCGGGGACAAACAGGGCGGTCTGACACCAGGTGATCATCTACCTCCACTCATTCCATAGATTGAGAACCCCAGAGAAGAAGATTGAACCAGACAGGACCCTAGGCCATAATCGGGTCCATTGCTTTGGTTTACAGGCATGTGTCCTCAAAAGCCTGGATTCCAATACCAGCATAAGTGGTTTGATGAGGCACCCATTAGAAAAAATCTCGTCTCCACAAGGAAACTTTTGCATGGGAGCTATGTCAAAAGCTTAGGAGAATACTTCAGGGTCCCGGTGCCACTGCCCTAATCCAAGGCCCTCATGGACACAACACACATTAGGCCCCATCCTCAGGAAAATCCATTTCAACTCAGCCACCTCGGTTGCTCCCACAGAGCCACTGATCTCAACGCTATTGTTGCTAGGAAACAATTGAAATGCGAGGCGGGCTTCCCTGGCATCCATCCTCCAACGGTGCTCTGGAGTCATTCCATATGGGATGTCCTGGAGCTGCCCAACAGGTCTCAATTGTCCCACAGAAGGAATCCTTGAAGAGGGCATCCATAAACTCCCAACGTGGGAAAACCTCCATGGCCTTGAGATTCCTCTCCGTTCATGAAGGGGCAGGCATGCACAGAAACTCCAACCTGAGCCAACGTCTGATCCTCGCCTTGGCTTCAGATGCTTGAGATATTGGTTCCGATCTGCAGGGGGTACATGCCGTGCCCTCGGCCTGAAGCCCAAGTCTAGCTTGTGTTCTCAGACTTCTGTCCTCACACTCCTGGCCCAGAAGCTCTCAAGTTTGGCAATTCCGGACCCACAATGCAGCACTCTGCCTGCCCTCTAGAAAAAACATCTTGCCTAATGAGCTGCCCAGGAACCTAAAAGGGGGATAAACCTACATGGCACTCGACTGTACCCAAATTATATAGTCTAACCTGGTCACTAATGCACTGTCTGACACACCCTGAGCTAGAACCTCCTGACCAAAACCCAGGCAGATGAATGCACACTGAGCGTATGAGACCCACCATGGCCTTAGGTCGTCATCTCTTCCCAACTGCGATTTTTCAGGCTTCAGAACCTAGACCTTATCTCCAACCACTGCCCAGGGTTGAAAATGATGCAGAAATCAGAACACCTTCCCCATGGCAAGAGACCTTGTGATTGGCATGTTGTCCAAATCCAGTGTAGTTGAAACCAGTGTGGCCCATAAGGCCCCGCCCATGCTCGCAGGCCATATTGGTCACAAACTCTCATTGTGACCCTCAGCATGAGCCCAGTCCTCAAGTCAGGCCTCTCAGTGGCTGGATGAAGAGACAGCATATTGGGCCTGCCATGCCCCTAGTCCCCAATTTTTAACCAAAGTTTGGGTTGTCCCTTCACTCTTTCCCAAGGCTCTGCTTTGGAATTCCTCTTTTGTTCGGACACCTGAGTTAATAAACAGGAAAGGAAACCTCCCATCCCACAGATTGACGAAAAACAATTGGGACCGGGCCAAATCCACAGAGAGGAAGATTCGTCCATGGCCCATGAGGCCTCCCCACATTCCACGGCCATTGTTGATATAAAATGCAGAGGCAAAACCTGATCAAGTGCCTCAGACTCGCTCTTTCTTCATATCCTGAAGAGTTCTTCTCATGGTTTGTAGATTGGGCCTGCATACCTACGTCCCCAAACCTGAGCTGAGTTTGTGTTTTTGGAATACTGTCCTCAAAGTCCTTTGCCACACACCCTCCAGGCTGGGTCCCCTGGAGCCACCCATTAGGACTGTGCCCTCTCAATCCATGGGAATTCTTCCCATCCATTGTCCAAAATCGTACAAATTAGGAGAACTCTCCAAAGTCCCCGAGGCCATCCCAATAGTGTAGGTTTCCGGGGACAAACAAGGGCGGTCTGACACCAGGTGAGCATCTACCTCCACTCATACCATACATGGATGTCCCCAGAGAAGAAGATTGAACCAGACAGTACGCTAGGCCATAATCAGATCCATTGCTTTGGTTTACAGGCATGTCTCCTCAAAAGCCTGGATTCCAATACAAGCATAAGTGGTTTGCTGAGGCACCCATCAGAACAAATCTCGTCTCCACAAGGAAACTTGTGCATGGGATCTATGTCAAAAGCTTAGGAGAATACTACAGGGTCCCGGTGCCACCGCCCCATTCCAAGGCCCTCATGGACACAAACACACATTAGGCCCCATTCTCAGGAAAGTCTATTTCAACTAAGCCACCCAGGTTGCTCCCGCAGAGTCATCCGATCTCAAATGTATTGTTGCTAGGAGACAATTGGAATGCGAGGCGGGCTTCCCTGGCATCCATCTTCCAACGGTGCTCTGGAGTTAATCCATATGGGTTGTCCTGGAGCTGCCCAACATGTCTCAATTGTCCCCAGAAGGAATCCTTGAAGGGGGCATCCCATAACTCCCAACATGGGAAAAACTCCATGGCCTTGAGATTCCGCTCCGTTTATGAAGGGGCAGTCATGCACAGAAACTCCAACCTGAGCCAACGTCTGATCCTCGCCGTGACTTCAGATGTATGAGATATTGGTTCAGATCTGCAGGGGGTACCTGCCGCGCCCTCGGCCTGATGTCCAAGTCAACTTGTGTTCTCAAACTTTTGTCCTCACACTCCTGGCCGAGAAGACCGCAAGTTTGGCAATTCCGGACCCACAATGCAGCACTCTGCCTGCACTCTAGAAAAAATATCTTGCCTAATGAGCTGCCCAGGCACCTCAAATGTGGATAAACCTACACGGCACTCGACTGTACCCAAATTATATAGTCTAACCTGAGCTCTAATGCACTCTCTGACACAACCTGAGCCTGAACCTCCAGATCAACATCCAGGCAGCTGACCACACACTGAGCACATCAGAGCCGCCATGGCCTTAGGTCATCATCTCTACCCAACTGCGGTTTTCAGGCTTCAGAACCTAGTCCTTATCTCCAATCACTGCCCAGGGTTGAAAATGATGCAGAAATCACACCTTCCCCATGGAAAGAGACCTTGTGATTGGCATGTTGACCAAAGTCCCGTGTAGTTGAAATTAGTGTGGCCCATGAGGCCCCGCCCATGCTCGCGGGCCACATTGGTCACAAACACACATTGTGACCCTCAGCCTGAGCCGTGTCCTCAAGTAAGGGCAGTCAGTGGCTGGATGAAGAAACAGCATATTGGGCGTGCCATGCCCCTAGGCCCCAATTTTTAACCATAGTTTGGTTTGTCCCTTCACTCTTCCCCAGGTCTCTGCTTTGGAATTCCTCTTTTGTTCGGACACTTGAGGTAATAAACCTGAAAGGAGACCTCCCATCCCACAGATTGACGAAAAACAATTGGGCCCGGGCCAAAACCACAGAGAGGAAGATTCATTCATGGCCCATGAGGCCTCCCCACATTCCACGGCCATCGTTGATACAAAATACAGATACAAAAGCCTGAGCAAGCGCCTCAGACTCGCTCTTTCTTCATATCCTGAAGAGTTCTTCTCATGGTTTGTAGATTGGGCCTGCCATTCCTACGTCCCCAAACCTAAGCTGAGTTTGTGTTTTCAGACTTCTGTCCTCAAAGTCCTGGGCCAAACACCCTCCAGGCTGGGGCCCCTGGAGCCACACATTAGGACTGTGCCTACCCAATCTATGGGAATTCTGCCCATTCCATTGTCCAAAATCGTACAAATTAGGAGAACTCTCCAAAGTCCCAGGGGCCATCCCAATAGTGTAGGACTCCGGGGACAAACAAGGGTGGTCTGACAACAGGTGAGCATCTACCTCCACTCATTCCATAGATGGATATCCCCAGAGAAGAAGATTGAACCAGACAGGACTCTAGGCCATAATTGGATCCATTGCTTTGGTTTGCAGGCATGTCTCCTCAAAAGCCTGGTATCCAATACGAGCATAAGGGGTTTCCGGAGGCACCCATCAAAACAAATCTAGTCTCCACAAGGAAACTTGTGGATGGGAGCTATATCAAAACCTTAGGAGAATACTTAGGGTCCCGGAACCACCGCCCCATACCAAGGCCCTAATGGACACAAACACACATTAGGCCCCATCCTCAGGAAAGTCCATTTCAACTCAGCCACCCCGGTTGCTCCTGCAGAGCCATCCGATTTCAACTGTCTTGTTGCTAGGAGACAATTGGAATGCGAGGCAGGCTTCCCTGGCATCCATCCTCCAACTGTGCTCTGCAGTCATTCCATATGGGATGTCCTGGAGCTGCCCGACAGGTCTCAATTGTCCCGCAGAAGGAATCCTTGAAGGGGGCATCCCACAACTCCCAACGTGGGAAAACCTCCAGGCCCTTGAGATTCCGCTCCGTTCATGAAGGATAGTCATGCACAGAAACTCCAACCTGAGCCAACGTCTGATACTCGCCGTGATTTCAGATGCTTGAGATATTGGTTCAGATCTGCAGGGGGTACCTGCAGTGCCCTCGGCCAGAAGCCCAAGTCGAGCTTGTGTTCTCAGACTTCTGTCCTCACACTCCTGGTCCAGAAGCCCTCAAGTTTGGCAATTCCGGACCCACAATGCAGCACTCTGCCTGCCCTCTAGAAAAAATATCTTCCCTAATGAGCTGCCTGGACACCTCAAATGAGGATAAACCTACAAGGCACTCGAATGTACCCAAATTATATAGTCTAACCTGGGCACTAATGCACTGTCTGACACAACCTGAGCCAGAACCTCCTGACCAACACCCAGGCAGCTGACCACACAGTGAGCCTATCAGACCCGCCATGCCCTTAGGTGGTCATCTCTTCCCAACAGCGGTTTTTCGGGCTTCAGAACCTAGGCCTTATCTCCAACCACAGCCCATGGTTGAAAATGATGCAGAAATCAGAACACCCTTTCCATGGTTAGAGACCTTGTGATTGGCAAGTTGTCCAAAGTCCAGTGTAATTGAAACCAGTGTGGCCCATGAGGCCCCGCCCATGCTCGCAAAACCACATTGGTCCCAAACACACATTGTGACCCTCAGCCTGAGCCCAGTCCTCAAGTACGGCCTCTCAGTGGCTGGATGAAGAGACAGCATATTGGGCGTGCCATGCCCCTAGGCCCCAATTTTTAAACATAGTTTGGGTTGTCCCTTCACTCATCCCCAGCGCTCTCTTTTGGAATTCCTCTTATGTTCGGACACCTGAGGTAATAAACCTGAAAGGAGACCTCCCATTCCACAGATTGACGAAAAACAATTGGGACTGGGCCAAATCCACAGAGAGGAAGATTCGTCCATGGGCCATGAGGACTCCCCAAATTCCACGGCCATCATTGATACAAAATCCAAAGACAAAAGCCTGAGCAAGTACCTCAGACTCGCTCTTTCTTCATATCCTGAAGAGTTCTTCTCATGGTTTGTAGATTACGCCTGCCATACCTACGTCCCCAAACCTAAGCTGAGTTTCTGTTTTCAATCTTCTGTCCTCAAGGTCCTGGGCCACACACCCTCGAGGCTGGGGGGCCAGGAGCCACACATTAGTACTGTGCCTACCCAATCCATGGGAATTCTGCCCATTCCATTGTCCCAAATCGTACAAATTAGGAGAACCCTCCAAAGTCCCCGAGGCTCTCCCAATAGTGTATGTCTCCAGGGACAAACAGGGCGGTCTGACACCAGGTGATCATCTACCTCCACTCATTCCATAGATTGAGAACCCCAGAGAAGAAGATTGAACCAGACAGGACCCTAGGCCATAATCGGGTCCATTGCTTTGGTTTACAGGCATGTGTCCTCAAAAGCCTGGATTCCAATACCAGCATAAGTGGTTTGATGAGGCACCCATTAGAAAAAATCTCGTCTCCACAAGGAAACTTTTGCATGGGAGCTATGTCAAAAGCTTAGGAGAATACTTCAGGGTCCCGGTGCCACTGCCCTAATCCAAGGCCCTCATGGACACAACACACATTAGGCCCCATCCTCAGGAAAATCCATTTCAACTCAGCCACCTCGGTTGCTCCCACAGAGCCACTGATCTCAACGCTATTGTTGCTAGGAAACAATTGAGATGCGAGGCGGGCTTCCCTGGCATCCATCCTCCAACGGTGCTCTGGAGTCATTCCATATGGGATGTCCTGGAGCTGCCCAACAGGTCTCAATTGTCCCACAGAAGGAATCCTTGAAGAGGGCATCCATAAACTCCCAACGTGGGAAAACCTCCATGGCCTTGAGATTCCTCTCCGTTCATGAAGGGGCAGGCATGCACAGAAACTCCAACCTGAGCCAACGTCTGATCCTCGCCTTGGCTTCAGATGCTTGAGATATTGGTTCCGATCTGCAGGGGGTACATGCCGTGCCCTCGGCCTGAAGCCCAAGTCTAGCTTGTGTTCTCAGACTTCTGTCCTCACACTCCTGGCCCAGAAGCTCTCAAGTTTGGCAATTCCGGACCCACAATGCAGCACTCTGCCTGCCCTCTAGAAAAAACATCTTGCCTAATGAGCTGCCCAGGAACCTAAAAGGGGGATAAACCTACATGGCACTCGACTGTACCCAAATTATATAGTCTAACCTGGTCACTAATGCACTGTCTGACACACCCTGAGCTAGAACCTCCTGACCAAAACCCAGGCAGATGAATGCACACTGAGCGTATGAGACCCACCATGGCCTTAGGTCGTCATCTCTTCCCAACTGCGATTTTTCAGGCTTCAGAACCTAGACCTTATCTCCAACCACTGCCCAGGGTTGAAAATGATGCAGAAATCAGAACACCTTCCCCATGGCAAGAGACCTTGTGATTGGCATGTTGTCCAAATCCAGTGTAGTTGAAACCAGTGTGGCCCATAAGGCCCCGCCCATGCTCGCAGGCCATATTGGTCACAAACTCTCATTGTGACCCTCAGCATGAGCCCAGTCCTCAAGTCAGGCCTCTCAGTGGCTGGATGAAGAGACAGCATATTGGGCCTGCCATGCCCCTAGTCCCCAATTTTTAACCATAGTTTGGGTTGTCCCTTCACTCTTTCCCAAGGCTCTGCTTTGGAATTCCTCTTTTGTTCGGACACCTGAGTTAATAAACAGGAAAGGAGACCTCCCATCCCACAGATTGACGAAAAACAATTGGGACCGGGCCAAATCCACAGAGAGGAAGATTCGTCCATGGCCCATGAGGCCTCCCCACATTCCACGGCCACTGTTGATATAAAATGCAGAGGCAAAACCTGATCAAGTGCCTCAGACTCGCTCTTTCTTCATATCCTGAAGAGTTCTTCTCATGGTTTGTAGATTGGGCCTGCATACCTACGTCCCCAAACCTGAGCTGAGTTTGTGTTTTTGGAATACTGTCCTCAAAGTCCTTTGCCACACACCCTCCAGGCTGGGTCCCCTGGAGCCACCCATTAGGACTGTGCCTACTCAATCCATGGGAATTCTTCCCATCCATTGTCCAAAATCGTACAAATTAGGAGAACTCTCCAAAGTCCCCGAGGCCATCCCAATAGTGTAGGTTTCCGGGGACAAACAAGGGCGGTCTGACACCAGGTGAGCATCTACCTCCACTCATACCATACATGGATGTCCCCAGAGAAGAAGATTGAACCAGACAGTACGCTAGGCCATAATCAGATCCATTGCTTTGGTTTACAGGCATGTCTCCTCAAAAGCCTGGATTCCAATACAAGCATAAGTGGTTTGCTGAGGCACCCATCAGAACAAATCTCGTCTCCACAAGGAAACTTGTGCATGGGATCTATGTCAAAAGCTTAGGAGAATACTACAGGGTCCCGGTGCCACCGCCCCATTCCAAGGCCCTCATGGACACAAACACACATTAGGCCCCATTCTCAGGAAAGTCTATTTCAACTAAGCCACCCAGGTTGCTCCCGCAGAGTCATCCGATCTCAAATGTATTGTTGCTAGGAGACAATTGGAATGCGAGGCGGGCTTCCCTGGCATCCATCTTCCAACGGTGCTCTGGACTTAATCCGTATGGGATGTCCTGGAGCTGCCCAACATGTCTCAATTGTCCCCAGAAGGAATCCTTGAAGGGGGCATCCCATAACTCCCAACATGGGAAAAACTCCATGGCCTTGAGATTCCGCTCCGTTCATGAAGGGGCAGTCATGCACAGAAACTCCAACCTGAGCCAACGTCTGATCCTCGCCGTGACTTCAGATGTATGAGATATTGGTTCAGATCTGCAGGGGGTACCTGTCGCGCCCTCGGCCTGATGTCCAAGTCAACTTGTGTTCTCAAACTTTTGTCCTCACACTCCTGGCCGAGAAGACCGCAAGTTTGGCAATTCCGGACCCACAATGCAGCACTCTGCCTGCACTCTAGAAAAAATATCTTGCCTAATGAGCTGCCCAGGCACCTCAAATGTGGATAAACCTACACGGCACTCGACTGTACCCAAATTATATAGTCTAACCTGAGCTCTAATGCACTCTCTGACACAACCTGAGCCTGAACCTCCAGATCAACATCCAGGCAGCTGACCACACACTGAGCACATCAGAGCCGCCATGGCCTTAGGTCATCATCTCTACCCAACTGCGGTTTTCAGGCTTCAGAACCTAGTCCTTATCTCCAATCATTGCCCAGGGTTGAAAATGATGCAGAAATCACACCTTCCCCATGGAAAGAGACCTTGTGATTGGCATGTTGTCCAAAGTCCCGTGTAGTTGAAATTAGTGTGGCCCATGAGGCCCCGCCCACGCTCGCGGGCCACATTGGTCACAAACACACATTGTGACCCTCAGCCTGAGCCGTGTCCTCAAGTAAGGGCACTCAGTGGCTGGATGAAGAGACAGCATATTGGGCGTGCCATGCCCCTAGGCCCCAATTTTTAACCATAGTTTGGTTTGTCCCTTCACTCTTCCCCAGGTCTCTGCTTTGGAATTCCTCTTTTGTTCGGACACTTGAGGTAATAAACCTGAAAGGAGACCTCCCATCCCACAGATTGACGAAAAACAATTGGGACTGGGCCAAATCCACAGAGAGGAAGATTCGTCCATGGGACATGAGGCCTCCCCAAATTCCACGGCGATCATTGATACAAAATCCAAAGACAAAAGCCTGAGCAAGTACCTCAGACTCACTCTTTCTTCATATCCTGAAGAGTTCTTCTCATGGTTTGTAGATTGGGCCTGCATACCTACGTCCCCAAACCTGAGCTGAGTTTGTGTTTTTGGAATACTGTCCTCAAAGTCCTTTGCCACACACCCTCCAGGCTGGGTCCCCTGGAGCCACCCATTAGGACTGTGCCTACTCAATCCATGGGAATTCTTCCCATCCATTGTCCAAAATCGTACAAATTAGGAGAACTCTCCAAAGTCCCCGAGGCCATCCCAATAGTGTAGGTTTCCGGGGACAAACAAGGGCGGTCTGACACCAGGTGAGCATCTACCTCCACTCATACCATACATGGATGTCCCCAGAGAAGAAGATTGAACCAGACAGTACGCTAGGCCATAATCAGATCCATTGCTTTGGTTTACAGGCATGTCTCCTCAAAAGCCTGGATTCCAATACAAGCATAAGTGGTTTGCTGAGGCACCCATCAGAACAAATCTCGTCTCCACAAGGAAACTTGTGCATGGGATCTATGTCAAAAGCTTAGGAGAATACTACAGGGTCCCGGTGCCACCGCCCCATTCCAAGGCCCTCATGGACACAAACACACATTAGGCCCCATTCTCAGGAAAGTCTATTTCAACTAAGCCACCCAGGTTGCTCCCGCAGAGTCATCCGATCTCAAATGTATTGTTGCTAGGAGACAATTGGAATGCGAGGCGGGCTTCCCTGGCATCCATCTTCCAACGGTGCTCTGGAGTTAATCCATATGGGATGTTCTGGAGCTGCCCAACATGTCTCAATTGTCCCCAGAAGGAATCCTTGAAGGGGGCATCCCATAACTCCCAACATGGGAAAAACTCCATGGCCTTGAGATTCCGCTCCGTTCATGAAGGGGCAGTCATGCACAGAAAATCCAACCTGAGCCAACGTCTGATCCTCGCCGTGACTTCAGATGTATGAGATATTGGTTCAGATCTGCAGGGGGTACCTGTCGCGCCCTCGGCCTGATGTCCAAGTCAACTTGTGTTCTCAAACTTTTGTCCTCACACTCCTGGCCGAGAAGACCACAAGTTTGGCAATTCCGGACCCACAATGCAGCACTCTGCCTGCACTCTAGAAAAAATATCTTGCCTAATGAGCTGCCCAGGCACCTCAAATGTGGATAAACCTACACGGCACTCGACTGTACCCAAATTATATAGTCTAACTTGAGCTCTAATGCACTCTCTGACACAAACTGAGCCTGAACCTCCAGATCAACATCCAGGCAGCTGACCACACACTGAGCACATCAGAGCCGCCATGGCCTTAGGTCATCATCTCTACCCAACTGCGGTTTTCAGGCTTCAGAACCTAGTCCTTATCTCCAATCACTGCCCAGGGTTGAAAATGATGCAGAAATCACACCTTCCCCATGGAAAGAGAACTTGTGATTGGCATGTTGTCCAAAGTCCCGTGTAGTTGAAATTAGTGTGGCCCATGAGGCCCCGCCCATGCTCGCGGGCCACATTGGTCACAAACACACATTGTGACCCTCAGCCTGAGCCGTGTCCTCAAGTAAGGGCACTCAGTGGCTGGATGAAGAGACAGCATATTGGGCGTGCCATGCCCCTAGGCCCCAAATTTTAACCATAGTTTGGTTTGTCCCTTCACTCTTCCCCAGGTCTCTGCTTTGGAATTCCTCTTTTGTTCGGACACTTGAGGTAATAAACCTGAAAGGAGACCTCCCATCCCACAGATTGACGAAAAACAATTGGGCCCGGGCCAAAACCACAGAGAGGAAGATTCGTCCATGGCCCATGAGGCCTCCCCACATTCCACGGCCATCGTTGATACAAAATACAGATACAAAAGCCTGAGCAAGTGCCTCAGACTCGCTCTTTCTTCATATCCTGAAGAGTTCTTCTCATGGTTTGTAGATTGGGCCTGCCATTCCTACGTCCCCAAACCTAAGCTGAGTTTGTGTTTTCAGACTTCTGTCCTCAAAGTCCTGGGCCAAACACCCTCCAGGCTGGGGCCCCTGGAGCCACACATTAGTACTGTGCCTACCCAATCTATGGGAATTCTGCCCATTCCATTGTCCAAAATCGTACAATTAGGAGAACTCTCCAAAGTCCCAGGGGCCATCCCAATAGTGTAGGACTCCGGGGACAAACAAGGGTGGTCTGACAACAGGTGAGCATCTACCTCCACTCATTCCATAGATGGATATCCCCAGAGAAGAAGATTGAACCAGACAGGACCCTAGGCCATAATTGGATCCATTGCTTTGGTTTGCAGGCATGTCTCCTCAAAAGCCTGGTATCCAATACGAGCATAAGGGGTTTCCGGAGGCACCCATCAAAACAAATCTAGTCTCCACAAGGAAACTTGTGGATGGGAGCTATATCAAAACCTTAGGAGAATACTTAGGGTCCCGGAACCACCACCCCATTCCAAGGCCCTAATGGACTCAAACACACATTAGGCCCCATCCTCAGGAAAGTCCATTTCAACTCAGCCACCCCGGTTGCTCCCGCAGAGCCATTCGATTTCAACTGTCTTGTTGCTAGGAGACAATTGGAATGCGAGGCAGGCTTCCCTGGCATCCATCCTCCAACTGTGCTCTGCAGTCATTCCATATGGGATGTCCTGGAGCTGCCCGACAGGTCTCAATTGTCCCGCAGAAGGAATCCTTGAAGGGGGCATCCCACAACTCCCAACGTGGGAAAACCTCCAGGCCCTTGAGATTCCGCTCCGTTCATGAAGGATAGTCATGCACAGAAACTCCAACCTGAGCCAACGTCTGATACTCGCCGTGATTTCAGATGCTTGAGATATTGGTTCAGATCTGCAGGGGGTACCTGCAGTGCCCTCGGCCAGAAGCCCAAGTCGAGCTTGTGTTCTCAGACTTCTGTCCTCACACTCCTGGCCCAGAAGCCCTCAAGTTTGGCAATTCCGGACCCACAATGCAGCACTCTGCCTGCCCTCTAGAAAAAATATCTTCCCTAATGAGCTGCCTGGACACCTCAAATGAGGATAAACCTACAAGGCACTCGAATGTACCCAAATTATATAGTCTAACCTGGGCACTAATGCACTGTCTGACACAACCTGAGCCAGAACCTCCTGACCAACACCCAGGCAGCTGACCACACAGTGAGCCTATCAGACCCGCCATGGCCTTAGGTGGTCATCTCTTCCCAACAGCGGTTTTTCGGGCTTCAGAACCTAGGCCTTATCTCCAACCACGGCCCATGGTTGAAAATGATGCAGAAATCAGAACACCCTTTCCATGGTTAGAGACCTTGTGATTGGCAAGTTGTCCAAAGTCCAGTGTAGTTGAAACCAGTGTGGCCCATGAGGCCCCGCCCATGCTCGCAAAACCACATTGGTCACAAACACACATTGTGACCCTCACCTGAGCCCAGTCCTCAAGTACGGCCTCTCAGTGGCTGGATGAAGAGACAGCATATTGGGCGTGCCATGCCCCTAGGCCCCAATTTTTAAACATAGTTTGGGTTGTCCCTTCACTCTTCCCCAGCGCTCTGTTTTGGAATTCCTCTTATGTTCGGACACCTGAGGTAATAAACCTGAAAGGAGACCTCCCATTCCACAGATTGACGAAAAACAATTGGGACTGGGCCAAATCCACAGAGAGGAAGATTCGTCCATGGGCCATGAGGCCTCCCCAAATTCCACGGCCATCATTGATACAAAATCCAAAGACAAAAGCCTGAGCAAGTACCTCAGACTCGCTCTTTCTTCATATCCTGAAGAGTTCTTCTCATGGTTTGTAGATTACGCCTGCCATACCTACGTCCCCAAACCTAAGCTGAGTTTCTGTTTTCAATCTTCTGTCCTCAAAGTCCTGGGCCACACACCCTCGAGGCTGGGGCGCCAGGAGCCACACATTAGTACTGGGCCTACCCAATCCATGGGAATTCTGCCCATTCCATTGTCCCAAATCGTACAAATTAGGAGAACCCTCCAAAGACCCCGAGGCCCTCCCAATAGTGTATGTCTCCGGGGACAAACAGGCCGGTCTGACACCAGGTGATCATCTACCTCCACTCATTCCATAGATGGAGAACCCCAGAGAAGAAGATTGAACCAGACAGGACCCTAGGCCATAATCGGGTCCATTGCTTTGGTTTACAGGCATGTGTCCTCAAAAGCCTGGATTCCAATACCAGCATAAGGGGTTTCCTGAGGCACCCATCAGAAAAAATCTCGTCTCCACAAGGAAACTTTTGCATGGGAGCTATGTCAAAAGCTTAGGAGAATACTTCAGGGTCCCGGTGCCACCGCCCTAATCCAAGGCCCTCATGGACACAACACACATTAGGCCCCATCCTCAGGAAAATCCATTTCAACTCAGCCACCTCAGTTGCTCCCACAGAGCCACCGATCTCAACGCTATTGTTGCTAGGAGACAATTGTAATGCGAGGCGGGCTTCCCTGGCATCCATCCTCCAACGGTGCTCTGGAGTCATTCCATATGGGATGTCCTGGAGCTGCCCAACAGGTCTCAATTGTCCCACAGAAGGAATCCTTGAAGAGGGCATCCATAAACTCCCAACGTGGGAAAACCTCCATGGCCTTGAGATTCCTCTCCGTTCATGAAGGGGCAGGCATGCACAGAAACTCCAACCTGAGCCAATCTGATCCTCGCCTTGGCTTCAGATGCTTGAGATATTGGATCCGATCTGCAGGGGGTACATGCCGTGCCCTCGGCCTGAAGCCCAAGTCTAGCTTGTGTTCTCAGACTTCTGTCCTCACACTCCTGGCCCAGAAGCTCTCAAGTTTGGCAATTCCGGACCCACAATGCAGCACTCTGCCTGCCCTCTAGAAAAAACATCTTGCCTAATGAGCTGCCCAGGAACCTAAAAGGGGGATAAACCTACACGGCACTCGACTGTACCCAAATTATATAGTCTAACCTGGTTACTAATGCACTGTCTGACACACCCTGAGCTAGAACCTCCTGACCAAAACCCAGGCAGATGAATGCACACTGAGCGTATGAGACCCACCATGGCCTTAGGTCGTCATCTCTTCCCAACTATGATTTTTCAGGCTTCAGAACCTAGACCTTATCTCCAACCACTGCCCAGGGTTGAAAATGATGCAGAAATCAGAACACCTTCCCCATGGCAAGAGACCTTGTGATTGGCATGTTGTCCAAATCCAGTGTAGTTGAAACCAGTGTGGCCCATAAGGCCCCGCCCATGCTCGCAGGCCATATTGGTCACAAACTCTCATTGTGACCCTCAGCATGAGCCCAGTCCTCAAGTCAGGCCTCTCAGTGGCTGGATGAAGAGACAGCATATTGGGCCTGCCATGCCCCTAATCCCCAATTTTTAACCATAGTTTGGGTTGTCCCTTCACTCTTTCCCAAGGCTCTGCTTTGGAATTCCTCTTTTGTTCAGACACCTGAGTTAATAAACAGGAAAGGAGACCTCCCATCCCACAGACTGAAGAAAAACAATTGGGACCGGGCCAAATCCACAGAGAGGAAGATTCGTTCATGGCCCATGAGGCCTCCCCACATTCCACGTCCATCGTTGATATAAAATGCAGAGGCAAAACCTGATCAAGTGCCTCAGACTCGCTCTTTCTTCATATCCTGAAGAGTTCTTCTCATGGTTTGTAGATTGGGCCTGCATACCTACGTCCCCAAACCTGAGCTGAGTTTGTGTTTTTAGAATACTGTCCTCAAAGTCCTTTGCCACACACCCTCCAGGCTGGGTCCCCTGGAGCCACCCATTAGGACTGTGCCCTCTCAATCCATGGGAATTCTTCCCATCCATTGTCCAAAATCGTAAAAATTAGGAGAACTCTCCAAAGTCCCCGAGGCCATCCCAATAGTGTAGGTTTCCGGGGATAAACAAGGGCGGTCTGACACCAGGTGAGCATCTACCTCCACTCATACCATACATGGATGTCCCCAGAGAAGAAGATTGAACCAGACAGTACGCTAGGCCATAATCAGATCTATTGCTTTGGTTTACAGGCATGTCTCCTCAAAAGCCTGGATTCCAATACAAGCATAAATGGTTTGCTAAGGCACCCATCAGAACAAATCTCGTCTCCACAAGGAAACTTGTGCATGGGATCTATGTCAAAAGCTTAGGAGAATACTACAGGGTCCCGGTGCCACCGCCCCATTCCAAGGCCCTCATGGACACAAACACACATTAGGCCCCATTCTCAGGAAAGTCTATTTCAACTAAGCCACCCAGGTTGCTCCCGCAGAGTCATCCGATCTCAAATGTATTGTTGCTAGGAGACAATTGGAATGCTAGGCGGGCTTCCCTGGCATCCATCTTCCAACGGTGCTCTGGAGTTAATCCATATGGGATGTCCTGGAGCTGCCCAACATGTCTCAATTGTCCCCAGAAGGAATCCTTGAAGGGGGCATCCCATAACTCCCAACATGGGAAAAACTCCATGGCCTTGAGATTCCGCTCCGTTCATGAAGGGGCAGTCATGCACAGAAACTCCAACCTGAGCCAACGTCTGATCCTCGCCGTGACTTCAGATGTATGAGATATTGGTTCAGATCTGCAGGGGGTACCTGTCGCGCCCTCGGCCTGATGTCCAAGTCAACTTGTGTTCTCAAACTTTTGTCCTCACACTCCTGGCCGAGAAGACCGCAAGTTTGGCAATTCCGGACCCACAATGCAGCACTCTGCCTGCACTCTAGAAAAAATATCTTGCCTAATGAGCTGCCCAGGCACCTCAAATGTGGATAAACCTACACGGCACTCGACTGTACCCAAATTATATAGTCTAACCTGAGCTCTAATGCACTCTCTGACACAACCTGAGCCTGAACCTCCAGATCAACATCCAGGCAGCTGACCACACACTGAGCACATCAGAGCCGCCATGGCCTTAGGTCATCATCTCTACCCAACTGCGGTTTTCAGGCTTCAGAACCTAGTCCTTATCTCCAATCATTGCCCAGGGTTGAAAATGATGCAGAAATCACACCTTCCCCATGGAAAGAGACCTTGTGATTGGCATGTTGTCCAAAGTCCCGTGTAGTTGAAATTAGTGTGGCCCATGAGGCCCCGCCCATGCTCGCGGGCCACATTGGTCACAAACACACATTGTGACCCTCAGCCTGAGCCGAGTCCTCAAGTAAGGCCTCTCAGTGGCTGGATAAAGAGACAGCATATTGGGCGTGCCATGCCCTTAGGCCCCAATATTTAACCATAGTTTGGGTTGTCCCTTCACTCTTCCCCAGGTCTCTGCTTTGGAATTCCTCTTTTGTTCGGACACTTGAGGTAATAAACCTGAAAGGAGACCTCCCATCCCACAGATTGACGAAAAACAATTGGGACCGGGCTAAAACCACAGAGAGGAAGATTCGTCCATGGCCCATGAGCCTCCCCACATTCCACGACCATCGTTGATACAAAATACAGATACAAAAGCCTGAGCAAGTGCCTCAGACTCGCTCTTTCTTCATATCCTGAAGAGTTCTTCTCATGGTTTGTAGATTGGGCCTGCCATTCCTACGTCCCCAAACCTAAGCTGAGTTTGTGTTTTCAGACTTCTGTCCTCAAAGTCCTGGGCCAAACACCCTCCAGGCTGGGGCCCCTGGAGCCACACATTAGGACTGTGCCTACCCAACCTATGGGAATTCTGCCCATTCCATTACCCAAAATCGTACAATTAGGAGAACTCTCCAAATTCCCAGGGGCCATCCCAATAGTGTAGGACTCCGGGGACAAACAAGGGTGGTCTGACAACAGGTGAGCATCTACCTCCACTCATTCCATAGATGGATATCCCCAGAGAAGTAGATTGAACCAGACAGGACCGTAGGCCATAATTGGATCCATTGCTTTGGTTACAGGCATGTCTCCTCAAAAGCCTGGTATCCAATACGAGCATAAGGGGTTTCCGGAGGCACCCATCAAAACAAATCTAGTCTCTACAAGGAAACTTCTGCATGGGAACTATGTCAAAAGCTTAGGAGAATATTTAGGGTCCCGGTGCCACCGCCCCATTCCAAGGCCCTAATGGACACAAACACACATTAGGCCCCATCCTCAGGAAAGTCCATTTCAACTCAGCCACCCTGGTTGCTCCCGCAGAGCCATCCGATTTCAACTGTCTTGTTGCTAGGGGACAATTGGAATGCGAGGCAGGCTTCCCTGGCATCCATCCTCCAACTGTGCTCTGCAGTCATTCCATATGGGATGTCCTGGAGCTGCCCAACAGTTCTCAATTGTCCCGCAGAAGGAATCCTTGAAGGGGGCATCCCACAACTCCCAACGTGGGAAAACCTCCAGGCCCTTGAGATTCCGCTCCGTTCATGAAGGATAGTTATGCACAGAAACTCCAACCTGAGCCAACGTCTGATACTCGCCGTGATTTCAGATGCTTGAGATATTGGTTCAGATCTGCAGGGGGTACCTGCAGTGCCCTCGTCCAGAAGCCCAAGTCGAGCTTGTGTTCTCAGACTTCTGTCCTCACACTCCTGGCCCAGAAGCCCTCCAGTTTGGCAATTCCGGACCCACAATGCAGCACTCTGCCTGCCCTCTAGAAAAAATATCTTCCCTAATGAGCTGCCTGGACACCTCAAATGAGGATAAACCTACAAGGCACTCGAATGTACCCAAAACATATAGTCTAACCTGGGCACTATTTCACTGTCTGACACAACCTGAGCCAGAACCTCCTGACCAACACCCAGGCAGCTGACCACACAGTGACCCTATCAGACCCGCCATGGCCTTAGGTGGTCATCTCTTCCCAACAGCGGTTTTTCGGGCTTCAGAACCTAGGCCTTATCTCCAACCACGGCCCATGGTTGAAAATGATGCAGAAATCAGAACACCCTTCCCATGGTTAGAGACCTTGTGATTGGCAAGTTGTCCAAAGTCCAGTGTAGTTGAAACCAGTGTGGCCCATGAGGCCCCGCCCATGCTCGCAAAACCACATTGGTCACAAACACACATTGTGACCCTCAGCCTGAGCCCAGTCCTCAAGTACGGCCTCTCAGTGGCTGGATGAAGAGACAGCATATTGGGCGTGCCATGCCCCTAGGCCCCAATTTTTAAACATAGTTTGGGTTGTCCCTTCACTCTTCCCCAGCGCTCTGTTTTGGAATTCCTCTTATGTTCGGACACCTGAGGTAATAAACCTGAAAGGAGACCTCCCATTCCACAGATTGACGAAAAACAATTGGGACTGGGCCAAATCCACAGAGAGGAAGATTCGTCCATGGGCCATGAGGCCTCCCCAAATTCCACGGCCATCATTGATACAAAATCCAAAGACAAAAGCCTGAGCAAGTACCTCAGACTCGCTCTTTCTTCATATCCTGAAGAGTTCTTCTCATGGTTTGTAGATTACGCCTGCCATACCTACGTCCCCAAACCTAAGCTGAGTTTCTGTTTTCAATCTTCTGTCCTCAAAGTCCTGGGCCACACACCCTCGAGGCTGGGGCGCCAGGAGCCACACATTAGTACTGTGCCTACCCAATCCATGGGAATTCTGCCCATTCCATTGTCCCAAATCGTACAAATTAGGAGAACCCTCCAAAGTCCCCGAGGCCCTCCCAATAGTGTATGTCTCCGGGGACAAACAGGCCGGTCTGACACCAGGTGATCATCTACCTCCACTCATTCCATAGATGGAGAACCCCAGAGAAGAAGATTGAACCAGACAGGACCCTAGGCGATAATCGGGTCCATTGCTTTGGTTTACAGGCATGTGTCCTCAAAAGCCTGGATTCCAATACCAGCATAAGGGGATTCCTGAGGCACCCATCAGAAAAAATCTCGTCTCCACAAGGAAACTTTTGCATGGGAGCTATGTCAAAAGCTTAGGAGAATACTTCAGGGTCCCGGTGCCACGGCCCTAATCCAAGGCCCTCATGAACACAACACACATTAGGCCCCATCCTCAGGAAAATCCATTTCAACTCAGCCACCTCGGTTGCTCCCACAGAGCCACCGATCTCAACGATATTGTTGCTAGGAGACAATTGTAATGCGAGGCGGGCTTCCCTGGCATCCATCCTCCAATGGTGCTCTGGAGTCATTCCATATGGGATGTCCTGGAGCTGCCCAACAGGTCTCAATTGTCCCACAGAAGGAATCCTTGAACAGGGCATCCATAAACTCCCAACGTGGGAAAACCTCCATGGCCTTGAGATTCCTCTCCGTTCATGAAGGGGCAGGCATGCACAGAAACTACAACCTGAGCCAACGTCTGATCCTCGCCTTGGCTTCAGATGCTTGAGATATTGGATCCGATCTGCAGGGGGTACATGCCGTGCCCTCGGCCTGAAGCCCAAGTCTAGCTTGTGTTCTCAGACTTCTGTCCTCACACTCCTGGCCCAGAAGCTCTCAAGTTTGGCAATTCCGGACCCACAATGCAGCACTCTGCCTGCCCTCTAGAAAAAACATCTTGCCTAATGAGCTGCCCAGGAACCTAAAAGGGGGATAAACCTACACGGCACTCGACTGTACCCAAATTATATAGTCTAACCTGGTCACTAATGCACTGTCTGACACACCCTGAGCTAGAACCTCCTGACCAAAACCCAGGCAGATGAATGCACACTGAGCGTATGAGACCCACCATGGCCTTAGGTCGTCATCTCTTCCCAACTGCGATTTTTCAGGCTTCAGAACCTAGACCTTATCTCCAACCACTGCCCAGGGTTGAAAATGATGCAGAAATCAGAACACCTTCCCCATGGCAAGAGACCTTGTGATTGGCATGTTGTCCAAATCCAGTGTAGTTGAAACCAGTGTGGCCCATAAGGCCCCGCCCATGCTCGCAGGCCATATTGGTCACAAACTCACATTGTGACCCTCAGCATGAGCCCAGTCCTCAAGTCAGGCCTCTCAGTGGCTGGATGAAGAGACAGCATATTGGGCCTGCCATGCCCCTAGTCCACAATTTTTAACCATAGTTTGGGTTGTCCCTTCACTCTTTCCCAAGGCTCTGCTTTGGAATTCCTCTTTTGTTCGGACACCTGAGTTAATAAACAGGAAAGGAGACCTCCCATCCCACAGATTGACGAAAAACAATTGGGACCGGGCCAAATCCACAGAGAGGAAGATTCGTCCATGGCCCATGAGGCCTCCCCACATTCCACGGCCATCGTTGATATAAAATGCAGAGGCAAAACCTGAGCAAGCGCCTCAGACTCGCTCTTTCTTCATATTCTGAAGAGTTCTTCTCATGGTTTGTAGATTGGGCCTGCATACCTACGTCCCCAAACCTGAGCTGAGTTTGTGTTTTTAGAATACTGTCCTCAAAGTCCTTTGCCACACACCTTCCAGGATGGGTCCCCTGGAGCCACCCATTAGGACTGTGCCTACTCAATCCATGGGAATTCTTCCCATCCATTTTCCAAAATCGTACAAATTAGGAGAACTCTCCAAAGTCCCCGAGGCCATCCCAATAGTGTAGGTTTCCGGGGACAAACAAGGGCGGTCTTACACCAGGTGATCATCTACCTCCACTCATACCATACATGGATGTCCCCAGAGAAGAAGATTGAACCAGACAGTACGCTAGGCCATAATCAGATCCATTGCTTTGGTTTACAGGCATGTCTCCTCAAAAGCCTGGATTCCAATACAAGCATAAGTGGTTTGCTGAGGCACCCATCAGAACAAATCTCGTCTCCACAAGGAAACTTGTGCATGGGATCTATGTCAAAAGCTTAGGAGAATACTACAGGGTCCCGGTGCCACCGCCCCATTCCAAGGCCCTCATGGACACAAACACACATTAGGCCCCATTCTCAGGAAAGTCTATTTCAACTAAGCCACCCAGGTTGCTCCCGCAGAGTCATCCGATCTCAAATGTATTGTTGCTAGGAGACAATTGGAATGCGAGGCGGGCTTCCCTGGCATCCATCTTCCAACGGTGCTCTGGAGTTAATCCAAATGGGATGTCCTGGAGCTGCCCAACATGTCTCAATTGTCCCCAGAAGGAATCCTTGAAGGGGGCATCCCATAACTCCCAACATGGGAAAAACTCCATGGCCTTGAGATTCCGCTCCGTTCATGAAGGGGCAGTCATGCACAGAAACTCCAACCTGAGCCAACGTCTGATCCTCGCCGTGACTTCAGATGTATGAGATATTGGTTCAGATCTGCAGGGGGTACCTGCCGCGCCTTCGGCCTGATGTCCAAGTCAACTTGTGTTCTCAAACTTTTGTCCTCACACTCCTGGCCGAGAAGACCGCAAGTTTGGCAATTCCGGACCCACAATGCAGCACTCTGCCTGCACTCTAGAAAAAATATCTTGCCTAATGAGCTGCCCAGGCACCTCAAATGTGGATAAACCTACACGGCACTCGACTGTACCCAAATTATATAGTCTAACCTGAGCTCTAATGCACTCTCTGACACAACCTGAGCCTGAACCTCCAGATCAACATCCAGGCAGCTGACCACACACTGAGCACATCAGAGCCGCCATGGCCTTAGGTCATCATCTCTACCCAACTGCGGTTTTCAGGCTTCAGAACCTAGTCCTTATCTCCAATCACTGCCCAGGGTTGAAAATGATGCAGAAATCACACCTTTCCCATGGAAAGAGACCTTGTGATTGGCATGTTGTCCAAAGTCCCGTGTAGTTGAAATTAGTGTGGCCCATGAGGCCCCGCCCATGCTCGCGGGCCACATTGGTCACAAACACACATTGTGACCCTTAGCCTGAGCCGAGTCCTCAAGTAAGGCCTCTCAGTGGCGGAGGAAGAGACAGCTTATTGGGCGTGCCATGCCCCTAATTCCCAATTTTTAACCATAGTTTGGGTTGTCCCTTCACTCTTCCCCAGGTCTCTGCTTTGGAATTCCTCTTTTGTTCGGACACTTGAGGTAATAAACCTGAAAGGAGACCTCCCATCCCACAGATTGACGAAAAACAATTGGGACCGGGCCAAAACCACAGAGAGGAAGATTCGTCCATGGCCCATGAGGCCTCCCCACATTCCACGGCCATCGTTGATACAAAATACAGATACAAAAGCCTGAGCAAGTGCCTCAGACTCGCTCTTTCTTCATATCCTGAAGAGTTCTTCTCATGGTTTGTAGATTGGGCCTGCCATTCCTACGTCCCCAAACCTAAGCTGAGTTTGTGTTTTCAGACTTCTGTCCTCAAAGTCCTGGGCCAAACACCCTCCATGCTGGGGCCCCTGGAGCCACACATTAGGACTGTGACTACCAAATACATGGGAATTCTGCCTACTCCATTTTCCAAATTCGTAGAAATTAGGAGAACTCTCCAAAGTCCCCGAGGCCATCCCAATAGTGTAGGTCTCCGGGGACAAACAAGTGCGGTCTGACACCAGGTGAGCATCTACCTCCACTCATTCCATAGATGGATATCCCCTGAGAAGAAGATTGAACCAGACAGGACCCTAGGCCATAATCGCATCCATTGCTTTGGTTTACAGGCATGTCTCCTCAAAGCCTGGATTCCAACCCAGCATAGGGGGTTTACTGAGGCACCCATCGGAACAAATCCCGTCTCCACAAGGAAACCTGTGCTTGGGAGCTATGTAAAAGCTTAGGAGAATACTTCAGGGTCCCGAATCAACCGCCCCATTCCAAGGCCATCATGGACACAAACACACATTAGGCCCCATCCTCAGGAAAGTCCATTTCAACTCAGCCACCCCGGTTGCTCCCACATAGCCATCCAATCTCAACTGTCTTGTTGCTAGGAGACAATTGGAATGCAAGGCGGCTTCCCTGGCATCCATCCTCCAAGGGTGCTCTAGAGTCATTCCATATGGGATGTCCTGGACCTGCCCAACAGGTGTCAATTGTCCAGCAGAAGGAATCCTTGAAGGGGGCATCCCACAACTCCCAACGTGGGAAAACCTTCATAGACTTGAGATTTTGCTCCGTTCAAGAAGGGGCAATCCTGCACACAAACTCCAACCTGAGCCAACGTCTAATCCTCGCCGTGACTTCAGATGCATGAGATATTGGTTCAGATCTGCAAGGGGTACCTGCCGTGCCCTCGGCCCGAAGCCCAAGTCTAGCTTGTGTTCTCAGATTCTGTCCTGACCCTCCTGGCCCAGAAGCCCTCAAGTTTGGCAATTCCGGACCCACAATACAGTACTCTTCCTGCCCTCTAGAAAAAATATCTTGCCTAATGAGCTGCCCAGGCACATCAGTGAGGATAATCATACACGGCACTCGACTGTACCCAAATTATATAGTTTAACCTGAGCTCTAATGCACTCTCTGACACAAACTGAGCCCAAACCTCCTGACCAACACCCAGCCAGCTGACCGCACTGTGAGCACATCAGACCCGCCATGGCCTAGGTCATCATCTCATCCCAATTGCGGTTTTCAGGCTTCAGAACTAGACCTTATCTCGAAACACTGCCCAGGGTTGAAAATGTTGCAGAAATCAGAACTCCTTCCCCATGGCAAGAGACCTTGTGATTGGCATGTTGTCCAAAGTTCAGTGTAGTTGAAACCAGTGTGGCCCATGAGGCCCCGCCCATGCTCACAGGCCAAATTGGTCACAAACACACATTGTGGCCCTCAGCCTGAGCCGAGTCCTCAAGTAAGGCCTCTCAGTGTCTGGATGAAGAGAAAGCAATTGGGCCTGACATGCCCCTAGGCTCCAATTTTTAACCATAGTTTGGGTTGTCCCTTCACTCTTCCCCAGGGCTCTGCTTTGGAATTCTTCTTTGTTTGGGACACGTGAGATAACAAACCCGAAAGGAGACATCCATCCCACAGATTGACAGAAAACAAATGGGACCTGGCCAAATCCACAGAGAGGAAGATTCATCCATGGCGCATGAGGCCTCCACACATACCACGGCATTCGTTGAATCAAAATCCAGAGACAAAAGCCTGAGCAAGGGCCTCAGACTCTATCTTTCTTCATTTCTTGAAGAGTTCTTCTCATGGTTTGTAGATTGGGCCTGCCATACCTACGTCCCCATGCTTAAGCTGAGTTTGTGTTTTCAGACTTCTGTCCTCAAAGTCATGAGCCACACCCCTACAGGCTGGGGCCCCTGGAGCCACAAATAGGACTGTGCCTACCCAATCCATGAGAATTCTGCCCATTCCATTTTCCAAAATCGTACAAATTAGGAGAAACCTCCAAATTCCGAGGCCATCTCAATTGTGTAGGTCTCCGGGGAAAAACAAGGGCGGTGTGATACCAGCTGAGCACCTACCTCCACTCATACCATAGATGGATATACCCAGAGAAGAAGATTGAACCAGACAGTACGCTAGGCCAAAATCGGATCCATTGCTTTGGTTTACAGGCATGTCTCCTCAAAATCCTGGATTCCAATACAAGCATAAGTGGTTTGCTGAGGCACCCATCAGAACAAATCTCGTCTCCACAACGAAACTTGTGCATGGGATCTATGTCAAAAGCTTAGGAGAATACTTCAGGGTCCCGGTGCCACCGCCCCATTCCAAGGCCCTCATGGACACAAACACACATTAGGCCCCATTCTCAGGAAAGTCTATTTCAACTAAGCCACCCCGGTTGCTCCCGCAGAGTCATCCGATCTCAACTGTATTGTTGCTAGGAGACAATTGGAATGCGAGGCTGGCTTCCCTGGCATCCATCTTCCAACGGTGCTCTGGAGTTAATCCATATGGGATGTCCTGGAGCTGCCCAAAATGTCTCAATTGTCCCCCAAAAGGAATCCTTAAAGGGGGCATCCCACAACTCCCAACATGGGAAAACCTCCATGGCCTTGAGATTCCGCTCCGTTAAAAAGGGGCAGTCATGCACAGAAACTCCAACCTGAGCCAACGTCTGATCCTCGCCGTGACTTCAGATGTATGAGATATTGGTTCAGATCTGCAGGGGGTACCTGCCGTGCCCTCGGCCTGATGTCCAAGTCAACTTGTGTTCTCAAACTTTTGTCCTCACACTCCTGGCCGAGAAGACCGCAAGTTTGGCAATTCCGGACCCACAATGCAGCACTCTGCCTGCACTCTAGATAAAATATCTTTCCTAATAGGCTGCCCAGGCACCTCAAATTTGGATAAACCTACACGGCACTCGACTGTACCCAAATTATATAGTCTAACCTGAGCTCTAATGTACTCTCTGACAAAACCTGAGCCTGAACCTCCAGATCAACATCCAGGCAGCTGACCACACACTGAGCACATCAGACCCGCCATGGGCTTAGGTCATCATCTCTACCCAACTGCGGTTTTCAGGCTTCAGAACCTAGACCTTATCTCCAACCACTGCCCAGGGTTGAAAATGATGCAGAAATCACACCTTCCCCATGGAAAGAGACCTGTGATTGGCATGTTGTCCAAAGTCCCGTGTAGTTGAAATCAGTGTGGCCCATGAGGCCCCGCCCATGCTCGCGGGCCACATTGGTCATAAACACACATTGTGACCCTCAGCCTGAGCCGAGTCCTCAAGTAAGTCCTCTCAGTGGCTGGATGAAGAGACAGCATATTGGGCGTGCCATGCCCCTAGGCCCCAATTTTTAACCCTAGTTTGGGTTGTCCCTTCACTCTTCCCCAAGGCTCTGCTTTGGAATTCCTCTTTTGTTCGGACACCTGAGGTAATAAACCTGAAAGGAGACCTCCCATCCCACAGATTGACGAAAAAGAATTGGGACCGGGGCATATCCACAGAGAGGAAGATTCATCCATGACCCATGAGGTCTCCCCACATTCCACGGCCACCGTTGATACAAAATCCAGAGACAAAATCCTGAGCAAGCGCCTAAGACTCGCTCTTTCTTCATTTCCTGAAAAGTTCTTCTCATGGTTAGTATATTGGGCCTGCCATACCTACGTCCCCAAACCTAAGCTGAGTTTGTGTATTCTGACTTCAGTCCTCAAAGTCCTGAGCCACACAACCTCCAGGCTGGGGCCCCTGGAGCCACACATTAGGTCTGTGCCTACCAAATACATAGGAATTCTGCCCACTCCATTTTCAAAAATCTTACAAATTAGGAGAACTCTCCAAATTCCTCGAGGCCATCCCAATAATGTAGGTCTCCGGGGACAAACAAGGGCGGTCTGACACCACTGAGCATCTCCCTCCAATCATACCATAGATGGATGTCCCCAGAGAAGAAGATTGAACCAGACAGGACCCTAGGACATAAACGGATCCATTGCTTTGGTTTACAGGCATGTCTCCTCAAAAGTCTGGATTCCATGACCAGCTTAGGGGTTTTTCTGAGGCACCCATCAGAACAAATCTCGTCTCCACTAGGAAACTTGTGCATGGGAACTATATCAAAAGCTTAGGAGAACAATTCATGGTCCCGGTGCCACTGCCCTATTCCAAGGCCCTCATGGACACAAACAAACTTTAGGCCCCATCCTCAGGAAAGTCCATTTCAACTCAGCCACCCCGGTTGCTCCTGCAGAGCCATCCGATCTCAAGTGTCTTGTTGCTAGGAGACAATTAGAATGCGAGGCAGGCTTCCCTGGCATCCATCCTTGAACGGTGCTCTGGATTCGTTCCATATCGGATGTCCTGGAGCTGCCCAACATGTCTCAATTGTCCCGCAGAAGGAATACTTGAAGGGGGTATCCCACAACTCCCAAAGTGGGAAAACCTCCATGGCCTTGAGATTCCGCTCCGTTCATGAAGGGGCAGTCATGCACCCGATACTCCAATCTGAGCCAACGTCTGATCCTCGCCGTGACTTCAGATGCATGAGATATTGTTTCAGATCTGCAGGAGTACCTGCCGTGCCCTGGCCGAAGGCCAATCTAGCTTGTGTTCTCAGACTTCTGTCCTCACACTCCTGGCCCAGAAGACCTCACGTTTGGCAATTCCAAACCCACAATGCAGCACTCTGTCTGTCCTCTAGAAAAAATACTTTGCCTAATGAGCTGCCAAGGTACCTCAAATGAGGATAAACCTACACGGCACTCGACTATACCCAAATTATATAGTCTAACCTGAGCACTAATGCACTCTCTGACACAACCTGAACCCGAACCTCCTGACCAACACCCAGGCAGCTGACCGCACAGTGAGCACATCAGACCCACCAAGGCCTTAGGTCGTCATCTATTCCCATTTGCGGTTTTCATGCTTCAGAACCTACACCATATCGCCAACCACTGCCCAGGGTTGAAAATGATGCAGAAATCAGAACTCTTTCTCCATGGCAAGAGAGCTTGTGCTTGGAATGTTGTCCAAAGTTCAGTGTCGTTGAAACCAGTGTGGCCCATGAGACCCCGCCCATGATCGCGGGCCACTATGGTCACAAACACACATTGTGACCCTCAGCCTGAGCCCAGTCCTCAAGTAAGGGCTCTCAGTGGCTGGATGAAGAGACAGCATATAGGTCCTGCCATGCCCCAAGCCACAATTTTTAACCATAGTTTGGGTTGTCCCTCCACTGTTCCCCAGCGCTCTGCTTTGGAATTCCTTTTTGGTTGGGACACCTGAGGTAACAAACCTGAAAGGAGACCTCCCATCCCAGAGATTGATGAAAAAGAATTCTGACCTGACCAAATCCACAGAGAGGAAGATTTGTCCATGGCCCATGAGGCCTCCCCACTTTCCACGGCCATCGTTGATTCAAAATCCATAGACAAAATCCTGAGCAAGCGCCTCTGACTCATTCTTTCTTCATACCCTGAAGAGTTCTTCTCATGGGTTTTTAAATTGGGCCTGCCATATCTACGTCCCAAACCTAAGCCGAGATTGTATTTTCAGGTTTCTTTCCTCAAAGTCCTGGGGCACACCCTCCCGGCAGGAACCCCTGGAGCCACACATTAGACTGTGCCTACCCAATCCATGGGAATTCTGCCCATTCCATTGTCCAGAATCGTACAAATCAGGAGATCCCTCCAAAGTCCCGGAGGCCATCCCAATATTGTAGGTCTCCTGGGACAAACAAGGGCGGTCTGAAAGCAGCTGAGCATCTACCTCCACTCATATCATAGATGGATGTCCCCAGAGAAGAAGATTGAACCAGACAGGAACCTAGGCCATAATCGGATCCATTGCTTTGGTTTACAGGCATGTCTCCTCAAAAGCCTGGATTCCAATACAAGCATAGGGGGTTTCCTGAGGCACCCATCAGAACAAATCTCAACTTCACAAGGAAACTTGTGCTTGGGAGCTATGTCAAAAGCTTAGGAGAAAACTACAGGGTCCCGGTGCCACCACCCCATTCCAAGGCCCTCATGGACACAAACACACATTATGCCCAATCCTCAGGAAAGTCCATTTCAACTCAGCCACCCCGGTTGCTCCCGCAGAGCTATCCGATCTCAACTGTCTTGTTGTTAGGAGAAAATTGTAATGCGAGGCAGGCTTCCCTGGCATCCATCCTCGAACGGTGCTCTCGAGTCATTCCATATTGGATATCCTGGAGGTGCCCAACAGGTCTCAATTGTCCCGCAGAAGGAATCCTTAAAGGGGGCATCCCAAAACTGCCAACGTGGGAAAACCTCCATGGCCTTGAGATTCTGCTCCGTTCATGAAGGGGAAGTCATGCACAGAAACTCCAACCTGAGCCATCGTCTGATCC
Organism: Mustela nivalis; assembly: GCF_964662115.1. Lineage (NCBI taxonomy): Eukaryota > Metazoa > Chordata > Mammalia > Carnivora > Mustelidae > Mustela > Mustela nivalis. The sequence continues at coordinate 332,931 of NW_028136183.1, forward strand.
TCGCTGATACTTCAGATACTTGAGATATTAGTTCAGATCTGCAGGGGGTAACTGCCATGCCGTCGGCCTGAAGCCCAAGTCTAGCTTGTATTCTCAGACTTCTGTCCTCACGCTCCTGACCTAGAATTCCTCAAGTTTGGCAATTCTGGACCCACAATGCAGCACTCTGCCTGCCCTCAAAAAAAAATATCTTGCCTAATGAGCTGCCCAGGCACCTCAAATGAGCATAAACCTACACGGCACTCGACTGTACCCAAATTATATAGTCTACCCTGACCACTAATGTACTCTCTGACACAACCTGAGCGCAAACCTCCTGACCAACACCCAGGCAGCTGACTGCACAGTGAGCATATCAGACCCGATATGGCCTTATGTCGTCATCTATACCCAACTGCGGATTTCAGGCTTTAGAACCTAGACCTTATCTCCAACCACTGCCCAGGGTTGAAAATGATGCAGAAATCAGAACTCTTTTCCCATGGCAAGAGAGCTTGTGCTTGGAATGTTGTCCAAAGTTCAGTGTATTTGAAACCAGTGCGGCCCATTAGGCCCCGCCCATGCTCACGGGCCACATTGGTCACAAACACACATTTTGACCCTCAGCCTGAGCCCAGTACTCAAGTAAGGCCTCTCAGTGGCTAGATGAAGAGAGAGCATATTGGGCCTGCCATGCCACTAGGCCCCAATTTTTAACTATAATTTGGGTTGTCCCTTCACTCTTCCCCAAGGCTCTGCTTTGGAATTCCTCTTTGTTTGGGACACCTAAGGTAACAAACCGGAAAGGAGACCTCCCATCCCAAAGCTTGACGAAAAACAATTGGGACCGGGCCAAATCCACACAGAGGAAGATTCGTCCATGGCCCATGAGGCCTCCCCACAGTTCACGGCCATCGTTGATATAAAATCCAGAGACAAAAGCCTGAGCAAGCACCTCAAACTCGCTCTTTCTTCATATCCTGAAGAGTTCTTCTCATGGATTGTAGATTGGGCCTGCCCTACCTACGTCCCCAAACCTAAGCTGAGTTTGTGTTTTCAGATTCTGTCCTCAAAGTCCTGGGCCACACACCCTCCAGGCTGGGGCCCCTGGAGCCACACATTAGGACTGTACCTACCCGATCCATGGGAATTCAGCCCATTCCACTGTCCAAAATCGTACAAATTTGGACAACACTCCAAAGTCCCCGAGGCCATCCCAATAGTGTAGGATTCCAGGAAAAACAAGGGCGGTCTGACACCAGGTGAGCATCTACCTCCACTCATACCATAGATAGATGTTCCCAGAGAAGAATATTGAACCAGACTGGACCCTAGGCCTTAATCGGATCCATTGCTTTGGTTTACAGGCATGTCTCCTCAAAAGCCTGGATTCCAATATCAGCATAGTGGGTTTTCTGAGCCACCCATCAGAACAAATCTCGTCTCCACAAGGAAACTTGTGCATGGGAGATATGTCAAAAGCTTAGGAGAATACTTCAGTGTCCTGGTGCCACCGCCCCATTCCAAGGCCCTCATGGACACACACACACACATTAGGCCCCAACCTCAGGAAAGTCCATTTCAATTCAGGCACCCCGGTTGCTCTCACAGAGCTATCCGATCTCAACTGTCTTGTTGCTAGGAGAAATTGGAATGAGAGGCTGCCCTCACTGGCATCCATTCTCGAACGGCGCTCTGGAGTCATTCCATATGGGATGTCCTGGAGCTCCCCAACAGGTCTCAAATGTGGCACAGGAGGAATCCTTGTGGGGGAATCACACAACTCACAACGTGGGAAAACCTCCATGGCCTTGAGATTCCGCTCCGTTCATGATGGGGCAGTCATGCACAGAAACTCCAACCTGAGCCAACGTCTGATCCTCGCCATTACTTCAGATACTTGAGATATTAGTTCAGATCTGCAGGGGGTACCTACCGTGCCCTCGGCCTGAAGCCCAAGTCTAGCTTGTATTCTCAAACTTCTGTCCTCACACTCCTGACCTAGAAGTCCTCAAGTTTGTATATTCCGGACCCACAATGCAGCACTCTGCCTACCCTCTAGAAAAAATATCTTGCCTAATGAGCTGCCCAGGCACGTCAAATGAGCATAAACCTACAGGGCACTCGACTGTACCCAAATTACATAGTCTAACCTGGGCACTAATGCACTGTCTGACACAACCTGAGCGCAAACCTCCTGACCAACACCCAGGCAGCTGACCGCACAGTGAGCATATCAGACCCGCCATGGCCTTATGTCGTCATCTATACCCAACTGCGGTTTTCAGGCTTCAGAACCTACACCTTATCTCCAACCACTGCCCAGGGTTGAAAATGATGCAGAAATCAGAACTCTTTATCCATGTCAAGAGAGCTTGTGCTTGGAATGTTGTCCAAAGTTCAGTGTAGTTGAAACCAGTGTGGCCCATGAGACCCCGCCCATGATCGCGGGTCACATTGGTCACAAACACAGCCTGAGCCCAGTCCTCAAGTAAGGCCTCTCAGTGGCTGGATGAAGAGACAGCATATAGGGCCTGCCATGCCCCTAGCCACAATTTTTAACCATAGTTTGGGTTGTCCCTTCACTCTTCCCCAGGGCTCTGCTTTGGAATTCCACTTTGGTTGGGACACCTGAGGTAACAAACCTGAAAGGAGACCTCCCATCCCACAGATTGATGAAAAAGAATTCGGACCGGACCAAATCCACAGAAAGGAAGATTCATCCATGGCCCATGAGGCCTCCAACATTCCACGGCCATCGTTGATAAAAAATCCAGAGACAAAATCCTGAGCAAGCACCTCTGACTCGCTCTTTTTCATATTCTGAAGAGTTCTTCTCATGGGTTTTTAGTTTGGGCCTGCCATACCTTCGTCCCAAACCTAAGCCGAGTTTGTGTTTTCAGATTTCCGTCCTCAAAGACCTGGGGCAAACCCTCCCGGCTGGAGCCTCTGGAGCCACACATTAGACTGTGCCTACCAATCCATGGGAATTCTGCCCATACCATTGCCAAGAATCGTACAAATCAGGAGATCCCTCCAATGTCCCAAAGGCCATCCCAATAGTGTAGGTCTCCTGGGACAAACAAGGGCAGTCTGACAGCAGCTGAGCATCTACATCCACTCATACCATAGATGGATGTCCCCAGAGAAGAAGATTGAACCATACAGGACCCTAGGCCATTATCGGATCCATTGCTTTGGTTTACAGGCATGTCTCCTCAAAAGCCTGGATTCCAATACCAGCATAAGGGGTTTCCAAGGCACCCATCAGAACAATTATCCTCTCCACAAGGAAACTTGTGCATGGGAGCTATGCCAAAAGCTTAGGAGTATACTTCAGGGTCCCGGTGCCACCGCCCTATTCCAAAGCCCTCATGGACACAAACACACATTAGGTCCCATCATCAGGAAAGTCCATTTCAACTCAGCCAACCCGGTTGCTCGCCCAGAGCCATCTGATCTCAACTGTCTTGTTGCTAGGAGACAATTGTAATGGGATGCGGCTACCCTGGCATCCATCCTTGAAAGATGCTCTGGAGTCATTCCAAATGGGATATCCTGGAGCTGCTCAACAGGTCTCAAATGACCCACAGATATAATTCTTAAAAGGGGCATCCCACAACTCCCAACGTGGGAAAACCTCCATGGCCTTGAGATTCCGCTCTGTTCATGAAGGGGCAGTCATGCACAGAAACTCCAACCTGAGCCAACGTCTGTTCCTCGCGGTGACTTCAGATGCATGAGATATTGGTTCAGATATGCAGGGGGTACCTGCCGTGCCCTCGGCCTGAAGCCCAAGTCTAGCTTGTCTTCTCAGACTTCTGTCCTCACACTCCTGGCCCAGAAGCCCTCAAGTTTGGCAATTCCGGACCCACAATGCAGCACTCTGCCTGCACTCTATGAAAAATATCTTGCCTAATGAGCTGCCCAGGCACCTCAAAAGAGGATAAACCTACACGGCACTCGACTGTACCCAAATTATATAGTCTAACCTGAACACTAATGCACTGTCTGACACAACCTGAGCCCGAACCTCCTGACCAACACTCAGGCAGCTGACCGCACAGTGAGCACATCAGACTTGCCATGGCCCTCGGTCGTCATCCCTTCCCAACTGCGGTTTTCAGGTTTCAGAACCTAGACCTTATCTCCAACCACTGCCCAGGGTTGAAAATGATGCAGAAATCAGAACTCCTTCCCCATGGCAAGAAACCTTGTTATTGGCATGTTGTCCAAAGTTCAGTGAAGTTGAATCCAGTGTGGCCCATGAGGCCCCGCCCATGCTCGTGGGCTACATTGGTCATAAACACACATTGTGACCCTCAGCTTTAGACCAGTCCTCAATTAAGGGCTCTCAGAAGCTGGATGTATAGACAGCATATTGGGCCTGCCATGCCACTAGGCCCCAATTTTTAACCATAGATTGGCTTGTCCCTTCACTCTTCCTGTTGGCTCTGCTTGGGAATGCCTCTTTTGTTGGGACACCTGAGGTAACAAACCTGAAAGGAGACCCCCCATCCCACAGCTTGACGAAAAACAATTGGGACCGGGCCAAATCCACAGAGAGGAAGATTCGTCCATGGCCCATGAGACCTCCCCACATTCCACGGCCATCGTTGATACAAAATCCAGATACAAAAGCATGAGCAAGCGCCTCAGATTTGGTCTTTCTTAATATCCTGAGGAGTTCTTCTAATGGTTTGTAGATTGGGCCACCCATACGTACGTCCCCAACCTATGCTGAGTTTGTGTTTTCAGACTTCTGTCCTCAAAGTCCTGGGTCACACACCCTCCAGGCTGGGGCCCCTGGAGCCACTCATTAGGACTGTTCCTAACCAATCCATGGGAATTCTGCACATTCCATTGTCTAAAATCGTACAAAATAAGAGGACCCTACAAATTCCTGAGTCCCTGCTTATAGTGTAGGTCTCCCGGGACAAACAAGGGGGATCTGACACTAGCTGAGCATCTACCTCCACTCATATCATAGATGGATGTCCCCAGAGTTAAAGATTGAACCAGACAGGGCCTAGGGCATAATCGGATCCATTGCTTTGGTTTACAGGCATATCACCTCAAAAGCCTGGATTCCAATACGAGCATAGGGGGTTTCCTGAGGCACCCATCAGAAAAATCTCGTCTCCACAAGGAAACTTGTGCATGGGAGCTATGTCAAAAGCTTAGGAGAATACTCAGGGTCCTGGTGCCCCCTCCCCATTCCAAGGCCCTCATTTTCACAAACACACATTAGGCCCCATCCTCAGGAAGTCCATTTCAACTGGGCCAATTGGTTACTCATGCAGAGCCATCGGTACTCAACTCTCTTGTTACTAGGAGACAATTGGAATGCGAGGCGGGCTTCCCTGGCATCCATCCTCCAACGGTGCTCTGGCGTCATTCCATATGGGATATCCTGGAGCTCCCAACAGGTCTCTATTGTCCCGCAGAAGGAATCCTTGAGGAGGCTTCCCACAACTCCCAACGTGTGGAAAACATCCATGGCCTTGAGATTCCGCTTCGTTCATGAAGGGGCAGTCATGCACAGAAACTCTAACCTGAGCCAAAGTCTGATCTTCGCCGTGACTTCAGATGCATGACATATTGGTTCAGATCTGCAGGGGGTACCTGCCGTGCCCTCGGCCTGAAGCCCAAGTCTAGCTTGTGTTCTCAGACTTCTGTCCTCACACTCCTGCCCCAGAAGCCATCAAGTTTGGCAATTCCGGACCCACAATGCAGCACTCTGCCTGCCCTCTAAAAAAATATCTTGCCTAATGAGCAGCCCAGGCAACTCAAATGAGGATAAACCTACACGGCACTCGACTGTACCCAAACTATATAGTCTAACCTGAGCACTAATGCACTGTGTGACACAATCTGAGCCCCAACCTCCTGACCAACACCCAGGCAGCGGACCGCACAGTGAGCAAATCAGACCCGCCAAGGCCTTAGGTTGTCATCTCTTCCCAAATGCCGTTTTTTAGGCTTCAGAAGCTATACCTTATCTCCAACCACTGCCCAGGGTTAAAAATGATGCAGAAATCAGAACACCTTAACCATGCAAGAGATCTTGTGATTGGCATCTTCTCCAAAGTTCAGTTTAGTTGAAACCAGTGTAGCCCATGAGGCCCCGGCCAGGCTCGCAGGCCACAATGGTCACAAAAATACATTGTGACTCTCAGCCTGAGCCCAGTCTTCAAGTAAGACCTCTCAGTGGCTGGATGAACAGACAGCATATTGGGCCTGCCATGCCCCTAGGCCCCTAATTTAAACCATAGTTTTGGTTGACCCTTCACTCTTCTCTAGGGCTCTGCTTTGGAATTCCTCTTTGGTTGGGACACTTGAGGTAACAAACCTGAAAGGAGACTTCCCATCCCACAGCTTGACGAAAAACAATTGGGAACAAACCAAATCCAAAGAGAGGAAGATTCGTCCATTGCCCATGAGGCCTCCCCACATTCGACGGCCATCGTTGATACAAAATCCAGAGACAAAAGCCTGAGCAAGTGCCTCAGATTAATTCTTTCTTCATATCCTGAAGAGTTCTTCTCATGGTTTGTAGATTGGGCCTGCCATACCTACGTCCTCAAAGCTAAGCTGAGTTTGTGTTCTCAGACTTTTGTCCTCAAAGTCCTGGGCCACACACCCTCCCGGCTGGGGCCCCTGCAGCCACTAATTAGGACAGTGTCTACCCAATCGATGGGAATTCTGCCCATTCCTTTGTCAAAATCGTACAAATTAGGAGAACCTTCCAAAATCCCCGAGGCCATCCCAATAGTGTAGTTCGCCGGGACAAACAAGGGCGGTCTGACAACAGGTGAGCATCTACCTCCACTCATTCCATAGATGGATATCCCGAGAGAAGTAGCTTGAACCAGACAGGACCCTAGGCCATAATCGCATCCATTGCTTTGGTTTACAGGCTTGTCTCCTCAAAAGCCTGAATTCCAATACAAGCATAGGGGGTTTCCTGACACCCATCGGAAAAATCTCGTCTCCACAAGGAAACTTGGGCATGGGAGCTATTTCAAAAGTTTAGGAGAATACTTCAGTGTCCTGGTGCCACCTCCCCATTCCAAGGTACTCATGGACACAAACACACATTAGGCCCCATCCTCAGGAAAGTCCATTTCAACTCAGCCACCCCGGTTGCTCCCGCAGAACCATCCGATCTCAACTCTCTTGTTGCTAGGAGACAATTGGAATGCGAGGCGGGCTTCCCTGGCATCCATCCGCCAACGGTGCTCTGGCATCATTCCATATGGGATGTCCTGGAGCTGCCCAACAGATCTCAATTGTCCTGCAGAAGGAATCATTGAAGGGGGCATCCCAAAACTCCCAACGTGGGAAAACCTCCATGGCCTTGAGATTCCGCTCCGTTCATGAAGGGGCAGTCATGCACAGAAATTCCAACCTGAGCCAACGTCTGTTCCTCGCGGTGACTTCAGATGCATGAGATATTGTTTCAGATCTGCAGGGGGTACCTGCCGTGCCCTCGGCCTGAAGCCCAAGTCTAGCTTGTCTTCTCAGACTTCTGTCCTCACACTCCTGGCCCAGAAGCCCTCAAGTTTGGCAATTCCGGACCCACAATGCAGCACTCTGCCTGCACTCTATGAAAAATATCTTGCCTAATGAGCTGCCCAGGCACCTCAAAAGAGGATAAACCTACACGGCACTCGACTGTACCCAAATTATATAGTCTAACCTGAACACTAATGCACTGTCTGACACAACCTGAGCCCGAACCTCCTGACCAACACTCAGGCAGCTGACCGCACAGTGAGCACATCAGACTTGCCATGGCCCTCGGTCGTCATCCCTTCCCAACTGCGGTTTTCAGGTTTCAGAACCTAGACCTTATCTCCAACCACTGCCCAGGGTTGAAAATGATGCAGAAATCAGAACTCCTTCCCCATGGCAAGAAACCTTGTTATTGGCATGTTGTCCAAAGTTCAGTGAAGTTGAATCCAGTGTGGCCCATGAGGCCCCGCCCATGCTCGTGGGCTACATTGGTCATAAACACACATTGTGACCCTCAGCTTTAGACCAGTCCTCAATTAAGGGCTCTCAGAAGCTGGATGTATAGACAGCATATTGGGCCTGCCATGCCACTAGGCCCCAATTTTTAACCATAGATTGGCTTGTCCCTTCACTCTTCCTGTTGGCTCTGCTTGGGAATGCCTCTTTTGTTGGGACACCTGAGGTAACAAACCTGAAAGGAGACCCCCCATCCCACAGCTTGACGAAAAACAATTGGGACCGGGCCAAATCCACAGAGAGGAAGATTCGTCCATGGCCCATGAGACCTCCCCACATTCCACGGCCATCGTTGATACAAAATCCAGATACAAAAGCATGAGCAAGCGCCTCAGATTTGGTCTTTCTTAATATCCTGAGGAGTTCTTCTAATGGTTTGTAGATTGGGCCACCCATACGTACGTCCCCAACCTATGCTGAGTTTGTGTTTTCAGACTTCTGTCCTCAAAGTCCTGGGTCACACACCCTCCAGGCTGGGGCCCCTGGAGCCACTCATTAGGACTGTTCCTAACCAATCCATGGGAATTCTGCACATTCCATTGTCTAAAATCGTACAAAATAAGAGGACCCTACAAATTCCTGAGTCCCTGCTTATAGTGTAGGTCTCCCGGGACAAACAAGGGGGATCTGACACCAGCTGAGCATCTACCTCCACTCATATCATAGATGGATGTCCCCAGAGTTAAAGATTGAACCAGACAGGGCCTAGGGCATAATCGGATCCATTGCTTTGGTTTACAGGTATATCACCTCAAAAGCCTGGATTCCAATACGAGCATAGGGGGTTTCCTGAGGCACCCATCAGAAAAATCTCGTCTCCACAAGGTAACCTGTGCATGGGAGCTATGTCAAGAGCTTAGAAGAATATTTCAGGGTCCTGGTGCCCCCTCCCCATTCCAAGGCCCTCATTTTCACAAACACACATTAGGCCCCATCCTCAGGAAGACCATTTCAACTGGGCCAATCGGTTACTCATGCAGAGCCATCCGATCTCAACTCTCTTGTTGCTAGGAGACAATTGGAATGCGAGGCGGGCTTCCCTGGCATCCATCCTCCAATGGGGCTCTGGCGTCATTCCATGTGGGATATCCTGGAGCTCCCAACAGGTCTCTATTGTCCCGCAGAAGGAATCCTTGAGGAGGCTTCCCACAACTCCCAACGTGGGGAAAACCTCCATGGCCTTGAGATTCCGCTTCGTTCATGAAGGGGCAGTCATGCACAGAAATTCCAACCTGAGCCAACGTCTGATCTTCGCCGTGACTTCAGATGCATGACATATTGGTTCAGATCTGCAGGGGGTACCTGCCGTGCCCTCGGCCTGAAGCCCAAGTCTAGCTTGTGTTCTCAGACTTCTGTCCTCACACTCCTGCCCCAGAAGCCATCAAGTTTGGCAATTCCGGACCCACAATGCAGCACTCTTCCTGCCCTCTAAAAAAATATCTTGCCTAATGAGCAGCCCAGGCACCTCAAATGAGGATAAACCTACACGGCACTCGACTTTACCCAAACTATATAGTCTAACCTGAGCACTAATGCACTGTGTGACACAATCTGAGCCCCAACCTCCTGACCAACACCCAGGCAGCGGACCGCACAGTGAGCAAATCAGACCCGCCAAGGCCTTAGGTTGTCATCTCTTCCCAAATGCCGTTTTTTAGGCTTCAGAAGCTATACCTTATCTCCAACCACTGCCCAGGGTTAAAAATGATGCAGAAATCAGAACACCTTAACCATGCAAGAGATCTTGTGATTGGCATCTTCTCCAAAGTTCAGTTTAGTTGAAACCAGTGTAGCCCATGAGGCCCCGGCCAGGCTCCCAGGCCACAATGGTCACAAACATACATTGTGACTCTCAGCCTGAGCCCAGTCTTCAAGTAAGACCTCTCAGTGGCTGGATGAACAGACAGCATATTGGGCCTGCCATGCCCCTAGGCCCCTAATTTAAACCATAGTTTGGGTTGACCCTTCACTCTTCCCTAGGGCTCTGCTTTGGAATTCCTCTTTGGTTGGGACACTTGAGGTAACAAACCTGAAAGGAGACTTCCCATCCCACAGCTTGACGAAAAACAATTGGGAACAAACCAAATCCAAAGAGAGGAAGATTCGTCCATTGCCCATGAGGCCTCCCCACATTCGACGGCCATCGTTGATACAAAATCCAGAGACAAAAGCCTGAGCAAGCGCCTCAGATTAATTCTTCCTTCATATCCTGAAGAGTTCTTCTCATGGTTTTTAGATTGGGCCTGCCATACCTACGTCCTCAAAGCTAAGCTGAGTTTGTGTTCTCAGACTTTTGTCCTCAAAGTCCTGGGCCACACACCCTCCCGGCTGGGGCCCCTGGAGCCACTAATTAGGACAGTGTCTACCCAATCGATGGGAATTCTGCCCATTCCTTTGTCGAAATCGTACAAATTAGGAGAACCTTCCAAAATCCCGAGGCCATCCCAATAGTGTAGGTCGCCGGGGACAAACAAGGGCGGTCTGACAACAGGTGAGCATCTACCTCCACTCATTCCATAGATGGATATCCCGAGAGAAGTAGCTTGAACCAGACAGGACCCTAGGCCATAATCGCATCCATTGCTTTGGTTTACAGGCTTGTCTCCTCAAAAGCCTGAATTCCAATACAAGCATAGGGGGTTTCCTGACACCCATCAGAAAAATCTCGTCTCCACAAGGAAACTTGGGCATGGGAGCTATTTCAAAAGTTTAGGAGAATACTTCAGTGTCCTGGTGCCACCTCCCCATTCCAAGGTACTCATGGACACAAACGCACATTAGGCCCCATCCTCAGGAAAGTCCATTTCAACTCAGCCACCCCGGTTGCTCCCGCAGAACCATCCGATCTCAACTCTCTTGTTGCTAGGAGACAATTGGAATGCGAGGCGGGCTTCCCTGGCATCCGTCCTCCAACGGTGCTCTGGCGTCATTCCATATGGGATGTCCTGGAGCTGCCCAACAGATCTCAATTGTCCTGCAGAAGGAATCATTGAAGGGGGCATCCCAAAACTCCCAACGTGGGAAAACCTCCATACCTTGAGAATCCGCTCCGTTCATGAAGGGGCAGTCATGCACAGAAACTCCAACCTGATCCAACGTCTGATCCTTGCCGTGACTTCAGATGCATGAGATATTGTTTCAGATCTGCAGGGGGTACCTGCCGTGCCCTCGGCCTGAAGCCCAAGTCTAGCTTGTCTTCTCAGACTTCTGTCCTCACACTCCTGGCCCAGAAGCCCTCAAGTTTGGCAATTCCGGACCCACAATGCAGCACTCTGCCTGCCCTCTAGAAAAAATATCTTTCCTAATGAGCAGCCCAGGCTCCTCAAATGAGAATAAATCTACACGGCACTCGACGGTACCCAAATTATATAGTCTAACCTGGTTACTAATGCACTGTGTGACACAATCTGAGCCCGAATCTCCTGACCAAGACCCAGCAGCTGACCGCACAGTGAGCACATCACACCCGCCAAGGCCTAGGTCGTCATCTCTTCCCAACTGCGGTTTTCAGGCTTCAGAACCTAGACCTTATCTCCAACCACTGCCCAGGGTTGATTATGATGCAGAAATCAGAACTCCTTCCTTGTGGCAAGAGACCTTCTGATTGGCATCTTGTCCAAAATTCAGTGTAGTTGAAACCAGTGTAGCCCATGAGCACCCGGCCATGCTCGCGGGCCACATTGGTCACAAACACACATTGTGACTCTCAGCTCAGCCCAGTCCTCAAGTAAGTCCTCTCAGTGGCTGGATGGAGAGACAGCATATTGGGCCTGCCATGCCCATATGCCCCAGTTTTTAACCATAGTTTGGGTTGTCCCTTCACTCTTCCCTAGGTCTCTGGTTTGCAATTCCTCTTTGGTGGGGGCACATTAGGTAACAACACTGAGAGGAGACCTCCCATCCCACAGCTTGACGAAAAACAATTGGGACTGGACCAAATCCACAGATAGGAAGATTCGTCCATGGACCATGAGGCCTCCCCACATTCCACTGCCATCGTTGATACAAAATCCAGTGACAAAAGCCTGAGGAAGCGCCGCAGATTCGCTCTTTCTTCATATCCTGAAGAGTTCTTCTCATGGTTTGTAGATTCGGCCTACCATACCTACGTCCCCAAACCTAAGCTGAGTTTGTGTTTTCAGACTTCTGTCCTCAAAGTCCTGGGCCACACACCCTCCAGGCTGGGGCCCCTGGAGCCACATATTAGGACTGTGCCTACCCAATACGTGGGAATTCTGCCCACTTCATTTTCCAAAATCGTACAAATTAGCAGAACTCTCCAATGTACCCGAGGCCATCCCAATAGTATAGGTCTCCCAGCACAAACAAGGGCGGTCTGACACCAGCTGAAATCTACCTCCACTCATACCATAGATGGATGTCCCCAGAGAAGAAATTGAACTACACAGGACCCTAGGCCATAATCGGAACCATTGCTTTGGTTTACAGGCATGTCTCCTCAAAAGTCTGGAATCCAATACCAGCATAGGGGGATTCCGGAGGCACCCATCAGAACAAATCTCGTCTCCACAAGGAAACTTGTGCATTGGAGCTATGTCAAAAGCTTGGGAGAATACTTCAGGGTCCCGGTGCCACCGACCCATTCCAAGGCCCTCATGGACACAAACACACATTAGGACCCATCCTCAAGAATGTCCATTTCAACAGCCACCCTTGTTGTTCCCGCAGAGCTATCCGATCTCAACTGTATTGTTGCTAGGAGACAATTGGAATGCGAGGCGGGCTTCCCTGGCATCCATCCTCCAACGCTGCTCTGGAGTCATTCCATATGGCATGTCCTGGAGCTCCCCAACAGGTCTCAATTGTCAGGCAGAAGGAATCCTTGAAGGGGGCATCCCACAACTCCCTACGTGGGAAAACCTCCAAGGCCTTGAGATTCCGCTCCGTTCATGAAGAGGCAGTCATGCACAGAAACTCCAACCTGAGCCAACGTCTGATCCTCGCTGTGACTTCAGATGCTTGAGATATTGGTTCAGATCTGCGGGTGTACCTTCTGTGTCCTCGGCCTGAAGCCCAATTCGAGCTTGTGTTCTCAGACTTCTGTCCTCACACTCCTGGCCCAGAAGCCCTCATGTTTGGCAATTCCGGACCCACAATGCAGCACTCTGCCTGCCCTCTAGAAAAAATATCTTTCCTAATGAGCAGCCCAGGCTCCTCAAATGAGAATAAATCTACACGGCACTCGACGGTACCCAAATTATATAGTCTAACTAGGGCACTAATACACTGTCTGACACAACCTGAAGCTGAGCCTCCTGACCAAGACCCAGCAGCTGACCGCACAGTGAGCACATCAGTCCCGCCAAGGCCTAGGTCGTCATCTCTTCCCAACTGCGGTTTTCAGGCTTCAGAACCTAGACCTTATCTCCAACCACTGCCCAGGGTTGAAAATGATGCAGAAATCAGAACTCCTTCCCCATGGCAAGAGACCTTCTGATTGGCATCTTGTCCAGAGTTCAGTGTAGTTGAAACCAGTGTAGCCCATGAGCACCCGGCCATGCTCGCGGGCCACATTGGTCACAAACACACATTGTGACTCTCAGCTCAGCCCAGTCCTCAAGTAAGTCCTCTCAGTGGCTGGATGGAGAGACAGCATATTGGGCCTGCCATGCCCATATGCCCCAGTTTTTAACCATATTTTGGGTTGTCCCTTCACTCTTCCCTAGGTCTCTGGTTTGCAATTCCTCTTTGGTGGGGGCACATTAGGTAACAACACTGAGAGGAGACCTCCCATCCCACAGCTTGACGAAAAACAATTGGGACTGGACCAAATCCACAGAGAGGAAAATTCGTCCATGGCCCCTGAGGCCTCCCCACATTCCACGGCCATCGATGATACAAAATCCAGAGACTAAAGGCTGAGCAAGTTCCTCAGAATCACTCTTTCTTCATATCCTGAAGAGTTCTTCTCATGGTTTGTAGATTGGGTTGCCATACCTACGTCCCCAAACCTAACCTGAGTTTGGGTTTTCAGACTTCTGTCCTCAAAGTCCTGGGCCACACACCGTCCAGGCTGGGGCCCCTGGAGCCACACATTAGGAGTGTGCCTGCCCAATCCATGGGAATTCTCCCCATTCCATTGTCCAAAATCTTAAAAATTAAGAGAACTCTCCAAAGACCTCGAGGCCATCCCAATAGTGTAGTTCTCCGGGGACAAACAAGGGAGGTCTGACACCAGTTGAGCATCTACCTCCACACATTCCATCGATGGATATCACCAGAGAATAAGATTGAACCAGACAGGACCCTAGGCCATAATCGGATCCATTGATTTGGTTTACAGGCATGTCTCCTCAAAAGCCAGGATTCCAATACCAGCATAAGGGGTTCCCGAGGCACCCATCAGAACAAATCTCGTCTCCACAAGGAAACTTGTGCATGGGAGCTATGTCAAAAGCTTAGGAGAATACTTCAGGGTCCCGGTGCCACCGCCCCATTCCAAGGCCCCCATGGACACAAACACACATTAGACCCCAAGCTAGGGAAAGTCCATTTCATCTAGGCCACCCCGGTTGCTCCCACAGAGCCATCCGATCTCAAATGTATTGCTAGGAGACAATTGGAATGCGAGGCAGGCTTCCGGCCATCCATCCTCCAATGGTGCGATGGAGTCATTCCATATGGGATGTCCTGGAGCTGTCCAACAGGTCTCAATTGTCCTGCAGAAGGAATCCTTGAAGGGGGCATCCCACAACTCCCAACGTGGGAAAACCTCCATGGCCTTGAGATTCCGCTCCGTTCATGAAGGGTCAGTCATGCAGAGAAACTCCAACCTGAGCCAACGTCTGATCCTCGACGTGACTTCAGATGCTTGAGATATGTGTTCAGATCTGCGGGTGTACCTGCCATGTCCTCGGCCTGAAGCCAAAGTCGAGCTTGTGTTCTCAGACTCCGGTCCTAACACTCCTGGCCCAGAGGCCCTCACTTTTGGCAATTTCGGAACCACAATGCAGCACTCTGCCTGCACTCTAGAAAAAATATTGTGCCTAATGAGCTGCCCAGGCACCGCAAATGAGGATAAACCTACACGGCACTCGACTGTACCAAATTTTATAGTCTAACCTGGGCACTAATGCACTGTCTGACACATCCTGAGCCAGAACCTCCTGACCAAAACCCAGGCAGCTGACCGCTCACTGAGCTTATCAGACCCGCCATGGCCTTAGGTCGTCATCTCTTCCTAACTGCTGCTTTTCAGGCTTCAGGACCTAGACGTTATCTCCAACCACTGCCCAGGGTTGAAAATGATGCAGAAATCAGAACACCTTCCCCATGGCAAGAGACCTTGTGATTGGCATGTTGTCCAAATTCCAGTGTAGTTGAAACCAGTGTGGCCCGTGAGCCGCGCCCATGCTCGCGGGCCACATTGGTCACAAACACACATTGTGACCCTCAGCCTGTGCCCAGTTATCAAGTAAGGCCTCAGTTGCTGGATGAAGAGACAGCATATTGGGCCTGCCATGCCCGTAGGCCCCAATTTTTACCATAGTTTGGTTTGTCCCTTCACTCTTCCCCAGGCCTCCTCTTTGGAATTCCTCTTTGGTTCGGACACCTGAGGTAATAAACATGAAAGGAGACATCCCTTCCCACAGATTGACGAAAAAAATTGGGACTTGGCCAAATCCACAGAGAGGAAGATTCGTCCATGGCCCATGAGGCCTACCAACATTCCACTGCCATCGTTGATACAAAATCCAGAGACAAACGCCTGAGCAATTCCTCAGAATCGCTCTTTCTTCATCAACTGAAGAGTTCTTCTCATGGTTTGTAGATGGGGCCTGCCAAACCTACGTCCCCAAACCTAAGCTGAGTTTGTGTTTTCAGACTTCTGTCCTCAAAGTCCTGGGCCACACACCCTCCAGGCTGGGGCCCCTGGAGCCACACATTAGGACTGTGCCTACCCAATCCATGGGAATTCTGCCCATTCCATTGTCCAAAATCATACGAATTAGGAGAACTCTCCAAAGTCCCCGAGGCCATCCCAATACTGTAGGTCTCCTGGGACAAACAAGGGCGGTCTGACACCAGGTGAGCATCTACCTCCACTCATTCCATAGAAGGATATCCCCAGAGAAGAAGATTGAACCAGACAGGCCGTAGGCCATAATCGGATCCATTGCTTTCATTTACAGGCATGTCTCCTCAAAAGTCTGAATTCCAATACCATCATAAGGGGTTTCCTGAGGCACCCATCAGAACAAATCTCGTCTCCAAATTGAAACTTGTGCATGGGAGCTATGTCAAAAGCTTAGGAGAATACTTCAGGGTCCTGGTGCCACCTCCCCATTCCAAGGCCCTCATGGACACAAACACATATTAGGCCCCATCCTCAGGAAAGTCCATTTCAACACAGCCACCAAGGTTTCTCCCGCAGAGCCATCCGATCTCAACTCTCTTGTTGCTAGGAGACAATTGGAATGCGAGGCGGGCTTCCCTGGCATCCATCCTCCAAAGTTGCTCTGGCGTCATTCCATATGGGATGTCCTGGAGCTGCCCAACAGGTCTCTATTATCCCGCAGAAGGAATCCTTGAAGGGGGCATCCCACAACCCAAACGTTGGAAAACCTGCATGGCCTTGAGATTCTGCTCTGTTCATGAAGGGGCAGTCTTGCACAGAAACTCCAATCTGATCCAACGTCTGATCCTTGCCGTGACTTCAGATGCATGAGATATTGGTTCAGATCTGCAGGGGGGTACCTGCCATGCCCTCGGCCTGAAGCCCAAGTGTAGCTTGTGTTCTCAGACTTCTGTCCTCACACTCCTGGCCCAGAAGCCCTCAAGTTTGGCAATTCCGGACCCACAATGCAGCACTCTGCCTGCCCTCTAAAAAAATATCTGGCCTAATGAACAGCCCAGGCACCTCAAATGAGGATAAACCTACACGGCACTCGACTGTACCCAAATTATATAGTCTAACCTGAGCACTAATGCACTGTGTGACACAAATGAGCCCGAATCTCCTGACCAACACCCAGGCGGCTGACCGCACAGAGAGCACTTCAGACCCGCCATGGCCTTTGGTCGTCATCTCTTCCCAAGTGCGGTTTTCATGCTTCGGAACCTAGACCTTATTTCCAACCACTGCCCAGGTTTGAAAATGATGCAGAAATCAGAACTCCTTACCCATGGCAAGAGAGCTTGTGATTGGTATGTTGTCCAAAGTCTAGTGCAGTTGAAACCAGTGTGGCCCATGAGGCCCCGCCCATGCTCCCGGGACACATTGGTCACAAACACAAATTGTGACCCTCAGCCTGAGACCAGTCTTCAAGTAAGGTCTCTCAGTGGCTGATGAAGAGACAGCATATTGGGCCTGCATGCCCCTAGGCCCAAATTTTTAACCATATTTGGGTTGTCCCTTCTCACTTCCCTAGGGCTCTGCTTGGAATTCCTCTTTCTTTGGGACACCTAAGGTAACAAACCTGAAAGGGGACCTCCATCCCACAGCTTGACGAAAAACAATTGGGACCGGTCCAAATCCACAGAGAGGAATATTCGTCCATGTCCCATGATGCCTCCCCATATACCACGGACATCGTTGATACAAAATCCAGAAACAAAAGCCTGAGCAAGCGCCTCAGACTCGCTCTTTCTTCATATCCTGAAGAGTTCTTCTCATGGTTTGTAGATTGGTCCTGCCATACCTACGTCCCCAAACCTAAGCTGAGTTTGTGTTTTCAGACGTCTGTCCTCAAAGTCCTGGGCCACACACCCTCCAGGCTGGGGCCCCTGGAGCCACACATTAGGACTGTGCCTAACAATCCATGAGAATTCTGCCCATTCCATTGTCCAAAATCGAACAAATTAGGAGAAACCTCCAAAGTCCCTGAGGCCATCCCAATTGTGTAGGTCGCCCGGAACAAAGATGGGCTGTCTGACACCAGCTGATAATCTACCACCACTCAGACTATACATGGATGTCCCCAGAGGAGAAGATTGAACCACACAGGACCCTAGGCCATAATAGGATCCAATGCCTTGGTTTACAGGCATGTCTCCTCAAAAGCCTGATTCCAATACGAGCATAGGGGGTTTGCTGAGGCACCTAGCAGAACTCATCTCGTCTCCACAAGGAAACCTGTGCATGGGAGCCATCCAAAGCAAAGGAGAGTACTCAGGGTCCCGGGGCCACCGCCCCATTCCAAGGCCCTCATGGACACAAAAACACATTAGGAACCATCCTCAGGAAAGTCCATTTCAACTCAGCCACCCCGGTTGCTCCCACAGAGCCATCAGCTCTAAACTGTATTGTTGCAAGGAGACAATTGGAATGCGAGGCGGGCTTCCCAGGCATCCATCCTCGAACGGTGCTCTGGAGTCATTCCATATGGGATGTCCTGGAGCTGTCCAACAGGTCTCAATTGTCCCGCAGAAGGAACCTTGAAGGGGGCATCCCACAACTCCCAACGTGGGAAAACTTCAGTGGCCTCAGATTCCGCTCCCTTCATGAAGCGGCCGTCATGCACGGAAACTCCGACCTGAGCCAACGTCTGACCTCGCCCTGACTTCAGATGCATGAGTATTGGTTCAGATCTGCAGGGAGTACCTGCCGTGCCCTCGGCCTGAAACCCAAGTCTAGCTTGTCTTCTCAGACTTCCGTCCTCACACTCCTGCCCTCGAAGCCCTCAAGTTTGGCAATAACGGACACACAATGCAGCACTCTGCCTGCCCTCTACAAAAAAATTATTGCCTCATGAGCTGCCCAGGCACCTTCAATGAGGATAAACCTCCACAGCATTCGACTTCACCCAAATTATATAGTCTAACCTGGGCACTAATGCACTGTCGGACACAACCTGAGCCCGGACCTCCTGACCAACACCCGGAAAGCAGACCGCACACTGAGTACATAAGACCCGCCATGGCCTTAGGTCATCATCTCTTCCCTACCTCCGTTTTCAGGCCTCAGAACCGAGACATTATCTCCAATCACTGCCCAGGGGTGAGTTTGATGCAGAAATCAGAACAGATCCTTACCCATGGTAAGAAACGTTGTGGTTGGCATGTCGTCCAATGTTCAGTGTAGGAGAAACCAGCATTCACCCTGAGGCCCCGCCCATTCTTGAGTGCGACAAGGGCATATACATGCATTGTGACCCTCAGCATAAGTCCTGTCCTCTAGTAAGTCCTCTCTGTGACTGGACCTTTAGATGTGATAATGGGCTTGATATGTACCTAAGCCCCAATTTTTAACTAGATTTCTGATTGTCCAGTCACCCCCCCCCCAGGGCTTTACTCTGGAATCCCTCATTCGGTGGGACACCTGAGGTTAAAAAGAAAACAACATAAAAAAAAAAAAAACCGGACTTCTTCCATCCCACAGAGTGACCCCAAACGCTTTGGACTGGGCCAAACCACCAGGAAGTACTACTCGTCCATTTCCCATGAAGTCATCCAGAAATTTCACAACCATGAGTGACACGATATCCAGAGACAAAAACTTGAGCAAGAGCCTCACACTCGCCCTTTTCTCAAATCCCGAGAAGTTCTCCTCATGGTCTGTAGAAAAGTCCTGCCATACCTATGACCTGAAACATAAGCCAAGTTTGTGTTTTCAGACAACTGTCCAAACATCCCTTGCCTACACAACCTACAGGCTCAGGCCCCTGGAGCCAAACCTGAGGACTGTACTTGCCCTCTCCAAGGGAATTGTGTGTGCCTATTCCAATGGCCACATCCCTTCTAATAGGATAAACCTCCACAGTCCCTGATCCATCTCATTAGTGGTGGCTTCCCAGGTAAAACAGGGGCAATCTGAGCCCATCTGAACACCTACCTGTAATCAGACCCATAGACAGATGTCCCCAGAGGTAAAAAGGAAAGAACAGGCCCCTAGGCACTAATCATATCCATTGCTTTGGTTTCCAGGCATCTCCCCTCAGAGGCCTGGATTTCAAAACCAGCATATGGCTGTTTCTTGACTCACCCATCAGAAAACATCTCATCTGCACATGGGAAATTTGCACGTTGGAGCTGTGTCAAAGCCTCTGTTTAGGAGAACCCTTCTGGGCCCCAGTGCCACCGCTTCATTCCAAGGTCTCCATAGACACAAAAGCACATTAGGATCCATCCATAGGAGAGTCCATTTCAACTCAGCCTCCTCGGTTGCTCCCCCAGATCCAGCAGATCTAACCTGTCTTGTTTCTAGGAGACAATTGGAATGCGAGGTGGGCTACCCAGCCATGCATCCTTAGAACCCTGCTCAGAATCATTGGCCTGGAGCCAAACAACAGGTCTCAATTGTCCTGCAGAAGACACTTTGCAGTTTGGAGCTTCTCACAAATCCCATCGTGGGAAAACACCCATGGCCTCGTGATGCCGCCCCTTCGTGAAGGGGCCAACAGGAACAGAAACACCAACTTGAGCGATCGTCTGATCCTCGCCCTGAATTCAGATGCACGAGATCTCAATTCAGGTCTGTAGATTGTGCCATTGCTGATACAAAATCCAGAGACAAAAACCTGAGCAAGCGCCTCAGACTCGCACTTTCTTTATATCCTGAAGAGTTCTTCTCATGCTTTGTAGATCGGGCCTGCCATACCTACGTCCCCAAACCTAAGCTGAGTTTGTGTTTTCAGACTTCTGTTTTCAAAGTCCAGGGCCACACACCCTCCAGGCTGGGGCCCCTGGAGCCACACATTAGGACTGTGCCTACCAATCCATGGGAATTCTGCCCATTCCATTGTCCAAAATCGTACAAATTAGGAGAAACCTCCAAAGTCCCTGAGGCCATCCCAATCGTGTAGGTCGCCCGGAACAAACAAGGGCTGTCTGACACCTGCTGATAATCTACCACCACTCAGACTATACATGGATGTCCCCAGAGGAGAAGATTGAACCACACAGGACCCTAGGCCATAATAGGATCCAATGCCTTGGTTTACAGGCATGTCTCCTCAAAAGCCTGATTCCAATAAGAGCATAGGGGTTTTGCTGAGGCACCTAGCAGAACTCATCTCGTCTCCACAAGGAAACCTGCGCATGGGAGCCATCCAAAGCATAGGAGAGTACTCAGGGTCCTGGGGCCACCGCCCCATTCCAAGGCCCTCATGGACACAAAAACACATTAGGAACCATCCTCAGGAAAGTCCATTTCAACTCAGCCACCCCGGTTGCTCCCGCAGAGCCATCAGATCTAAACTGTCTTTTTGCTAGGAGACAATTGGAATGCGAGGCAGACTTCCCAGGCATCAATCCTTGAACGGTACTCTGGAGTCATTCCATATGGGATGTCCTGGAGCTGTCCAACAGGTCTCAATTGTCCCGCAGAAGGAATCCTTGAAGGGGGCATCCATAAACTCCCAACGTGGGAAAACTTCAATGGCCTCGAGATTCTGCTCCCTTCATGAAGCGGCCGTCATGCACGGAAACTCCGACCTGACCCAAAGTCTGATCCTCGCCCTGACTTCAGATGCATGAGTATTGGTTCAGATCTGCAGGGAGTACCTGCCGTGCCCTCGGCCTGAAACCCAAGTCTAGCTTGTCTTCTCAGACTTCCGTCCTCACACTCCTGTCCCCGAAGCCCTCAAGTTTGGCAATTCCGGACGCACAATGCAGCACTCTGCCTGCCCTCTAGAAAAAATTATTGCCTCATGAGCTGCCCAGGCACCTTCAATGAGGATAAACCTCCACAGCATTCGACTTCACCCAAATTATATAGTCTAACCAGGGCACTAATGCACTGCCGGACACAACCTGAGCCCGGACCTCCTGACCAACACCTGGAAAGCAGACCGCACACTGAGCACATAAGACCCGCCATGGCCTTAGGTCATCATCTCTTCCCTACCTCAGTTTTCAGGCCTCAGAACCGAGACATTATCTCCAATCACTGCCCAGGGGTGAGTGTGATGCAGAAATCAGAACACCTCCTTACCCATGGTAAGAAGCCTTGTGGTTGGCACGTCGTCCAACGTTCAGTGTAGGAGAAACCAGCATTCACCCTGAGGCCCCGCCCATTCATGAGTGCGACAAGGGCATAAACACGCATTGTGACCCTCAGCATGAGTCCTGTCCTCTAGTAAGTCCTCTCAGTGACTGGACCATTAGATGTGATAATGGGCTTGATATGTCCCTAATCCCCAATTTTTAACCAGATTTCTGATTGTGCAGTCACCCCCCCGCCCAGGGCTCTACTCTGGAATCCCTCATTCGGTGGGACACCTGAGGTTAAAAAGAAAACAACCTCAAAAAAAAAAAAAAAAAACGGAATTCTTCCATCCCACAGAGTGACCCCAAATGCTTTGGACTGGTTCAAACCACCAGGAAGTACTACTCGTCCATTTCCCATGAAGTCATCCAGAAATTTCACGACCATGAGTGACACGATATCCAGAGACAAAAACTTGAGCAGGAGCCTCACACTCGCCCTTTTCTCAAATATCGAAAAGTTCTCCTCATGGTCTGTAGATCAGTCCTGCCATACCTATGAACCAAAACATAAGCCGAGTTTGTGTTTTCAGACAACTGTCCAAACAGCCCTGGCCTACACAACCTACAGGCTCAGGCCCCTGGAGCCAAACCTGAGGACTGTACTTGCCCTCTCCAAGGGAATTCTGTGTGCCCATTCCAATGGCCACAACCCTTCTAATAGGATAAACCTCCAAAGTCCCTGATCCATCTCATTAGTGGTGGCTTCCCAGGTAAAACAGGGGCAATCTGAGCCCATCTGAGCACCTACCTGTACTCAGACCCATAGACAGATGTCCCCAGAGGTAAAAAGGAAAGAACAGGCCCCTAGGCACTAATCATATCCATTGCTTTGGTTTCCAGGCATCTCTCCTCAGAGGCCTGGATTTCAAAACCAGCATATGGCTGTTTCTTGACTCACCCATCAGAGAACATCTCATCTACACATGGGAAACTTGCACGTTGGAGCTGTGTCAAAGCCTCTGTTTAGGAGAACCATTCTGGGCCCCAGTGCCACCGCTTCATTCCAAGGTCTCCATAGACACAAAAGCACATTAGGACCCATCCATAGGAGAGTCCATTTCAACTCAGCCTCCTCGGTTGCTCCCCCAGATCCAGCAGATCTAACCTGTCTTGTTTCTAGGAGACGATTGGAATGCGAGGTGGGCTACCCAGCCATGCATCCTTAGAACCCTGCTCAGAATTATTGGCCTGGAGCCAAACAACAGGTCTCCATTGTCCTGCAGAAGACACTTTGCAGTTTGGAGCTTCTCACAAATCCCATCGTGGGAAAACTCCCATGGCCTCGTGATGCCGCCCCTTCGTGAAGGGGCCATCAGGGACAGAAACACCAACTTGAGCGATCGTCTGATCCTCGCCCTGACTTCAGATGCACGAGATCTCGATTCAGGTCTGTAGATTGTGCCATCGCTGATACAAAAATCCAGAGACAAAAACCTGAGCAAGCGCCTCAGACTCGCACTTTCTTCATATCCTGAAGAGTTCTTCTCATGGTTTGTAGATCGGATCTGCCATACCAACGTCCCCAAACCTAAGCTGAGTTTGTGTTTTCAGACTTCTGTTTTCAAAGTCCAGGGCCACACACCCTCCAGGCTGGGGCCCCTGGAGCCACACATTAGGACTGTGCCTACCAATCCATGGGAATTCTGCCCATTCCATTGTCCAAAATCGTACAAATTAGGAGAAACCTCCAAAGTCCCTGAGGCCATCCCAATCGTGCAGGGCGCCCGGAACAAACAAGGGCTGTCTGACACCAGCTGATAATCTACCTCCACTCATACCATAAATGGATGTCCCCAGAGGAGAAGATTGAACCAGACAGGACCCTAGGCCATAATAGGATCCATTGCCTTGGTTTACAGGCATGTCTCCTCAAAAGCCTGATTCCAATACGAGCATAGGGGTTTTGCTGAGGCACCCAGCAGAACTCATCTCGTCTCCACAAGGAAACCTGTGCATGGGAGCCATGTCCAAAGCATAGGAGAGTACTTCAGGGTCCCGGTGCCACCGCCCCATTCCAAGGCCCTCATGGACACAAAAACACATTAGGACCCATCCTCAGGGGAGTCCATTTCAACTCAGCCACCCCGGTCGCTCCCGCAGAGCCATCAGATCTAAACTGTCTTGTTGCTAGGAGACAATTGGAATGCGAGGCGGGCTTCCCAAGCATCCATCATTGAACGGTGCTCTGGAGTCATTCCATATGGGATGTCCTGGAGCTGTCCAACAGGTCTCAATTGTCCCGCAGAAGGAATCCTTGAAGGGGGCATCCCACAACTCCCAACGTGGGAAAACTTCAGTGGCCTCGAGATTCCGCTCCCTTCATGAAGCGGCCGTCATGCACGGAAACTCCGACCTGAGCCAACGTCTGATCCTCGCCCTGACTTCAGATGCATGAGTATTGGTTCAGATCTGCAGGGAGTACCTGCCGTGCCCTCGGCCTGAAATCCAGTCTAGCTTGTCTTCTCAGACTTCCGTCCTCACACTCCTCACACGTCCTTCACTCCTCACACTCCCCGAAGCCCTCAAGTTTGGCAATTCCGGACCCAAAATGCAGCACTCTGCCTGCCCTCTAGAAAAAAATTATTGCCTCATGAGCTGCCCAGGCACCTTCAATGAGGATAAACCTCCACAGCACTCGACTTCACCCAAATTATATAGTCTAACCTGGGCACTAATGCACTGTCGGACACAACCTGAGCCCGGACCTCCTGACCAACACCCGGAAAGCAGACCGCACACTGAGCACATAAGACCCGCCATGGCCTTAGGTCATCATCTCTTCCCTACCTCAGTTTTCAGGCCTCAGAACCGAGACATTATCTCCAATCACTGCCCAGGGGTGAGTGTGATGCAGAAATCAGAACACCTCCTTACCCATGGTAAGAAACCTTGTGGTTGGCACGTCGTCCAACGTTCAGTGTAGGAGAAACCAGCATTCACCCTGAGGCCCCGCCCATTCTTGAGTGCGACAAGGGCATAAACACGCATTGTGACCCTCAGCATGAGTCCTGTCCTCTAGTAAGTCCTCTCAGTGACTGGACCATTAGATGTGATAATGGGCTTGATATGTCCCTAAGCCCCAATTTTTAACCAGATTTCTGATTGTCCAGTCACCCCCCCCCCAGGGCTCTACGCTGGAATCCCTCATTCGGTGGGACACCTGAGGTTAAAAAGAAAACAACATCAAAAAAAAAACAAAAAAACAAAAAACCGGACTTCTTCCATCCCACAGTTGACCCCAAACGCTTTGGACTGGGCCAAACCACCAGGGAGTAAGACTCGTCCATTTCCCATGAAGTCATCCAGAAATTTCACGACCATGAGTGACACGATATCCAGAGACAAAAACTTGAGCAAGAGCCTCACACTCGCCCTTTTCTCAAATCCCGAAAAGTTCTCCTCATGGTCTGTAGATAAGTCCTGCCATACCTATGACCTGAAACATAAGCCATGTTTGTGTTTTCAGACAACTGTCCAAACAGCCCTGGCCTACACAACCTACAGGCTCAGGCCCCTGGAGCCAAACCTGAGGACTGTACTTGCCCTCTCCAAGGGAATTCTGTGTGCCCATTCCAATGGCCACAACCCTTCTAATAGGATAAACCTCCAAAGTCCCTGATCCATCTCATTAGTGGTGGCTTCCCAGGTAAAACAGGGGCAATCTGAGCCCATCTGAGCACCTACCTGTACTCAGACCCATAGACAGATGTCCCCAGAGGTAAAAAGGAAAGAACAGGCCCCTAGGCACTAATCGGATCCATTGCTTTGGTTTCCAGGCATCTCTCCTCAGAGGCCTGGATTTCAAAACCAGCATATGGCTGTTTCTTGACTCACCCATCAGAGAACATCTCATCTACACATGGGAAACTTGCACGTTGGAGCTGTGTCAAAGCCTCTGTTTAGGAGAACCCTTCTGGGCCCCAGTGCCACCGCTTCATTCCAAGGTCTCCATAGACACAAAAGCACATTAGGACCCATCCATAGGAGAGTCCATTTCAACTCAGCCTCCTCGGTTGATCCCCCAGATCCAGCAGATCTAACCTGTCTTGTTTCTAGGAGACGATTGGAATGCGAGGTGGGCTACCCAGCCATGCATCCTTAGAACCCTGCTCAGAATTATTGGCCTGGAGCCAAACAACAGGTCTCCATTGTCCTGCAGAAGACACTTTGCAGTTTGGAGCTTCTCACAAATCCCATCGTGGGAAAACTCCCATGGCCTCGTGATGCCGCCCCTTCGTGAAGGGGCCATCAGGGACAGAAACACCAACTTGAGCGATCGTCTGATCCTCGCCCTGACTTCAGATGCACGAGATCTCGATTCAGGTCTGTAGATTGTGCCATCGCTGATACAAAAATCCAGAGACAAAAACCTGAGCAAGCGCCTCAGACTCGCACTTTCTTCATATCCTGAAGAGTTCTTCTCATGGTTTGTAGATCGGATCTGCCATACCAACGTCCCCAAACCTAAGCTGAGTTTGTGTTTTCAGACTTCTGTTTTCAAAGTCCAGGGCCACACACCCTCCAGGCTGGGGCCCCTGGAGCCACACATTAGGACTGTGCCTACCAATCCATGGGAATTCTGCCCATTCCATTGTCCAAAATCGTACAAATTAGGAGAAACCTCCAAAGTCCCTGAGGCCATCCCAATCGTGCAGGGCGCCCGGAACAAACAAGGGCTGTCTGACACCAGCTGATAATCTACCTCCACTCATACCATAAATGGATGTCCCCAGAGGAGAAGATTGAACCAGACAGGACCCTAGGCCATAATAGGATCCATTGCCTTGGTTTACAGGCATGTCTCCTCAAAAGCCTGATTCCAATACGAGCATAGGGGTTTTGCTGAGGCACCCAGCAGAACTCATCTCGTCTCCACAAGGAAACCTGTGCATGGGAGCCATGTCCAAAGCATAGGAGAGTACTTCAGGGTCCCGGTGCCACCGCCCCATTCCAAGGCCCTCATGGACACAAAAACACATTAGGACCCATCCTCAGGGGAGTCCATTTCAACTCAGCCACCCCGGTCGCTCCCGCAGAGCCATCAGATCTAAACTGTCTTGTTGCTAGGAGACAATTGGAATGCGAGGCGGGCTTCCCAAGCATCCATCATCGAACGGTGCTCTGGAGTCATTCCATATGGGATGTCCTGGAGCTGTCCAACAGGTCTCAATTGTCCCGCAGAAGGAATCCTTGAAGGGGGCATCCCACAACTCCCAACGTGGGAAAACTTCAGTGGCCTCGAGATTCCGCTCCCTTCATGAAGCGGCCGTCATGCACGGAAACTCCGACCTGAGCCAACGTCTGATCCTCGCCCTGACTTCAGATGCATGAGTATTGGTTCAGATCTGCAGGGAGTACCTGCCGTGCCCTCGGCCTGAAATCCAGTCTAGCTTGTCTTCTCAGACTTCCGTCCTCACACTCCTCACACGTCCTTCACTCCTCACACTCCCCGAAGCCCTCAAGTTTGGCAATTCCGGACCCAAAATGCAGCACTCTGCCTGCCCTCTAGAAAAAAATTATTGCCTCATGAGCTGCCCAGGCACCTTCAATGAGGATAAACCTCCACAGCACTCGACTTCACCCAAATTATATAGTCTAACCTGGGCACTAATGCACTGTCGGACACAACCTGAGCCCGGACCTCCTGACCAACACCCGGAAAGCAGACCGCACACTGAGCACATAAGACCCGCCATGGCCTTAGGTCATCATCTCTTCCCTACCTCAGTTTTCAGGCCTCAGAACCGAGACATTATCTCCAATCACTGCCCAGGGGTGAGTGTGATGCAGAAATCAGAACACCTCCTTACCCATGGTAAGAAACCTTGTGGTTGGCACGTCGTCCAACGTTCAGTGTAGGAGAAACCAGCATTCACCCTGAGGCCCCGCCCATTCTTGAGTGCGACAAGGGCATAAACACGCATTGTGACCCTCAGCATGAGTCCTGTCCTCTAGTAAGTCCTCTCAGTGACTGGACCATTAGATGTGATAATGGGCTTGATATGTCCCTAAGCCCCAATTTTTAACCAGATTTCTGATTGTCCAGTCACCCCCCCCCCAGGGCTCTACGCTGGAATCCCTCATTCGGTGGGACACCTGAGGTTAAAAAGAAAACAACATCAAAAAAAAAACAAAAAAACAAAAAACCGGACTTCTTCCATCCCACAGTTGACCCCAAACGCTTTGGACTGGGCCAAACCACCAGGGAGTAAGACTCGTCCATTTCCCATGAAGTCATCCAGAAATTTCACGACCATGAGTGACACGATATCCAGAGACAAAAACTTGAGCAAGAGCCTCACACTCGCCCTTTTCTCAAATCCCGAAAAGTTCTCCTCATGGTCTGTAGATAAGTCCTGCCATACCTATGACCTGAAACATAAGCCATGTTTGTGTTTTCAGACAACTGTCCAAACAGCCCTGGCCTACACAACCTACAGGCTCAGGCCCCTGGAGCCAAACCTGAGGACTGTACTTGCCCTCTCCAAGGGAATTCTGTGTGCCCATTCCAATGGCCACAACCCTTCTAATAGGATAAACCTCCAAAGTCCCTGATCCATGTCATTAGTGGTGGCTTCCCAGGTAAAACAGGGGCAATCTGAGCCCATCTGAGCACCTACCTGTACTCAGACCCATAGACAGATGTCCCCAGAGGTAAAAAGGAAAGAACAGGCCCCTAGGCACTAATCATATCCATTGCTTTGGTTTCCAGGCATCTCTCCTCAGAGGCCTGGATTTCAAAACCAGCATATGGCTGTTTCTTGACTCACCCATCAGAGAACATCTCATCTACACATGGGAAACTTGCACGTTGGAGCTGTGTCAAAGCCTCTGTTTAGGAGAACCCTTCTGGGCCCCAGTGCCACCGCTTCATTCCAAGGTCTCCATAGACACAAAAGCACATTAGGACCCATCCATAGGAGAGTCCATTTCAACTCAGCCTCCTCGGTTGCTCCCCCAGATCCAGCAGATCTAACCTGTCTTGTTTCTAGGAGACGATTGGAATGCGAGGTGGGCTACCCAGCCATGCATCCTTAGAACCCTGCTCAGAATTATTGGCCTGGAGCCAAACAACAGGTCTCCATTGTCCTGCAGAAGACACTTTGCAGTTTGGAGCTTCTCACAAATCCCATCGTGGGAAAACTCCCATGGCCTCGTGATGCCGCCCCTTCGTGAAGGGGCCATCAGGGACAGAAACACCAACTTGAGCGATCGTCTGATCCTCGCCCTGACTTCAGATGCACGAGATCTCGATTCAGGTCTGTAGATTGTGCCATCGCTGATACAAAAATCCAGAGACAAAAACCTGAGCAAGCGCCTCAGACTCGCACTTTCTTCATATCCTGAAGAGTTCTTCTCATGGTTTGTAGATCGGATCTGCCATACCAACGTCCCCAAACCTAAGCTGAGTTTGTGTTTTCAGACTTCTGTTTTCAAAGTCCAGGGCCACACACCCTCCAGGCTGGGGCCCCTGGAGCCACACATTAGGACTGTGCCTACCAATCCATGGGAATTCTGCCCATTCCATTGTCCAAAATCGTACAAATTAGGAGAAACCTCCAAAGTCCCTGAGGCCATCCCAATCGTGCAGGGCGCCCGGAACAAACAAGGGCTGTCTGACACCAGCTGATAATCTACCTCCACTCATACCATAAATGGATGTCCCCAGAGGAGAAGATTGAACCAGACAGGACCCTAGGCCATAATAGGATCCATTGCCTTGGTTTACAGGCATGTCTCCTCAAAAGCCTGATTCCAATACGAGCATAGGGGTTTTGCTGAGGCACCCAGCAGAACTCATCTCGTCTCCACAAGGAAACCTGTGCATGGGAGCCATGTCCAAAGCATAGGAGAGTACTTCAGGGTCCCGGTGCCACCGCCCCATTCCAAGGCCCTCATGGACACAAAAACACATTAGGACCCATCCTCAGGGGAGTCCATTTCAACTCAGCCACCCCGGTCGCTCCCGCAGAGCCATCAGATCTAAACTGTCTTGTTGCTAGGAGACAATTGGAATGCGAGGCGGGCTTCCCAAGCATCCATCATCGAACGGTGCTCTGGAGTCATTCCATATGGGATGTCCTGGAGCTGTCCAACAGGTCTCAATTGTCCCGCAGAAGGAATCCTTGAAGGGGGCATCCCACAACTCCCAACGTGGGAAAACTTCAGTGGCCTCGAGATTCCGCTCCCTTCATGAAGCGGCCGTCATGCACGGAAACTCCGACCTGAGCCAACGTCTGATCCTCGCCCTGACTTCAGATGCATGAGTATTGGTTCAGATCTGCAGGGAGTACCTGCCGTGCCCTCGGCCTGAAATCCAGTCTAGCTTGTCTTCTCAGACTTCCGTCCTCACACTCCTCACACGTCCTTCACTCCTCACACTCCCCGAAGCCCTCAAGTTTGGCAATTCCGGACCCAAAATGCAGCACTCTGCCTGCCCTCTAGAAAAAAATTATTGCCTCATGAGCTGCCCAGGCACCTTCAATGAGGATAAACCTCCACAGCACTCGACTTCACCCAAATTATATAGTCTAACCTGGGCACTAATGCACTGTCGGACACAACCTGAGCCCGGACCTCCTGACCAACACCCGGAAAGCAGACCGCACACTGAGCACATAAGACCCGCCATGGCCTTAGGTCATCATCTCTTCCCTACCTCAGTTTTCAGGCCTCAGAACCGAGACATTATCTCCAATCACTGCCCAGGGGTGAGTGTGATGCAGAAATCAGAACACCTCCTTACCCATGGTAAGAAACCTTGTGGTTGGCACGTCGTCCAACGTTCAGTGTAGGAGAAACCAGCATTCACCCTGAGGCCCCGCCCATTCTTGAGTGCGACAAGGGCATAAACACGCATTGTGACCCTCAGCATGAGTCCTGTCCTCTAGTAAGTCCTCTCAGTGACTGGACCATTAGATGTGATAATGGGCTTGATATGTCCCTAAGCCCCAATTTTTAACCAGATTTCTGATTGTCCAGTCACCCCCCCCCCAGGGCTCTACGCTGGAATCCCTCATTCGGTGGGACACCTGAGGTTAAAAAGAAAACAACATCAAAAAAAAACAAAAAAACAAAAAACCGGACTTCTTCCATCCCACAGTTGACCCCAAACGCTTTGGACTGGGCCAAACCACCAGGGAGTAAGACTCGTCCATTTCCCATGAAGTCATCCAGAAATTTCACGACCATGAGTGACACGATATCCAGAGACAAAAACTTGAGCAAGAGCCTCACACTCGCCCTTTTCTCAAATCCCGAAAAGTTCTCCTCATGGTCTGTAGATAAGTCCTGCCATACCTATGACCTGAAACATAAGCCATGTTTGTGTTTTCAGACAACTGTCCAAACAGCCCTGGCCTACACAACCTACAGGCTCAGGCCCCTGGAGCCAAACCTGAGGACTGTACTTGCCCTCTCCAAGGGAATTCTGTGTGCCCATTCCAATGGCCACAACCCTTCTAATAGGATAAACCTCCAAAGTCCCTGATCCATCTCATTAGTGGTGGCTTCCCAGGTAAAACAGGGGCAATCTGAGCCCATCTGAGCACCTACCTGTACTCAGACCCATAGACAGATGTCCCCAGAGGTAAAAAGGAAAGAACAGGCCCCTAGGCACTAATCGGATCCATTGCTTTGGTTTCCAGGCATCTCTCCTCAGAGGCCTGGATTTCAAAACCAGCATATGGCTGTTTCTTGACTCACCCATCAGAGAACATCTCATCTACACATGGGAAACTTGCACGTTGGAGCTGTGTCAAAGCCTCTGTTTAGGAGAACCCTTCTGGGCCCCAGTGCCACCGCTTCATTCCAAGGTCTCCATAGACACAAAAGCACATTAGGACCCATCCATAGGAGAGTCCATTTCAACTCAGCCTCCTCGGTTGATCCCCCAGATCCAGCAGATCTAACCTGTCTTGTTTCTAGGAGACGATTGGAATGCGAGGTGGGCTACCCAGCCATGCATCCTTAGAACCCTGCTCAGAATTATTGGCCTGGAGCCAAACAACAGGTCTCCATTGTCCTGCAGAAGACACTTTGCAGTTTGGAGCTTCTCACAAATCCCATCGTGGGAAAACTCCCATGGCCTCGTGATGCCGCCCCTTCGTGAAGGGGCCATCAGGGACAGAAACACCAACTTGAGCGATCGTCTGATCCTCGCCCTGACTTCAGATGCACGAGATCTCGATTCAGGTCTGTAGATTGTGCCATCGCTGATACAAAAATCCAGAGACAAAAACCTGAGCAAGCGCCTCAGACTCGCACTTTCTTCATATCCTGAAGAGTTCTTCTCATGGTTTGTAGATCGGATCTGCCATACCAACGTCCCCAAACCTAAGCTGAGTTTGTGTTTTCAGACTTCTGTTTTCAAAGTCCAGGGCCACACACCCTCCAGGCTGGGGCCCCTGGAGCCACACATTAGGACTGTGCCTACCAATCCATGGGAATTCTGCCCATTCCATTGTCCAAAATCGTACAAATTAGGAGAAACCTCCAAAGTCCCTGAGGCCATCCCAATCGTGCAGGGCGCCCGGAACAAACAAGGGCTGTCTGACACCAGCTGATAATCTACCTCCACTCATACCATAAATGGATGTCCCCAGAGGAGAAGATTGAACCAGACAGGACCCTAGGCCATAATAGGATCCATTGCCTTGGTTTACAGGCATGTCTCCTCAAAAGCCTGATTCCAATACGAGCATAGGGGTTTTGCTGAGGCACCCAGCAGAACTCATCTCGTCTCCACAAGGAAACCTGTGCATGGGAGCCATGTCCAAAGCATAGGAGAGTACTTCAGGGTCCCGGTGCCACCGCCCCATTCCAAGGCCCTCATGGACACAAAAACACATTAGGACCCATCCTCAGGGGAGTCCATTTCAACTCAGCCACCCCGGTCGCTCCCGCAGAGCCATCAGATCTAAACTGTCTTGTTGCTAGGAGACAATTGGAATGCGAGGCGGGCTTCCCAAGCATCCATCATCGAACGGTGCTCTGGAGTCATTCCATATGGGATGTCCTGGAGCTGTCCAACAGGTCTCAATTGTCCCGCAGAAGGAATCCTTGAAGGGGGCATCCCACAACTCCCAACGTGGGAAAACTTCAGTGGCCTCGAGATTCCGCTCCCTTCATGAAGCGGCCGTCATGCACGGAAACTCCGACCTGAGCCAACGTCTGATCCTCGCCCTGACTTCAGATGCATGAGTATTGGTTCAGATCTGCAGGGAGTACCTGCCGTGCCCTCGGCCTGAAATCCAGTCTAGCTTGTCTTCTCAGACTTCCGTCCTCACACTCCTCACACGTCCTTCACTCCTCACACTCCCCGAAGCCCTCAAGTTTGGCAATTCCGGACCCAAAATGCAGCACTCTGCCTGCCCTCTAGAAAAAAATTATTGCCTCATGAGCTGCCCAGGCACCTTCAATGAGGATAAACCTCCACAGCACTCGACTTCACCCAAATTATATAGTCTAACCTGGGCACTAATGCACTGTCGGACACAACCTGAGCCCGGACCTCCTGACCAACACCCGGAAAGCAGACCGCACACTGAGCACATAAGACCCGCCATGGCCTTAGGTCATCATCTCTTCCCTACCTCAGTTTTCAGGCCTCAGAACCGAGACATTATCTCCAATCACTGCCCAGGGGTGAGTGTGATGCAGAAATCAGAACACCTCCTTACCCATGGTAAGAAACCTTGTGGTTGGCACGTCGTCCAACGTTCAGTGTAGGAGAAACCAGCATTCACCCTGAGGCCCCGCCCATTCTTGAGTGCGACAAGGGCATAAACACGCATTGTGACCCTCAGCATGAGTCCTGTCCTCTAGTAAGTCCTCTCAGTGACTGGACCATTAGATGTGATAATGGGCTTGATATGTCCCTAAGCCCCAATTTTTAACCAGATTTCTGATTGTCCAGTCACCCCCCCCCCAGGGCTCTACTCTGGAATCCCTCATTCGGTGGGACACCTGAGGTTAAAAAGAAAACAACATCAAAAAAAAAAAAAAAAAAACCGGACTTCTTCCATCCCACAATGTGACCCCAAATGCTTTGGACTGGGCCAAACCACCAGGGAGTAAGACTCGTCCATTTCCCATGAAGTCATCCAGAAATTTCACGACCATGAGTGACACGATATCCAGAGACAAAAACTTGAGCAAGAGCCTCACACTCGCCCTTTTGTCAAATCCCGAAATGTTTTCCTCATGGTCTGTAGATAAGTCCTGCCATCCCTATGACCTGAAACATAAGCCAAGTTTGTGTTTTCAGACAACTGTCCAAACAGTCCTGGCCTACTCAACCTACAGGCTCAGGCCCCTGGAGCCAAACCTGAGGACTGTACTTGCCCTCTCCAAGGGAATTGTGTGTGCCCATTCCAATGGCTACATCCCTTCTAATAGGATAAACCTCCAAAGTCCCTGATCCATCTCATTATTGGTGGCTTCCCAGGTAAAATAGGGGCAATCTGAGCCCATCTGAGCACCTACCTGTACTCAGACCCATAGACAGATGTCCCCAGAGGTAAAACGGAAAGAACAGGCCCCTAGGCACTAATCATATCCATTGCTTTTGTCTCCAGGCATCTCTCCTCAGAGGCCTGGATTTCAAAACCAGCATATGGCTGTTTCTTGACTCACCCAACAGAAAATATCTCATCTACACATGGGAAACTTGCACGTTGGAGCTTTTTTAAAGGCTCTGTTTAGGAGAACCCTTCAGAGCCCCAGAGCCACCACTTCATTCCAAGGTCTCCAAAGACACAAAAGCACAATAGGACCCATCTACAGGAGAGTCTATTTCAACTCAGCTTCCTCGGTTTCTCCCCTAGATCCAGCAGAACTAACCTGTCTAGTTGCTAGGAGACAATTGGAATGCGAGGTGGGCTACCCAGCCATCCATCCTTAGAACCCTGCTCAGAATCATTAGTCTGGAGCCAACAACAGGTCTCAATTGTCCTGCAGAAGACACTTTGCAGTTTGGAGCTTCTCACAATTCCGATTGTGGGAAAACCGCCATGGCCTCGTGATCCCCCCCTTCATGAGGGGGCTATCAGGGTCAGAAACTCCAACCTGAGCGATCGTCTGATCCTCGCCATGACTTCAGATGCACGAGATCTCTATTCAGTTCTGTAGATTGTGCCTGCCATGTCCTCACCCAGAAACCTAAGCCTAGCTTGTGTTCTCAGAATTCTTTCCTCAGACTACTGACCCAGAAGCCCTCCAATTTGGCAATCCAGAACTACAAAGCAGCACTCTGCCTGCCCTCCAGAAGAAACACATTGCCCTCTGGGGCTACCAAGTAACCCCAAGTGAGGATCAACCTGCACCTACCTTGGCTGTACCCCAAATACTTAGGCTGAACAGGGCACTAATGCCCTTTCTGACACAGCCTGAGCCTAGAACTCCTGGCCCCACCAAGACAGCTGGCCGCACACTGAGCACATCGAGCCGCCATGGCCTTAGAACGTCATCTCTTTCCACCTCGGTTTTCAGGCTTCAGAACCTAGACCTTATCTCTATTCACTGCCTAGGTCTGAACGTAATGCAGAAATCAGAAATCCTTCCCCAGGGCAAGAAACCTTGTGGTTGGCATGTTGTGCAACGTTCAGTGTAGTTGAAACCAGTGTGGCCCATGAGGCCCCGCGCATGCTTGCTTTCCAAGCCCCCATACACCCAGTCCTCACCAGTGTTTGAGTTTTCCGGTCACCTCGCCCGTACCTGGGGCTCTCCTCTGGAATCCCTTTCTTGGAGAGACACATGAGCCAGAAAACACAACTCCACCCTTCCCACAAAATGACCCCAAACTCTTGGGAGCTGGGACAAATACCCAGAGAGGGATACTCGTCCATATTCCCTGAGGCAACCCCTCCTATCCACGGCTATCCTGGACACAACATCCAGAGACAAAAGCCTGAAGGAAGGCCTCCCACTCGCCCTTGTTTCAGAGGCCCAGGCGCTCCCTCTCGGGCTGTACATCCGGCCTGCCATACGCTAGGCGCCACGCATAAGCTGAGTTTGTGTTTTCAGACTTCTGTGCCCACAGCCTGGACCCACACAACCTCCAGGCTAGGGCCTCTGGAGCCACAGCGAAAGATTGTGCCTGCCCTCTCCAAGGAAATTGTGCCCAATCCATTGACCACAACCCTACAGGTTAGGGAAAAGCTCCAAGGCCCCTGAGGTCATCAATAGTGTAGGCCACCCTGGACTAAGAGGGGCTCTCTGACACCAGCGGAGCATCTATATCCACTTAGACTCTCAGACAGTGTCCCCAGAGACAGAAGGTTGAAATGGACAGGCCTCCAGGCCCCCGCTTCATGAAGGTGCCATCATAGACACATACGTCAGCCTCAGCCAACATCTGATCCTCAGCCTGACTTCAGATGCAGGAGATTTTGATTCAGCCTCTGCAGAGTGGGCCTGCTCTGCCCTTGGCTCCAATCCTCACCCTAGCTTGTGTTTTCAGACTTAAGTCCTCACACTCCTGGCCCACAAACCCTCCCTACTGGGAATTCTGGGGCCACAATGAAGCACTCTGCCTGCCACCCAGGAGAAAAACATTGTCTATGGTGCTGCCCAGAAACCCCAAATGAGGATCAAACTGTTTGGCCCTCGGCAACACCCCAATTGCATAGGCTACCTTAAACACTAATGCTCTTTCGAAAATAGCCTGAGCCCAGACCTTCCAACAGACACCGAAACAGCTGGCTGCACACCCGGCACATTGGACGCGCCACTGCCTTAGTCCACCATCCATTCCCAACCTGGGTTTTCAGTCTTCGGATCCTAGACTTATCTCCAATCCCTGTACAGGGGGGAAACTGATGCACAAGTCAGAACCCCTCCTTCCCCATGGCAAGAAACCTTGCTGCTGGCAGTGAGTCAAACCTTCAGTGTAGAAGAAAACGGCATGGCCCATGAGGCCACGACCATGCGTGAGGGCCGCCTTGGGCACCAACACACATTGTAACCCTCAGCGTGAGTTCCTTATTCAAGTAACGCCTCTCAGTGACTGGACCAAGAGCCTGCATATGTGGCTTGCCATGCCCATAGGCACCCAGGACTAACTAGATGGTGTGTATTCCAGTTGAGGGATCCCATTGCTTTGCTCTAGAGTCCCTCTCTTGGGGGGTCCCTTGTGGCAGAAAACAGTACTCTTCCCTTCCCACAGAATGAACCAAAACACTTGGGAGCTTGGACAATCCCCCGAGAGGAAGGGTCTTCCTCAGCCCCTGAAGCAACCCCTACCCTGAACGGCCACTGTGAACGCAACACCCAGAGA
The DNA here is from genome assembly GCF_964662115.1 of Mustela nivalis. Lineage (NCBI taxonomy): Eukaryota > Metazoa > Chordata > Mammalia > Carnivora > Mustelidae > Mustela > Mustela nivalis. The sequence continues at coordinate 370,171 of NW_028136183.1, forward strand.
CAAAAGCCTGAGCAACTGCCTCCAACTTGCCCTCCTTTGATATCCAGAGGATCTCCCCTCATGGAGTGGTGATCAGGCCTGCCATTACCTTGGCCCCTAGCTGAACCAAGTTTGCTTTTTCAGACATCTGTCCCCACAGCCCTGGCAAACACAGCCTCTAGGCTGGGTCCTCTGGAGCATGACCACAGGACCGTGCCTGCTCTCTCCTGGGAAACTGTGTCCATTCCTTTGACGTCACACCTCCAGAATATGAGAAACCTCAAGGCCCCCGAGGATATCCCACTACTGGGAGCCTCCCTGGACACACAGGGGCCTTCTGACACAAGCTGAGCAGCTACCTCCACGAAGGCATGCATACAGATGTCAACAGAGATAGAAGGTTGAGCCGGACAGGCCCTTAGGCCCTAATCTCAACTCTTGCTTTGTTTTCCAGGTGTCACTCCTCAGAGGCTTTGGTTCGAAGAACAGGATATGGGGCTTTCCTGAGGCACTGAACAGAACTCCTCTCGTCTCCACATGGGAAGCTTCCTTGTTGGAGCCGTGTCAAACACCTCAGGTTGGAGAATCCTGCAGAGTCCCTGAGCCACTTCCACATTCCAAGGTATCCCAGGCCAACAAGCCACAGTAGGACTCATCTTCAGGAGAGTCCATTTCAACTCTCCCCTCTGGGTAGCTCACCCAGGAGCCCACAGATTGAGCCAACCGTTTCCTGACTAAACAGTGGGAATATGAGGTGGCGTTCCCAGGCATCCATGCTTAGACACCTGCTCTCGAGTCTTTCCGTATGGGGCCTCCTGGAACCATCCAAGAGGACTCGACTGTCGTGCAGAAGGAAACCTTGAGGTTTGGAGTAGTTCACAAATCCCATCGTAGGCAAACATCCCTGACCTCATGAAAAACCCACACCCTTCAGGAAGAGGCCATGCTGGACAAAAACTCTAGCCTGAGGCACGTCTCATATTTGACATGACCTCAAATCAGGAGATATCGATTCAGCCTCTGCAGTGTGGGCCTTCCATGCCCTCGGTCCCAAACCTCACGCTAGCTTGTGTTTTCAGACTTCCTTCCTCACACTCCTGGCAAACAAGCCCTCCGGACTATGAACTCCAGAACCACAACCCAGCCCAGTGTCTGCCCAATGGAAGAAAAACGTTTCCCTGTTGGGTTCTCCAGAAAACCCAGATGAGGATCACCCTGCTCGGGCCTCGACGGTCCCCGAACTGGATAGGCTGCTCTGGGCACTCATGCTCTGTCTGACACAGCCTGAAGCCAGATGTCCAGACAGACAAGGAGACAGCTGGCCGCATACCCAGCACTTCGGACACGCCATGGTTTTATGCCGTCAATTCTTCCTAACCTTAGTTTTCAGATATCTGAACCTAGACATTATATCAATTCTCCACACAACTGGGTATCGCAGGCACAAAACAGAACTCCTCCTTCCCCATGGTTGTAAAGCTTGCTCTTGGCATGGAATCACAACTTCAGTGTGGGAGAAACCTTTATGGCCCCTGATGCCACGCCCAAACTTGAGTGCTGCTTGGGCACAAATTCACACTGTGACCCTCAGCATGAGCCCCATGTCAAAGAAAGGCCTGTCATGGCCTGGACCAAGAGCCCACATATGGGGCTTGCAAAGCCGCTATGCTCCCAATCCTCACCAGTGTTTGAGTTTACCAGTCGCCCAGCCCATACCAGGGGCTCTGCTCTGGAATCCCTTTCTTGGAGAGACACATGAGCCAGAAAACACGACTCCACCCTTACCACAAAATGACCCCAAACTCTTGGGAGCTGGGACAAATCCCCAAAGAGAGATACTCGTCCACAGTCCCTGTGGCCACCCCTCCTATCCACGGCTATCCCGGACACAACATCCAGAGACAAAAGCCTGAAGGAACGCCTCCCACTCGCCCTTGTTTAAGAGGCCCAGGAGCTCCCTCTCGGGCTGTACATCCGGCCTGCCATACGCTAGGCGCCACGCATAAGCTGAGTTTGTGTTTTCAGACTTCTGTGCCCACAGCCTGGACCCACACAACCTCCAGGCTAGGGCCTCTGGAGCCACAGCGAAAGATTGTGCCTGCCCTCTCCAAGGAAATTGTGCCCAATTATTGACCACAACCCTACAGGTTAGGGAAAAGCTCCAAGGCCCCTGAGGTCATCAATAGTGTAGGCCACCCTGGACTAAGAGGGGCTCTCTGACACCAGCGGAGCATCTATATCCACTTAGACTCTCAGACAGTGTCCCCAGAGACAGAAGGTTGAAATGGACAGGCCCCTAGGCCCTAATCTGTACCTTAGCTTTGGTTTCCATGTGTCCGTCCTCAGAGGACTGTTTTCGTAGACCAGCACACGGGGCTTTTCTGAGGCACCAAAGAAACCTCTATCGTCTCCACATGGGGAGCTTTCTTACTGGGGACGTATCAAACCCTTCAGGTAGGAGAGTTCCGCAGGGCCACTGAACAACCTGCACATTCCAAGGTCTCCATGGACACAAACGCAAATTACGACGCATCCTCAGGAGAGGCCATTTCAACGTAGCCCCCTCGGTAGCGTGCCCCAGAGGCAGCAGATCAAACATATCTTGTGGCTAATGGCCAATGGGAATGCGAGGCATGCTGTACAGGGATCCATCCTTCGAACCCTGCTCTCCAATCCTTCCGTATCCTATGTCCAGGAGCCATGCAACAGGACTCGAATGTCCCGCAGAAGGAAACCTTGTGGTTGGGGTAACCTCCAAACTCAGCGTGGGAAAACTTCCTTGGCCTCATGAGGCCCCTGCTTCATGAAGGTGCCATCATGGACACATACTCCAGCCTCAGCCAACGTCTGATCCTCAGCCTGACTTCAGATGAAGGAGATTTTGATTCAGCCTCTGCAGAGTGGGCCTGCTCTGCCCTTGGCTCCAATCCTCACCCTAGCTTGTGTTTTCAGACTTCTGTCCTCACATTCTGGGCCCACTAACCCACCCTCCTGGGAATTCTGGGGCCAAAATGAAGCACTCTGCCTGCCTCCCAGGAGAAAAATATTGTCTATGGTGCTGCCCAGAACCCCAAATGAGGACCAAAGAGCTTGGCCGTCGGCAACACCCCAATTGCATAGGCTACCTTAAACACTGATGCTCTGTCGCAAATTGACTGAGCCCAGACCTTCCAACAGACACCGAAACAGCTGGCTGCACACCCAGCACATTGGACCCTCCACTGCCTTAGGCCACCATCCATTCCCAACCTGTGTTTTCAGTCATCGGAACCTAGACCTTATCTCCAATCCCTGCAAAGGGGTAACCGGATGCACAAGTCAGAACCCCTCCTTTCCCATGGAAAGAAACCTTGCTGCTGGCAGTGAGTCAAAACTTCAGTGTAGGAGAAAACGGCATGGCCCATGAGGCCACGCCCATGCGTGAGGGCCGCCTTGGGCACAAACACATATTGTGACCCTCAGCGTGAGTACCTTATTCAAGTAACGCCTCTCAGTGACTGGACCAAGAGCCCGCATATGTGGCTTGCCATGCCCATAGGCACCCAGGACTAACTAGATGGTGTGTATTCCAGTTGAGGGAACCCACTGCTGTGCTCTAGACTCCCTCTCCGGGGGGTCCCCTGTGGCAGAATACAGTACTCTTCCCTTCCCACAGAATGAACCCAAACACTTGGGAGCTTGGACAATCCCCCGAGAGGAAGGCTCTTCCTCGGCTCCTGAAGCAACCCCTACCCTGAACGGCCACTGTGAACGCAACACCCAGAGACAAAAGCCTGAGCGACCTCGTCCCACTTGCCCTCCTTTGATATTCAGAGGATCTCCCCTCACGGACTGGAGATCAGGCCTGCCATTACCTTGGCCCCTAGCTGAGCCAAGTTTGCTTTTTCAGACATCTGTCCCCACATCCCTGGCAAACACAGCCTCTAGGTTGGGTCCTCTGGAGCCATACCACAGGACCGTGCCTGCTCTCTCCTGGAAAACAGTGTCCATTCCTTTGGCGTCACACCTCCAGAATATGAGAAACCTCAAGGACATCCCACTACTGGGAGCCTCCCTGGACACACAGGGGCATTCGGACACAAGCTGAGCAGCTACTTCCACCAAGGCATGCACACAGATGTCAACAGAGATAGAAGGTTGAGCCGGACAGGCCCTTAGGCCCTAATCTCAACTCTTGCTTTGGTGTCCAGGTGTCACTCCTCAGAGGCTTTGGTTTGAAGAACAGGATATGGGGCTTTCCTGAGGCACTGAACATAACACCTCTCGACTCCACATGGAAGCTTCCTTGTTGGAGCCATGTCAAACACCTCAGGTTGGAGAATCCTGCAGAGTCCTGAGCCCCCTCCACATTCCAAGGTCTCCCAGGCCACCAAGCCACAGTAGGACTCATCTTCAGGAGAGTCCATTTCAACTCTCCCCTCTGGGTAGCTCACCCAGGAGCCCGCAGATTGAGCCTGCCTTGTCCTGACTAAAGAGTGGGAATATGAGGTGGCGTTCCCAGGCATCCATGCTTAGACACCTGCTCTCGAGTGTTTCCATATGGGACCTCCTGGAACCATCCAATAGGACTCGACTGTCGTGCAGAAGGAAACCTTGAGGTTTGGAGTAGTTCACAAATCCCATCGTAGGCAAACCTCCCTGGCGTCATGAAGCCCCCACACCCTTAAGGAAGAGGCCATGCTGGACAAAAACTCTAGCCTGAGGCACGTCTCATAGTTGACATGACCTCAGTGCAGGAGATCTCGATACAGCCTCTGCAGAGTGGGCCTGCTCTGCCCTTGGTCCCAAACCTCAGGCTAGCTTGTGTTTTCAGACTTCCTTCCTCACACTCCTGGCAAACAAGCCCTCCGGACTAGGAACTCCAGAACCACAATCCAGCCCAGGGTCTGCCCAACGGAAGAACAACGTTTCCCTGTGGGGTTCTCCAGAAAACCCAGATGAGGATCAACCTGCTCGGGCCTCGACGGTACCCGAACTGGATAGGCTGCTCTGGGCACTTATGCTCCATCTGACACAGCCTGATGCCACACGTCGAGACAGACAAGAAGACAGCTGGCCACACACCCAGCATTTCGGACACGCCATGGTCTTATACCGTCACCTCTTCCTAACCTTGGTTTTCAGATATCTGAACCTAGACATTATATCAATTCTCCACACAGCTGGGTATCGCAAGCACAAAAGAGAACTCCTCCTTCCCCATGGTTGTAAAGCTTGCTCTTGGCATGGAGTCACACCTTCAGGGTGAGAGAAACCTTCATGGCCCCTGATTCCACGCCCAACCGTGAGTGCAGCAGCACAAATTCACACTGTGACCCTCAGTGTGAGCCCCATGTCAAAGTAAGGCCTGTCAGGGCCTGGACCAAGAGCCCACATATGGGGCTTGCCAGGCCGCTATGCACCCAATCCTCACCTTGTTTGTGTTTTCCAGTCTCCCCGCCCGTACCTGGGGCTCTGCTCTCGAATCCCTTTCTTGGCGAGACACATGAGCCAGACAACACGACTCCACCCTTCCCACAAAATGACCCCAAACTCTTGGGAGCTGGGACAAATACCCAGAGAGGGATACTCGTCCATATTCCCTGAGGCCACCCGTCCAATCCACGGCTATCCCGGACACAACATCCAGAGACAAAAGCCTGAAGGAACGCCTCCCACTCGCCCTTGTTTCAGAGGCCCAGGAGCTCCCTCTTGGGCTGTACATCCGGCCTGCCATACCCTAGGCGCCACTCATAAGCTGAGTTTGTGTTTCCAGACATCTGTGCCCACAGCCTGGACCCAAACAATCTCCAGGCTAGCCTCCATTACAAGGCCCTTATGGACACAAACACACATTAGGCCCCATCCTCAAGAAAGTCCATTTCAACTCAGCCACCCCGGTTTCTCCCGCAGAGTCATCAGATCTCAACTGTCTAGTCCCTTCTCTCTTCCCCAGGGCTCTGCTTTGGAATTCCTATTTGTTTGGGGCACCTGAGGTATCAAACCTGAAAGGAGACCTCCCATCCCACAGATTGACGAAAAATCATTTGGACCGGGCCATATCCACAGAGAGGAAGATTTGTCCATGGCCCAGGAGGCCTCCCCACATTCCAAGGCCATGGTTGATACAAAATCCAGAGACAAAAGCCTGAGCAAGCGCCTCAGACTCGCTCTTTCTTCATATCCTGAAGTTTTATTCTCATGGTTTGTAGATTGGTCCTGCCATACGGACGTCCCCAAACCTAAGCTGAGTTTGTGTTTTCAGCTTTCTGTCCTCAAATTCCAGGGCCACACACCCTCCAGGATGGGGCCCCTGGAGCCACACATTAGGACTGTGCTTACCCCATGCATGGAAATTCTGCCCATTCCATTGTTCAATATCGTACATATTAGGAGAACCCTGCAAAGTCCCCGAGGCCATCCCAAGAGTGTAGGTCTCCCGGGACAAACAAGGGCTGTCTGACACCAGCTGAGCATCTATCTCCACACATGACATAGATGGATGTCCCCAGAGAAGAAGATGGAACCAGACATGACCCTAGGCCATAATCGGATCCAAGCTTTGGTTTACAATCATGTCTCCTCAAAAGCCTGAATTCCAATACAAGCATAGGGGGTTTCCTGAGGCACCCATCAGAACAAACCTCATCTGCACAAGGAAACTTGAGCATGGGAGCTATGTCAAAAGTTTAGGAGAATACTTCAGGGTCCCGGTGCCACCGCCCCATTCCAAGGCCCCCATGGACACAAACACACTTTAGGACCTTACCTCGGGAAAGTCCATTTCAACTCAGCCTTCCTGGTGTCTCCCGCAGAGCCATCAGATCTCAACTTTCTTGTTGTTAGGAGACAATTGGAATGCGAGGCAATCTTCCCTGGCATCCATCCTCGAACGATGCTCTGGAGTCATTCCATAGGAAATGTCCTGGAGCTGCCCAACAGGTCTCAAATGTCCCGAATAACGAATCCTTGAAGGGGGCATCGAACTACTCCCAACGTGGGAAAACGTTAACAGCCTTAATTCTTTGCTTCGTTCATGAAGGGGCAGTCATGCACAGAAACTCCAACCTGAGCCAAGTCTGATCCACGCCGTGACTTCAGATGCATGAGATATTGGTTCATATCTGCAGGGGGTACCTGCCCTGCCCTCGGCCTGACATCGGAGTCTAGCTTGTGTTCTCAGATTTCTGTCCTCACACTACTGGCCCCGAAGCCCTCACTTTTGGCAATTCTGGACCCACAATGCAGCACTCTGCCTGCCCTCTAGAAAAAATATCTTGCGTACTTAGCTTCCCAGGCACCACAAATGAGTATAAAACTACACGGCACTCGACTGTAACAAAATTATAAAGTCGAACCTGGACACTAATGCAATGTCTGACACAACCTGAGCCCGAACCTCCTGACCAACAACCAGGCAGCTGACCGCACACTGAGCATATCAGACCCACCATGGCCTTAGGTCATCATCTCTTCCCAACTGCGGTTTTCAGGATTTAGAACCTAGACCTTAAATCCACCCACTGCCAAGGGTTGAAAATGATGCAGAAATCAGACCTCCTTCCCCATGGCAAGAAACCTTGTGATTGGCATGTTGTCCAAAGTTCAGTGAAGTTGAAACCAGTGTGGCCCATGTGGCCCCGCCCATGCTCGCAGGCCAATTGGTCACAAATACACATTTTGACTCTCAGCCTGAGTCCAGTCCTAAAGTAAGGCCTCTCAGTGGCTGGATGAAGAGACAGCATATTGGGCCTGCCATGCCCCTAGGCCCAAATTTTTAACCATAATTGGGTTGTCCCTTCACTCTTCCCCAGGGCTCTGCTTTGGAATTCCTCTTTGGTTGAGACACCTGAGGTAACAAACCTGAAAGGAGACCTCCCATCCCACAGATTGTCGAAAAACCACTGGGACCGGGCCATATCCACAGAGAGGAAGATTCGCCCATGGCCCATGAGGCCTCCCCACTTTCCACGGCCATAGTTGATACAAAATCCAGAGACAAAAGCCTGAGCAAGCGCCTCAGACTCACTCTTTCTTCATATCCTGAAGAGTTGTTCTCATGGTTTGAGATTGGGCCTGCCATACCTACGTCCCCAAACCTAAGCTGAGTTTGTGTTTTCGGACTTCTGTCCGCAAAGTCCTGGGCCACACACCCTCCAGGCTGGGGCCTCTGGAGCCTCACATTAGGACTGTGCTTACCCCATGAATGGGAATTCTGCCCATTCCATTGTCCAAAATCGTACATATTAGGAGAACCCTCCAATTCCCCGAGGCCATCCCAATAGTGTAGGTCTCCCGGGACAAACAAGGGCGGTCTGACACCAGCTGAGCATCTACCTCCACTCATACCATAGATGGATGCCCCAGAGAAGAAGATTGAACCAGACAGGACCCTAGGCCATAATCGGATCAGTTGCTTTGGTTTACAGGCATGTATCCTCAAAAGCCTGGACTCCAATAACAGCATAGGGGGTTTCCTGAGGCACCCATCAGGTTAAATCTCGTCTCCACGAGGAAACTTGTGCATGGGAGCTATGTCAAAAGCTAAGGAGAATACTTCAGGGTCCCGGTGCCACCGCCCCATTCCAAGGCCCTCGTGGACACAAACACACATTAGGCCACATCCTCATGAAAGTCCATTTCAACTCAGCCAACCTGGTTGCTCCCGCAGAGCCAGAAGATCTCAACTGTCTTGTTGCTAGGAGACAATTGGAATGCGAGGCGGGCTTCCCTGGCATCCATCCTCGAACGATGCTCTGGAGTCTTTCCATATGGGACGTCCTGGAACTGCCCAACAGGTCTCAATTGTCCCGCAGAAGGAATCCTTGAAGGGGGCATCCCACAACTCCCAACGTGGGAAAACCTCCCTGGCCTTGAGATTCCGCTCCTTTCATGGAGGGGCAGTCATGCACAGAAACTCAAACCTGAGCCAACGTCTGATCCTCGCCGTGAGTTCAGATGCATGAGATAATGGTTCAGATCTGAAGGGGGTACCTGCCGTGCCCTCGGCCTGAAGCCCAAGTCTAGCTTCTGTTCTCAGACTTCTGTCCTCACACTCCTGGCCCAGAATCCCTCAAGTCTGGCAATTCCGGACACATATGCAGCACTCTGCTTGACCTCTAGAAAAAATTTATTGCTTAAGAGCTGCCCAGGCACCTTAAATGAGGATAAACCTACACGGCACTCGACTGTACTCAAATATATAGTCTAACATGGGCATAATGCACTGTCTGACACAACCTGAGCCCAACCTCCTGACCAACACCCAGACAGCTGACTGCACACTGAGCAAATCAGACCCGCCAAGGCCTTAAGTCCTCATCTCTACCCAACTGCGGTTTTCAGGTTTCAGAACCTAGACCTTATCTCCAACCACTGCCCAGGGTTGAAAATGATGCAGAAATCAGAATTCCTTCCCCATGGCTAGATACCTTGTGATTGGCATGTGGTCCAATGTACAGTGTAGATGAAACCAGTGTTGCCCATGTGGCCCCGCCCATGTACGCAGGCCACATTGGTCACAAACACACATTGTGACCCTCAGCCTGAACCCAGTCCTCAAGTAAGGCTTCGAAGTGGCTATTGAAGCGACAGCATATTGGGCCTGCCCTGCCCCTAGGCCCCAATTTTTAAGCAGAGTTTGGGTAGCCCCTTCACTCTTCCACAGTGCTCTGCTTTGGAATTCCTCTTTGGTTGGGACACCTGAGGTAACAAACCTGAAAGGAGACCTCCCATCCAACAGATTGACGAAAAACAATTGGGCCGTGCCTAATCCACAGAGATGAAGATTCGTCCATGGCCCATGAGGTCTCCGCACATTCCACGGCTATTGATACATAATCCAGAGACAAAAGCCTGAGCAAGCGCCTCAGACTCGTTCTTGCTTCAGATACTGAAGTGTTCTTCACATGGTTTGTAGATTTGGCCTGCCATACCTACGTCCCCAAACCTAAGCTGAGTTTTTGTTTTCAGACTTCTGTCCTCAAAGTCCTGGGCCACAAACCCTCCAGGCTGTGGCCCCTGAGTCACATATTAGGACTGTGCCTACACAATCCATTGGAATTCTGCCCATTCCATTGTCCAAAATCGTACAAATCAGGAGAACCCTCCAAAGTCCCCGAGGCCATCCCAATAGTGTAGGTCTCCCGGGACAAACAAGGTTGGTCTGACACCAGCTGAGCATCTACCTCCACTCATACCATAGATGGATATCCCCAAAGAAGAAGATTGAACCAGACAGGACCCTAGGCCATAATCGGATGCATTGCTTTGGTTTACAGGCATGTCTCCTCAAAGGACTGGATTCCAATACCAGCAAAGCGGGTTTCCTGAGGCACCCATGAGAACAAATCTCATCTCCACAAGGAAACTTGTGCATGGGAGCTATGTCAAAAGCTTAGTAGAATACTTCAGGGTCACTGTGCCACCGCCCCAAACCAAGGCCCTCATGGACCCAAACACACATTATGCCCCATCCTCAGGAAAGACCATTTCTTTTTTTTTTTCTATTTAAGATTTCTTTTATTTATTTGACAGACAAAGATCACAAGCAGGTAGAGAGGCAGGCAGAGAGAGAGTAGGAGGTAGGCTCCCTGCTAAGCAGAGAGCCTGATATGAGGCTTGATTGAGAACTCTGAGATCATGACTTCAGCCAAAGGCAGCAGCTTAACCCACTGAGCCACCCAGGAGACCCAGGATAGTCCATTTCAATTCAGCCACCCCGGTTGCTCCCGCAGAGCCATCTGATCTACACTGTCTTGTTGCTATTAGCCAATTGGAATGCGAGGCAGGCTTCCCTGGAATCCATCCACGAATGGTGCTCTGGAGTCATTCCATATGAGATGTACTGGATCTGCCCAACAGGTCTCAATTGTCCCGCAGAAGGAATCCTTGAAGGGGGCATCCCACAACTCCCAACGTGGAAAAACCTCCATGGCCTTGAGATTCCGCTCCGTTCATGAAGGGGCAGTCATGCACAGAAATTCCAACCTGAGCCAACGTCTGATCCTCGCCGTGACTTCAGATGCATGAGATATTGGTTCAGATCTGCAGGGGGTACCTGCTGTGCCCTCGGCCTGAAGCCCAAGTCTAGCTTGTGTTCTCAGACTACTGTCCTCACACTACTACCCAGAACCCCTCAAGTCTAGCAATTCCGGACCCACAATGCACCAGACTGCCAGCACTCTAGAAAAAATATATTTCTTAATGAGTTTCCGAGGAATCTCAAATGATGATAAACATACACGGCACTCGACTGTACACAAATTATGTAGGCTAACCTGGGCAGTAATGCACTCTGGCCCAACATGTGCCTGAACCTCTTGACCAACACCCAGGCAGCTGACCGTACACTGAGCACATCAGACCCGACTTGGCCTTAGGTCTTCATCTCCTCCCAACTGCGATTTTCAGGCTTCAGAACCTAGACATTATCTCCAACCACTGCCCAGGGTTGAAAATGATGCAGAAATCAGAACTCCTTTCCCATGGCAAGAATCCATGTGATTGGCATGTTGTCCAAAGTTCAGTGTAGTTGAAACCAGTGTGGCCCATGATCCCCGGGGATGCTTGTTGGCCACATTGGTCACAAACACACATTGTGACCCTCAGCCTGAGCCAAGTCCTCAAGTAAGGCCTCTTAGTGGCTGGATGAAGTGACAGTATATTGGGCCTGCCATGCCCCAAGGCACCAATTTTAGCCATAGTTTGGGTTGTCCCTTCACTCTTCCCCAGGGCTCTGCTTTGGATTTCCTCTTTTGTTGGGACACTGAGGTAACAAACCTGAAAGGAGACCTCCCATCCCAGAGATTGACGAAAAACCATTGGGACTGGGCCAAATCCACAAAGAGGAAGATTCGTCCATGGCACATGAGGAATCCTCACATTCCACGGCCACCGTTGATACAAAATCCAGAGACAAAAGCCTGAGCAAGCGCCTCAGACTAGCTCTTTCTTCATACCCTGAAGATTTCTTCTCATGGTCTGTAGATTGGGCCTGCCATTCCTACGTCCCCAAACCTAAGGTGAGTTTGTGTTTTCAGACTTGTGTCCTCAAAGTCCTGGGACACACACCGTAAAGGCTGGTGCCCCTGGAGCCACACAGTAGGACTGGGCCTACCCAATCCATGGGAATTCTGCGCATTCCATTGTTCAAAATCTTACAAATCAGGAGACCCCTCCAAAGTCCCCGAGGCCAACCCAATAGTGTAGGTCTCCCGGGACAAACAAGGGCGGTCTGACACCGGCTGAGCATCTACCTCCACTCATACCATAGATGGATGTCCCCAGAGAAGAAGATGGAACCAGACAGGACCCTAGCCCATAATCGGATGCATTGATTTGGTTTACAGGCATGTCTCCTCAAAGGACTGCATTCTAATACAAGCAAAAATGGTTTCCTCAGGCACCGATCAGAACAAATCTGTCTCCACAAGGAAACTTGTGCATGGGAGTTATGTCAAAAGCTTAGGAGAATACTTCATGGGCCCTGTGCCACCGCCCCAATCCAAGGCCCTCATGGACACAATCACACATTAGGCCCCATCCTCAGGAAAATCCAATTCAACTCAGCCACCCCGGTTCCACCCGCAGAGCCATCCAATCTAAACTGCTTGGTGCTAGGAGACAATTGGAATGCAGGCGGGCTTCCCTGGCATCGATCTTGAACGTTGCTCTGGAGTCATTCCATATGGGATGTCTGGAGCTGCCAAACAGGTCTCAATTTTCCTGATCAGACTTCTCTCCTCACACTCCTGGCCCAGAAGCCCTCAAATTTGGCAATTCCGGACCCACAATGCAGGACTCTGCCTGCCCTCTAGAAAAAAATATATATATATATTGTGACCCTCAGCCTGAGCAGAGTCCTCAAGTAATGCCTCTCAGCGGCTGGATGAAGAGACAGCATATTGGGCCTGCCATGATCCTAGGCCCCAATTTTTAACCACAGTTTGGGTTGTCCATTCACTCTTCCCCAGGGCTCTACTTTGGAATTCCTCTTTGGTTGAGACACTGAGGTAACAAACCTGAAAGGAGACCTCCCATCCCACAGCTTGACGAAAAACAATTGGGAACGGGTCAAATCCGCAGAGAGGAAGATTCGTCCACGGCCCATGAGGCCTCCCCACATTCCACGGCCATCGTTGATACAAAATCCAGAGACAAAGCCTGAGCAAGTGCCTCAGACTCGCTCTTTCTTCATATCCTGAAGAATTCTTTACATGGTTTATAGATTGGACCTGCCATACCTACGTCCCCAAACCTAAGCTGAGTTTGTGTTTTCAGACTTCTGTCCTCAAAGTCCTGGGCCACACACCCTCCAGGCTGGGGCCCCTGGAGCCATACATATAGGACTGTGCCTACCCAATCCATGGGAATCTGCGCATTCCATTGTCCAAAATCGTACACATTAGGAGAACCATCCAAAGTACCCGAGGCCATCCCAATAATGTAGGTCTCCGGGGACAAACAAGGGCGGTCTGACACCAGCTGAGCATCTACCTCCAATTATACCATAGATGGATGTCCCTAGAGAAGAAGATTGAACCAGACAGGACCCTAGGCCATAATCGGATCCATTGCTTTGGTTTACAGTCATGTCTCATCAAAAGCCTGGATTCCAATACCAGAATAAGGGGCTTCCTGTGGCACCCATCAGAACAAATCTCGTCTCCACAAGGAAATTTGTGCATGGGAGCTATGTCAAAAGCTTAGGAGAATACTTCAGGGTCCCGGTGCCACCGCCCCATTCCAAGGCCTTCATGGACACAAACACACATTAGGCACCATCCTCAGGCAGTCCATTTCTTTTTTTTGTTTAAAGATTTTATTTATTTATAAGACAGACAGAGATCACAAGCAGGCAGAGAGGCAGGCAGAGAGATAGAAGGAAGCAGGCCCGATATGAGGCTCGAAACCAGGACTCTGAGATCATGACCTGAGCCTAAGGAAGCGGCTTAACCCACTGAGCCACCCAGGAGCCGCAGGAAAGTCCATTTCAACTCAGCCACCCCGTTTGCCCCCGCAGAGCCATCCGACCTAAACTGTCTTGTTCCTAGGAGACAATTGGAATGCGAGGCGGGCTCCCCTGGCATCCATCCTCGAACGGTGCTCTGGAGTCATTCCATATGGGATGTCCTGGAGCTGCCCAACAGGTCTTAATTGTCCCGCAGAAGGAATCCTTGAAGGGGGCAGCCCCTTGAAGGGGGCAGCCCACAACTCCCAACGTGGGAAAACCTCCATGGCCTTTAGAACTGCTCCGTTCATGAAGAGGCAGTCATGCACAGAAACTCCAAACTGAGCCAACGTCTGATCCTCGCCGTGACTTCATACGCATGAGACATTGGGTCAGATCTGCAGTGGGTACCTGCTGTGGCCTCGGCCTGAAGTCCAAGTCTAGCTTGTGTTCTCAGACTTCTGTCCTCACACTCATGGCCTAGAAGCCCTCAAGTTTGTCAATTCCGGACCCACAATGCAGCACTCTGCCAGCCCTCTAAAAAAACATATCTTGCCTAATGAGCTGCCCAAGCACCTTAAATGAGTATAAACCTACACGGCACTCGACTGTACCCAAATTATATAGTCTAACCTGGGCACTAATGCACCATCAGCACCAACTGAGCACGAACCTCCTGACCAAAACCCAGGCAGCTGACCGCACACTGAGCACATCAGACCCGCCATGGCCTTAGGTCAGTGTAGTTGAAAGCAGTGTTGCCAATGTTGCCCCGCCCATGCTCGCGGGCCACATAGGTTACACACACACTTAGGTCGTCATCTCTTCCCTACTGCGGTTTTCAGGCTTCAGAACCTAGACCTTATCTCAAACCACTGCCCAGGGTAAAAATGATCAAGAAATCAGAACTCTTTCCCCGTGGTAAGAAACCTTGTAATTGGCATGTTGTCCAAAGTTCAGTGTAGTTGAAATCAGTGTGGCCAATTAGGCCCCGCCCATGCTCGCGGGGCACATTGGTCACAAACGCATATTGTGACCCTCAGGCTGAGCCCAGTCCTCAAGTAAGGCCTCTCAGTGTCTGGATGAAGTGACAGCATATTGGGCATGCCATGCCCCTAGGCCCCAATTTTTAACCATAGTTTGGGTTTTCCCTTCACTCTTCCCCAGGGCTCTGCTTGGAATTCCTCTTTTGTTGGGACACCTGAGGTAGCAAACCTGAAAGAGACCTCCCATCCCACAGATTGACGAAAAATATTTGGGACCGGGCCAAATCCACAAAGAGGGAGATTCGTCCATGGCCCATGAGGCCTCCCCATCTTCCACGGCCATCGTTGATACAATATCCAGAGACAAATGTCTGAACAAGCACCTCAGACTATCTCTTTCTTCATATCCTGAAGAATTCTTCTCATGGTTTGTAGATTGGGCCTGCCATACCTACCTCCCACAACCTAAGATGAGTTTGTGTTATCAGACTTCTGTCCCCAAAGTCCTGGGCCACACACCCTCCAGGCTGGGGCCCCTGGAGCCACACATTAGGACTGTGACTACCCAATCCATGGGAAGAAGATTGAACCAGACAGGACACTAGGCCATAATCGGATCCATTGCTTTGGTTTACAGGCATGTCTACTCAAAACCCTGGAAACCAATACCAGCAAAGGGGGTTTCCTGAGTCACCCATCAGAACAAATCTCGTCTTCACAAGGAAACTTGTGCATGGGAGCTAGTCAAAAACTTAGGAGAATACTTCAGGGTCCCGGTGCCACCCCCCCATTCCAAGGCCCTCATGGACAAAAACACACATTAGGCCCCATTCTCAGGAAAGTCCATTTCAACTCAGCCACCCCGGTTGCTCCCGCAGAGCCATCCATTCTAAACTGTCTTTGTGCTAGGAGAAAATTGGAATGCGAGGCGGGCTTCCCTGGCATCCATCCCCGAACAGTGCTCTGGAGTCATTCCATATGTGATGTCCTGGAGCTGCCCAACAGGTCTCAATTGTCCCGCACATGAATCCTTGAAGGGGGCATCCCACAACTCCCAACGTGGAAAAACCTCCATGGCCTTGAGATTCCGCACCGTTCATGAAGGGGCTGTCATGCACAGAAACTCCAACCTGAGCCAACGTCTGATCCTCACCGTGACATCAGATGCATGAGATATAGGTTCAGATCTGCAGGGGGTACCAGCTTCCCCTCGGCCTGAAGCCCAAGTCTAACTTGTGTTCTCAGACTTCTGTCCTCACACTCCTAGGCAAGAATCCCTCAAGTTTTGCAATTCTGGACCCACAAGGCAAGACTCTGCCTGACCTCTTCAAAAAATTTTATTGCCTAATGAGCTGCCCAGGCACCTTAAATGAGGATAAACCTAAACGGCACTCCACTGCACCCAAATTATATAGTCTAAGCTGGGCACTAATGCACTGTCTGTCACCACCTGAGCCCGAACCTCCTGACCAACACCCAGGTAGATGACCTCATACTGAGCACATCAACATGCCATGGCCTAAGGTCGTCATCTCTTCCCAACTGTGGTTATCAGGCTTCAGAACCTAGACCTTATCTCCAACCACTGCCCAGGGTTGATAATGATGCAGAAAGCAGAACTCTTTCCCCATGGCAAGAAACCTTGTGATTGGCATGTTGTCCAAAGTTCAGTGTAGTTGAAACCAGTGTGGCCCATGAGGCCCCGCTCATGCTCGAGGGCCACATACTTCAGGTTCCCGGTCCCACCGCCCCATTCCAAGGCCCTCATGGACACAAACACACATTAGGCCCCATCCTCAGGAAAGACCATTTCAACTCAGCCACCCCGGTTGCTCCCGCAGAGCCATCCGATCTCCACTGTCTTGTTGCGAGGAGACAATTGGAAAGCGAGGTGGGCTTCCTTGGCATTCATCCTCGAACGGTGCTCTGGCGTCATTCCATATGGGAGGTCCTGGAGCTGCCCAACAGGTCTCAATTGTCCCGCAGAAGGAATCCTTGAAGGGGGCATCCCACAACTCCCAACGTGGGAGAAACTCCATGGCCTTGAGATTCTGCTCCATTCATGAAGGTGCAGTCATGGACAGAAACTCCAAACTGAGCCAACGTCTCATCCTCGCCGTGACTTCCGATGCATGAGATATTGGTTCAGATCTGCAGGGGGGACCTGCCGTGCCCACAGCCTGAAGTCCAAGTCTAGCTTGTCTTCTCAGAATTCTGTCCTCACACACCTGGCCCAGAAGCCCTCAACTCTGGCAATTCCTGACCCACAATGCAGCACTGACAGCCCTCTCGAAAAATATTTTGCCTAATGAGCCTCCCAGGCACCTTAATGAGGATAAACCTACACGGCTCTGACTATACCCAAATTATATAGTCTAACCAGATCACTAATGCACTGTCTGACACAACCTGAGCCCGAACATCCTGACCAACACCCAGACAGCTGACCGCACACTGAGCACATCAGACCCGCCATGGCCTTAGGTCATCATCTCTTCCCAACTGCGGTTCAGGCTTCAGAACCTAGACTTTATATCCAACCTCTGCCCAGGGTTGAAAATGATGCAGAAATCAGAACTCCATCCCCATGGCAAGAGACCTTGTGATTGGCATGTTGTCCAAAGTTCAGTGTAGTTGAAACCAATGTGGCCAATGAGGCCCCGCCCAAGCTCGAGGGCCACATTGGTCACAAACACACATTCTGTCCCTCAGCCTAAGCCCAGTCCTCAAGTAAGGCCTATCAGCGGCTGGATGATGAGATAGCATATTGGGCCTGCCCTGCCCATAGGCCCCAATTTTTAACCATAGTTTGGGTTGTCCCTTCACTCTTTCCCAGGCCTCTGCTTAGGATTCCTCTTTGGTTGGGACACCTGAGGTAACAAACCTGAAAGCAGACCTCCCATCCAACAGATTGACGAAAAACAATTGGGACCGGGCCAAATCCCAAGAGAGGAAGATTCATCCATGGCCCATGTGGCCTCCCCACATTCCACGGCAATCGTTGATACAAAATCCAGAGACAAAAGCCTGAGCAAGCGCCTCAGACTCGCTCTTTCTTCATATCCTGAAGAGTTCTTCCTACGGTTTGTAGATTGGGCCTGCCATACCTACGTCCCCAAACCTAAGCTAAGTTTGTGTTTTCAGAATTCTGTCCTCAAAGTCCTGGGCCACACACCCTCTAGGCTAGGGCCACTGGGCCACACATGAGCACTGTGTCTACCCAATCTATGGGAATTCTGCCCATTCCATTGTCGAAAATCGCACAAATAAGGAGAACCCTCTATAGTCCCCGAGGCCATCCCAATTGTGTAAGTCTCCCAGGACAAACAAGGGCGGTCTCACACCAGCTGAGCATCTACCTCCACTCATACCACAGATGGATGTCCCCAGAGAAGAAAATTGAACCAGACAGGACGCTAGGCCATAAACGGATCCATTGCTTTGGTTTACAGGCATGTCTCCTCAAAAGCTTGGATTCCAATACCAGCGTAGGGGGTTTCCTGAGGCACCCATTAGAACAAATCTCATCTCCACAAGGAAACTTGCGCATGGGAGCTATGTCCAAATCTTAGGAGAATACTTCAGGGTCCCGGTGCCCCCGCCCCATTCCAAGGCCCTCATGGACACAAACACACCTTAGACCCCAACCTCAGAAAGTCCATTACTTTTTTTTTTTAAGATTTTATTTATTTATTTGACAGTCATAGATCACAAGCAGGCAGAGAGAGAGTAGGAAGCAGGCTCCCTGCTGAGCAGAGTGCCTGATGTGAGGCTCGATCCTAGGACTCTGAGATCATGACCTGAGTCGAAAGAAGTGGCTTAACACACTGAGCCACCCAGGAGCCCCACGAAAGTCCCATTCAACTCAGTCACACCGGTAGCTCCCGCAGAACCATCCAATCTAAACTGTCTTGGTGCTAGATGACTATTGGAATGTGAGGCGGGCTTTCCTGGCATCCATCCTCGAACGGTGCTCTGGAATCATTCCATATGGGATGTCGTGGAGCTGCCCAACAG
This sequence comes from Mustela nivalis, assembly GCF_964662115.1. Taxonomy (NCBI): domain Eukaryota; kingdom Metazoa; phylum Chordata; class Mammalia; order Carnivora; family Mustelidae; genus Mustela; species Mustela nivalis. The sequence goes on from NW_028136183.1 coordinate 389,083, forward strand.
GTCTGAAATGTCCCGCCGAAAACATCCTTGAAGGGGGCATCCCACAACTTCCAACTTGGGAAAACCACCAAAGCCTTGATTTTCCGCTCCGTTCCTGAAGGGACAGTCATGCACAGAAACTCCAACATGAGCCAACGTCTAATCATCACCGTGACTTCAGAAGCATGAGATATTGGTTCAGTTTGGGTTGTCCCTTCACTCTTCCCCAGGGCTCTGCTTTGGAATTCCTCTTTGGTTGGGACACCTGAGGTAACAAACCTGAAAGGTGACTTCCCATCCCACAGATTGACGAATAACAATGGGGACCGCGCCAAATCCACAGAGAGGAAGATTCATCCATGGCCCATGAGGCCTCCCCACATTCCACGGCCATCGTTGATACAAAATCAAGAAATAGCCTGAGCAGGCGCCTCAGACTCGCACTTTCTTCATATCCTGAAGAGTTCTTTTCATGGTTTGTAGATTGGGCCTGCCATACCTACGTCCCAAACCTTGGCTGAGTTTGTGTTTTCAGTCTTCTGTCCTAGAAATCCTGGGCCACACACCCTCCAGGCTGGGCACCTGGAGCCACACATTAGGACTGTGCCTACACAATACATGGGAATTCTGCCCATTCCATTGTTCCAAATCGTACAAATTAGGAGAACCCTACAAAGTACCCGAGGACATCACAATTGTGTGGTCTCCCGGGACAAACAAGGGCCGTCTGACACCAGCTGACCATCTACCTCCACTCATACCATAGATATATGTCCTCAGAGAAGAAGATTGAACCAGACAGGACACTAGGCCATAATCGGATCCATTGCTTTGGTTTACAGGCATGTCTCCTCAAAAGCCTGGATTCCAATACAAGCATAGGGGTTTTCCTGAGGCACCCATGAGAACAATTCTCCTCTCCATGGGAATCTTGTGCATGTAAGCTATGTCAAAAGCTTAGGAGAATACTTCAGGGTCCCAGTGACACCGCCCATTCCAAGGTCCTCATGGACACAAACACACATTAGGCCCCATCCTCAGGAACGTCCATTTCAACTCAGCCACCCCGGTTGCTCCCGCAGAGCCATCCGATTTCAAATGTCTTGTTGCAAGGAGACAATTGGAATGCGAGGCGGGCTTCCTTGGCATCCATATTCGAACTGTGCTCTGGAGTCATTCCATATGGGAAGTCCTGGAGCTGCCCAAAAGTTCTCAATTGTCCCGCAGAAGAAATCCTGGAAAGGGGCATCCCACAAGTCCCAACGTGTTGAAAACCTCCATGGTCGTGAGATTCAGCCATGTTCATGAAGGTGCAGTCATGCACAGAAACTCCAAACTGAGCCAACGTCTGATCCTCGCCGTGACTTCAGATGCATGAGATATTGGTTCAGAAATTCAGGGGGTACCTGCCCTGCCCTCGGCCTGAAGCTCAAGTCTAGCTTGTGTTCTCAGACTTCTGTCCTCACACTACTGGCCCAGAATTCCTCAAGTTTGGCAATTCTGGACCCACAATGCAGCACTCTGCCTACCCTCTAGAAAAAAATATATTGCCTAATGAGGTGCCCAGGCATCTTAAAGGAGGATAAAACTACAAGGCACTCGACTGTACCCAAATTATACAGTCTAACCTGGGCACTAATGCACTGTCTGACACAACCTGAGCCCGAACTTGCTGACCAACACCCAGGCAGCTGACCGCACACTGAGCACATCAGACCCGCCATGGACTTAGGTCGTCATCTCTTCCCAACTGCGGTTTTCAGGATCAAGAACCTAGACCTTATCTCCAACCACTGCCCAGGTTTGAAAATGATGCAGAAAGCAGAACTCCTTCCCAATGGCAAGAAACCTTGTGATTGGCATGTTGTCCAAAGTTCAGTGTAGTTGAAACCAGTGTGGCCCATGAGGCCCCGCCCATGCTCGCGGGCCACATTGGTCACAAACACACATTGTGACCCTCAGCCTGAGCCCAGTCCTCAAGTAAGGCCTCTCAGTGGCTGGATGAAGAGACAGCATATGGGGCCTGCCATGCCACTAGGCCCCAATTTTTAACCATAGTTTGGGTTGTCCCTTCACTCTTCCCCAGGTCTCTGCTTTGGAATTCCTCTTTGGTTCGGACACCTGAGGTAACATACCTGAAGGCAACATCCCAGCCCACAGATTTACGAAAAACAATTGGGACCGGGCAAAATTCACAGAGAGGAAGATTCGTCCATGGCCCATGAGGCCTCCTCACATTCGACGGCCTTCGTTGATACAAAATACAGAGACCATAGCCTGAGCAAGCGCCTCAGACTCGCTCTTTCTTCATATCCTGAAGAGTTCCTCTCATGGTTTGTAGATGGGGCCTGATATACCTACGTCCCCAAACCAAGCTGAGTTTGTGTTTTCAGACATCTGTCCTCAAAGTACTGGGCCACACACACTCCAGGCTGGGGCCACTGGAGCCACACATTAGGACTGTGCCTACCCCATGCCCATTCCATTGTATAATTTCGTACAAATTAGGAGAACCCTCCAAAGTCCCTAGGCCATCCCAATAGTGTAGGTCTCTGTGGACAAACAAGGGCGGTCTGACAACATAATCGGATCCATTGCTTTGGTTTATAGGCATGTCTCCTCAAAATCCTGGATTCCAATACCAGCATAGGGGGTTTCCTGAGGCACCCATCAGAAATAATCTCGTCTCCACGAAGAAACTTGTGCATGGGACCTATGTAGGTCATGAAGGGGCAGTCATGCACAGAAACTACAACCTGAGCCCGAACCTCCTGACCAACAACCAGGCAGCTGACCGCACACTGAGCACATCAGACCCACCATGGCCTTAGGTCATCATCTCTTCCCAACTGCGGTTTTCAGGATTCAGAACCTAGCTGAGTTTGTGTTTTCCGACCTCTGTCCTCAAAGTCCTGGGCAACACACCCTCCTGGCTGGGGCCCCAGGAGCCACATATTAGGACTGTGCCTACCCCATGCATGGGGATTCTGCCCATTCCATTGTCCAAAATTGTACAAATTAGGAGAACCCTCCAAAGTCCCCGAGGCCATCCCAATATGTAGGTGTCTGTGGACAAACAAGGGCGGTCTGACACCAGCTGAGCATCTACCTCCACTCATACCATAGATGGATGTCCCCAGAGAAGGATATGGTACCAGACAGGACCCTAGGCCATAATCGGATCCATTGCTTTGGTTTAAAGGCATGTCTCCCCAAAATCCTGGATTCCTATACCAGCATAGGGGCTTTCCTGAGGCACCCATCAGAAAAAATCTCGTCTCCACGAGGAAACTTGTGCATGGGACCTATGTCAAAATTTTAGGAGCATACTTCCGAGTCCCGGTGCCACCGCCCCATTCCAAGGTCCTCATGGAAACAAACACACATTAGGCCCCATGCTCGGGAACGTCCATTTCAACACAGCCGCCCCGATTGCTCAGTCAGAGCCATAGAACTCAACTGTCTTGTTGCTAGGAGACAATTGGAATGCGAGGCGGGCATCCCTGGCATCCATCCTCGAACGGTGCTCTGGAGTCATTCCATATGGGATGTTTTGGGGCTGCCCAACAGGTCTCAATTGTCCCGCAGAAGGAATCCTTGAAGGGGGCATCCCACAACTCCCAACGAGGCAAAACCTCCATGGCATTGAGATTCCTCTCCGTTCATGAAGGGCAGTCATGCACAGAAACTACAACCTGAGTCAACGTCTGATCCTGCCGTGACTTCAGATGCATGATATATGGGTTCAGATGTGCAGGGGGTACCTGCCTTGCACTCGGCCTGACGCCCAAGTCTAGCTTGTGGTCTCAGACTTCTGTCCTCACACTACTGGCCCAGAAGCCCTCACGTTTGGCAATTCCGGACCCACAATGCAGTACTCTGCCTGCCCTCTAGAAAAAATATCTTGCCTAATGAGCTTCCCAGGCACCACAAGATGATCAACCTTCACGGAACTCGACTGTACCCAAATTATATAGTCTAACCTGGGCAGTAATGCACTGTCTGACACAACCTGAGCCCAAAACTCCTAACCAACAACCAGGCAGCTGACCGCACACTGAGCACATCAGACCCACTATGGCCTTAAGTCATCATCTCTTCCCAACTGCGGTTTTCAGGCTTCCGAACCTAGACCTTATCTCCAACCACTTCCCAGGGTTGAAAATGATGCAGAAATCAGAACTCCTTCCCCATTGCAAGAGACCGTGTGATTGGCATGTTGTCCAAAGTTCAGTGTAGTTGAAACCAGTGTGGCCCATGAGGCTCGGACCCTGCTCGCGGGACACATTGGTCACAAACACACATTGTGACCCTCAGCCTGAGCCCAGTCCTCAAGTAAGGCCTCTCAGTGGCTGGATGAAGAGATAGCATATGGGGCCTGCCATGCCCCTAGGCCCCAAATTTTAACCATAGTTTGGGTTGTCCCTTCACTCTTCCCAGGGCTCTGTTTGGAATTCCTCTTTGGTTGGGACACCTGAGGTAACAAACCTGAAAGGAGACCTCCCATCCCACAGATTGACGAAAAACAATTGGGACCGGGCCAAATCCCAAGAGAGGAAGTTCGTCCATGGCCCATGAGGCCTCCCCTCATTCTATGGCCATCGTTGACACAAAATCCAGACACCAAAGCCTGAGGAAGCGCCTCAGACTCGCTCTTTCTTCGTATCCTGAAGATTTCTTCTCATGGTTTGTAGATTGGGCCTGCCATACCTACGTCCCCAAACCTAGGCTGCCTTTGTGTTTTCCGACCTCTGTCCTCAAAGTCCTGGGCCACACACCCTCCAGGCTGGGGCCTCTGGAGCCACACATTAGGACTGTGCCTACCCCATGCATGGGGATTCTGCCCATTCCATTGTCCAAAATTGTACAAATTAGGAGAACCCTCCAAAGTCCCCGAGGCCATCCCAATATGTAGGTGTCTGTTTACAAACAAGGGCGGTCTGACACCAGCTGAGCATCTACCTCCACTCATACCATAGATGGATGTCCCCAGAGAAGGATATGGTACCAGACAGGACCCTAGGCCATAATCGGATCCATTGCTTTGGTTTAAAGGCATGTCTCCTCAAAATCCTGGATTCCTATACCAGCATAGGGGCTTTCCTGAGGCACCCATCAGAAAAAATCTCGTCTCCACGAGGAAACTTGTGCATGGGACCTATGTCAAAATCTTAGGAGAATAATTCAGAGTCCCGGTGCCACCGCCCCATTCCAAGGTCCTCATGGACACAAACACACATTAGGCACCATGCTCAGGAAAGTCCATATCAACTCAGCCAACCAGGTTGCTCCCGCAGAGCCATCCGAACTCAACTGTCTTGTTGCTAGGAGACAATTGGAGAGCGAGGTGGGCTTCCCTGGAATCCATCCTCGAACGGTGCTCTGGAGTCATTCCATATGGCATGTTTTGGAGCTGCCCAACAGGTCTCAATTGTCCCGCAGAAGGAATCCTTGAAGGGGCCATCCCACAACTCCCAACGTGGGAAAAACTCCATGGCCTTGAGATTCCTCTCCGTTCATGAAGGGGCAGCATGCACAGAAACTACAACCTAGGCCAACGTCGGATCCTCGCCGTGACTTCAGATGCATGAGATATTGGTTCAGATGTGCAGGGGGTACCTGCCTTGCCCTCGGCCTGAAGCCCAAGTCTAGCTTGTGGTCTCAGACTTCTGTCCTCACACTGCTGGCCCAGAAGCCCTCACGTTTGGCAATTCCGGAACCACAATGCAGCACTCTACCTGCCCTCTAGAAAAAATATCTTGTCTAAGGAACTGCCCGGGTACCTCAAATAAGGATCAACATACACGGCAATCGACTGTATCCAAATTATATAGTCTAACCTGGGCAGTAATGCACTGTCGGACACAACCTGAGCCCGAAACTCCTGACCAACAACCAGGCAGCTGACCGCACACTGAGCACATCAGACCCACCATGGCCTTAGGTCATCATCTCTTCCCAACTGCAGTTTTCAGTCTTCTGAACCTAGACCTTATCTCCAACCACGGCCCAGGGTTGAAAATAATGCAGAAATCAGAACTCCTTCACCATGGCAAGAGACCTTGTGATTGGCATGTTGTCCAAAGTTCAGTGTAGATGAAACCGGTGTGGCCCATGAGGCCACGCCCACTCTCCCGGGCCACATTGGACACAAACACACATTGTGACCCTCAGCCTGAGCCCAGTTCTCAAGTAAGGCCTCTCAGTGGCTGGTGAAGAGACAGAATATGGGGCCTGACATGCCCCTAGGCCCCAAATTTTAACCATAGTTTGGGTTGTCCCTTCACTCTTCCCCAGGGCTCTGCTTTGGAATTCCTCTTTGGTTGGGACACCTGAGGTTACAAACCTGAAAGGAGACCTCCCATCCCACAGATTGACGAAATACAATTAGGACCGGTCCAAATCCACAGAGAGGAAGAATCGTCCATGGCCCATGAAGTCTCCCCACATTCCACGGCCATCGTTGACACAAAATCCAGAGACCAAAGCCTGAGCAAGCGCCTCAGACTCGCTCTTTCTTCATATCCTGAAGAATTCTTCTCATGGTTTGTAGATTTGGCCTGCCAAACCTACGTCCCCAAACCTAAGCTGTGTCTGTGTTTTCAGACTTCTGTCCTCAAAGTCCTGGGCCACACACCCTCCAGGCTGGGGCCCCTGGAGCCACACATTAGGACTGTGCCTACCCAATCTATGGGAATTCTGCCCATTCCATTGTCCAAAATTGTACAAATTAGGAGAACCCTCCAAAGTCCCCGAGGCCATCCCAATATGTAGGTGTCTGTGGACAAACAAGGGCAGTCTGACACCAGCTGAGCATCTACCTCCACTCATACCATAGATATATGTCCTCAGAGAAGAAGATTGAACCAGACAGGACACTAGGCCATAATCGGATCCATTGCTTTGGTTTACAGGCATGTCTCCTCAAAAGCCTGGATTCCAATACAAGCATAGGGGTTTTCCTGAGGCACCCATGAGAACAATTCTCGTCTCCATGGGAAACTTGTGCATGTAAGCTATGTCAAAAGCTTAGGAGAGTACTTCAGGGTCCCGGTGCCACCGCCCCATTCCAAGGTCCTCATGGACACAAACACACATTAGGCCCCATCCTCAGGAAAGTCCATTTCAACTCACCACCCCGGTTGCTCCCGCAGAGCCATCCGATTTCAAATGTCTTGTTGCAAGGAGACAATTGGAATGCGAGGCGGGCTTCCTTGGCATCCATATTCGAACTGTGCTCTGGAGTCATTCCATATGGGAAGTCCTGGAGCTGCCCAAAAGTTCTCAATTGTCCCGCAGAAGAAATCCTGGAAAGGGGCATCCCACAAGTCCCAACGTGTTGAAAACCTCCATGGTCGTGAGATTCAGCCATGTTCATGAAGGTGCAGTCATGCACAGAAACTCCAAACTGAGCCAACGTCTGATCCTCGCCGTGACTTCAGATGCATGAGATATTGGTTCAGAAATTCAGGGGGTACCTGCCCTGCCCTCGGCCTGAAGCTCAAGTCTAGCTTGTGTTCTCAGACTTCTGTCCTCACACTACTGGCCCAGAATTCCTCAAGTTTGGCAATTCTGGACCCACAATGCAGCACTCTGCCTACCCTCTAGAAAAAAATATATTGCCTAATGAGGTGCCCAGGCATCTTAAAGGAGGATAAAACTACAAGGCACTCGACTGTACCCAAATTATACAGTCTAACCTGGGCACTAATGCACTGTCTGACACAACCTGAGCCCGAACTTGCTGACCAACACCCAGGCAGCTGACCGCACACTGAGCACATCAGACCCGCCATGGACTTAGGTCGTCATCTCTTCCCAACTGCGGTTTTCAGGATCAAGAACCTAGACCTTATCTCCAACCACTGCCCAGGTTTGAAAATGATGCAGAAAGCAGAACTCCTTCCCAATGGCAAGAAACCTTGTGATTGGCATGTTGTCCAAAGTTCAGTGTAGTTGAAACCAGTGTGGCCCATGAGGCCCCGCCCATGCTCGCGGGCCACATTGGTCACAAACACACATTGTGACCCTCAGCCTGAGCCCAGTCCTCAAGTAAGGCCTCTCAGTGGCTGGATGAAGAGACAGCATATGGGGCCTGCCATGCCACTAGGCCCCAATTTTTAACCATAGTTTGGGTTGTCCCTTCACTCTTCCCCAGGTCTCTGCTTTGGAATTCCTCTTTGGTTCGGACACCTGAGGTAACATACCTGAAGGCAACATCCCAGCCCACAGATTTACGAAAAACAATTGGGACCGGGCAAAATTCACAGAGAGGAAGATTCGTCCATGGCCCATGAGGCCTCCTCACATTCGACGGCCTTCGTTGATACAAAATACAGAGACCATAGCCTGAGCAAGCGCCTCAGACTCGCTCTTTCTTCATATCCTGAAGAGTTCCTCTCATGGTTTGTAGATGGGGCCTGATATACCTACGTCCCCAAACCAAGCTGAGTTTGTGTTTTCAGACATCTGTCCTCAAAGTACTGGGCCACACACACTCCAGGCTGGGGCCACTGGAGCCACACATTAGGACTGTGCCTACCCCATGCCCATTCCATTGTATAATTTCGTACAAATTAGGAGAACCCTCCAAAGTCCCTAGGCCATCCCAATAGTGTAGGTCTCTGTGGACAAACAAGGGCGGTCTGACAACATAATCGGATCCATTGCTTTGGTTTATAGGCATGTCTCCTCAAAATCCTGGATTCCAATACCAGCATAGGGGGTTTCCTGAGGCACCCATCAGAAATAATCTCGTCTCCACGAAGAAACTTGTGCATGGGACCTATGTAGGTCATGAAGGGGCAGTCATGCACAGAAACTACAACCTGAGCCCGAACCTCCTGACCAACAACCAGGCAGCTGACCGCACACTGAGCACATCAGACCCACCATGGCCTTAGGTCATCATCTCTTCCCAACTGCGGTTTTCAGGATTCAGAACCTAGCTGAGTTTGTGTTTTCCGACCTCTGTCCTCAAAGTCCTGGGCAACACACCCTCCTGGCTGGGGCCCCAGGAGCCACATATTAGGACTGTGCCTACCCCATGCATGGGGATTCTGCCCATTCCATTGTCCAAAATTGTACAAATTAGGAGAACCCTCCAAAGTCCCCGAGGCCATCCCAATAATGTAGGTCTCTGTGAACAAACAAGGGCGGTCTGACACCAGCTGAGCATCTACCTCCACTCATACCATAGATGGATGTCCCCAGAGAAGGATATGGTACCAGACAGGACCCTAGGCCATAATCGGATCCATTGCTTTGGTTTAAAGGCATGTCTCCTCAAAATCCTGGATTCCTATACCAGCATAGGGGCTTTCCTGAGGCACCCATCAGAAAAAATCTCGTCTCCACGAGGAAACTTGTGCATGGGACCTATGTCAAAATTTTAGGAGCATACTTCCGAATCCCGGTGCCACCGCCCCATTCCAAGGTCCTCATGGAAACAAACACACATTAGGCCCCATGCTCGGGAACGTCCATTTCAACACAGCCGCCCCGATTGCTCAGTCAGAGCCATAGAACTCAACTGTCTTGTTGCTAGGAGACAAATGGAATGCGAGGCGGGCATCCCTGGCATCCATCCTCGAACGGTACTCTGGAGTCATTCCATATGGGATGTTTTGGGGCTGCCCAACAGGTCTCAATTGTCCCGCAGAAGGAATCCTTGAAGGGGGCATCCCACAACTCCCAACGAGGCAAAACCTCCATGGCATTGAGATTCCTCTCCGTTCATGAAGGGCAGTCATGCACAGAAACTACAACCTGAGTCAACGTCTGATCCTGCCGTGACTTCAGATGCATGAGATATGGGTTCAGATGTGCAGGGGGTACCTGCCTTGCACTCGGCCTGACGCCCAAGTCTAGCTTGTGGTCTCAGACTTCTGTCCTCACACTACTGGCCCAGAAGCCCTCACGTTTGGCAATTCCGGACCCACAATGCAGTACTCTGCCTGCCCTCTAGAAAAAATATCTTGCCTAATGAGCTTCCCAGGCACCACAAGATGATCAACCTTCACGGAACTCGACTGTACCCAAATTATATAGTCTAACCTGGGCACTAATGCACTGTCTGACACAACCTGAGCCCGAAACTCCTGACCAACAACCAGGCAGCTGACCGCACACTGAGCACATCAGACCCACTATGGCCTTAAGTCATCATCTCTTCCCAACTGCGGTTTTCAGGCTTCCGAACCTAGACCTTATCTCCAACCACTTCCCAGGGTTGAAAATGATGCAGAAATCAGAACTCCTTCCCCATTGCAAGAGACCGTGTGATTGGCATGTTGTCCAAAGTTCAGTGTAGTTGAAACCAGTGTGGCCCATGAGGCTCGGACCCTGCTCGCGGGACACATTGGTCACAAACACACATTGTGACCCTCAGCCTGAGCCCAGTCCTCAAGTAAGGCCTCTCAGTGGCTGGATGAAGAGATAGCATATGGGGCCTGCCATGCCCCTAGGCCCCAAATTTTAACCATAGTTTGGGTTGTCCCTTCACTCTTCCCAGGGCTCTGTTTGGAATTCCTCTTTGGTTGGGACACCTGAGGTAACAAACCTGAAAGGAGACCTCCCATCCCGCAGATTGACGAAAAACCATTGGGACCAGGCCAAATCCCAAGAGAGGAAGTTCGTCCATGGCCCATGAGTCCTCCCCTCATTCCATGGCCATCGTTGACACAAAATCCAGACACCAAAGCCTGAGCAAGCGCCTCAGACTCGCTCTTTCTTCGTATCCTGAAGATTTCTTCTCATGGTTTGTAGATTGGGCCTGCCATACCTACGTCCCCAAACCTAGGCTGCCTTTGTGTTTTCCGACCTCTGTCCTCAAAGTCCTGGGCCACACACCCTCCAGGCTGGGGCCTCTGGAGCCACACATTAGGACTGTGCCTACCCCATGCATGGGGATTCTGCCCATTCCATTGTCCAAAATTGTACAAATTAGGAGAACCCTCCAAAGTCCCCGAGGCCATCCCAATATGTAGGTGTCTGTGGACAAACAAGGGCGGTCTGACACCAGCTGAGCATCTACCTCCACTCATACCATAGATGGATGTCCCCAGAGAAGGATATGGTACCAGACAGGACCCTAGGCCATAATCGGATCCATTGCTTTGGTTTAAAGGCATGTCTCCTCAAAATCCTGGATTCCTATACCAGCATAGGGGCTTTCCTGAGGCACCCATCAGAAAAAATCTCGTCTCCACGAGGAAACTTGTGCATGGGACCTATGTCAAAATCTTAGGAGAATAATTCAGAGTCCCGGTGCCACCGCCCCATTCCAAGGTCCTCATGGACACAAACACACATTAGGCACCATGCTCGGGAATGTCCATATCAACTCAGCCAACCAGGTTGCTCCCGCAGAGCCATCCGAACTCAACTGTCTTGTTGCTAGGAGACAATTGGAGAGCGAGGTGGGTTTCCCTGGAATCCATCCTCGAACGGTGCTCTGGAGTCATTCCATATGGCATGTTTTGGAGCTGCCCAACAGGTCTCAATTGTCCCGCAGAAGGAATCCTTGAAGGGGCCATCCCACAACTCCCAACGTGGGAAAAACTCCATGGCCTTGAGATTCCTCTCCGTTCATGAAGGGGCAGTCATGCACAGAAACTACAACCTAGGCCAACGTCGGATCCTCGCCGTGACTTCAGATGCATGAGATATTGGTTCAGATGTGCAGGGGGTACCTGCCTTGCCCTCGGCCTGAAGCCCAAGTCTAGCTTGTGGTCTCAGACTTCTGTCCTCACACTGCTGGCCCAGAAGCCCTCACGTTTGGCAATTCCGGAACCACAATGCAGCACTCTACCTGCCCTCTAGAAAAAATATCTTGTCTAAGGAACTGCCCGGGTACCTCAAATAAGGATCAACATACACGGCAATAGACTGTATCCAAATTATATAGTCTAACCTGGGCACTAATGCACTGTCAGACACAACCTGAGCCCGAAACTCCTGACCAACAACCAGGCAGCTGACCGCACACTGAGCACATCAGACCCACCATGGCCTTAGGTCATCATCTCTTCCCAACTGCAGTTTTCAGTCTTCTGAACCTAGACCTTATCTCCAACCACGGCCCAGGGTTGAAAATAATGCAGAAATCAGAACTCCTTCACCATGGCAAGAGACCTTGTGATTGGCATGTTGTCCAAAGTTCAGTGTAGATGAAACCGGTGTGGCCCATGAGGCCACGCCCACTCTCCCGGGCCACATTGGACACAAACACACATTGTGACCCTCAGCCTGAGCCCAGTTCTCAAGTAAGGCCTCTCAGTGGCTGGTGAAGAGACAGCATATGGGGCCTGACATGCCCCTAGGCCCAAATTTTAACCATAGTTTGGGTTGTCCCTTCACTCTTCCCCAGGGCTCTGCTTTGGAATTCCTCTTAGGTTGGGACACCTGAGGTTACAAACCTGAAAGGAGACCTCCCATCCCACAGATTGACGAAATACAATTAGGACCGGTCCAAATCCACAGAGAGGAAGAACCGTCCATGGCCCATGAAGTCTCCCCACATTCCACGGCCATCGTTGACACAAAATCCAGAGACCAAAGCCTGAGCAAGCGCCTCAGACTGGCTCTTTTTTCATATCCTGAAGAATTCTTCTCATGGTTTGTAGATTGGGCCTGCCATACCTACGTCCCCAAACCTAAGCTGTGTCTGTATTTCAGACTTCTGTCCTCAAAGTCCTGGGCCACACACCCTCCAGGCTGGGGCCCCTGGAGCCACACATTAGGACTGTGCCTACCCAATCTATGGGAATTCTGCCCATTCCATTGTCCAAAATTGTACAAATTAGGGGAACCCTCCAAAGTCCCCGAGGCCATCCCAATATGTAGGTGTCTGTGGACAAACAAGGGCAGTCTGACACCAGCTGAGCATCTACCTCCACTCATACCATAGATGGATGTCCCCAGAAAAGGAGATGGAAACAAACAGGACCCTAGGCCATAATCGGATCCACTTCTTTGGTTTACAGGCATGTCTCCTCAAAATCCTGGATTCCTATACCAGCATAGGGTGTTTCCTGAGGCACCCATCAGAAAAAATCTCGTCACCACGAGGAAACTTGTGCATGGGACCTATGTCAAAATCTTAGGAGCATACTTCCGAGTCCCGGTGCCACTGCCCCATTCCAAGGTCCTCATGGAAACAAACACACATTAGGCCCCATGCTCGGGAACGTCCATTTCAACACAGCCACCCCGGTGTCTCCCGCAGAGCCATCCGATCTTCACTGTCTTGTTGCTAGGAGACAATTGGAATGCGAGGCGGGCTTCCCTGGCATCCATCCTCGAACAGTGCTCTGGAGTCATTCCTTATGGGATATTTTGGAGCTGCCAAACAGGTCTCAATTGTCCCGCAGAAGGAATCCTTGAAGGGGGCATCCCACAACTCCCAACGTGGGAAAACCTCCATGGCCTTGAGATTCCTCTCCATTCATAAAGGGGCAGTTATGCACAGAAACTACAACCTGAGCCAAAGTCTGATCCTCGCCGTGACATCAGATGCATGAGATATTGGTTCAGATGTGCAGGGGTACCTGCCTTGCCCTCGGGACTGAAGCCCAAGTCTAGCTTTTGGTCCCAGACTTCTGTCATCACACTACTGGCCCAGAAGCCCTCATGTTTGGCAATTACGGACCCACAATGCAGCACTCTGCCTGCCCTCTAGAAAAAATATCTTGCCTAATGAGCTGCCCAGGCACCTCAAATGAGGATCAACCTACACGGCACTCGACTGTACCCAAATTACATAGTCTAACCTGGTCACTAATGCACTGTCTGACACAACCTGAGCCTAAAACTCCTGACCAACAACCAGGCAGCTGGCCGCACACTGAGCACATCAGAACCACCATGGCTTTAGGTCATCATCTCTTCCCAACTGCAGATTTCAGGCTTCAGAACCTAGACCTTATCTCCATCCACTGCCCAGGGTTGAAAATGATGCAGAATCAGAACTCCTTCACCATGGCAAGAGACCTTGTGATTGGCATGTTGTCCAAAGTTCAGTGTAGTTGAAACCAGTGTGGCCCATGAGGCCCCGCCCAAGCTCGCGGGCCACATTGGTCGCAAGCACACATTGTGAACCTCTGCCTGAGCCCAGTCCTCAAGTAAGACCTCTCAGTGGCTGGATGAAGGGACAGCATATGGGGCCTGCCATGCCCCTAGGCCCCAAATTTTAACCATAGTTTGGGTTGTCCCTTCACTCTTCCCCAGGGCTCTGCTTTGGAATTCCTCTTTGCTTGGGACACCTGAGGTAACAAACCTGAAAGGAGACCTTCCATCCCACAGATTGACGAAAAACAATTAGGCCGATCCAAATCCACAGAGAGGAAGATTCGTCCATGGCCCATGAGCCTCCCCACATTCCACGGCCATCCTTGACACAAAATCCAGAGACCAAAGCCTGAGCAAGCGCCTCAGACTCGCTCTTTCTTCGTATCCTGAAGATTTCTTCTCATGGTTTGTAGATTGGGCCTGCCATACCTACGTCCCCAAACCTAAGCTGCGTTTGTGTTTTCCGACTTCTGTCCTCACAGTCCTGGGCCACACACCCTCCAGGGTCTGGCCACTGGTGCCACACATTAGGACTGTGCCTACCCCATGCATGGGATTTCTGCCCATTCCATTGTCCAAAATTGTACAAATTAGGAGAACCCTCCAAAGTCCCCGAGGCCATCCCAATAATGTAGGTCTCTGTGAACAAAGAAGGGCGGTCTGACACCAGCTGAGCATCTACCTCCACTCATACCATAGATGGATGTCCCCAGAGAAGGAGATGGAACCAGACAGGACCCTAGGCCATAATCGGATCCATTGCTTTGGTTTACAGGCATGTCTCCTCAAAAGCCTGGATTCCTATACCAGCATAGGGGCTTTCCTGAGGCACCCATCAGAAAACATCTCGTCTCCACGAGGAAACTTGTGCATGGGACCTATGTCAAAATCTTAGGAGAATACTTCAGAGTCCCAGTGCCACAGCCCCATTCCAAGGTCCTCATGGACACAAACACATATTAGGCCCCATGCTCGGGAACGTCCATTTGAACTCAGCCACCCCGGTTGCTCCCGCAGAGCCATCCGATCTCCACTGTCTTGTTGCTAGGAGACAATTGGAATGCGAGGCGGGCTTCCCTGGAATCCATCCTCGAACGGTACTCTGGGTCATTCCATATGGGATGTTTTGGAGCTGCCAAACAGATCTCAATTGTCCCGCAGAAGGAATCCTTGAAGGGGGCATCCCACAACTCCCAACGTGGGAAAACCTCCATGGCCTTGAGATTCCTCTCCGTTCATGCAGGGGCAGTCATGCACAGAAACTACAACCTGAGCCAACGTCTGATCTTTGCCGTGACATCAGATGCATGAGATATTGGTTCAGATGTGCAGGGGGTACCTGCCTTGCCCTCGGGCCTGAAGCCCAAGTCTAGTTGTGGTCTCAGACTTCTGTCCACATCTGTCTATGGGTCTGAGTGCAGGTAGGTGCTCAGTTGGGCTCAGATTGCCCCTGTTTTTCCTGGGAAGCCACCACTATTGAGATGGATCAGGGACTTCGGAGGTTTATCCTATTAGAAGGGTTGTGGCCATTGGAATGGGCACACACAATTCCCTAGGAGAGGGCAAGTACAGTCCTCAGGTTTGGCTCCAGGGGCCTGAGCCTGTAGGTTTTGTAGGCCAGGGCTGTTTGGACAGTTGTCTGAAAACACAAACTCGGCTTATGTTTCGGGTCATAGGTATGGCAGGACTGATCTACAGACCATGAAGAGAACACTTCGGGATTTGAAAGAAGGGCGAGTGCGAGGCTCCTGCTCAAGTTTTTGTCTCTGGATATCGTGTCACTCATGGTCGTGAAATTTCTGGGGGACTTCATGGGAAATGGACGAGTCTTACTCTCTTGTGGTTTGGCCCCGTCCAAAGAGTTTGGGGGCATTCTATGGGCTGGAAGAAGTCCGTTTTTTGTTGTTGTTGTTGTTGTTGTTTTCTTTTTTAACCTCAGGTGTCCCACCAAATGAGGGATTCCAGAGTAGAGCCCTGGGGAGGGGCGACTGGACAATCAGAAATCTGGTTAAAAATTGGGGCCTAGGGACATGTCAAGCCCATTATGACATCTAATGGTCCAGCAACTGAGAGGACTTACTAGAGGACAGGACTCATGCTGAGGGTCACAATGCGTGTGTATGCCCTGGTCGCATTCAAGAATGGGCGGGGCCTCAGGGTGAATGCTGGTTTCTCCTACACTGAACGTTGGACAACGTGCCAACCACAAGGGTTCTTGCCATGGGTAAGGAGGAGTTCTGATTTCTGCATCACACTCACCCCTGGGCAGTGCTCGGAGATAAGGTCTCGGTTCTGAAGCCTGAAAACTGAGGTAGGGAAGAGATGATGACCTAAGGCCATGGCGGGTTTTATGGGCTCAGTGTGCGGTCAGCTTTCTGGGTGTTGGTCAGGAGGTCCGGGTTCAGGTTGTGTTCGACAGTGCATTAGTGCCCAGGATAGACTATATAATTTGGGTAAAGTCGAGTGCTGTGTAGGTTGATCCTCATTTAATGTTCCTGGGGAGCTCATGTGGCAATAATTTTTTTTCTAGAGGGCAGGCAGAGTGCTGCATAGTGGGTCGGGAATTGTCAAACTTGAGGGCTTCGGGGCCAGGAATGTGAGGACGGAAGTCTGAGAATACAAGCTAGACTTGGGTTTCAGGGCGAGGGCACGGAAGGTACCCCCTGCAGTGTGACCCAATATCTCATGCATCTGAAGTCAGGGCGAGGATCAGACGTTGGCTCAGGTTGGAGTTTCTGTGCATGACGGCCGCTTCATGTAGGGAGCGGAATCTCGAGGCCATTGAGGTTTTCCCACGTTGGGAGTTGTGGGATGCCCCCTTCAAGGATTCCTTCTGCAGGACAATTGAGACCTGTTGGACGTCTCCAGGACATCCCATATGGAATGACTCCAGTGCACCGTTCGCGGATGGATGCCTGTGAAGCCTGCCTCGCATTCCAATTGTCTCCTAGCAACAAGACAGTTTAGATCTGATGGCTCTCCCGGAGCAACCGGGGTGGCTGAGTTGAAATGGACTTTCCTGATCATGGGTCCTAATGTGTTTTTGTGTCCATGAGGGCCTTGGAATGGGGCGTTGGCACCGGGACCCTGAAGTACTCTCCTAAGCTTTGGACATGGCTCCCATGCACAGGTTTCCTTGTGGAGACGAGATGAGTTCTGATGGGTGCCTCAGGAAAACCCCTAAGCTCGTATTGGAATCAGGCTTTTGAGGACACATGCCTGTAACCCAAAGCAATGGATCCTATTATGGCCTAGGGTCCTGTCTGGTTCAATCTTCTTCTCTGGGGACATCCATCTATGGTATGAGTGGAGGTCGATTATCAGCTGTTGTCAGACAGCCCTTTTTTGTTCCGGGCGTCCTACACTATTGCGATGGCCTCAAGGACTTTGGAGGTTTCTCCTAATTTGTACGATTTTGGACCATGGAATGGGCAGAATTCCCATGGATTGGTAGGCACAGTCCTAATGTGTACTCCAGGGTGTGTGGCCCAAGACTTTGAGGACAGAAGTCTGAAAACACAAACTCAGCTTAGGTTTGGGGACGTAGTTATGGCAGGCACGATCTATAAGCTATGAGAAGAACTCTTCAGGATATGAAGAAAGTGCGAGTCTGCGGCGCTTGCTCAGGCTTTTGTCTCTGGATTTTGTATCAGCGATGGCCGTGGAATGTCGGGGAGGCCTCCTGGGCCATGGACGAATCTTCCTCTCTGAGGATTTGGCCCGATTCCCAATTGCTTTTCGTCAATCTGTGGGATGGGAGGAGTCATTTCAGTTTTGTTACCTCAGGTGTCCCTCCAAAAGAGGAATTCCAAAACAAAGCCGTGGGGAATTCTGAAGGGACAACCCGAACTATGGTTAAAAATTGAGGCCTAGGGGCATGGCAAGCCCAATATGCTATCTTTTCATCTAGCCACTGAGTGGCCTTACTTGAGGACTGACTCAGCCTGAGGGTCACAATGTGTGTTTGTGACCAATGTGGCCCGCGAGCATGGGCGGGGCCTCATGGGCCACACTGGTTTCAACTACACTGAACGTTGGACAACATGCCAACCACAAGGTTTCTTGCCATGAGGAAGGAGATCCGATTTCTGTATCACCTTCAACCCTGGGCAGTGATTGGAGATAAGGTCTAGGTTCTGAAACCTGAAAACCGAGTTTGGGAAGAGATGACGACCTAATGCCATGTAGGCTCCATGTGCTCAGTGTGCGGCCAGCTGTCAGGGAGGGGCCAGGGGTCCAGGCTCAGACTGTGTCAGAAAGGGCATTAGTGCCCTGGTCAGCCTATGTATTTGGGGTACAGCCAATGTCGGTGCAGGTTGATCCTCATTTGGGGTTACTAGGTAGCCCCAGAGGACAATGTTTTTCTTCTGTAGGGCAGGCAGAGTGCTGCATTGTAGTTCTGGATTGCCAAACTGGAGGGCTTGTGGGCCAGGAGTCTGACGACAAAATTCTGAGAACACAAGCTAGGCTTAGGTTACTGGGTGAGGCCATGGCAGGCACAATCTACAGACCTGAATCGAGATCTCGTGCATCTGAAGTCAGGGCGAGGATCAGACGATCGCTCAGGTTGGAGTTTCTGTCCCTGATGGCCCCTTCATGAATGTGGGGGCATCACGAGGCCATGGTGGTTTTCCCACGATGGGAGTTATGAGAAGCTCCAAACTGCAGAGAGTCTTCTGCAGGACAATTGAGACCTGTTGTTTGGGTCCAGGCCAATGATTCTGTGCAGGGTTCTAAGGATGGATGGCTGGGTAGCCCACCTCGCATTCCAATTGTCTCCTAGCAACAAGAGAGTTTAGATGCTGGATCTTGTCGAGCAACCGAGGAGGCTGAGTTGAAATGGACTCGCCTGTGGATGGCTCCTAATTTGCTTTTGTGTCTATGCAGACCTTGGAATGAAGCAGTGGCACTGGGGCCCTGATCGTTCTCCTAAATAGATGCTTTGACACAGCTCCAACGTGCAAGTTTCCCATGTGTAGATGAGATGTTTTCTGATGGCTGAGTCAAGAAACAGCCATATGCTGGTTTTGAAAACCAGGCCTCTGAGGAGAGATGCCTGGAAACCAAAGCAATGGATCTGATTAGTGCCTAGGTTCCAGTTCTTTCCTTTGGACCTCTGGGGACATCTGTCTATTGGTCTGAGTGTAGATAAGTGCTCAGATGGCCTCAGATTGCCCCTGATTTTCCTGGGAAGCCACCACTAGTGAGATGGATGAGGGACGTTGGCGGTTTTTCCTATTAGAAGTGTTGTGGCCATCGGAATGGGCACACACAATCCCCTTGGAGAGGGCAAGTATAGTCCTCAGGTTTGGCTCCAGGGACCTGAGCCTGTAGGTTTTGTAGGCCAGGGCTGTTTG
The DNA here is from genome assembly GCF_964662115.1 of Mustela nivalis. Classification (NCBI taxonomy): domain Eukaryota; kingdom Metazoa; phylum Chordata; class Mammalia; order Carnivora; family Mustelidae; genus Mustela; species Mustela nivalis. Next base: position 408,489 of record NW_028136183.1, read on the forward strand.
GACAGTTGTCTGAAAATACAAACTCGGCTTATGTTTCGGGTCATAGGTATGGCAGGACTGATCTACAGACTTGAGGAGAACTCTTCGTGATTTGAGAAAAGGGCGAGTGTGAGGCTCTTGAGCAAGTTTTTGTCTCTGGATATAGTGTCAATCATGGTGGTGAAATTTCTGCGTGACTTCATGGGAAATGGTCGAGTCTTACTCTCTGGTGGTTTGGCCCTGTACAAAGAGTTTGTGGTCATACTTTGGGATGGAAGAAGTCCGTTATTATGTTGTTGTTGCTTTCTTTTTTAACCTCAGGTGTCCCACCAAATGAGGGATTCCAGAGTAGAGCCCTGGGTAGGGACGACTGGACAATCAGAAATCGGGTTAAAAATTGGGGCCTAGGGACATGTCAAGCCCATTATGATATCTAATGGTCCAGCCACTGAGAGGACTTACTAGAGGACAGAACTCATGCTGAGGGTCACAATGCGTGTTTATGCCCTCGTCGCACTCAAAATGGGTGGGGCATCAGGGTGAATGCTCGTTTCTCCTCTACTGAACGTTGGACAACGTGCCAACCACAAGGTTTCTTGCCATGGGTAAGGAGGAGTTCTGATTTCTGCATCACACTCACCCCTGGGCAGTGATTGGAGATAAGGTCTCGTTTTGAAGCCTGAACTGAGGTAGGGAAGAGAAGGCGACCTAAGGCCATGGCAGGTCTGATGTGCTCACTGTGCGGTCAGCTGCCTGATGTTGGTCCGGAGGTTCGGGCTCAGGTTTTGTCAGAGAGTGCATTAGTGCTCTGGTTAGACTATATAATTTGGGTACAGTCGAGTGCCGTGTAGGTTTATCCTCATTTGAGGTGCCTGGGCAGCTCATTAGGCAAGATATTTTTTCTAGAGGGCTGGCAGAGTGCTGCATTGTGGGTCCGGAATTGCCAAACCTGAGGTCTCCTGGGCCAATAGTGTGAGGACAGAAGTCTTAGAACACAAGCTAGACTTGGGCTTCAGGCCGATGGCACGGCAGTTACCCCCTGCAGATCTGAACCAATATCTCATGCATCTGAATTCACGGCGAGGATCAGACGTTGGCTCAGGTTGGATTTTCTGTGCATGACTGCCCCTTCATGAACGGACCGGAATCTCAAGGCCATGGAGGTTTTCCCACGTTGGGAGTTGTGGGATTCCCCCTTCATGGATTCCTTCTGAGGGACAATTGAGACTTGTTGGGCAGCTCCAGGACATCCCATAAGGAATGACTCCAGATCACCATTGGAGGATGGATGCCAGGGAAGCCCGCCTCGCATTCCAATTGTCTTTTAGCAACAAGACAGGTGAGATCGGATGGCTATGCTGGAGCAACCGGGGTGGCTGAGTTGAAATAGATTTTTCCTCAGAATGGAGCCTAAGGTGTGTTTGTGTCCATGAGGGCCTTGGAGGATGGATGCCCAGGAAGACCGCCTCGCATTCCAATTGTCTCCTAGCAACAAGACAGTTGAGATCGAATGGCCTGCGGGAGCAACCTTGGTGGCTGAGTTGAAATGGACTTTCCTGAGGATGGGGCCTAATGTGTTTTTGTGTCCATGAGGGCGTTGGAATGGGGGGGTGGCACCGGGACCCTGAAGTATTCTCCTAACCTTTGGACATAGCTCCCAAGCACTAGTTTCCTTGTGAAGACGATTTTTGTTCTGATGGGTGCCTCAGGAAACCCCCTTTGCTGGTATTGGAATCCGGGATTTTGAGGAGACATGCCTGTAAACCAAATAATGGATCCGATTATGGCTTAGGGTCCTGTCTGGTTCAATCTTCTTCTCTGGGGACATCCATCTATGGTATGAATGGAGGTAGATGCTCAGCTGGTGGCAGACCACCCTTGTTTGTCCCTGGAGACTTACACTATTGGGATGGCTTCCGGGATGTTGGAGTGTTCTCCTAATTTGTATGATTTTGGACAATGGTATGGACAGAATTTCCATGGATTGGGTAGGCACAGTCCTAATGTGTGGCTCCAGGGGCCCCAGCCTGGAGGGTGTGCGGCCCAGGACTTTGAGGACAGAAGTCTGAAAACACAAACTCAGCTAAGGTTTTGGGACGTAGGTATGGGAGGCCCAATCTACAAACCATGAGAAGTACCCCTCAGGATATGAAGAAAGAGCGAGTCTGAGGCACTTGCTCAGGCTTTTGTCTCTGGATTTTGTATCAACAATGGCTGTAGAATGTGGGGAGGCCTCATGGGATATGGACGAATCTTCCTCTCTGTGGATTTGGCCCGGTCCCAATAGTTTTTCTTCAATTGTCGGATAGGAGGTCTCCTTTCAGGTTTATGACCTCAGGTGTCCGAACAAAATAGGAATTCCAAAGCAGAGCCCTGGGGAAGAGTGAAGGGACAACCCAAACTATGGTTAAAAATTGGGGCCTAGGTGCATGGCAGGCCCAATATGCTGTCTCTTCATCCAGCCACTGAGAGGCCTTACTTGAGGACTGGGCTCATGCTGAGGGTCACAATGTGTGTTTGTGACCAATGTGGCCCGCGAGCATGGGCGGGGCCTCATGGGCCACACTGGTTTCAACTACACTGGACTTTGGACAACCTGCCAAACACAAGGTCTCTGGCCATGGGGAATGTGTTCTGATATCTGCATCATTTTCAACCCTGGGCAGTGGTTGGAGATAAGGTCTAGGTTCTGAAGCCTGAAAAACCGAAGTTGGGAAGAGATGACGACCTAAGGCCATGGCGGGTCTGATATGCTCAGTGTGCGGTCAGCTGCCTGGGTGTTGGTCAGGAGGTTCGGGCTCAGGTTGTGTCAGTCAGTGCATTAGTCCCAGGTTAGACTATATGATTTGGGTACAGTCGAGTGCCGTATAGGTTTATCCTCATTTGAGGTGCCTGGGGAGCTCAATAGGCAAGATATTTTTTCTAGAGGGCAGGCAGAGTGCTGCACTTTGGTTCCAGAATTGCCAAACTTGAGGGCTTCTGGGCCAGGAGTGTGAGGACAGAAGTCTGAGAACACAAGCTAGACTTGGGCTTCAGGCCGAGGGCACGGCAGGTACCTCCTGCAGATCTGAACCAATATTTCATGCATCTGAAGTCACGGCGAGGATCAGACGTTGGCTCGGGTTGGAGTTTCTGTGCATGACTGCCCCTTCATGAACGGAGCGGAATCTCAAGGCCATGGAGGTTTTCCCACGTTGGGAGTTGTGGGATGCCCCCTTCAAGGATTCCTTCTGCGGGACAATTGAGACCTGTTGGTCAGCTCCAGGACATCCCATATGGAATGACTCCAGAGCACCGTTCGAGGATCGATGCCAGGGAATCCCGCCTCGCATTCCAATTTTCTCCCAGCAACAAGACAGTTGAGTTTTGATGGCTCTGCGGGAGCAATCGGGGCGGCTGTGTTGAAATGGACTTTCCCGAGGTTGGGGCCTAATGTGTGTTTGTGTCCATGAGGGCCTTGGAATGGGGCGGTGACACCGGGACCCTGAAGTATTCTCCTAAGCTTTTGACATAGGTCCCATGCACAAGTTTCCTTGTGGAAACGAGATTTGTTCTGATGGGTGCCTCAGGAAACCCCCTATGCTGGTCTTGGAATCCAGGCTTTTGAGGAGACAGGTCTGTAAACCAAAGCAATGGATCCGAATATGGCCTAGGGTCCTGTCTGGTTCCATCTTCTTCTCTGGGGACATCCATTTATGATATGAGTGGAGGTAGATGTTCAGCTGGTGTCAGACCGCCCTTGTTTGTCCCCGGAGACCTACACTATTGGGATGGCCTCGGGGACTTTGGAGAGTTCTCCTAATTTGTACAATTTTGGATAATGGAATGGGCAGAATTCCCATGGATAGGGTAGGCACAGTCCTAATGTGTGGCTCCAGGGGCCCCAGCCTGGAGGGTGTGTGGCCCAGGAATCTGAGGACAGAAGTCTGAAAACACAAACTCAGCTTAGGTTGGGAACGTAGGTATGGCAGGGCCAATCTACAAACCATGAGAAGGACTCTTCAGGATATGAAGAAAGAGCGAGTCTGAGGCGCTTGCTCAGCCTTTTGTCTCTGGATTTTGTATCAAAAATGGGCGTGGAACGTGGGGAGGCCTCATGGGCCATGGACGAATCTTCCTCTCTGTGGATTTGGCCCGGTCCCAATTTCTTTCCATCAATCTGTGGGATGGGAGGTCTCCTCTCAGGTTTGTTACCTCAGGTGTCCCAACCAAAGAGGAATTCCAAAGCAGAGCCCTGGGGAAGAGTGAAGGGACAACCCAAACGATGGTTATAAATTGGGGCCTAGGGCCATGGCAGACCCAATATGCTGTCTCTTCATCCAGCCACTGAGTGGCCTTACTTAAAGACTGGGCACAGGCTGAGGGTCAGCATGTGTGTTTGTGACCAATGTGGCCCGCGAGCATGGGCGGGGCCTCATGGGCCACACTGGTTTCAACTACACTGAACTTTGGATAACATGCCAATCACAAGGTCTCTTGCCATGGGGAAGGAGCTCTGATTTCTGCATCATTTTCAACCCTGGGCAGTGTTTCGAGATAAGGTCTACGTTCTGAAGCCTGAAAAACCGCAGTTGGGAAGAGATGACGACCTAAGGCCATGGCGGGTCTGATGTGCTCAGTGTGCGGTCAGCTGCCTGGGTGTTGGTCCGGAGGTTCGGGTTCAGGTTGTGTCAGACAGTGAAGTATTACCCAGGTTAGACTATATAATTCAGGTACAGTCGATAGCCATGTAGGTTTATCCTCATTTGAGGTGTCTGGGCTACTCATTAGGCAATATATTTTTTCTAGAGGCAGGCAGAGTGCTGCATTGTGGGTCCGGAATTGCCAAACATGAGGGATTCTGGACCAGGAGTGTGAGGTCAAGTCTGAGAACAGAAGCTAGACTTGGGCTTCAGGCCGAGAGCACGGCTGGTACCCCCTGCAGATCTGAACGAATATCTCATGCTTCTGAAGTCACGGCGAGGATCAGACGTTGGCTCGGGTTGGAGTTTCTGTGCATGACTGCCCCTTCATGAACGGAGCGGAATCTCAAGGCCATGGAGGTTTTCCCACGTTGGGAGTTGTGGGATGCCCCCTTCAAGTATTCCTTCTGCGGGACAATTGAGACCTGTTGGGCAGCTCCAGGATATCCCATATGGAAGGACTCCAGAGCACCGTTCGGGGTGGATGCCTGGGAAGCGGGCCTCGCATTCCAAATGTCTCCTAGCAACAAGACAGTTGAGATCGGATAGCTCTGCGGGAGCAACCGGCGTGGCTGAGTTGAAATGGACTTTTAGGATCGGGCCCATTGTGTGCTTTGTCCATGAGGGCCTTGGAATGGGGCATTGGCACCGGAACCCGGAAGTATTCTCCTAAGCTTTTGACATACCTCTCATGCACAAGTTTCCTTGTGGAGATGAGATTTGTTCTGAGGGGTGCCTCAGGAAACCCCCTATGCTGGTATTGGAAACCAGGCTTTTGAGGAGACATGCCTGTAAACCAAAACAATGGATCCGATTATGGCCTAGGGTCCTGTCTGGTTCAATCTTCTTCTCTGGTGATATCCATCTATGGAATGAGTGGAGGGAGATGCTCACCTGGTGTCACACCGCCCTTGTTTGTCCCTGGAGACCTACACTATTGGGATGGCCTCGGGGACTTTGGAGATTTTTCTTAATTGGTGAGATTTTGGACAATAGAATGGGCAGAATTCCCATGGATTGGGTAGGCACAGTCCTAATGTGTGGCTCCAGGTGCCCCAGCCTGGAGGGTGTGCGGCCCAGGACTTTGAGGACAGAAGTCTGAAAACACAAACTCAGCTAAGGTTTGGGGACGTAGGTATGGGAGGCCCAATCTACAAACCATGAGAAGTACCCCTCAGGATATGAAGAAAGAGCGAGTCTGAGGCACTTGCTCAGGCTTTTGTATCAACAATGGCTGTAGAATGTGGGGAGACTTCATGGGATATGGACGAATCTTCCTCTCTGTGGATTTGGGCGGTCCCAATAGTTTTTCTTCAATTGTCGGATGGGAGGTCTCCTTTCAGGTTTATGACCTCAGGTGTCCGAACAAAATAGGAATTCCAAAGCAGAGCCCTGGGGAAGAGTGAAGGGACAACCCAAACTATGGTTAAAAATTGGGGCCTAGGTGCATGGCAGGCCCAATATGCTGTCTCTTCATCCAGCCACTGAGAGGCCTTACTTGAGGACTGGGCTCATGCTGAGGGTCACAATGTGTGTTTGTGACCAATGTGGCCCGCGAGCATGGGCGGGGCCTCATGGGCCACACTGGTATCAACTACACTGGACTTTGGACAACCTGCCAAACACAAGGTCTCTGGCCATGGGGAATGTGTTCTGATATCTGCATCATTTTCAACCCTGGGCAGTGGTTGGAGATAAGGTCTAGGTTCTGAAGCCTGAAAAACCGAAGTTGGGAAGAGATGACGACCTAAGGCCATGGCGGGTCTGATATGCTCAGTGTGCGGTCAGCTGCCTGGGTGTTGGTCAGGAGGTTCGGGCTCAGGTTGTGTCAGTCAGTGCATTAGTCCCAGGTTAGACTATATGATTTGGGTACAGTCAAGTGCCGTATAGGTTTATCCTCATTTGAGGTGCCTGGGGAGCTCAATAGGCAAGATATTTTTTCTAGAGGGCAGGCAGAGTGCTGCACTTTGGTTCCAGAATTGCCAAACTTGAGGGCTTCTGGGCCAGGAGTGTGAGGACAGAAGTCTGAGAACACAAGCTAGACTTGGGCTTCAGGCCGAGGGCACGGCAGGTACCTCCTGCAGATCTGAACCAATATTTCATGCATCTGAAGTCACAGCGAGGATTAGACGTTGGCTCGGGTTGGAGTTTCTGTGCATGACTGCCCCTTCATGAACGGAGCGGAATCTCAAGGCCATGGAGGTTTTCCCACGTTGGGAGTTGTGGAATGCCCCCTTCAAGGATTCCTTCTGCGGGACAATTGAGACCTGTTGGTCAGCTCCAGGACATCCCATATGGAATGACTCCAGAGCACCGTTCGAGGATCGATGCCAGGGAATCTCGCCTCGCATTCCAATTTTCTCCTAGCAACAAGACAGTTGAGTTTTGATGGCTCTGCGGGAGCAATCGGGGCGGCTGTGTTGAAATGGACTTTCCCGAGGTTGGGGCCTAATGTGTGTTTGTGTCCATGAGGGCCTTGGAATGGGGCGGTGACACCGGGACCCTGAAGTATTCTCCTAAGCTTTTGACATAGGTCCCATGCACAAGTTTCCTTGTGGAAACGAGATTTGTTCTGATGGGTGCCTCAGGAAACCCCCTATGCTGGTCTTGGAATCCAGGCTTTTGAGGAGACATGGCTGTAAACCAAAGCAATGGATCCGAATATGGCCTAGGGTCCTGTCTGGTTCCATCTTCTTCTCTGGGGATATCCATCTATGGAATGAGTGGAGGTAGATGCTCACCTGTTGTCAGACCACCCTTGTTTGTCCCCGGAGTCCTACACTATTGGGATGGCCCCTAGGACTTTGGAGAGTTCTCCTAATTTGTACGATTTTGGACAATGGAATGGGCAGAATTCCCATGGATTGGGTAGGCACAGTCCTAATGTGTGGCTCCAGGGGCCCCAGCCTGTAGGGTGTGTGGCCCAGGAATCTGAGGACAGAAGTCTGAAAACACAAACTCAGCTTAGGTTGGGAACGTAGGTATGGCAGGGCCAATCTACAAACCATGAGAAGGACTCTTCAGGATATGAAGAAAGAGCGAGTCTGAGGCGCTTGCTCAGGCTTTTGTCTCTGGATTTTGTATCAAAGATGGGCGTGGAACGTGGGGAGGCCTCATGGGACATGGACAAATCTTCCTCTCTGTGGAATTGGCCCGGTCCCAATATCTTTCCGTCATTCTGTGGGATGGGAAGTGTCCTCTCAGGTTTGTTACCTCAGGTGTCCCAACCAAAGAGGAATTCCAAAGCAGAGACCTGGGGAAGAGTGAAGGGATAACCCAAACGATGGGTATAAATTGGCGCCTAGGGGCATGGCAGACCCAATATGCTGTCTCTTCATCCAGCCACTGAGTGGCCTTACTTAAAGACTGGGCACAGGCTGAGGGTCAGCATGTATGTTTGTAAACAATGTGGCCCGCGAGCATGGGCGGGGCCTCATGGGCCACACTGGTTTCAACTACACTGAACTTTGGATAACATGCCAATCACAAGGTCTCTTGCCATGGGGAAGGAGCTCTGATTTCTGCATCATTTTCAACCCTGGGCAGTGTTTGGAGATAAGGTCTACGTTCTGAAGCCTGAAAACCGCAGTTGGGAAGAGATGACGACCTAAGGCCATGGCGGGTCTGATGTGCTCAGTGTGCGGTCAGCTGCGTGGGTGTTGGTGCGGAGGTTCGGGTTCAGGTTGTGTCAGACAGTGAATTAGTACCCAGGTTAGACTATATAATTCAGGTACAGTCGAGAGCCGTGTAGGTTTATCCTCATTTGAGGTGCCTGGGCTACTCATTAGGCAATATATTTTTTCTAGAGGCAGGCAGAGTGCTGCATTGTGGGTCCGGTATTGCCAAACATGAGGGATTCTGGACCAGGAGTGTGAGGACAAGTCTGAGAACAGAAGCTAGACTTGGGCTTCAGGCCGAGGGTACGGCTGGTACCCCCTGCAGATCTGAACGAATATCTCATGCTTCTGAAGTCACGGCGAGGATCAGACGTTGGCTCGGGTTGGAGTTTCTGTGCATGACTGCCCCTTCCCGAACGGAGCGGAATCTCAAGGCCATGGAGGTTTTCCCACGTCGGGAGTTGTGGGATGCCCCCTTCAAGGATTCCTTCTGCGGGACAATTGAGACCTGTTGGGCAGCTCCAGGATATCCCATATGGAAGGACTCCAGAGCACCATTCGGGGTGGATGCCTGGGAAGCGGGCCTCGCATTCCAAATGTCTCCTAGCAACAAGACAGTTGAGATCGGATAGCTCTGCGGGAGCAACCGGCGTGGCTGAGTTGAAATGGACTTTTAGGGTCGGGCCCATTTTGTGTTTGTGTCCATGAGGGCCTTGGAATGGGGCGTTGGCACCGGGACCCTGAAGTATTCTCCTAAGCTTTTGACCTACCTCCCATGCACAAGTTTCCTTGTGGAGATGAGATTTGTTCTGAGGGGTGCCCCAGGAAACCCCCTATGCTGGTATTGGAATCCAGGCTTCTGAGGAGACATGCCTGTAAACCAAAACAATGGATCCGATTATGGCCTAGGGTCCTGTCTGGTTCAATCTTCTTCTCTGGTGATATCCATCTATGGAATGAGTGGAGGGAGATGCTCACCTGGTGTCACACCACCCTTGTTTGTCCCTGGAGACCTACACTATTGGGATGGCCTCGGGGACTTTGGAGAGTTTTCTTAATTGGTGAGATTTTGGCCAATGGAATGGGCAGAATTCCCATGGATTGGGTAGGCACAGTCCTAATGTGTGGCTCCAGGGGCCCCAGCCTGGAGGGTGTGCGGCCCAGGACTTTGAGGACAGAAGTCTGAAAACACAAACTCAGCTAAGGTTTTGGGACGTAGGTATGGGAGGCCCAATCTACAAACCATGAGAAGTACCCCTCAGGATATGAAGAAAGAGCGAGTCTGAGGCACTTGCTCAGGCTTTTGTCTCTGGATTTTGTATCAACAATGGCTGTAGAATGTGGGGAGGCCTCATGGGATATGGACGAATCTTCCTCTCTGTGGATTTGGCCCAGTCCCAATAGTTTTTCTTCAATTGTCGGATAGGAGGTCTTCTTTCAGGTTTATTACCTCAGGTGTCCGAACAAAATAGGAATTCCAAAGCAGAGCCCTGGGGAAGAGTGAAGGGACAACCCAAACTATGGTTAAAAATTGGGGCCTAGGTGCTTGGTAGGCCCAATATGCTGTCTCTTCATCCAGCCACTGAGAGGCCTTACTTGAGGACTGGGCTCATGCTGAGGGTCACAATGTGTGTTTGTGACCAATGTGGCCCGCGAGCATGGGCGGGGCCTCATGGGCCACACTGGTTTCAACTACACTGGACTTTGGACAACCTGCCAAACACAAGGTCTCTGGCCATGGGGAATGGTTTCTGATATCTGCATCATTTTCAACCCTGGGCAGTGGTTGGAGATAAGGTCTAGGTTCTGAAGCCTGAAAAACCGAAGTTGGGAAGAGATGACGACCTAAGGCCATGGCGGGTCTGATATGCTCAGTGTGCGGTCAGCTGCCTGGGTGTTGGTCAGGAGGTTCGGGCTCAGGTTGTGTCAGTCAGTGCATTAGTCCCAGGTTAGACTATATGATTTGGGTACAGTCGAGTGCCGTATAGGTTTATCCTCATTTGAGGTGCCTGGGGAGCTCAATAGGCAAGATATTTTTTCTAGAGGGCAAGCAGAGTGCTGCACTTTGGTTCCAGAATTGCCAAACTTGAGGGCTTCTGGGCCAGGAGTGTGAGGACAGAAGTCTGAGAACACAAGCTAGACTTGGGCTTCAGGCCGAGGGCACGGCAGGTACCTCCTGCAGATCTGAACCAATATTTCATGCATCTGAAGTCACGGCGAGGATCAGACGTTGGCTCGGGTTGGAGTTTCTGTGCATGACTGCCCCTTCATGAACGGAGCGGAATCTCAAGGCCATGGAGGTTTTCCCACGTTGGGAGTTGTGGGATGCCCCCTTCAAGGATTCCTTCTGCGGGACAATTGAGACCTGTTGGTCAGCTCCAGGACATCCCATATGGAATGACTCCAGAGCACCGTTCGAGGATCGATGCCAGGGAATCCCGCCTCGCATTCCAATTTTCTCCCAGCAACAAGACAGTTGAGTTTTGATGGCTCGGCGGGAGCAATCGGGGCGGCTGTGTTGAAATGGACTTTCCCGAGGTTGGGGCCTAATGTGTGTTTGTGTCCATGAGGGCCTTGGAATGGGGCGGTGACACCGGGACACTGAAGTATTCTCCTAAGCTTTTGACATAGGTCCCATGCATAAGTTTCCTTGTGGAAACGAGATTTGTTCTGAGGGGTGCCTCAGGAAACCCCCTATGCTGGTCTTGGAATCCAGGCTTTTGAGGAGACATGGCTGTAAACCAAAGCAATGGATCCGAATATGGCCTAGGGTCCTGTCTGGTTCCATCTTCTTCTCTGGGGATATCCATCTATGGAATGAGTGGAGGTAGATGCTCACCTGTTGTCAGACCACCCTTGTTTGTCCCCGGAGTCCTACACTATTGGGTTGGCCCCTGGGACTTTGGAGAGTTCTCCTAATTTGTACGATTTTGGACAATGGAATGGGCAGAATTCCCATGGATTGGGTAGGCACAGTCCTAATGTGTGGCTCCAGGGGCCCCAGCCTGTAGGGTGTGTGGCCCAGGAATCTGAGGACAGAAGTCTGAAAACACAAACTCAGCTTAGGTTGGGAACGTAGGTATGGCAGGGCCAATCTACAAACCATGAGAAGGACTCTTCAGGATATGAAGAAAGAGCGAGTCTGAGGCGCTTGCTCAGGCTTTTGTCTCTGGATTTTGTATCAAAGATGGGCGTGGAATGTGGGGAGGCCTCATGGGCCATGGATGAATCTTCCACTCTGTTGATTTGGCCCGGTCCCAATATCTTTCCGTCAATCTGTGGGATGGGAGGTCTCCTCTCAGGTTTGTTACCTCAGGTGTCCCAACCAAAGAGGAATTCCAAAGCAGAGCCCTGGGGAAGAGTGAAGGGACAACCCAAACGATGGTTATAAATTGGGGCCTAGGGCCATGGCAGACCCAATATGCTGTCTCTTCATCCAGCCACTGAGTGGCCTTACTTAAAGACTGGGCACAGGCTGAGGGTCAGCATGTGTGTTTGTGAACAATGTGGCCCGCGAGCATGGGCGGGGCCTCATGGGCCACACTGGTTTCAACTACACTGAACTTTGGATAACATGCCAATCACAAGGTCTCTTGCCATGGGGAAGGAGCTCTGATTTCTGCATCATTTTCAACCCTGGGCAGTGTTTGGAGATAAGGTCTAGGTTCTGAAGCCTGAAAAACCGCAGTTGGGAAGAGATGACGACCTAAGGCCATGGCGGGTCTGATGTGCTCAGTGTGCGGTCAGCTGCCTGGGTGTTGGTCCGGAGGTTCGGGTTCAGGTTGTGTCAGACAGTGAAGTAGTACCCAGGTTAGACTATATAATTCAGGTACAGTCGATAGCCATGTAGGTTTATCCTCATTTGAGGTGCCTGGGCTACTCATTAGGCAATATATTTTTTCTAGAGGCAGGCAGAGTGCTGCATTGTGGGTCCGGAATTGCCAAACATGAGGGATTCTGGACCAGGAGTGTGAGGACAAGTCTGAGAACAGAAGCTAGACTTGGGCTTCAGGCCGAGGGTACGGCTGGTACCCCCTGCAGATCTGAACGAATATCTCATGCTTCTGAAGTCACGGCGAGGATCAGACGTTGGCTCGGGTTGGAGTTTCTGTGCATGACTGCCCCTTCATGAACGGAGCGGAATCTCAAGGCCATGGAGGTTTTCCCACGTTGGGAGTTGTGGGATGCCCCCTTCAAGGATTCCTTCTGCGGGACAATTGAGACCTGTTGGGCAGCTCCAGGATATCCCATATGGAAGGACTCCAGAGCACCGTTCGGGGTGGATGCCTGGGAAGCGGGCCTCGCATTCCAAATGTCTCCTAGCAACAAGACAGTTGAGATCGGATAGCTCTGCGGGAGCAACCGGCGTGGCTGAGTTGAAATGGACTTTTAGGATCGGGCCCATTGTGTGTTTGTGTCCATGAGGGCCTTGGAATGGGGCGTTGGCACCGGAACCCTGAAGTATTCTCCTAAGCTTTTGACATACCTCTCATGCACAAGTTTCCTTGTGGAGATGAGATTTGTTCTGAGGGGTGCCTCAGGAAACCCCCTATGCTGGTATTGGAATCCAGGCTTTTGAGGAGACATGCCTGTAAACCAAAACAATGGATCCGATTATGGCCTAGGGTCCTGTCTGGTTCAATCTTCTTCTCTGGTGATATCCATCTATGGAATGAGTGGAGGGAGATGCTCACCTGGTGTCACACCGCCCTTGTTTGTCCCTGGAGACCTACACTATTGGGATGGCCTCGGTGACTTTGGAGAGTTTTCTTATTTGGTGAGATTTTGGACAATAGAATGGGCAGAATTCCCATGGATTGGGTAGGCACAGTCCTAATGTGTGGCTCCAGGTGCCCCAGCCTGGAGGGTGTGCGACCCAGGACTTTGAGGACAGAAGTCTGAAAACACAAACTCAGCTAAGGTTTTGGGACGTAGCTATGGGAGGCCCAATCTACAAACCATGAGAAGTACCCCTCAGGATATGAAGAAAGAGCGAGTCTGAGCCACTTGCTCAGGCTTTTGTATCAACAATGGCTGTAGAATGTGGGGAGGCCTCATGGGATATGGACGAATCTTCCTCTCTGTGGATTTGGCCCGGTCCCAATAGTTTTTCTTCAATTGTCGGATGGGAGGTCTCCTTTCAGGTTTATTACCTCAGGTGTCCGAACAAAATAGGAATTCCAAAGCAGAGCCCTGGGGAAGAGTGAAGGGACAACCCAAACTATGGTTAAAAATTGGGGCCTATGTGCATGGCAGGCCCAATATGCTGTCTCTTCATCCAGCCACTGAGAGGCCTTACTTGAGGACTGGGCTCATGCTGAGGGTCACAATGTGTGTTTGTGACCAATGTGGCCCGCGAGCATGGGCGGGGCCTCATGGGCCACACTGGTTTCAACTACACTGAACTTTGGATAACATGCCAATCACAAGGTCTCTTGCCATGGGGAAGGAGCTCTGATTTCTGCATCATTTTCAACCCTGGGCCGTGGTTGGAGATAAGGTCTAGGTTCTGAAGCCTGAAAACCACAGTTGGGAAGTGATGACGATCTAAGGCCATGTCGGGGCTCATGTGCTCAGTGTGCGGTCAGCTGCCTGGGTGTTGGTCCAGAGTTTCGGGTTCAGGTTGTGTCAGACAGTGCATTAGTGCCCAGGTTAGAGTATATAATTTAGGTACAGTCGAGTGCCGTGTAAGTTTATCCTCATTTGAGGTGCCTGGGAAAATCATTAGGCAATATATTTTTCCCAGAGGGCAGGCATATTGCTGCATTGAGGGTCCGGAATTGCCAAACTTGAGGGCTTCTGGGCCAAGAGTGTGAGGACAGAAGTTTCAGAACACAAGCTAGACTTGGGCTTCAGGCCTTGGGTAGGGCAATGGGTATGGCAAATACCCCCTGCAGATCTGAACCAATATCTCATGTATCTGAAGTCACGGCGAGGATCAGAAGTTGGCTCGGGTTGGAGTTTCTGTGCTTGTCTGCCCCTCCATGAACGGAGCGGAATCTCAAGGCCATGGAGGTTTTCCAACGTTGGGAGTGTGGGATCCCCCTTCAAGGATTCCTTCTGCGGGACAATTGAGCACTGTTGGTCAGCTCCAGGACAATCCATATGGAATGACTGCAGTGCACCGTTCGAGGACTGATGCCAGGGAAGCCAGCCTTGCATTCCAATTGTCTCCTAGCAACAAGACAGTTGAGTTCTATGGCTCTGACTGAGCAATCGGGGCGGCTGTGTTGAAATGGACTTTCCCGAGGTTGGGGCCTAATGTGTGTTTGTGTCCATGAGGACCTTGGAATGGAGCGGTGGCACTGGGACCCTGAAGTATTCTCCTAAGCTTTTGACATAGGTCCCATGCACAAGTTTCCTCGTGGAGACGAGTTTTGTTCTGATGGGTGCCTCAGGAAACCCCCTATGCTGGTCTTGGAATCCAGGCTCTTGAGGAGATATGCCTGTAAACCAAAGCAATGGATCCGAATATGGCCTAGGGTCCTGTCTGGTTCCATCTTCTTCTCTGGGGACTTCCATTTATGGTATGAGTGGATGTAGATGCTCAGCTGGTGTCAGACCGCCCTTGTTTGTCCCGGGAGACCTACACTATTGGGATGGCCTTGGGTCTTTGGAGGTTTCTTCTAATTTGTACGATTTTGAACAATGGAATGGGCAGAATTCCCATGGATTGCGTAGGCACAGTCCTAATGTGTGGCTCCAGGGGCCCCAGCCTGGAGGGTGTGTGGCCCAGAAATTTGAGGACAGAAGTCTGAAAACACAAACTCAGCTTAGGTTGGGGACGTAGGTATGGCAGGTCCAATCTACAAACCATGAGAAGAACTCTTCAGGATATGAAGAAAGAGCGAGTCTGAGGCGCTTGCTCAGGCTTTTGTCTCTGGATTTTGTATCAAAGATGGGCGTGGAATGTGGGGAGGCCTCATGGGCCATGGATGAATCTTCCACTCTGTTGATTTGGCCCGGTCCCAATTTCTTTCCATCAATCTGTGGAATGGGAGGTATCCTCTCAGGTTTGTTAATTCAGGTGTCCCAACCAAAGAGGAATTCCAAAGCAGAGCCCTGGGGAAGAGTGAAGGGACAACCCAAACGATGGTTAAAAATTGGGGCCTAGGGGCATGGCAGGCCCAATATGCTGTCTCGTCATCCAGCCACTGAGTGGCCTTACTTAAGGACTGGGCACAGCCTGAGAGTCACAATGTGTGTTTGTGACCAATGTGCCCGCGAGCATGGGCGGGGCCTCATGGGCCATACTGGTTTCAACTACACTGAACTTAGGACAATATGCCAATCACAAGGTCTCTTGCCATTGGTAAGGAGCTCTGATTTCTGCATCATTTTCAACCCTGGGCAGTGGTTGGATATAAGGTCTAGAATGTGAAGTCTGAAAACCGCAGTTGGGAAGAGATGACTACCTAAAGCCATGGCGGGTCTGATGTGCTCAGTGTGCGGTCAGCTGCCTGGGTGTTGGTCCGGAGTTTCGGGTTCAGGTTGTGTCAGACAGTGCATTAGTGCCCAGGTTAGACTATATAATTTAGGTACAGTCGAGTGCCCTTTAAGTTTATCCTCATTTGAAGTGCCTGGGCAAATCATTAGGCAAGATATTTTTTCTAGAGGGGAGGCAGGGTGCTGCATTGTGGGTCCGGAATTGCCAAACTTGAGGGCTTCTGGGCCAGGAGTATGAGGACAGAAGTCTGAGAACACAAGCTAGACTTGGGCTTCAGGCCGAGGGCACGGCAGGTACCGCCTGCAGATCTGAAACAATATCTCTTGCATCTGAAGTCACGGCGAGGATCAGACTCTGCCTCGGGTTGGAGTTTCTGTGCATGACTGCCCCTTCATGAACGGAGCAGAATCTCAAGGCCATGGAGGTTTTCCCACGTTGGGAGTTGTGGGATGCCCCCTTCAAGGATTCCTTCTGCGGGACAATTGAGACCTGTTGGGCAGCTCCAGGATATCCCATATGGAAGTACTCCAGAGCACCGTTCGGGGATGGATGCCAGGAAAGTGGGCCTCGCATTCCAATTGTCTCCTAGCAACAAGACAGTTGAGATCTGAAGACTCTGCGGTAGCAAACGGGTTGGCTATTTGAAATGGACTTTCCCGAGAATGGGGCCTGATATGTGTTTGTTTCCATGAGGGCATTGGAATGGGGCGGTGGCACCGGGACCCTGAAGTATTCTCCTAAGCTTTTGACATAGGTCCCATGCACAAGTTTCGTTGTGGAAACGAGATTTGTTCTGATGGGTGCCTCAGGAAATCCCCTATGCTGGTCTAGAATCCAGGCTTTTGAGGAGACATGCCTGTAAACCAAAGCAATGGATCCGATTATGGCCTAGGGTCCTGTATGGTTCCATCTTCTTCTCTGGGGACATCCATCTATGGTATGAGTGGAGGTTGATGCTCAGCTGGTGTCAGACCGCCCTTGTTTATACCGGGAAACCTACACTATTGTGATGGCCTCGGGAAATTTGGAGGGTTCTCCTAATTTGTACGATTTTGGACAATGGAATGGGCAGTGTTCCCATGGATTGGGTAGGCACAGTCCTAATGTGTGGCTCCAGGGGCCCCAGCCCAGAGGGAGAGTGGCCCAGGAATTTGAGGACAGAAGTCTGAAAACACAAACTCAGCTTACGTTTGGGGAAGTACGTATGGCAGGTCCAATCTACAAACCATGAGAAGAACTCTTCAGGATATGAAGAAAGATCGAGTCTGAGGCACCTGCTCAGGCTTTTGTCTCTGGATTTTGTATCAAATATGGGCGTGGAACGTGGGGAGGCCTCATGGGCCATGGACGAATCTTCCTCTCTGTGGATTTGTCCCAGTCCCAATTTCTTTCCGTCAATCTGTGGGATGGGAGTTCTCCTCTCAGGTTTGTTACCTCAGGTGTCCCAACCAAAGAGGAATTCCAAAGCAGAGCTCTGGGGAAGAGTGAAGGGACAACCCAAACTATGTTTAAAAATTGGGACCTAGGGGCATGGCAGGCCCAATATGCTGTCTCTTCATCCAACCACTGAGAGGCCTTACTTGAGGACTGGACACAGGCTGAGGGTCACAATGTGTGTTTGTGACCAATGTGGCCCGCGAGCATGGGCGGGGCCTCATGGGCCACACTGGTTTCAACTACAGTGGACTTTGGATAACATGCCAATCACAAGGTCTCTTGCCATGAGGAAGGTGTTCTGATGTCTGCATCATTTTCAACCCACGCATTGGTTGGAGATAAGGTCTAGGTTCTGAAGCCTGAAAAACCGAAGTTGGGAAGAGATGACGACCTAAGGCCATGGCGGGTCTGATATGCTCAGTGTGCGGTCAGCTGCCTGGGTGTTGGTCAGGAGGTTCTGGCTCAGGTTGTGTCAGACAGTGCATTAGTGCCCAGGTTTGACTATATGATTTGGGTACAGTCGAGTGCCGTGTAGGTTTATCCTCATTTGATGTGCCTGGGCTGCTCTTAGGCAAGATATTTTTTATAGATGGCAGGCAGAGTGCTGCATTGTGAGTCCGGAATTGCCAAACTTGAGGGCTTCTGGGCCAGGAGTGTGAGTACAGAAGTCTGAGAACACAAGCTAGACTTGGGCTTCAGGCAGAGGGCACAGCATGTACCCCCTGCAGAGTGAACCAATATCTCAAGCATCTGAAGTCACGGTGAGGATCAGATGTTGGCTCAGGTTGGAGTTTCTGTGCATGACTGCCCCTTCATGAACAGAGCGGAATCTCAAGGCCATGGAGGTTTTCCCACGTTGGGAGTTGTGGGATGCCCCCTTCAAGGATTCCTTCTGCGGGACAATTGAGACCTGTTGGTCAGCTCCAGGACATCCCATATGGAATGACTCCAGAGCACCGTTCGAGGATCGATGCCAGGGAATCCCGCCTCGCATTCCAATTTTCTCCCAGCAACAAGACAGTTGAGTTTTGATGGCTCTGCTGGAGCAATCGGGGCGGCTGTGTTGAAATGGACTTTCCCGAGGTTGGGGCCTAATATGTGTTTGTGTCCATGAGGGCCTTGGAATGGGGCGGTGACACCGGGACCCTGAAGTATTCTCCTAAGCTTTTGACATAGGTCCCATGCACAAGTTTCCTTGTGGAAACGAGATTTGTTCTGATGGGTGCCTCAAAAAACCCCCTATGCTGGTCTTGGAATCCAGGCTTTTGAGGAGACATGTCTTTAAACCAAAGCAATGGATCCGAATATGGCCTAGGGTCCTGTCTGGTTCCATCTTCTTCTCTGGGGACATCCATTTATGATATGAGTGGAGGTAGATGCTCAGCTGGTGTCAGACCGCCCTTGTTTGTCCCCGGAGACCTACACTATTTGAATGGCCTCGGGGACTTTGGAGATTTCTCCTAATTTGTACGATTTTGGATAATGAAATGGGCAGAATGCCCATGGATTGGATAGGCACAGTCCTAATGTGTGGCTCCAGGGGCCCCAGCCTGGAGGGTGTGTGGCCAGGAATCTGAGGACAGAAGTCTGAAAACACAAGCTCAGCTTAGGTTGGGAACGTAGGTATGGCAGGGCCAATCTACAAACCATGAGAAGGACTCTTCAGGATATGAAGAAAGAGCGAGTCTGAGGCACTTGCTCAGGCTTTTGTCTCTGGATTTTGTATCAAAGATGGGCGTGGAACGTGGGGAGGCCTCATGGGCCATGGACGAATCTTCCTCTCTGTGGATTTGGCCCGGTCCCAAATTCTTTCCGTCAATCTGTGGGATGGGAGGTCTCCTCTCAGGTTTGTTACCTCAGGTGTCCCAACCAAAGAGGAATTTCAAAGCAGAGCCCTGGGGAAGAGTGAAGGGACAACCCAAACGATGGTTATAAATTGGTGCCTAGGGGCATGGCAGACCCAATATGCTGTCTCTTCATCCAGCCACTGAGTGGCCTTACTTAAAGACTGGGCACAGGCTGAGGGTCAGCATGTGTGTTTGTGACCAATGTGGCCCGCGAGCATGGGCGGGGCCTCATGGCTCACACTGGTTTCAACTACACTGAACTTTGGGTAACATGCCAATCACAAGGTCTTTTGCCATGGGGAAGGAGCTCTGATTTCTGCATCATTTTCAACCCTGGGCCGTGGTTGGAGATAAGGTCTAGGTTCTGAAGCCTGAAAACCACAGTTGGGAAGTGATGACGATCTAAGGCTATGTCGGGGCTCATGTGCTCAGTGTGCGGTCAGCTGCCTGGGTGTTGGTCCAGAGTTTCGGGTTCAGGTTGTGTCAGACAGTGCATTAGTGCCCAGGTTAGACTATATAATTTAGGTACAGTCGAGTGCCGTGTAAGTTTATCCTCATTTGAGGTGCCTGGGAAAATCATTAGGCAATATATTTTTCCCAGAGGGCAGGCATATTGCTGTATTGAGGGTCCGGAATTGCCAAACTTGAGGGCTTCTGGGCCAAGAGTGTGAGGACAAGTCTGAGAACAGAAGCTAGACTTGGGCTTCAGGCCGAGGGCACGGCTGGTACCCCCTGCAGATCTGAACGAATATCTCATGCTTCTGAAGTCACGGCGAGGATCAGACGTTGGCTCGGGTTGGAGTTTCTGTGCATGACTGCCCCTTCATGAACGGAGCGGAATCTCAAGGCCATGGAGGTTTTCCCACGTTGGGAGTTGTGGGATGCCCCCTTCAAGGATTCCTTCTGCGGGACAATTGAGACCTGTTGGGCAGCTCCAGGATATCCCATATGGAAGGACTCCAGAGCACCGTTCGGGGTGGATGCCTGGGAAGCGGGCCTCGCATTCCAAATGTCTCCTTGCAACAAGACAGTTGAGATCGGATAGCTCTGCGGGAGCAACCGGCGTGGCTGAGTTGAAATGGACTTTTAGGATCGGGCCCATTGAGTGTTTGTGTCCATGAGGGCCTTGGAATGGGGCGTTGGCACCGGGACCCTGAAGTATTCTCCTAAGCTTTTGACATACCTCCCATGCACAAGTTTCGTTGTGGAGATGAGATTTGTTCTGAGGGGTCCCTCAGGAAACCCCCTATGCTGGTATTGGAATCCAGGCTTTTGAGGAGACATGCCTGTAAACCAAAACAATGGATCCGATTATGGCCTAGGGTCCTGTCTGGTTCAATCTTCTTCTCTGGTGATATCCATCTATGGAATGAGTGGAGGGAGATGCTCACCTGGTGTCACACCGCCCTTGTTTGTCCCTGGAGACCTACACTATTGGGATGGCCTCGGGGACTTTGGAGAGTTTTCTTAATTGCTGAGATTTTGTACAATGGAATGGGTAGAATTCCCATGGATTGGGTAGGCACAGTCCTAATGTGTGGCTCCAGGGGCCCCAGCCTGGAGGGTGTGCGGCCCAGGACTTTGAGGACAGAAGTCTGAAAACACAAACTCAGCTAAGGTTTTGGGACGTAGGTATGGGAGGCCCAATCTACAAACCATGAGAAGTACCCCTCAGGATATGAAGAAAGAGCGAGTCTGAGGCACTTGCTCAGGCTTTTGTCTCTGGATTTTGTATCAACAATGGCTGTAGAATGTGGGGAGGCCTCATGGGATATGGACGAATCTTCCTCTCTGTGGATTTGGCCCGGTCCCAATAGTTTTTCTTCAATTGTCGGATGGGAGGTCTCCTTTCAGGTTTATTACCTCAGGTGTCCGAACAAAATAGGAATTCCAAAGCAGAGCCCTGGGGAAGAGTGAAGGGACAACCCAAACTATGGTTAAAAATTGGGGCCTAGGTGCATGGCAGGCCCAATATGCTGTCTCTTCATCCAGCCACTGAGAGGCCTTACTTGAGGACTGGGCTCATGCTGAGGGTCACAATGTGTGTTTGTGACCAATGTGGCCCACGAGCATGGGCGGGGCCTCATGGGCCACACTGGTTTCAACTACACTGAACTTTGGACAACCTGCCAAAGACAAGGTCTTGGCCATGGGGAATGTGTTCTGATATCTGCATCATTTTCAACCCTGGGCAGTGGTTGGAGATAAGGTCTAGGTTCTGAAGCCTGAAAAACCGAAGTTGGGAAGAGATGACGACCTAAGGCCATGGCCGGTCTGATATGCTCAGTGTGCGGTCAGCTGCCTGGGTGTTGGTCAGGAGGTTCGGGCTCAGGTTGTGTCAGTCAGTGCATTAGTCCCAGGTTAGACTATATGATTTGGGTACAGTCGAGTGCCGTATAGGTTTATCCTCATTTGAGGTGCCTGGGGAGCTCAATAGGCAAGATATTTTTTCTAGAGGGCAGGCAGAGTGCTGCACTTTGGTTCCAGAATTGCCAAACTTGAGGGCTTCTGGGCCAGGAGTGTGAGGACAGAAGTCTGAGAACACAAGCTAGACTTGGGCTTCAGGCCGAGGGCACGGCAGGTACCTCCTGCAGATCTGAACCAATATTTCATGCATCTGAAGTCACGGCGAGGATCAGACGTTGGCTCGGGTTGGAGTTTCTGTGCATGACTGCCCCTTCATGAACGGAGCGGAATCTCAAGGCCATGGAGGTTTTCCCACGTTGGGAGTTGTGGGATGCCCCCTTCAAGGATTCCTTCTGCGGGACAATTGAGACCTGTTGGTCAGCTCCAGGACATCCCATATGGAATGACTCCAGAGCACCGTTCGAGGATCGATGCCAGGGAATCCCGCCTCGCATTCCAATTTTCTCCTAGCAACAAGACAGTTGAGTTTTGATGGCTCTGCGGGAGCAATCGGGGCAGCTGTGTTGAAATGGACTTTCCCGAGGTTGGGCCTAATGTGTGTTTGTGTCCATGAGGGCCTTGGAATGGGGCGGTGACACCGGAACCCTGAAGTATTCTCCTAAGCTTTTGACATAGGTCCCATGCACAAGTTTCCTTGTGGAAACGAGATTTGTTCTGATGGGTGCCTCAGGAAACCCCCTATGCTGGTCTTGGAATCCAGGCTTTTGAGGAGACATGTCCGTAAACCAAAGCAATGGATCTGAATATGGCCTAGGGTCCTGTCTGGTTCCATCTTCTTCTCTGGAGATATCCATCTATGGAATGAGTGGGGGTTGATGCTCACGTGGTGTTAGACCGCCCTTGTTTGTCCCCGGAGATCTACACTATTGGGATGGCCTCTGGGACTTTAGAGGTTTCTCCTAATTTGTACGATTTTGGACAATGGAATGGGCAGAATTCCCATGGATTGGGTAGGCACAGTCCTAATGTGTGGCTCCAGGGGCCCAATCCAGGAGGGTGTGTTGCCCAGGACTTTGAGGACAGATCTAAAAATACAAACTCAGCTCAGGTTTTGGGACGTAGGTATGGCAGGCCCAATCTACAGACCATGAGGAGAACTCTTCAGGATATGAAAAAAGAGCGAGTCTGAGGCACTTGCTCAGGCATTTGTCTCTGGATTGTGAATCAACGATGGCCATGGATGTGGGGAGGCCTCATGGGCCATGGACGAATCTTCCTCTCTGTGGATTTGTCCCAGTCCCAATTCTTTTTCGTCAATCTGTGGAATGGGAGGTCGCCTTTCACATTTGTTACCTCAGGTGACCCAAACAAAGAGTAATTACAAAGCACAGCCCTGGGGAAGAGTGAAGGGACAACCCAAACTATGTTTAAAAATTGGGACCTAGGGGCATGGCAGGCCCAATCTGCTGTCTCTTCATCCAACCACTGAGAGGCCTTACTTGAGGACTGGGCACAGGCTGAGGGTCACAATGTGTCTTTGTGACCAATGTGGCCCGCGAGCATGGGCGGGGCCTCATGGGCCACACTGGTTTCAACTACACTGGACTTTGGACAACCTGCCAAACACAAGGTCTCTGTCCATGGGGAATGTGTTCTGATATCTGCATCATTTTCAACCCTGGGCAGTGGTGGGAGATAAGGTCTAGGTTCTGAAGCCTGAAAAACCGAAGTTGGGAAGAGATGACGACATAAGGCCATGGCGTGTCTGATATGATCAGTGGGTGGTCAGCTGCCTGGGTGTTGGTCAGGAGGTTCGGGCTCAGGTTGTGTCAGACAGTGCATTAGTGCCCAGGTTTGACTATATGATTTGGGTACAGTCGAGTGCCGTGTAGTTTTATCCTCATTTGATGTGCCTGGGCTGCTCTTAGGCAAGATATTTTTTATAGATGGCAGGCAGAGTGCTGCATTGTGAGTCCGGAATCCAAACTTGAGGGCTTCTGGGCCAGGAGTGTGAGTACAGAAGTCTGAGAACACAAGCTAAACTTGGGCTTCAGGCAGAGGGCACAGCATGTACCCCCTGCAGAGTGAATCAATATCTCAAGCATCTGAAGTCACGGTGAGGATCAGACGTTGGCTCAGGTTGGAGTTTCTGTGCATGACTGCCCCTTCATGAACGGAGCGGAATCTCAAGGCTATGGAGGTTTTCCCACGTTGGGAGTTGTGGGATGCCCCCTTCAAGGATTCCTTCTGCAGGACAATTGAGACCTGTTGGGCAGCTCCAGGAAATCCCATATGGAATGACTCTAGAGCACCGTTGAAAGATGAATGCCAGGGAAGCCCGCCTCACATTCCAATTGTCTCCTAGCAACAAGACAGTTGAGGCCGGATGGCTCTGGGAGAACAACCGGGGTGGCTGAGTTGAAATGGACTTTCCCGAGGATGGGGCCTAATATGTGTTTGTGTCCATGAGGGCCTTAAAATGGGGGGGTGGCACCGGGACCCTGAAGTTTCTCCTAAGCTTTTGACATAGCTCCCATGCACAAGTTTCCCTGTGGAGACGAGATTTGTTCTGATAGGTGCCTCAGGAAATCACTTATGCTGGTATTGGAATCCAGGCTTTTGAGGAGACACTCCTGTACCAAAGCAATGGATCCGATTATGGCCTAGGGTCCTGTCTGGTTCCATCTTCTTCTCTGGAGATATCCATCTGTGGAATGAGTGGGGGTAGATGCTCACGTGGTGTTAGACCGCCCTTGTTTGTCCCCGGAGATCTACACTATTGGGATGGCCTCGGGGACTTTGGAGGGTTCTCCTAATTTGTACGATTTTGGACAATGGAATGGGCAGAATTCTCATGCATTGGGTAGGCAGAGTCCTAATGTGTGGCTCCAGGGGCCCCAGCCAGGAGTGTGTGTTGCCCAGGACTTTGAGGACAAAAGTCTGAAAATACAAACTCAGCTCAGGTTTTGGGACGTAGGTATGGCAGGCCCAATCTACAGACCATGAGGAGAACTCTTCAGGATATGAAGAAAGAGCGAGTCTGAGGCACTTGCTCAGGCTTTTGTCTCTGGATTGTGAATCAACGATGGCCATGGATGTGGGGAGGCCTCATGGGCCATGGACGAATCTTCCTCTCTGTTGATTTGTCCCAGTCCCAATTCTTTTTCGTCAATCTGTGGAATGGGAGGTCGCCTTTCACATTTGTTACCTCAGATGACCCAACCAAAGAGTAATTACAAAGCACAGCCCTGGGGAAGAGTGAAGGGACAACCCAAACTATCGTTAAAAATTGGGGCCTAGGGGCATGGCAGGCCCAATATGCTGTCTCTTCATCCAGCCACTGAGAGGCCATACTTGAGGACTGGGCTCAGGCTGAGGGTCACAATGTGTGTTAGTGACCAATGTGGCCTGCGAGCAAGAGCGGGGCCACATGGGCCACACTGGTTTCAACTACACTGACTTTGTACAACATGCCAATCACAAGGTCTCTTGCCATGGGGAAGGTGTTCTGATGTCTGCATCATTTTCAACCCTGGGCAGTGGTTGAAGATAAGGTCCTGGTCTGAAGCCTGAAAAACCGAAGTTGGGAAGAGATGACGACCTAAGGCCATGGCGGGTCTGATATGCTCAGTGTGCGGTCAGCTGCCTGGGTGTTGGTCAGGAGGTTCTGGCTCAGGTTGTGTCAGACAGTGCATTAGTGCCCAAGTTAGACTATATAATTTGGGTGGCCTCAGGGGCCTTGGAGCTTTTCCCTAATGTGTAGGGTTGTGGTGAATGGATTGGGCACACTTTCCTAGGAGAGGCAGGCACAATCTATCGCTGTGGCTAGAGGCCCTAGCCTGGAGGTTGTGTGGGTCCAGGCTGTGGGCACAGAAGTCTGAAAACACAAACTCAGCTTATGAGTGGTGCCTAGGGTATGGCAGGCCGGATGTACAGCCCGAGAGGGAGCTGCTCGTCCTCTGAAACAGGGCGAGTGGAGGGCGTTCCCTCAGGCTTTTGTCTCTGGATGTTGTGTCCGGGATAGCCGTGGATTGGAGGGGTGGCCTCAGGGACTGTGGACGAGTATCCCTCTCTGGGGATTTGTCCCAGCTCCCAAGAGTTTGGGGTCATTTTGTGGGAAGGGTGGAGTCCTGCTGTTTGGCTCATGTGTCTCTCCAAGAAAGGGATTCCAGAGCAGAGCCCCAGGTACGGGTGGGGCGACTGGAAAACTCAAACACTGGTGAGGATTGGGTGCCTAGGGGCTTGGCAAGCCCCATATGCGGGCTCCTGGCCCTGGCCTTGACAGGCCTTTCTTTGACATGGGGCTCATGCTGAGGGTCACAGTGTGAATTTGTGCCCAAGCAGCACTCAAGTTTGGGCGTGGCATCAGGGGCATGAAGGTTTCTCCCACCCTGAAGGTGTGACTCCATGCCAAGAGCAAGCTTTATAGCCATGGGAAAGGAGGAGTTCTGTTTTATGCTTGCGATACCCAGCTGTGTGGAGTATTGATATAATATCTAGGTTCAGATATCTGAAAACCAAGATTAGGAAGAGGTGACGGCATAAGACCATGGCGTGTCCGAAGTGCTGGGTGTGCGGCCACCTTTCTCCTTGTCTGTCTGGACGTCTGGCTTCAGGCTGTGTCAGACAGAACATGAGTGCCCAGAGCAGCCTATCCAGTTCGGGTACCGTCGAGGCCCGAACAGGTTGATCCTCATCTGGGTTTTCTGGAGAGCCCCACAGGGAAACGATTTTCTTCCGTTGGGCAGACCCTGGGGTGTGTTGTGGTTCTGGAGATCCTAGTCCGGAGGGCTTGTTTGCCAGGAGTGTGAGGAAGGAAGTCTGAAAACACAAGCTAGCGTGATGTTTGGGACCGAGGGCACGGCAGTCCCACTCTGCAGAGGATGAATTGAGATCTACTGCACTGAGGTCATGTCAACTATGAGACGTGCCTCAGGCTAGAGTTTTTGTCCAGCATGGCCTCTTCCTGAAGGGTGTGGCTGCTTCATGAGGCCAGGGGTGTTTGCCTACGATGGGATTTGTGAACTACTCCAAACCTCAAGTTTTCCTTCTGCACGACAGTCGAGTCCTATTGGATGGTTCCTGAGGCCCCATACGGAAAGACTCGAGAACAGGTGTCTAAGCATGGATGCCTGGGAATGCCACCTCATATTCCCACTCTTTAGTCAGGAAAAGGCAGGCTCAATCTGCAGGCTCCAGGGTGAGCTACCTAGAGGGGAGAGTTAAAATGGACTCTCCTGAAGATGAGTCCTACTGTGGGTTGGTTTACTGGGAGACCTTGGAATGTGGAGGTGGCTCAGGGACTCTGCAGGATTCTCCAACCTGAGGTGTTTGACACGGCCCCAACAAGGAAGCTTCCCATGTGGAGACGAGAGGAGTTCTGTTCAGTGCCTCAGGAAAGCCCCATATCATGTTCTTCGAACCAAAGCCTCTGAGGAGTGACACCTGGAAACCAAAGCAAGAGTTGAGATTAGGGTCTAAGTGCCTGTCCGCCTCAACCTTCTATCTCTGTTGACATCTGTGTGCATGCCTTCGTGGAGGTAGCAGCTCAGCTTGTGTCCAAATGCCCCTGTGTGTCCAGGGAGGCTCCCAGTAGTAGGATGTCCTCGGGGGACTTGAGGTTTCTCATATTCTGGAGGTGTGTGGCCAAAGGAATGGACAGAGTTTCCCAGGAGAGAGCAGGCATGGTCCTGTGGTATGGCTCCAGAGGACCCAGCCTAGAGGCTGTGTTTGCCAGCGCTGTGGGGACAGATGTCTGAAAAAGCAAACTTGGCTCAGGTAGGGGCCAAGGTAATGGCAGGCCTGATCTCCAGTCCGTGAGGGGAGATCCTCTGGATATCAAATGAGGGCAAGTGGCAGGCAGTCGCTCAGGCTTTTGTCTCTGGGTGTTGCGTTCACAGTGGCCGTTCAGGGTAGGGGTTGCTTCAGGGGCCGAGGAAGAGCCTTCCTCTCGGGGGATTGTCCAAGCTCCCAAGTGTTTGGGTTCATTCTGTGGTAAGGGAAGAGTACTGTTTTCTGCCACAGGGGACCCCCAGGAGAGGGACTCTAGAGCACAGCAGCGGGTTCCCTCAACTGGAATACACACCATCTAGTTAGTCCTGCGTGCCTATGGGCATGGCAAGCCACATATGCGGGCTCTTGGTCCAATCACTGAGAGGCGTTACTTGAATAAGGTACTCAGGCTGAGGGTCACAATGTGTGTTTGTGCCCAAGGCGGCCCTCACACATGGGCGTGGCCTCATGGGCCATGCCGTTTTCTCCTACACTGAAGGTTTGTATCACTGCCAGCAGCAAGGTTTCTTGCCATGGGGAAGGAAGGGTTCTGACTTGTGCATCAGGTTCCCCCCTGTGCAGGGATTGGAGATAAGGTCTAGGTTCTGATGACTGAAAACCCAGGTTGGGAATGGATGGTGGCCTAAGGCAGTGGCGGGTCCAATGTGCTGGGTGTGCAGCCAGCAGTTTCGGTGTCTGTTGGAAGGTCTGGGCTCAGGCTATTTGCGACAGAGCATCAGTGTTTAAGGTAGCCTATTCAATTGGGGTGTTGCCGAGGGCCAAGCAGTTTGATCCTCATTGGGGTTTCTGGGCAGCACCATAGACAAAGTTTTTCTCCTGGGAGGCAAGCGGAGTGCTTCATTGTGGCCCCAGAATTCCCAGTAGGGAGGGTTTGTGGGCCAGGATTGTGAGGACGGAAGTCTAGGAACACAAGCTAAAGTGAGGATTGGAGCCAAGGGCAGAGCAGGCCCACTAGGCAGAGGCTGAATCAAAATCTCCTCCATCTGAAGTCAGGCTGAGGATCAGACTTTGGCTGAGGATGGAGTATGTGTCCATGATGGCACCTTCCTGAAGCGGGGGCCTCATGAGGCCAAGGAAGTTTTCCCACGCTGAGTTTGGAGGTTGCCCCAAACCACCAGGTTTCCTTCTGTGGGACATTTGAGTCCTGTTGCATGGCTCCAGGACATACCATACGGAAGGACTGGAGAGCACGGTTCGAAGGATGGATCCCTGTACAGCATGCCTTGCATTCCCATTGGCCATTAGCCACAAGATATGTTTGATCTGCTGCCTCTGGGGCACGCTAACCAGGGGGCTGAGTTGAAATGGCCTCTCCTGAGGATGCATCATAATGTGCGTTTGGGTCCATGGAAACCTTGGAATGTGCTGGTTGTTCAGTGGCCCTGCGGAACTCTCCTACCTGAAGATTTTGATACATCCCCAGAAAGTAAGCTCCCCATTTGGAGACGAGAGAGGTTTGGTTTGGTGCCTCAGAAAAGCCCCGTGTGCTGGTCTATGAAAACAGACCTCTGAGGACGGACACATGTAAACCAAAGCTAAGGTTCAGATTAGGGCCTGGGGGCCTGTCCATTTCAACCTTCTGTCTCTGGGGACACTGTCTGAGAGTCTAAGTGGAGATAGTTGCTCCGCTGGTGTCAGAGAGCCCCTCTTAGTCCAGGGTGGCCTACACTATTGATGGCCTCAGGTACCTTGGAGCTTTTCCCTAACATGTAGGGTTGTGGTCAATGGATTCGGCACAATTTCCTTGGAGAGGGCAGGCAGAATCTTTCGCTGTGGCTCCAGACGCCCTTGCCTGGCGGTTGTGTGGGTCCAGGCTGTGGGCACAGAAGTCTGAAAACACAAACGCAGCTTATGAGTGGCGCCAAGGGTATGGCAGCCCAGATGTACAGCCCGAAAGGGAGCTCCTGGGCCTCTGAAACAAGGGCGAGTGGGAGGCGTTCCTTCAGGCTTTTGTCTCTGGATGTTGTGTCCGAGATAGCCGTGGATTGGAGGGGTGGCCTCAGGGACTGTGGACGAGTATCCCTCTCTGGGGATTTGTCCCAGCTCCCAAGTGTTTGGGGTCATTTTGTGGGAAGGGTGGAGTCGTGTTGTCTGGCTCATGTGTCTCCCCAAGAAAAGGATTCCAGAGCAGAGCCCCAGGTACGGGCGGGGCGACTAAAAACTCAAACACTGGTGAGGATTGGGTGCATAGGGTCTGGGCAAGCCCCATATGCGGGCTCTTGGTCCAGGCCCTGACAGGCCTTTCTTTGACATGGGGCTCATGCTGAGGGTCACATTGTGAATTTGTGCCCAAGCATCACTCAAGTTTGGGCGTGGCATCAGGGGCCATGAAGGTTTCTCCCACCCTGAAGGTGTGACTCCATGCCAAGAGCAAGCTTTACAGCCACGGGGAAGCAGGAGTTCTGTGTTGTGCTTGCGATACCCAGCTGTGTGGAGAATTGATATAATGTCTAGGTTCAGATATCTGAAAACCAAGGTTAGGAAGAGGTGACGGCATAAGACCATTGGGTATCCGAAGTGCTGGGTGTGCGGCCAGCTGTCTCCTTGTCTGTCTGGACATCTGGCTTCAGGCTGTGTAAGACAGAGCATGAGTGCCCAGAGCAGCCTATCCAGTTCGGGTACCGTCGAGGCCCTAGCAGGTTGATCCTCATCTGGGTTTTCTGGAGAGAGCCCCACAGGGAAACGTTTTTCTTCCCTTGGGCAGACTCTGGGCTGGGTTGTGGTTCTGGAGTTCCTAGTTCGGAGGGCTTGTTTGCCAGGAGTGTGAGGAAGGAAGTCTGAAAACACAAGCTAGCGTGAGGTTTGGGACCGATGGCACGGCAGGCCCACTCTGAGAGGCTGAATCGAGATCTCCTGCACTGAGGTCATGTCAACTATGAGACGTGCCTCAGGCTAGAGTTTTCGTCCAGCATGGCCTCTTCCTGAAGGGTGTGGGGGCTTCATGAGGCCAGGGAGGTTTGCCTATGATGGGATTTGTGAACTACTCCAAACCTCAAGGTTTCCTTCTGCACGAAAGTTGAGTGCTATTGGATGGTTCCAGGAGGCCGCATACGGAAAGACCCGAGAGCAGGTGTCTAAACATGGATGACTGGGAACGCCACCTCATATTCCCACTCTTTAGTCAGGACAAGGCAGGCACAATCTGCGGGCTCCTGGGTGAGCTACCCAGAGGGGAGAGTTGAAATGGACTCTCCTGAAGATGAGTCCTACTGTGGCTTGGTGGCCTGGGAGACCTTGGAATGTGGAGGTGGCTCAGGGACTCTGCAGGATTCTCCAACCTGAGGTGTTTGACATGGCTCCAACAAGGAAGCTTCCCATGTGGAGACGAGAGAAGTTCTGTTCAGTGCCTCAGGAAAGCCCCATATCCTGTTCTTCGAACCAAAGCCTCTGAGGAGTGACACCTGGACACCAAAGCAAGAGTTGAGATTAGGGCCTAAGTGCCTGTCCGGCTCAACCTTCTATCTCTGTTGACATCTGTGTGCATGCCTTCATGGAGGTAGCAGCTCAGCTTGTGTCCGAAGGCCCCTGTGTGTGCAAGAAGGCTCCCGGTAATGGTATGTCCTCGGGCGCCTTGAGGTTTCTCATATTCTGGAGGTGTGTGGCCAAAGGAATGGACAGAGTTTCCCAGGAGAGAGCAGGCAGGGTCCTGTGGTATGGCTCCAGAGGACCCAGCCTAGAGGCTGTGTTTGCCAGGGCTGTGGGGACAGATGTCTGAAAAAGCAAACTTGGCTCAGGTAGGGGCCAAGGTAATGGCAGGCCTGATCTCCAGTCCGAGAGGGGAGATCCTCTGGATATCAAAGGAGGGCAAGTGGGAGGCAGTCGCTCAGGCTTTTGTCTCTGGGTGTTGCGTTCACAGTGGGCGTTCACGGTAGGGGGTGCTTCAGGGGCCGAGGAAGAGCCTTCCTCTTGGGGGATTGTCCAAGCTCCCAAGTGTTTGGGTTCATTCTGTGGGAAGGGAAGAGTACTGTTTTCTGCCACAGGGGACCCCCCAGGAGAGGGACTCTAGAGCACAGCAGTGGGTTCCCTCAACTGGAATACACACCATCTAGTTAGTCCTGGGTGCCTATGGGCATGGCAAGCCACATATGCGGGCTCTTGGTCCAATCACTAGAGGCGTTACTTGAATAAGGTACTCACGCTGAGGGTCACAATGTGTGTTGTGCCCAAGGCGGCCCTCACACATGGGCGTGGCCTCATGGGCCATGCCGTTTTCTCCTACACTGAAGGTTTGACTCACTGCCAGCAGCAAGGATTCTTGCCATGGGGAAGGAAGGGTTCTGACTAGTGCATCAGGTTCCCCCCTGTGCAGGGATTGGAGATAAGGTCTAGGTTCTGATGACTGAAAACCCAGGTTGGGAATGGATGGTGGCCTAAGGCAGTGGCGGGTCCAATGTGCTGGGTGTGCAGCCAGCTGTGTCGGTGTCTGTTGGAAGGTCTGGGCTCAGGCTATTTGCGACAGAGCATCAGTGTTTAAGGTAGCCTATGCAATTGGGGTGTTGCCGAGGGCCAAGCAGTTTGATCCTCATTTGGGGTTTCTGGGCAGCACCATAGACAAAGTTTTTCTCCTGGGAGGCACGCGGAGTGCTTCATTGTGGCCCCAGAATTCCCAGTAGAAAGGGGTTGTGGGCCAGGAGTGTGAGGACAGAAGTCTAGGAACACAAGCTAAAGTGAGGATTGGAGCCAAGGGCAGAGTAGGCCCACTCTGCAGTGGCTGAATCAAAATCTCCTGCATCTGAAGTCAGGCTGAGGATCAGACGTTGGCTGAGGCTGGAGTATGTGTCCATGATGGCACCTTCATGAAGCGGGGCCCTCATGAGGCCAAGGATATTTTCCCACCCTGAGTTTGGAGGTTGCCCCAAACCACCAGGTTTCCTTCTGTGGGACATTCGAGTCCTGTTGCATGGCTCCAGGACATACCATACGGAAGGACTGGAGAGCACGGTTCGAAGGATGGATCCCTGTACAGCATGCCTCGCATTCCCATTGGCCATTAGCCACAAGATATGTTTGATCTGCTGCCTCTGGGGCACGCTAACCAGGGGGCTGAGTTGAAATGGCCTCTCCTGAGGATGCGTCATAATGTGCGTTTGGGTCCATGGAAACCTTGGAATGTGCTGGTTGTTCAGTGGCCCTGCGGAACTCTCCTACCTGAAGGGTTTGATATATCCCCAGTAAGTAAGCTCCCCGTGTGGAGACGAGAGAGGTTTGGTTTGGTGCCTCAGAAAAGCCCCGTGTGCTGGTCTACGAAAACAGACCTCTGAGGACAGACACATGGAAACCAAAGCTAAGGTTCAGATTAGGGCCTGGGGGCCTGTCCATTTCAACCTTCTGTCTCTGGGGACACTGTCTGAGAGTCTAAGTGGAGATAGTTGCTCCGCTGGTGTCAGAGAGCCCCTCTTAGTCCAGGGTGGCCTACACTATTGATGGCCTCAGGGGCCTTGGAGCTTTTCCCTAACCTGTAGGGTTGTGGTCAATGGATTGGGCACAATTTCCTTGGAGAGGGCAGGCACAATCTTTCGCTGTGGCTCCAGAGGCCCTAGCCTGGCGGTTGTGTGGGTCCAGGCTGAGGGCACAGAAGTCTGAAAACACAAATTCAGCTTATGAGTGGCGCCTAGGGTATGGCAGGCCGGATGTACAGCCCGAGAGGGAGCTCCTGGGCCTCTGAAACAAGCGCGAGTGGGAGGCCTTCCTTCAGGCTTTTGTCTCTGGATGTTGTGTCCGAGATAGCCGTGGATTGGAGGGGTGGCCTCAGGGACTGTGGACGAGTATCCCTCTCTGGGGATTTGTCCCAGCTCCCAAGAGTTTGGGGTCATTTTGTGGGAAGGTTGGAGTTGTGTTGTCTAGCTCATGTGTCTCTCCAAGAAAGGGATTCCAGAGCAGAGCCCCAGGTACGGGCGGGGCGACTGGAAAACTCAAACACTGGTGAGGATTGGGTGCATAGGGGCTTGGCAAGCCCCATATCCGGGCTCTTGGCCCAGGCCCTGACAGGCCTTTCTTTGACATGGGGCTCATGCTGAGGGTCACATTGTGAATTTGTGCCCAAGCAGCACTCAAGTTTGGGCGTGGCATCAGGGGCCATGAAGGTTTCTCCCACCCTGAAGTGTGACTCCATGCCAAGAGCAAGCTTTACAGCCACGGGGAAGCAGGAGTTCTGTGTTGTGCTTGCGATACCCAGCTGTGTGGAGAATTGATATAATGTCTAGGTTCAGATATCTGAAAACCAAGGTTAGGAAGAGGTGACGGCATAAGACCATTGGGTATCCGAAGTGCTGGGTGTGCGGCCAGCTGTCTCCTTGTCTGTCTGGACGTCTGGCTTCAGGCTGTGTAAGACAGAGCATGAGTGCCCAGAGCAGCCTATCCAGTTCGGGTACCGTCGAGGCCCTAGCAGGTTGATCCTCATCTGGGTTTTCTGGAGAGAGCCCCACAGGGAAACGTTTTTCTTCCCTTGGGCAGACTCTGGGCTGGGTTGTGGTTCTGGAGTTCCTAGTCCGGAGGGCTTGTTTGCCAGGAGTGTGAGGAAGGAAGTCTGAAAACACAAGCTAGCGTGAGGTTTGGGACCGATGGCACGGCAGGCCCACTCTGAGAGGCTGAATCGAGATCTCCTGCACTGAGGTCATGTCAACTATGAGACGTGCCTCAGGCTAGAGTTTTCGTCCAGCATGGCCTCTTCCTGAAGGGTGTGGGGGCTTCATGAGGCCAGGGAGGTTTGCCTATGATGGGATTTGTGAACTACTCCAAACCTCAAGGTTTCCTTCTGCACGAAAGTTGAGTGCTATTGGATGGTTCCAGGAGGCCGCATACGGAAAGACCCGAGAGCAGGTGTCTAAACATGGATGACTGGGAACGCCACCTCATATTCCCACTCTTTAGTCAGGACAAGGCAGGCACAATCTGCGGGCTCCTGGGTGAGCTACCCAGAGGGGAGAGTTGAAATGGACTCTCCTGAAGATGAGTCCTACTGTGGCTTGGTGGCCTGGGAGACCTTGGAATGTGGAGGTGGCTCAGGGACTCTGCAGGATTCTCCAACCTGAGGTGTTTGACATGGCTCCAACAAGGAAGCTTCCCATGTGGAGACGAGAGAAGTTCTCTTCAGTGCCTCAGGAAAGCCCCATATCCTGTTCTTCGAACCAAAGCCTCTGAGGAGTGACACCGGGACACCAAAGCAAGAGTTGAGATTAGGGCCTAAGTGCCTGTCCGGCTCAACCTTCTATCTCTGTTGACATCTGTGTGCATGCCTTCATGGAGGTAGCAGCTCAGCTTGTGTCCGAAGGCCCCTGTGTGTGCAAGAAGGCTCCCGGTAATGGTATGTCCTCGGGCGCCTTGAGGTTTCTCATATTCTGGAGGTGTGTGGCCAAAGGAATGGACAGAGTTTCCCAGGAGAGAGCAGGCAGGGTCCTGTGGTATGGCTCCAGAGGACCCAGCCTAGAGGCTGTGTTTGCCAGGGCTGTGGGGACAGATGTCTGAAAAAGCAAACTTGGCTCAGGTAGGGGCCAAGGTAATGGCAGGCCTGATCTCCAGTCCGAGAGGGGAGATCCTCTGGATATCAAAGGAGGGCAAGTGGGAGGCAGTCGCTCAGGCTTTTGTCTCTGGGTGTTGCGTTCACAGTGGGCGTTCACGGTAGGGGGTGCTTCAGGGGCCGAGGAAGAGCCTTCCTCTTGGGGGATTGTCCAAGCTCCCAAGTGTTTGGGTTCATTCTGTGGGAAGGGAAGAGTACTGTTTTCTGCCACAGGGGACCCCCCAGGAGAGGGACTCTAGAGCACAGCAGTGGGTTCCCTCAACTGGAATACACACCATCTAGTTAGTCCTGGGTGCCTATGGGCATGGCAAGCCACATATGTGGGCTCTTGGTCCAATCACTAGAGGCGTTACTTGAATAAGGTACTCACGCTGAGGGTCACAATGTGTGTTGTGCCCAAGGCGGCCCTCACACATGGGCGTGGCCTCATGGGCCATGCCGTTTTCTCCTACACTGAAGGTTTGACTCACTGCCAGCAGCAAGGATTCTTGCCATGGGGAAGGAAGGGTTCTGACTAGTGCATCAGGTTCCCCCCTGTGCAGGGATTGGAGATAAGGTCTAGGTTCTGATGACTGAAAACCCAGGTTGGGAATGGATGGTGGCCTAAGGCAGTGGCGGGTCCAATGTGCTGGGTGTGCAGCCAGCTGTGTCGGTGTCTGTTGGAAGGTCTGGGCTCAGGCTATTTGCGACAGAGCATCAGTGTTTAAGGTAGCCTATGCAATTGGGGTGTTGCCAAGGGCCAAGCAGTTTGATCCTCATTTGGGGTTTCTGGGCAGCACCATAGACAAAGTATTTCTCCTGGGAGGCACGCGGAGTGCTTCATTGTGGCCCCAGAATTCCCAGTAGAAAGGGGTTGTGGGCCAGGAGTGTGAGGACAGAAGTCTAGGAACACAAGCTAAAGTGAGGATTGGAGCCAAGGGCAGAGTAGGCCCACTCTGCAGTGGCTGAATCAAAATCTCCTGCATCTGAAGTCAGGCTGAGGATCAGACGTTGGCTGAGGCTGGAGTATGTGTCCATGATGGCACCTTCATGAAGCGGGGCCCTCATGAGGCCAAGGATATTTTCCCACCCTGAGTTTGGAGGTTGCCCCAAACCACCAGGTTTCCTTCTGTGGGACATTCGAGTCCTGTTGCATGGCTCCAGGACATACCATACGGAAGGACTGGAGAGCACGGTTCGAAGGATGGATCCCTGTACAGCATGCCTCGCATTCCCATTGGCCATTAGCCACAAGATATGTTTGATCTGCTGCCTCTGGCGCACGCTAACCAGGGGGCTGAGTTGAAATGGCCTCTCCTGAGGATGCGTCATAATGTGCGTTTGGGTCCATGGAAACCTTGGAATGTGCTGGTTGTTCAGTGGCCCTGCGGAACTCTCCTACCTGAAGGGTTTGATACATCCCCAGTAAGTAAGCTCCCCGTGTGGAGACGAGAGAGGTTTGGTTTGGTGCCTCAGAAAAGCCCCGTGTGCTGGTCTACGAAAACAGACCTCTGAGGACAGACACATGGAAACCAAAGCTAAGGTTCAGATTAGGGCCTGGGGGCCTGTCCATTTCAACCTTCTGTCTCTGGGGACACTGTCTGAGAGTCTAAGTGGAGATAGTTGCTCCGCTGGTGTCAGAGAGCCCCTCTTAGTCCAGGGTGGCCTACACTATTGATGGCCTCAGGGGCCTTGGAGCTTTTCCCTAACTTGTAGGGTTGTGGTCAATGGATTGGGCACAATTTCCTTGGAGAGGGCAGGCACAATCTTTCGCTGTGGCTCCAGAGGCCCTAGCCTGGCGGTTGTGTGGGTCCAGGCTGAGGGCACAGAAGTCTGAAAACACAAATTCAGCTTATGAGTGGCGCCTAGGGTATGGCAGGCCAGATGTACAGCCCGAGAGGGAGCTCCTGGGCCTCTGAAACAAGCGCGAGTGGGAGGCCTTCCTTCAGGCTTTTGTCTCTGGATGTTGTGTCCGAGATAGCCGTGGATTGGAGGGGTGGCCTCAGGGACTGTGGACGAGTATCCCTCTCTGGGGATTTGTCCCAGCTCCCAAGAGTTTGGGGTCATTTTGTGGGAAGGTTGGAGTTGTGTTGTCTAGCTCATGTGTCTCTCCAAGAAAGGGATTCCAGAGCAGAGCCCCAGGTACGGGCGGGGCGACTGGAAAACTCAAACACTGGTGAGGATTGGGTGCATAGGGGCTTGGCAAGCCCCATATCCGGGCTCTTGGCCCAGGCCCTGACAGGCCTTTCTTTGACATGGGGCTCATGCTGAGGGTCAGAGTGTGAATTTGTGCCCAAGCAGCACTCAAGTTTGGGCGTGGCATCAGGAACCATGAAGGTTTCTCCCACCCTGAAGGTGTGACTCCATGCCAAGAGCAAGCTTTACAGCCACGGGGAGGGAGGAGTTCTGTGTTGTGCTTGCGATACCCAGCTGTGTGGAGAATTCATATAGTGTCTAGGTTCAGATATCTGAAAACCAAGGTTAGGAAGAGGTGACGGCATAAGACCATGGCGTGTCCGAAGTGCTGGGTGTGCGGCCAGCTGTCTCCTTGTCTGTCTGGACGTCTGGCTTCAGGCTGTGTCAGACAGAGCATGAGTGCCCAGAGCAGCCTATCCAGTTCGGGTACCGTCGAGGCCCGAGCATGGTGATCCTCATCTGGGTTTTCTGGAGGGAGCCCCACAGGGAAACCTTTCTCTTCCCTTGGGCAGACCCTGGGCTGGGTTGTGGTTCTGGAGTTCCTAGTCCGGAGGGCTTGTTTGCCAGGAGTGTGAGGAAGGAAGTCTGAAAACACAAGCTAGCGTGAGGTTTGGGACCGATGGCACGGCAGGCCCACTCTGAGAGGCTGAATCGAGATCTCCTGCACTGAGGTCATTTCAACTATGAGACGTGCCTCAGGCTAGAGTTTTTGTCCAGCATGGCCTCTTCCTGAATGGTGTGGGGGCCTCATGAGGCCAGGAAGGTTTGCCTACGATGGGATTTGTGAACTACTCCAAACCTCAAGGTTTCCTTCTGCACGACAGTCGAGCGCTATTGGATGGTTCCAGGAGGCCCCATACGGAAAGACTCGAGAGCAGGTGTCTAAGCATGGATGCCTGGGAACGCCACCTAATATTCCCACTCTTTAGTCAGGACAAGGCAGGCTCAATCTGCGGGCTCCTGGATGAGCTACCCAGAGGGGAGAGTTGAAATGGACTCTCCTGAAGATAAGTCCTCCTGTGGCTTGGTGGCCTGGGAGACCTTGGAATGTGGAGGTGGCTCAGGGACTCTGCAGGATTCTCCAACCTGAGGTGTTTGACACGGCCCCAACAAGGAAGCTTCCCATGTGGAGACGAGAGAAGTTCTGTTCAGTGCCTCAGGAAAGCCCCATATCCTGTTCTTCGAACCAAAGCCTCTGAGGAGTGACACCTGGAAAACAAAGCAAGAGTTGAGATTAGAGCCTAAGGGCCGGTCCGGCTCAACCTTCTATCTCTGTTGACATCTGTGTGTAAGCCTTCATGTAGGTAGCAGCTCAGCTTGTGTCCGAAGGCCCCTGTGTGTGCAGGGAGGCTCCGGGTAATGGTATGTCCTCGGGGGCCTTGAGGTTTCATATTCTGGAGGTGTGTGGCCAAAGGAATGGACAGAGTTTCCCAGGAGAGAGCAGGCAGGGTCCTGTGGTATGGCTCCAGAGGACCCAGCCTAGAGGCTGTGTTTGCCAGGGCTGTGGGGACAGATGTCTGAAAAAGCAAACTTGGCTCAGGTAGGGGCCAAGGTAATGGCAGGCCTAATCTCCAGTCCGAGAGGGGAGATCCTCTGGATATCAAAGGAGGGCAAGTGGGAGGCAGTCGCTCAGGCTATTGTCTCTGGGTGTTGCGTTCACAGTGGCCGTTCAGGGTAGGGGTTGCTTCAGGGGCTGAGGAAGACCTTCCTCTCGGGGGATTGTCCAAGCTCCCAAGTGTTTGGGTTCATTCTGTGGGAAGGGAAGAGTACTGTTTTCTGCCACAGGGGACCCCCCAGGAGAGGGACTCTAGAGCACAGCAGTGGGTTTCCTCAACTGTAATACACACCATCTAGTTAGTCCTGCGTGCCTATGGGCATGGCAAGCCACATATGCGGGCTCTTGGTCCAATCACTGAGAGGCGTTCATTGAATAAGGTACTCACGCTGAGGGTCACAATGTGTGTTTGTGCCCAAGGCGGCCCTCACACATGGCCGTGGCCTCATGGGCCATGCCGTTTTCTCTTACACTGAAGGTTTGACTCACTGCCAGCAGCAAGGTTTCTTGCCATGGGGAAGGAGGGGTTCTGACTTGTGCATCAGGTTCCCCCCTGTGCAGGGATTGGAGATAAGGTCTAGGTTCTGATGACTGAAAACCCATGTTGGGAATGGATGGTGGCCTAAGGCAGTGGCGGGTCCAATGTGCTGGGTGTGCAGCCAGCTGTGTCGGTGTCTGTTGGAAGGTCTGGGCTCAGGCTATTTGCGACAGAGCATCAGTGTTTAAGGTAGCCTATGCAATTGGGGTGTTGCCGAGGGCCAAGCAGTTTGATCCTCATTTGGGGTTTCTGGGCAGCACCATAGACAAAGTTTTTCTCCTGGGAGGCAGGCGGAGTGCTTCATTGTGGCCCCAGAATTCCCAGTAGGGAGGGTTTGTGGGCCAGGAGTGTGAGGACGGAAGTCTAGGAACACAAGCTAAAGTGAGGATTGGAGCCAAGGGCAGAGCAGGCCCACTAGGCAGAGGCTGAATCAAAATCTCCGGCATCTGAAGTCAGGCTGAGGATCAGACGTTGGCTGAGGCTGGAGTATGTGTCCATGATGGCACCTTCATGAAGCGGGGGCCTCATGAGGCCAAGGAAGTTTTCCCACTCTGAGTTTGGAGGTTGCCCCAAACCACCAGGTTTCCTTCTGTTAGACATTCGTGTCCTGTTGCATGGCTCCAGGACATACCATACGGAAGGACTGGAGAGCACGGTTCGAAGGATGGCTCCCTGTACAGCATGCCTCGCATTCCCATTGGCCATTAGCCACAAGATATGTTTGATCTGTTGCCTCTGGGGCACGCTAACCAGGGGGCTGAGTTGAAATGGCCTCTCCTGAGGATGCGTCATAATGTGCGTTTGGGTCCATGGAAACCTTGGAATGTGCTGGTTGTTCAGTGGCCCTGCGGAACTCTCCTACCTGAAGGTTTTGATACATCCCCAGTCAGTAAGCTCCCCATGTGGAGACGAGAGAGGTTTGGTTTGGTGCCTCAGAAAAGCCCCGTGTGCTGGTCTACGAAAACAGACCTCTGAGGACGGACACATGGAAACCAAAGCTAAGGTTCAGATTAGGGCCTGGGGGCCTGTCCATTTCAACATTCTGTCTCTGGGGACACTGTCTGAGAGTCTAAGTGGAGATAGTTGCTCCACTGGTGTCAGAGAGCCCCTCTTAGTCCAGGGTGGCCTACACTATTGATGGCCTCAGGGGCCTTGGACCTTTTCCCTAAACTGTAGGGTTGTGGTCAATGGATTGGGCACAATTTCCTTGGAGAGGGCAGGCACAATCTTTCGCTGTGGCTCCAGAGGCCCTAGCCTGGCGGATGTGTGGGTCCAGGCTGAGGGCACAGAAGTCTGAAAACACAAATTCAGCTTATGAGTGGCGCCTAGGGTATGGCAGGCTGGATGTACAGCCCGAGAGGGAGCTCCTGGGCCTCTGAAACAAGGGCGAGTGGGAGGCTTTCCTTCAGGCTTTTATCTATGGATGTTGTGTCCGAGATAGCCGTGGATTGGAGGGGTGGCCTCAGGGACTGTGAACGAGTATCCCTCTCTGGGGATTTGTCCCAGCTCCCAAGAGTTTGGGGTCATTTTGTGGGAAGGGTGGAGTCGTGTTGTCTGGCTCATGTGTCCCTCCAAGAAAGGGAATCCAGAGCAGAGCCCCAGATACGGTCGGGGCGACTGGAAAACTCAAACACTGGTGAGGATTGGGTGCATAGGGGCTTGGCAAGCCCCATATGCGGGCTCTTGGCCCAGGCCCTGACAGGCCTTTCTTTGACATGGGGCTCATGCTGAGGGTCAGAGTGTGAATTTGTGCCCAAGCAGCACTCAAGTTTGGCCTGGCATCAGGGAACATGAAGGATTCTCCCACCCTGAAGGTGTGACTCCATGCAAAGAGCAAGCTTTACAGCCACGGGGAGGGAGGAGTTCTGTGTTGTGCTTGCGATACCCAGCTGTGTGGAGAATTGATATAATGTCTAGGTTCAGATATCTGAAAACCATGGTTAGGAAGAGGTGACGGCATAAGACCATGGCGTGTACGAAGTGCTGGGTCTGCGGCCAGCTGTCTCCATGTCTGTCTGGACGTCTGACTTCAGGCTGTGTCAGACAGAGCATGAGTGCCCAGTGCAGCCTATCCAGTTCGGCTACCGTCGAGGCCCGAGCAGGTTGATCCTCATCTGGGTTTTCTGGAGAGAGCCCCACAGGGAAACGTTTTTCTTCCCTTGGGCAGACCCTGGGCTGGGTTGTGGTTCTGGAGTTCCTAGTCCGGAGGGCTTGTTTGCCAGGAGTGTGAGGAAGGAAGTCTGAAAACACAAGCTAGCGTGAGGTTTGGGACCGATGGCACGGCAGGCCCACTCTGAGAGGCTGAATCGAGATCTCCTGCACTGAGGTCATTTCAACTCTGAGACGTGCCTCAGGCTAGAGTTTTTGTCCAGCATGGCCTCTTCCTGAATGGTGTGGGGGCCTCATGAGGCCAGGAAGGTTTGCCTACGATGGGATTTGTGAACTACTCCAAACCTCAAGGTTTCCTTCTGCACGACAGTCGAGCGCTATTGGATGGTTCCAGGAGGCCCCATACGGAAAGACTCGAGAGCAGGTGTCTAAGCATGGATGCCTGGGAACGCCACCTCATATTCCCACTCTTTAGTCAGGACAAGGCAGGCTCAATCTGTGGGCTCCTGGGTGAGCTACCCAGAGGGGAGAGTTGAAATGGACTCTCCTGAAGATGAGTCCTACTGTGGCTTGGTGGCCTGGGAGACCTTGGAATGTGGAGGTGGCTCAGGGACTCTGCAGGATTCTCCAACCTGAAGTGTTTGACACGGCTCCAACAAGGAAGCTTCCCATGTGGAGACGAGAGAAGTTCTGTTCAGTGCCTCAGGAAAGCCCCATATCCTGTTCTTCGAACCAAAGCCTCTTAGGAGTGACACCTGGAAAACAAAGCAAGGGTTGAGATTAGAGCCTAAGGGCCTGTACGGCTCAACCTTCTATCTCTGTTGACATCTGTGTGCAAGCCTTCATTGAGGTAGCAGCTCAGCTTGTGTCCGAAGGCCCCTGTGTGTGCAGGGAGGCTCCCGGTAATGGTATGTCCTCGGAGCCTTGAGGTTTCTCATATTCTGGAGGTGTGTGGCCAAAGGAATGGACAGAGTTTCCCAGGAGAGAGCAGGCATGGTCCTGTGGTATGGCTCCAGAGGACCCAGCCTAGAGGCTGTGTTTGCCAGGGCTGTGCGGACAGATGTCTGAAAAAGCAAACTTGGCTCAGGTAGGGGCCAAGGTAATGGCAGGCCTGATCTCCAGTCCGAGAGGGGAGATCCTCTGGATATCAAAGGAGGGCAAGTGGGAGGCAGTTGCTCAGGCTTTTGTCTCTGGGTGTTGCGTTCACAGTGGCCGTTCAGGGTAGGGGTTGCTTCAGGGGCCGAGGAAGAGCCTTCCTCTCGGGGGATTGTCCAAGCTCCCAAGTGTTTGGGTTCATTCTGTGGGAAGGGAAGAGTACTGTTTTCTGCCACAGGGGACCCCCCAGGAGAGGGACTCTAGAGCACAGCAGTGGGTTCCCTCAACTGGAATACACACCATCTAGTTAGTCCTGGGTGCCTATGGGCATGGCAAGCCACATATGCGGGCTCTTGGTCCAATCACTGAAAGCGTTACCTGAATAAGGTACTCACGCTGAGGGTCACAATGTGTATTTGTGCCCAAGGCGGCCCTCACACATGGGCGTGGCCTCATGGGCCATGCCGTTTTCTCCTACACTGAAGGTTTGACTCACTGCCAGCAGCAAGGTTTCTTGCCATGGGGAAGGAGGGATTCTGACTTGTGCATCAGGTTCCCCCGTGTGCAGGGATTGGAGATAAGGTCTAGGTTCTGATGACTGAAAACCCAGGTTGGGAATGGATGGTGGCCTAAGGCAATGGCGGGTCCAATGTGCTGGGTGTGCAGCCAGCTGTGTCGGTGTCTGTTGGAAGGTCTGGGCTCAGGCTATTTGCGACAGAGCATCAGTGTTTAAGGTAGCCTATGCAATTGGGGTGTTGCCGAGGGCCAAGCAGTTTGATCCACATTTGGGGTTTCTGGGCAGCACCATAGATAAAGTTTTTCTCCTGGGAGGCAGGCAGAGTGCTTCATTGTGGCCCCAGAATTCCCAGTAGGGAGGGTTTGTGGGCCAGGAGTGTGAGGACGGAAGTCTAGGAACACAAGCTAAAGTGAGGATTGGACCAAGGGCAGAGCAAGCCCACTAGGCAGAGGCTGAATCAAAATCTCCTGCATCTGAAGTCAGGCTGAGGATCAGACGTTGGCTGAGGCTGGAGTATGTGTCCATGATGGCACCTTCATGAAGCGGGGGCCTCATGAGGCCAAGGAAGTTTTCCCACGCTGAGTTTGGAGGTTGCACCAATCCACCAGGATTCCTTCTGTGGGACATTCGAGTCCTGTTGCATGGCTCCAGGACATACCATACGGAAGGACTGGAGAGCACGGTTCGAAGGATGGATCCCTGTACAGCATGCCTCGCATTCCCATTGGCCATTAGCCACAAGATATGTTTGATCTGCTGCCTCTGGGGCACGCTAACCAGGGGGCTGAGTTGAAATGGCCTCTCCTGAGGATGCGTCATAATGTGCGTTTGGGTCCATGGAAACCTTGGAATTTGCTGGTTG
This sequence comes from Mustela nivalis, assembly GCF_964662115.1. Classification (NCBI taxonomy): domain Eukaryota; kingdom Metazoa; phylum Chordata; class Mammalia; order Carnivora; family Mustelidae; genus Mustela; species Mustela nivalis. Next base: position 452,025 of record NW_028136183.1, read on the forward strand.
TTCAGTGGCCCTGCGGAACTCTCCTACCTGAAGGGTTTGATACATCCCCAGTAAGTAATCTCCCCATATGGAGGCGAGAGAGGTTTGGTTTGGTGCCTCAGAAAAGCCCCGTGTGCTGGTCTACGAAAACAGACCCCTGAGGACGGACACATGGAAACCAAAGCTAAGGTTCAAAGTAGGGCCTGGGGGCCTGTCCATTTCAACCTTTTGTCTCTGAGGACTCTGTCTGAGAGTCTAAGTGGAGATAGTTGCTCCGCTGGTGTCAGAGAGCCCCTCTTAGTCCAGGGTGGCCTACACTATTGATGGCCTCAGGGGCCTTGGAGCTTTGCCCTAACCTGTAGGGTTGTGGTCAATGGATTGGGCACAATTTCCTTGGAGAGGGCAGGCACAATCTTTCGCTGTGGCTCCAGAGGCCCTAGCCTGGCGGTTGTGTGGGTCCAGGCTGAGGGCACAGAAGTCTGAAAACACAAATTCAGCTTAAGAGTGGCGCCTAGGGTATGGCAGGCCGGATGTACAGCCCGAGAGGGAGCTCCTGGGCCTCTGAAACAAGGGCGAGTGGAAGGCGTTCCTTCAGGCTTTTGTCTCTGGATGTTGTGTCCGAGATAGCCGTGGATTGGAGGGGTGGCCTCAGGGACTGTGAACGAGTATCCCTCTCTGGGGATTTGTCCCAGCTCCCAAGAGTTTTGGGTCATTTTGTGGGATGGGTGGAGTCGTGTTGTCTGGCTCATGTGTCTCTCCAAGAAAGGGATTCCAGAGCAGAGCCCCAGGTACGGGCGGGGCGACTGGAAAACTCAAACACTGGTGAGGATTGGGTGCATAGGGGCTTGGCAAGCCCCATATGCGGGCTCTTGGCCCAGGCCCTGACAGGCCTTTCGTTGACATGGGGCTCATGCTGAGGGTCAGAGTGTGAATTTGTGCCCAAGCAGCACTCAAGTTTGGGCGTGGCATCAGGAACCATGAAGGTTTCTCCCACCCTGAAGGTGTGACTCCATGCCAAGAGCAAGCTTTACAGCCACGGGGAGGGAGGAGTTCTGTGTTGTGTTTGCGATACCCAGCTGTGTGGAGAATTGATATAATGTCTAGGTTCAGATATCTGAAAACCAAGGTTAGGAAGAGGTGACGGCATAAGACCATGGCGTGTACGAAGTGCTGGGTGTGCGGCCAGCTGTCTCCTTGTCTGTCTGGACGTCTGGCTTCAGGCTGTGTCAGACAGAGCATGAGTGCCCAGAGCAGCCTATCCAGTTCGCTACCGTCGAGGCCCGAGCAGGTTGATCCTCATCTGGGTTTTCTGGAGAGAGCCCCACAGGGAAACGTTTTTCTTCCCTTGGGCAGACCCTGGGCTGGGTTGTGGTTCTGGAGTTCCTAGTCGGGAGGGCTTGTTTGCCAGGAGTGTGAGGAAGGAAGTATGAAAACACAAGCTAGCGTGAGGTTTGGGACCGATGGCACGGCAGGCCCACTCTGAGAGGCTGAATCGAGATCTCCTGCACTGAGGTCATTTCAACTATGAGACGTGCCTCAGGCTAGAGTTTTTGTCCAGCATGGCCTCTTCCTGAATGGTGTGGGGGCCTCATGAGGCCAGGAAGGTTTGCCTACGATGGGATTTGTGAACTACTCCAAACCTCAAGGTTTCCGTCTGCACGAAAGTCGAGCGCTATTGGATGGTTCCAGGAGGCCCCATACGGAAAGTCTCGAGAGCAGGTGTCTAAGCATGGATGCCTGGGAACGCCACCTCATATTCCCACTCTTTAGTCAGGACAATGCAGGCTCAATCTGCGGGCTCCAGGGTGAGCTACCCAGAGGGGAGAGTTGAAATGGACTCTCCTGAAGATGAGTCCTACTGTGGCTTGGTGGCCTGGGAGACCTTGGAATGTGGAGGTGGCTCAGGGACTCTGCAGGATTCTCCAACCTGAGGTGTTTGACACGGCTCCAACAAGGAAGCTTCCCATGTGGAGACGAGAGAAGTTCTGTTCAGTGCCTCAGGAAAGCCCCATATCCTGTTCTTCGAACCAAAGCCTCTGAGGAGTGACACCTGGAAAACCAAGCAAGAGTTGAGATTAGAGCCTAATGGCCTGTCCGGCTCAACCTTCTATCTTTGTTGACATCTGTGTGCATGGCTTCATGGAGGTAGCAGCTCAGCTTGTGTCCGAAGGCCGTGTGTGTTCAGGGAGGCTCCCGGTAATGGTATTTCCTCGGGGGCCTTGAGGTTTCTTATATTCTGGAGGTGTGTGGCCAAAGGAATGGACAGAGTTTCCCAGGAGAGAGCAGGCATGGTCCTGTGGTATGGCTCCAGAGGACCCAGCCTAGAGGCTGTGTTTGCCAGGGCTGTGCGGACAGATGTCTGAGAAAGCAAACTTGGCTCAGGTAGGGGCCAAGGTAATGGCAGGCCTGATCTCCAGTCCGAGAGGGGAGATCCTCTGGATAACAAAGGAGGGCAAGTGGGAGGCAGTCGCTCATGCTTTTGTCTCTGCGTGTTGCGTTCACAGTGGCCGTTCAGGGTAGGGGTTGCTTCAGGGGCCGAGGAAGAGCCTTCCTCTCGGGGGATTGTCCAAGCTCCCAAGTGTTTGGGTTCATTCTGTGGGAAGGGAAGAGTACTGTTTTCTGCCACAGGGGCCCCCAGGAGAGGGACTCTAGAGCACAGCAGTGGGTTCCCTCAACTGGAATACACACCATCTAGTTAGTCCTGCGTGCCTATGGGCATGGCAAGCCACATATGCGGGCTCTTGGTCCAATCACTGAGAGGCGTTACTTGAATAAGGTACTCACGCTGAGGGTCACAATGTGTGTTTGTGCCCAAGGCGGCCCTCACACATGGACGTGGCCTCATGGGCCATGCCATTTTCTCCTACACTGAAGGTTTGACTCACTGCCAGCAGCAAGGTTTCTTGCCATGGGGAAGGAGGGGTTCTGACTTGTGCATCAGGTTCCCCCCTGTGCAGGGATTGGAGATAAGGTCTAGGTTCTGATGACTGAAAACCCAGGTTGGGAATGGATGGTGGCCTAAGGCAGTGGCGGGTCCAATGTGCTGGGTGTGCAGCCAGCTGTGTCGGTGTCTGTTGGAAGGTCTGGGCTCAGGCTATTTGCGACAGAGCATCAGTGTTTAAGGTAGCCTATGCAATTGGGGTGTTGCCGAGGGCCAAGCAGTTTGATCCTCATTTGGGGTTTCTGGGCAGCACCATAGACAAAGTTTTTCTCCTGGGAGGCAGGCGGAGTGCTTCATTGTGGCCCCAGAATTCCCAGAAGGGAGGGTTTGTGGGCCAGGAGTGTGAGGACGGAAGTCTAGGAACACAAGCTAAAGTGAGGATTGGATCCAAGGGCAGAGCAGGCCCACTAGGCAGAGGCTGAATCAAAATCTCCTGCATCTGAAGTCAGGCTGAGGAACAGACGTTGGCTGAGGCTGGAGTATGTGTCCATGATGGCACCTTCATGAAGCGGGGGCCTCATGAGGCCAAGGAAGTTTGGAGGTTGCCCCAAACCACCAGGTTTCCTTCTGTGGGACATTCGAGTCCTGTTGTATGGCTCCAGGACATACCATACGGAAGGACTGGAGAGCACGGTTCGAAGGATGGATCCCTGTACAGCATGCCTCGCATTCCCATTGGCATTAGCCACAAGATATGTTTGATCTGCTGCCTCTGGGGCACGCTAACCAGGGGGCTGAGTTGAAATGGCCTCTCCTGAGGATGCGTCATAATGTGCGTTTGGGTCCATGGAAACCTTGTAATGTGCTGGTTGTTCAGTGGCCCTGCGGAACTCTCCTACCTGAAGGGTTTGATACATCCCCAGTAAGTAAACTTTCCATGTGGAGGCGAGAGAGGTTTGGTTTGGTGCCTCAGAAAACCCCGTGTGCTGGTCTACGAAAACAGAACTCTGAGGACGGACACATGGAAACCAAAGCTAAGGTTCAGATTAGGGCCTGGGGGCCTGTCCATTTCAACCTTCTGTCTCTGGGGACACTGTCTGAGAGTCTAAGTGGAGATAGTTGCTCCACTGGTGTCAGAGAGCCCCTCTTAGTCCAGGGTGGCCTACACTATTGATGGCCTCTGGGGCCTTGGAGCTTTTCCCTAACCTGTAGGGTTGTGGTCAATGGATTGGGCACAATTTCCTTGGAGAGGGCAGGCACAATCTTTCGCTGTGGCTCCAGAGGCCCTAGCCTGACGGTTGTGTGGGTCCAGGCTGAGGGCACAGAAGTCTGAAAACACAAACTCAGCTTATGAGTGGCGCCTAGGGTATAGCAGGCCGGATGTACAGCCCGAGAGGGAGCTCCTGGGCCTCTGAAACTAGGGCGAGTGGGAGGCGTTCCTTCAGGCTTTTGTCTCTGGATGTTGTGTCCGAGATAGCCGTGGATTGGAGGGGTGGCCTCAGGGACTGTGGACGAGTATCCCTCTCTGGGGATTGTCACAGCTCCCAAGAGTTTGGGGTCATTTTGTGGGAAGGGTGGAGTCGTGTTTTTGGCTCATGTGTCTCTCAAGATAGGAATTCCAGAGCAGAGCCCCAGGTACGGGCGGGGCGACTGGAAAACTCAAACACTGGTGAGGATTGGGTGCATAGGGGCTTGGCAAGCCCCATATGCGGGCTCTTGGCCCATGCCCTGACAGGCCTTCCTTTGACATGGGGCTCATGCTGAGGGTCAGAGTGTGAATTTGTGCCCAAGCAGCACTCAAGTTTGGGCGTGTCATCAGGGACCAGGAAGGTTCCTCCCACCCTGAAGGTGTGACTCCATGCCAAGAGCAAGCTTTACAGCCACGGGGAAGGAGGAGTTCTGTGTTGTGCTTGCGATACCCAGCTGTGTGGAGAATTGATATAATGTCTAGGTTCAGATATCTGAAAACCAAGGTTAGGAAGAGGTGACGGCATAAGACCATGGCGTGTCCGAAGTGCTGGGTGTGCAGCCAGCTGTCTCCTTTTCTGTCTGGACGTCTGGCTTCAGGCTGTGTCAGACAGAGCTTGAGTGCCCAAAGCAGCCTATCCAGTTCGCTACCGTCGAGGCCCGAGCAGGTTGATCCTCATCTGGGTTTTCTGGAGAGAGCCCCACAGGGAAACGTTTTTCTTCCCTTGGGCAGACCCTGGGCTGGGTTGTGGTTCTGGAGTTCCTAGTCCGGAGGGCTTGTTTGCCAGGAGTGTGAGGAAGGAAGTTTGAAAATACAAGCTAGCGTGAGGTTTGGGACCGATGGGACGGCAGGCCCACTCTGAGAGGCTGAATCGAGATCTCCTGCACTGAGGTCATTTCAACTCTGAGACGTGCCTCAGATTAGAGTTTTTGTCCAGCATGGCCTCTTCCTGAATGGTGTGGGGGCCTCATGAGGCCAGGAATGTTTGCCTACGATGGGATTTGTGAACTACTCCAACCTCAAGGTTTCCTTCTGCACGAAAGTCGAGTGCTATTGGATGGTTCCAGGAGGCCCCATACGGAAAGACTCGAGAGCAGGTGTCTAAGCATGGATGCCTGGGAACGCCACCTCATATTCCCACTCTTTAGTCAGGAAAAGGCAGGCTCAATCTGCGGGCTCCTAGGTGAGCTACCCAGAGGGGAGAGTTGAAATGGACTCTCCTGAAGATGAGTCCTACTGTGGTTTGGTGGCCTGGGAGACCTTGGAATGTTCGGTGGCTCAGGGACTCTGCAGGATTCTCCAACCTGAGGTGTTTGACACGGCTCCAACAAGGAAGCTTCCCATGTGGAGTCGAGAGAAGTTCTGTTCAGTGCCTCAGGAAAGCCCCATATCCTGTTCTTCGAACCAAAGCCTCTGAGGTGTGACCCCTGGAAAACAAAGCAAGAGTTGAGATTAGGGCCTGAGTGCCTGTCCGGCTCAACCTTCTATCTCTGTTGACATCTGTGTGCATGCCTTCATGGAGGTAGCAGCTCAGCTTGTGTCTGAAGGCCCCTGTGTGTGCAGGGAGGCTCCCGGTAATGTTATGTCCTCGGGGGCCTTGAGGTTTCTCATATTCTGGAGGTGTGTGGCCAAAGGAATGGACAGAGTTTCCCAGGAGAGAGCAGGCATGGTCCTGTTGTATGGCTCCAGAGGACCCAGCCTAGAGGCTGTGTTTGCCAGGGCTGTGGGGACAGATGTCTGAAAAAGCAAACTTGGCTCAGGTAGGGGCCAAGGTAATGGCAGGCCTGATCTCCAGTCCGAGAGGGGAGATCCTCTGGATATCAAAGGAGGGCAAGTGGGAGGCAGTCGCTCATGCTTTTGTCTCTGGGTGTTGCGTTCACAGTGGCCGTTCAGGGTAGGGGTTGCTTCAGGGGCCGAGGAAGAGCCTTCCTCTCGGGGGATTGTCCAAGCTCCCAAGTGTTTGGGTTCATTCTGTGGGAAGGGAAGAGTACTGTTTTCTGCCACAGGGGCCCCCAGGAGAGGGACTCTAGAGCACAGCAGTGGGTTCCCTCAACTGGAATACACACCATCTAGTTAGTCCTGCGTGCCTATGGGCATGGCAAGCCACATATGCGGGCTCTTGGTCCAATCACTGAGAGGCATTACTTGAATAATGTACTCACGCTGAGGGTCACAATGTGTGTTTGTGCCCAAGGCGGCCCTCACACATGGACGTGGCCTCATGGGCCATGCCATTTTCTCCTACACTGAAGGTTTTACTCACTGCCAGCAGCAAGGTTTCTTGCCATGGGGAAGGAGGGGTTCTGACTTGTGCATCAGGTTCCCCCCTGTGCAGGGATTGGAGATAAGGTCTAGGTTCTGATGACTGAAAACCCAGGTTGGGAATGGATGGTGGCCTAAGGCAGTGGCGGGTCCAATGTGCTGGGTGTGCAGCCAGCTGTGTCGGTGTCTGTTGGAAGGTCTGGGCTCAGGCTATTTGCGACAGAGCATCAGTGTTTAAGGTAGCCTATGCAATTGGGGTGTTGCCGAGGGCCAAGCAGTTTGATCCTCATTTGGGGTTTCTGGGCAGCACCATAGACAAAGTTTTTCTCCTGGGAGGCAGGCGGAGTGCTTCATTGTGGCCCCAGAATTCCCAGAAGGGAGGGTTTGTGGGCCAGGAGTGTGAGGACGGAAGTCTAGGAACACAAGCTAAAGTGAGGATTGGATCCAAGGGCAGAGCAGGCCCACTAGGCAGAGGCTGAATCAAAATCTCCTGCATCTGAAGTCAGGCTGAGGATCAGACGTTGGCTGAGGCTGGAGTATGTGTCCATGATGGCACCTTCATGAAGCGGGGGCCTCATGAGGCCAAGGAAGTTTGGAGGTTGCCCCAAACCACCAGGTTTCCTTCTGTGGGACATTCGAGTCCTGTTGTATGGCTCCAGGACATACCATACGGAAGGACTGGAGAGCACGGTTCGAAGGATGGATCCCTGTACAGCATGCCTCGCATTCCCATTGGCATTAGCCACAAGATATGTTTGATCTGCTGCCTCTGGGGCACGCTAACCAGGGGGCTGAGTTGAAATGGCCTCTCCTGAGGATGCGTCATAATGTGCGTTTGGGTCCATGGAAACCTTGGAATTTGCTGGTTGTTCAGTGGCCCTGCGGAACTCTCCTACCTGAAGGGTTTGATACATCCCCAGTAAGTAAGCTTTCCATGTGGAGGCGAGAGAGGTTTGGTTTGGTGCCTCAGAAAACCCCGTGTGCTGGTCTACGAAAACAGAACTCTGAGGACGGACACATGGAAACCAAAGCTAAGGTTCAGATTAGGGCCTGGGGGCCTGTCCATTTCAACCTTCTGTCTCTGGGGACACTGTCTGAGAGTCTAAGTGGAGATAGTTGCTCCACTGGTGTCAGAGAGCCCCTCTTAGTCCAGGGTGGCCTACACTATTGATGGCCTCTGGGGCCTTGGAGCTTTTCCCTAACCTGTAGGGTTGTGGTCAATGGATTGGGCACAATTTCCTTGGAGAGGGCAGGCACAATCTTTCGCTGTGGCTCCAGAGGCCCTAGCCTGACGGTTGTGTGGGTCCAGGCTGAGGGCACAGAAGTCTGAAAACACAAACTCAGCTTATGAGTGGCGCCTAGGGTATAGCAGGCCGGATGTACAGCCCGAGAGGGAGCTCCTGGGCCTCTGAAACTAGGGCGAGTGGGAGGCGTTCCTTCAGGCTTTTGTCTCTGGATGTTGTGTCCGAGATAGCCGTGGATTGGAGGGGTGGCCTCAGGGACTGTGGACGAGTATCCCTCTCTGGGGATTGTCACAGCTCCCAAGAGTTTGGGGTCATTTTGTGGGAAGGGTGGAGTCGTGTTTTTGGCTCATGTGTCTCTCAAGATAGGAATTCCAGAGCAGAGCCCCAGGTACGGGCGGGGCGACTGGAAAACTCAAACACTGGTGAGGATTGGGTGCATAGGGGCTTGGCAAGCCCCATATGCGGGCTCTTGGCCCATGCCCTGACAGGCCTTCCTTTGACATGGGGCTCATGCTGAGGGTCAGAGTGTGAATTTGTGCCCAAGCAGCACTCAATTTGGGCGTGTCATCAGGGACCAGGAAGGTTCCTCCCACCCTGAAGGTGTGACTCCATGCCAAGAGCAAGCTTTACAGCCACGGGGAAGGAGGAGTTCTGTGTTGTGCTTGCGATACCCAGCTGTGTGGAGAATTGATATAATGTCTAGGTTCAGATATCTGAAAACCAAGGTTAGGAAGAGGTGACGGCATAAGACCATGGCGTGTCCGAAGTGCTGGGTGTGCAGCCAGCTGTCTCCTTTTCTGTCTGGACGTCTGGCTTCAGGCTGTGTCAGACAGAGCTTGAGTGCCCAAAGCAGCCTATCCAGTTCGCTACCGTCGAGGCCCGAGCAGGTTGATCCTCATCTGGGTTTTCTGGAGAGAGCCCCACAGGGAAACGTTTTTCTTCCCTTGGGCAGACCCTGGGCTGGGTTGTGGTTCTGGAGTTCCTAGTCCGGAGGGCTTGTTTGCCAGGAGTGTGAGGAAGGAAGTTTGAAAATACAAGCTAGCATGAGGTTTGGGACCGATGGCACGGCAGGCCCACTCTGAGAGGCTGAATCGAGATCTCCTGCACTGAGGTCATTTCAACTCTGAGACGTGCCTCAGATTAGAGTTTTTGTCCAGCATGGCCTCTTCCTGAATGGTGTGGGGGCCTCATGAGGCCAGGAATGTTTGCCTACGATGGGATTTGTGAACTACTCCAACCTCAAGGTTTCCTTCTGCACGAAAGTCGAGTGCTATTGGATGGTTCCAGGAGGCCCCATACGGAAAGACTCGAGAGCAGGTGTCTAAGCATGGATGCCTGGGAACGCCACCTCATATTCCCACTCTTTAGTCAGGAAAAGGCAGGCTCAATCTGCGGGCTCCTAGGTGAGCTACCCAGAGGGGAGAGTTGAAATGGACTCTCCTGAAGATGAGTCCTACTGTGGTTTGGTGGCCTGGGAGACCTTGGAATGTGGAGGTGGCTCAGGGACTCTGCAGGATTCTCCAACCTGAGGTGTTTGACACGGCTCCAACAAGGAAGCTTCCCATGTGGAGTCGAGAGAAGTTCTGTTCAGTGCCTCAGGAAAGCCCCATATCCTGTTCTTCGAACCAAAGCCTCTGAGGTGTGACCCCTGGAAAACAAAGCAAGAGTTGAGATTAGGGCCTGAGTGCCTGTCCGGCTCAACCTTCTATCTCTGTTGACATCTGTGTGCATGCCTTCATGGAGGTAGCAGCTCAGCTTGTGTCTGAAGGCCCCTGTGTGTGCAGGGAGGCTCCCGGTAATGGTATGTCCTCGGGGGCCTTGAGGTTTCTCATATTCTGGAGGTGTGTGGCCAAAGGAATGGACAGAGTTTCCCAGGAGAGAGCAGGCATGGTCCTGTGGTATGGCTCCAGAGGACCCAGCCTAGAGGCTGTGTTTGCCAGGGCTGTGGGGACAGATGTCTGAAAAAGCAAACTTGGCTCAGGTAGGGGCCAAGGTAATGGCAGGCCTGATCTCCAGTCCGAGAGGGGAGATCCTCTGGATATCAAAGGAGGGCAAGTGGGAGGCAGTCGCTCATGCTTTTGTCTCTGGGTGTTGCGTTCACAGTGGCCGTTCAGGGTAGGGGTTGCTTCAGGGGCCGAGGAAGAGCCTTCCTCTCGGGGGATTGTCCAAGCTCCCAAGTGTTTGGGTTCATTCTGTGGGAAGGGAAGAGTACTGTTTTCTGCCACAGGGGCCCCCAGGAGAGGGACTCTAGAGCACAGCAGTGGGTTCCCTCAACTGGAATACACACCATCTAGTTAGTCCTGCGTGCCTATGGGCATGGCAAGCCACATATGCGGGCTCTTGGTCCAATCACTGAGAGGCGTTACTTGAATAAGGTACTCACGCTGAGGGTCACAATGTGTGTTTGTGCCCAAGGCGGCCCTCACACATGGGCGTGGCCTCATGGGCCATGCCGTTTTCTCCTACACTGAAGGTTTGACTCACTGCCAGCAGCAAGGTTTCTTGCCATGGGGAAGGAGGGGTTCTGACTTGTGCATCAGGTTCCCCCCTGTGCAGGGATTGGAGATAAGGTCTAGGTTCTGATGACTGAAAACCCAGGTTGGGAATGGATGGTGGCCTAAGGCAGTGGCGGGTCCAATGTGCTGGGTGTGCAGCCAGCTGTGTCGGTGTCTGTTGGAAGGTCTGGGCTCAGGCTATTTGCGACAGAGCATCAGTGTTTAAGGGAGCCTATGCAATTGGGGTGTTGCCAAGGGCCAAGCAGTTTGATCCTCATTTGGGGTTTCTGGGCAGCACCATAGACAAAGTTTTTCTCCTGGGAGGCAGGCGGAGTGCTTCATTGTGGCCCCAGAATTCCCAGAAGGGAGGGTTTGTGGGCCAGGAGTGTGAGGACGGAAGTCTAGGAACACAAGCTAAAGTGAGGATTGGAGCCAAGGGCAGAGCAGGCCCACTAGGCAGAGGCTGAATCAAAATCTCCTGCATCTGAAGTCAGGCTGAGGATCAGACGTTGGCTGAGGCTGGAGTATGTGTCCATGATGGCACCTTCATGAAGCGGGGGCCTCATGAGGCCAAGGAAGTTTGGAGGTTGCCCCAAACCACCAGGTTTCCTTCTGTGGGACATTCGAGTCCTGTTGTATGGCTCCAGGACATACCATACGGAAGGACTGGAGAGCACGGTTCGAAGGATGGATCCCTGTACAGCATGCCTCGCATTCCCATTGGCATTAGCCACAAATATGTTTGATCTGCTGCCTCTGGGGCACGCAAACCAGGGGGCTGAGTTGAAATGGCCTCTCCTGAGGATGCGTCATAATGTGCGTTTGGGTCCATGGAAACCTTGGAATGTGCTGGTTGTTCAGTGGCCCTGCGGAACTCTCCTACCTGAAGGGTTTGATACATCCCCAGTAAGTAAGCTTTCCATGTGGAGGCGAGAGAGGTTTGGTTTGGTGCCTCAGAAAAGCCCCGTGTGCTGGTCTACGAAAACAGACCTCTGAGGACGGACACATGGAAACCAAAGCTAAGGTTCAGATTAGGGCCTGGGGGCCTGTCCATTTCAACCTTCTGTCTCTGGGGACACTGTCTGAGAGTCTAAGTGGAGATAGTTGCTCCGCTGGTGTCAGAGAGCCCCTCTTAGTCCAGGGTGGCCTACACTATTGATGGCCTCAGGGGCTTGGAGCTTTTCCCTAACCTGTAGGGTTGTGGTCAATGGATTGTGCACAATTTCCTTGGAGAGTGCAGGCACAATCTTTCGCTGTGGCTCCAGAGGCCCTAGCCTGACGGTTGTGTGGGTCCAGGCTGAGGGCACAGAAGTCTGAAAACACAAACTCAGCTTATGAGTGGCGCCTAGGGTCTGGCAGGCCGGATGTACAGCCCGAGAGGGAGCTCCTAGGCCTCTGAAACTAGGGCGAGTGGGAGGCGTTCCTTCAGGCTTTTGTCTCTGGATGTTGTGTCCGAGATAGCCGTGGATTGGAGGGGTGGCCTCAGGGACTGTGGACGAGTATCCCTCTCTGGGGATTTGTCCCAGCTCCCAAGAGTTTGGGGTCATTTTGTGGGAAGGGTGGAGTCGTGCTTCTGGCTCATGTGTCTCTCAAGATAGGGATTCCAGAGCAGAGCCCCAGGTACGTGCGGGGCGACTGGAAAACTCAAACACTGGTGAGGATTGGGTGCATAGGGGCTTGGCAAGCCCCATATGCGGGCTCTTGGCCCAGGCCCTGACAGGCCTTCCTTTGACATGGGGCTCATGCTGAGGGTCAGAGTGTGAATTTGTGCCCAAGCAGCACTCAAGTTTGGGCGTGTCATCAGGGACCAGGAAGGTTCCTCCCACCCTGAAGGTGTGACTCCATGCCAAGAGCAAGCTTTACAGCCACGGGGAGGGAGGAGTTCTGTGTTGTGCTTGCGATACCCAGCTGTGTGGAGAATTGATATAATGTCTAGGTTCAGATATCTGAAAACCAAGGTTAGGAAGAGGTGAAGGCATAAGACCATGGCGTGTCCGTAGTGCTGGGTGTGCGGCCAGCTGTCTCCTTGTCTGTCTGGACGTCTGGCTTCAGGCTGTGTCAGACAGAGCTTGAGTGCCCAGTGCAGCCTATCCAGTTCTCTACCGTCGAGGCCCAAGCAGGTTGATCCTCATCTGGGTTTTCTGGAGAGAGCTCCACAGGGAAACGTTTTTCTTCCCTGGGCAGACCCTGGGCTGGGTTGTGGTTCTGGAGTTCCTAGTCCGGAGGGCTTGTTTGCCAGGAGTGTGAGGAAGGAAGTCTGAAAACACAAGCTAGCGTGAGGTTTGGGACCGATGGCACGGCAGGCCCACTCTGAGAGGCTGAATCGAGATCTCCTGCACTGAGGTCATTTCAACTCTGAGACGTGCCTCAGGCTAGAGTTTTTGTCCAGCATGGCCTCTTCCTGAATGGTGTGGGGGCCTCATGAGGCCAGGAAGGTTTGCCTACGATGGGATTTGTGAACTACTCCAAACCTCAAGGTTTCCTTCTGCACGAAAGTCGAGTGCTATTGGATGGTTCCAGGAGGCCCCATACGGAAAGACTCGAGAGCAGGTGTCTAAGCATGGATGCCTGGGAACGCCACCTCATATTCCCACTCTTTAGTCAGGAAAAGGCAGGCTCAATCTGCGGGCTCCTGGGTGAGCTACCCAGAAGGGAGAGTTGAAATGGACTCTCCTGAAGATGAGTCCTACTGTGGCTTGGTGGCCTGGGAGACCTTGGAATGTGGAGGTGGCTCAGGGACTCTGCAGGATTCTCCAACCTGAGGTGTTTGACACGGCTCCAACAAGGAAGCTTCCCATGTGGAGACGAGAGAAGTTCTGTTCAGTGCCTCAGGAAAGCCCCATATCCTGTTCTTCGAACCAAAGCCTCTGAGGAGTGACACCTGGAAAACAAAGCAAGAGTTGAGATTAGGGCCTGAGTGCCTGTCCGGCTCAACCTTCTATCTCTGTTGACATCTGTGTGCATGCCTTCATGTAGGTAACAGCTCAGCTTGTGTCTGAAGGCCCCTGTGTGTGCAGGGAGGCTCCCGGTAGTGGTATGTCCTCGGGGGCCTTGAGGTTTCTCATATTCTGGAGGTGTGTGGCCAAAGGAATGGACAGAGTTTCCCAGGAGAGAGCAGGCATGGTCCTGTGGTATGGCTCCAGAGGACCCAGCCTAGAGGCTGTGTTTGCCAGGGCTGTGGGGACAGATGACTGAAAAAGCAAACTTGGCTCAGGTAGGGGCCAAGGTAATGGCAGGCCTGATCTCCAGTCCGAGAGGGGAGATCCTCTGAATATCAAATGAGGGCAAGTGGGAGGCAGTCGCTCAGGCTTTTGTCTCTGGGTGTTGCGTTCACAGTGGCCGTTCAGGGTAGGGGTTGCTTCAGGGGCCGAGGAAGAGCCTTCCTCTCGGGGGATTGTCCAAGCTCCCAAGTGTTTGGGTTCATTCTGTGGGAAGGGAACAGTACTGTTTTCTGCCACAGGGGACCCCCCAGGAGAGGGACTCTAGAGCACAGCAGTGGGTTCCCTCAACTGGAATACACACCATCTAGTTAGTCCTGCGTGCCTATGGGCATGGCAAGCCACATATGCGGGCTCTTGGTCCAATCACTGAGAGGCGTTACTTGAATAAGGTACTCACGCTGAGGGTCACAATGTGTGTTTGTGCCCAAGGCGGCCCTCACACATGGGCGTGGCCTCATGGGCCATGCCGTTTTCTCCTACACTGAAGGTTTGACTCACTGCCAGCAGCAAGGTTTCTTGCCATGGGGAAGGAGGGGTTCTGACTTGTGCATCAGGTTCCCCCCTGTGCAGGGATTGGAGATAAGGTCTAGGTTCTGATGACTGAAAACCCAGGTTGGGAATGGATGGTGGCCTAAGGCAGTGGCGGGTCCAATGTGCTGGATGTGCAGCCAGCTGTGTCGGTGTCTGTTGGAAGGTCTGGGCTCAGGCTATTTGCGACAGAGCATCAGTGTTTAAGGTAGCCTATGCAATTGGGGTGTTGCCGAGGGCCAAGCAGTTTGATCCTCATTTGGGGTTTCTGGGCAGCACCATAGACAAAGTTTTTCTCCTGGGAGGCAGGCGGAGTGCTTCATTGTGGCCCCAGAATTCCCAGAAGGGAGGGTTTGTGGGCCAGGAGTGTGAGGACGGAAGTCTAGGAACACAAGCTAAAGTGAGGATTGGAGCCAAGGGCAGAGCAGGTCCACTAGGCAGAGGCTGAATCAAAATCTCCTGCATCTGAAGTCAGGCTGAGGATCAGACGTTGGCTGAGGCTGGAGTATGTGTCCATGATGGCACCTTCATGAAGCGGGGGCCTCATGAGGCCAAGGAAGTTTTCCCACGCTGAGTTTGGAGGTTGCCCCAAACCACCAGGTTTCCTTCTTTGGGACATTCGATTCCTGTTGTATGGCTCCAGGACATACCATACGGAAGGACTGGAGAGCACGGTTCGAAGGATGGATCCCTGTACAGCATGCCTCGCATTCCCATTGGCCATTAGCCACAAGATATGTTTGATCTGCTGCCTCTGGGGCACGCTAACCAGGGGGCTGAGTTGAAATGGCCTCTCCTGAGGATGCGTCATAATGTGCGTTTGGGTCCATGGAAACCTTGGAATGTGCTGGTTGTTCAGTGGCCCTGCGGAACTCTCCTACCTGAAGGGTTTGATACATCCCCAGTAAGTAAGCTCCCCATGTGGAGACGAGAGAGGTTTGGTTTGGTGCCTCAGAAAAGCCCCGTGTGCTGGTCTACGAAAACAGACCTCTGAGGACAGACACATGGAAACCAAAGCTAAGGTTCAGATTAGGGCCTGGGGGCCTGTCCATTTCAACCTTCTGTCTCTGGGGACACTGTCTGAGAGTCTAAGTGGAGATAGTTGCTCCGCTGGTGTCAGAGAGCCCCTCTTAGTCCAGGGTGGCCTACACTATTGATGGCCTCAGGGGCCTTGGAGCTTTTCCCTAACCTGTAGGGTTGTGGTCAATGGATTGGGCACAATTTCCTTGGAGAGGGCAGGCACAATCTTTCGCTGTGGCTCCAGAGGCCCTAGCCTGGCGGTTGTGTGGGTCCAGGCTGAGGGCACAGAAGTCTGAAAACACAAACTCAGCTTATGAGTGGCGCCTAGGGTATGGCAGGCCGGATGTACAGCCCGAGAGGGAGCTCCTGGGCCTCTGAAACAAGGGCGAGTGGGAGGCGTTCCTTCAGGCTTTTGTCTCTGGATGTTGTGTCCGAGATAGCCGTGGATTGGAGGGGTGGCCTCAGGGACTGTGGACGAGAATCCCTCTCTGGGGATTTGTCCCAGCTCCCAAGAGTTTGGGGTCATTTTGTGGGAAGGGTGGAAAAGTGTTTTGTGGCTCACGTGTCTCTCCAAGAAAGGGATTCCAAAGCAGAGCCCCAGGTATGGGCGGGGCGACTGGAAAACTCAAACACTGGTGAGGATTGGGTGCATAGGGGCTTGGCAAGCCCCATATGCGGGCTCTTGGCCCAGGCCATGACAGGCCTTCCTTTGACATGGGGCTCATGCTGAGGGTCAGAGTGTGAATTTGTGCCCAAGCAGCACTCAAGTTTGGGCGTGGCATCAGGGACCAGGAAGGTTTCTCCCACCCTGAAGGTGTGACTCCATGCCAAGAGCAAGCTTTACAGCCACGGGGAAGGAGGAGTTCTGTGTTGTGCTTGCGATACCCAGCTGTGTGGAGAATTGATATAATGTCTAGGTTCAGATATCTGAAAACCAATGTTAGGAAGAGGTGACAGCATAAGACCATGGCGTGTCCGAAGTGCTGGGTGTGGGCCAGCTGTCTCCTTGTCTGGACGTCAGGCTTCAGGCTGTGTCAGACAGTGCATGAGTGCCCAGAGCAACCTATCCAGTTCGGGTACCGTCGAGGCCCGAGCAGGTTGATCCTCATCTGGGTTTTCTGGAGAGAGCCCCACAGGGAAACGTCTTTCTTCCCTTGGGCAGACCCTGGGCTGGGTTGTGGTTCTGGAGTTCCTAGTCCAGAGGGCTTGTTTGCCAGGAGTGTGAGGAAGGAAGTCTGAAAACACAAGCTAGCGTGAGGTTTGGGACCGATGGCACGGCAGGCCCACTCTGAGAGGCTGAATCGAGATCTCCTGCACTGAGGTCATTTCAACTATGAGACGTGCCTCAAGCTAGAGTTTTTGTCCAGCATGGCCTCTTCCTGAATGGTGTGGGGGCCTCATGAGGCCAGGAAGGTTTGCCTACGATGGGATTTGTGAACTACTCCAAACCTCAAGGTTTCCTTCTGCACGAAAGTCGAGTGCTATTGGATGGTTCCAGGAGGTCCCATACGGAAAGACTCGAGAGCAGGTGTCTAAGCATGGATGCCTGGGAACGCCACCTCATATTCCCACTCTTTAGTCAGGACAAGGCAGGCTCAATCTGCGGGCTCCTGGGTGAGCTACCCAGAGGGGAGAGTTGAAATGGACTCTCCTGAAGATGAGTCCTACTGTGGCTTGGTGGCCTGGGAGACCTTGGAATGTGGAGGTGGCTCAGGGACTCTGCAGGATTCTCCAACCTGAGGTGTTTGACACGGCTCCAACAAGGAAGCTTCCCATGTGGAGACGAGAGAAGTTCTGTTCAGTGCCTCAGGAAAGCCCCATATCCTGTTCTTCGAACCAAAGCCTCTGAGGAGTGACACCTGGAAAACAAGCAAGAGTTGAGATTAGGGCCTAAGGGCCTGTCCGGCTCAACCTTCTATCTCTGTTGACATCTGTGTGCATGCCTTCATGGAGGTAGCAGCTCAGCTTGTGTCCGAAGGCCCCTGTGTGTGCAGGGAGGCTCCCGGTAATGGTATGTTCTCGGGGGCCTTGAGGTTTCTCATATTCTGGAGGTGTGTGGCCAAAGGAATGGACAGAGTTTCCCAGGAGAGAGCAGGCATGGTCCTGTGGTATGGCTCCAGAGGACCCAGCCTAGAGGCTGTGTTTGCCAGGGCTGTGGGGACAGATGTCTGAAAAAGCAAACTTGGCTCAGGTAGGGGCCAAGGTAATGGCAGGCCTGATCTCCAGTCCGAGAGGGGAGATCCTCTGGATATCAAAGGAGGGCTAGTGGGAGGCAGTCGCTCAGGCTTTTGTCTCTGGGTGTTGCGTTCACAGTGGCCGTTCAGGGTAGGGGTTGCTTCAGGGGCCGAGGAAGAGCCTTCCTCTCGGGGGATTGTCCAAGCTCCCAAGTGTTTGAGTTCATTCTGTGGGAAGGTAAGAGTACTGTTTTCTGCCACAGGGGACCCCCCAGGAGAGGGACTCTAGAGCTCAGCAGTGGGTTCCCTCAACTGGAATACACACCATCTAGTTAGTCCTGCGTGCCTATGGGCATGGCAAGCCACATATGCGGGCTCTTGGTCCAATCACTGAGAGGCGTTACTTGAATAAGGTACTCACGCTGAGGGTCACAATGTGTGTTTGTGCCCAAGGCGGCCCTCACACATGGGCGTGGCCTCATGGGCCATGCCGTTTTCTCCTACACTGAAGGTTTGACTCACTGCCAGCAGCAAGGTTTCTTGCCATGGGGAAGGATGGGTTCTGACTTGTGCATCAGGTTCCCCCCTGTGCAGGGATTGGAGATAAGGTCTAGGTTCTGATGACTGAAAACCCAGGTTGGGAATGGATGGTGGCCTAAGGCAGTGGCGGGTCCAATGTGCTGGGTGTGCAGCCAGCTGTGTCGGTGTCTATTGGAAGGTCTGGGCTCAGGCTATTTGCGACAGAGCATCAGTGTTTAAGGTAGCCTATGCAATTGGGGTGCACCCTTCAAAGATTCCTTCTGCGGGACAATTGAGACCTGTTGGTCAGCTCTAAGACATCACATATGGAATGACTCCAGAGCACCGTTCGACGATGGATGCTAGAAAGCCAGCCTCGCATTCCAGTTTTCTCCTAGCAACAAGATACTTGAGATCTGATGGCTCTGCGGGAGCAATCGGGGCGGCTGTGTTGAAAGGGACTTTCCCGAGGATGGGGCCTAATGTGTGTTTGTCTCCATGAAGGCCTTGGTATGGGGCGGTGGCACCGGGACCATGAAGTATTCTCCTAAGCTTTTGACATAACTCCCATGCACAAGTTTCCTTGTGGAGACGAGATTTGTTTTGATGGGTGCCTCAGGAAACCCCCTATGCTGGTCTTGGTATCCAGGCTTTTGAGGAGACATGCCTGTAAACCAAAGCAATGGATCTGATTATGGCCAAGATCCTGTCTGGTTCCATCTTCTTCTCTGGGGACATCCATCCATGGTGTGAGTGGAGGTAGATGCTCAGGTGGTGTCAGACCGCCCTTGTTTGTCCCGGGAGACCTACACTATTGGGATGGCCTCGGGGATTTGGAGGGTTCTCCTAATTTGTACGATTTGGAAGAATGGAATGGGCAGAATTCCCATGGATTGGGTAGGCACAGTCCTAATGTGTGGCTCCAGGGGCCCCAGCCTGGAGGGTGTGTGGCCCAGGACTTTGAGGACAGAAGTCTGAAAACACAAACTCAGCTTAGGGTTGTGGACATGGTATGGCAGGCCCTATCTACAAACCATGAAAAGAACTCTTCAGGATATGAAGAAAGAGCGAGTCTGAGGCGCTTCCTCAGGCTTTTGTCTCTGGCTTTTGTATCAACGATGGCCGTGGAATGTGGGGAGGCCTCATGGGCCATGGACGAATCTTCCTCTCTGTGGATTTGGCCGGGTCCCAATTGTTTTTCGTCAATCTGTGGGATGGAAGGTCTCCTTTCAGGTTTGTTACCTCAGGTGTCCCAACCAAAGAGGAATTCCAAAGCAGAGCCCTGGGGAAGAGTGAAGGGACAACCCAAACTATGATTAAAAATTGGTGCCTAGGGGCATGGCAGGCCCAATATGCTGTCTCTTCATCCATCCACTGAGAGGCCTTACTTGAGGACTGGGCTCAGGCTGAGGGTCACAATGTGTTTTTGTGTACAATGTGGCCCGGGAGAGTGGGCGTGGCCTCGTGGGCCACACTGGTTTCAACTACACTGAACTTTGGACAAATGCCAATCACAAGGTCTCTTGCCATGGGCAAGGAGTTCTGATTTCTGCATCATTTTCAATTTGGGGCAGTGGTTGGAGATAAGTTCTAGGTACTGAAGCCTGAAAACCGCAGTATGGAAGAGATGACGACCTAAGGCCATGGCGGGTCTGATGTGCTCAGTGTGCGGTCAGCTGCCTGGATGTTGGTCAGGAGGTTCGGGCTCATGTGGTGTCAGACAGTGCATTAGTGCCCAGGTTACACTCTATAATTTGGGTACAGTCGAGTGCCGTGTAGGTTTATCCTCTTTTGAGGTGCCTGGGCAGCTCAGTAGGCAAGATATATTTGCTAAAGGGCAGGCAGAGTGCTGCATTGTGGGTCCGGAATTGCCAAACGTGAGGGCTTCTGGGCGAGGAGTGTGAGGACAGAAGTCTGGGAACACGATCTAGACTTGGGTTCAGGCCGAGGCTACGGCAGGTACCCCCTGCAGATCTGAACCAATCTCTCATGCATCTGAAGTCACGGCGAGGATCAGACGTTGTCTCAGGTTTGAGTTTCTGTGCATGACTGCCCCTTCATGACGGACCAGAATCTCAAGGCCATGGAGGTTTTCCCACGATGGGAGTTGTGGGATGCACCCTTCAAGAATTTCTTCTGCGGTACAATTGAGACCTGTTGGGCAGCTCCAGGATATCCCATATGGAAGGACACCAGAGCACCGTTCGGGGATGGATGCCAGGGAAGCCGGCCTCGCATCCAAATTGTCTCCTAGCAACAAGACAATTGAGATCTGATGGCTCTGCCGGAGCTACCGGGGTGTCTGAGATGAAATGGAATTTCCCGAGGATGGGGCCCAATATGTGTTTGTGTTTCTAATGACCCTGGAAAAGGGCAGTGGCATCGGGACCCTGAAGTATTCTCCTAAGCTTTTGACATAGGTCCCATGCACAAGTTTCCTTGTGGAGACAAGATTTGTTCTGATGGGTGCCTCAGGAAACCCCCTATGCTGGTCTTGGAATCCAGGCTTTTGAGGAGACATGCCTGTAAACCAAAGCAATGGATCCGATTATGGCTAGGGTTCTGTCTGGTTCCATCTCCTTCTCTGGGGACATCCATCTATGGTATGAGTGGAAGTAGATGCTCAGCTGGTGTCAGACCGCCCTTGTTTGTCCACGGAGTCCTATACTATTGGGATGGCCTCGGGGACTTTGGAGGGTTCTACTAATTTGTACAATTTGGAACAATGGAATGGGCAGAATTCCCATGGATTGGGTAGGCACAGTCCTAATGTGTGGCTCCAGGGGCCCCAGCCTGGAGGGTGTGTGGCCCAGGAATTTGAGGACAGAAGTCTGAAAACACAAACTCAGCTTAGGTTAGGGGACGTAGGTATGGCAGGTCCATTCTACAAACCATGAGAAGAACTCTTCAGCATATGAAGAAAGAGCGAGTCTGAGGCACTTGCTCTGGCTTTTGTCTCTGGACTTTGTATCAACGATGGCCGTGGATGTGGGGAGGCCTCATGGGCCATGGACGAATCTTCCTCTCTTTGGATTTGGTCCGGTCCCAATTGTTTTTCATCAATCTGTGGGATGGAAGGTCTCCTTTCAGGTTTGTTACCTCAGGTGTCCCAACCAAAGAGGAATTCCAAAGCAGAGACCTAGGGAAGAGTGAAGGGACAACCCAAACTATGGTTAAAAATTGGCGCCTAGGGGCATGGCAGGCCCAATATGCTGTCTCTTCATCCATCCACTGAGAGGCCTTACTTGAGGACTGGGCTCAGGCTGAGGGTCACAATGTGTGTTTGTGTCCAATGTGGCCCGGGAGAGTGGGCGTGGCCTCATGGGCCACACTGGTTTCAACTACACTAAACTTTGGACAACTTGCCAATCACAAGGTCTCTTGCCATGGGGAAGGAGTTCTGATTTCTGCATCATTTTCAATCCTGGGCAATGGTTGGAGATAAGTTCCTGGTACTGAAGCATGAAAACCGCTGTTTGGAAGAGATGACGGCCTAAGGCCATGGCGGGTCTGTTGTGCTCAGTGTGCGTTCAGCTGCCTGGGTGTTGGTCAGGAGGTTCGGTCTCATGTGGTGTCAGACAGTGCATTAGTGCCCAAGTTACACTCTATAATTTGGGGACAGTTGAGTGCCGTGTAGGTTTATCCTCATTTGAGGTGCCAGGGCAGCTCATTAGGCAATATATTTTTGCTAGAGGGCAGGCAGAGTGCTGCATTGTGGGTCCGGAATTGCCAAACTTCTGGACTCTTGGACCGGGAGTGTGAGGACAGAAGTCTGAGAACACGATCTAGACTTGGGCTTCAGGCCGAGGGCACGGCAGGTACCCCCTGCAGATCTGAACCAATCTCTCATGCATCTGAAGTCACGGCGAGGTTCAGACGTTGGCTCAGGTTGGAGTTTCTGTGCATGACTGCCCCTTCATGAACGGACCGGAATCTCAAGGCCATGGAGTTTTTCCCACGTTGACAGTTGTGGGATGCCCCTTTCAAGGATTTCTTCTGCGGGAAAATTGAGACCTTTTGGGGCAGCTCCATGATATCCCATATGGAATGACTCCAAAGCTCTTTCGGGGATGATGCCAGGGTAGCCGGCCCCGCATACCAATTGTCTCCTAGCAACAAGACAGTTGAGATCTGATGGCTCTGCGGGAGCAACCGATGTGGCTGAGTTGAAATGGACTTTCCCGAGGATGGGGCCTAATATGTGTTTGTGTCCATTAAAGCCTTGGAATGGGGCGGTGGCACCGGGACCCTGAAGTATTCTCCTAAGCTTTTGACATAGGTCCGAAACTGAAGTTTTCTTGTGGAGACGAGATTTGTTCTGATGGGTGCCTCAGGAAACCCCCTATGCTGGTATTGGAATCCAGGCTTTTGAGGAGACATGCCTTTAAACCAAAGCAATGGATCCGATTATGGCCTAGGGTCCTGTCTGATTCCATCTTCTTCTCTGGGGACATCCATCTATAGTATGAGAGGAGGTAGATGCTCAGCTGGTGTCAGACCTCCCTTGTTTGTCCACGGACTCCTACATTATTAGGATGGCCTCGGGAACTTTGGAGGGTTCTCCTAATTTGTACGATTTTGGGCAATGGAATGGGCAGAATTCCCATGGATTTGGTAGGCACAGGCCTAATGTGTGGCTCCAGAGGCCCCAGCCTGGAGTGTGTGTGGCCCAGGAATTTGAAGACAGAAGTCTGAAAACACAAAGTCAGCTTAGGTTAGGGGACGTAGGTATGGCAGGTCCAATCTACAACCATGAGAAGAACTCTTCAGGATATGAAAAAAGAGCGATTCTGAGGTGCTTCCTCAGGCATTTGTCTGTGGATTTTGTATCAAAGATGGGCGTCAAATGTGGGAAGACCTCATGGGCCATGGACGAATCTTCCTCTCTGTGGATTTGGCCCGGTCCCAATTTCTTTCCGTGAATCTGTGGGATGGGAGGTCTCCTCTCAGGTTTGTTACCTCAGGTGTACAACCAAAGAGGAATTCCTAAGGAGAGCCCTGGGGAAGAGTGAAGGGACAACCCAAATTATGGTTAAAAAATGGGGCCTAGGGCCATGGCAAGCCCAATATGCTGTCTCTTCTTCCAGCCACTGAGTGGCCTTACTTGAGGACGGGGTTCAGGCTGAGGGTCACAATGTGTGTTTGTGACTAATGTGGCCTGCGAACAGGGGAGGGGCCTCATGTGCCACACTGGTTTCATCTACTTTGAATTTTGGACAACATGCTAATCACAAGGTCTCTTGCCATGTTGAAGGAGCTCTGATTTCTGCATCATTTTCAACCCTGGGCAGTGGTTGGAGATAAGGTCTAGGTTCTGAAGCCTGGAAACCGCAGTTGGGAAGAGATGACGAACTAAGGCCATGGCGGGTCTGATGTGCTCAGTGTGCGGTCAGCTGCTGGGTGTTGGTCCGGAGGTTCTCTTTCAGGTTGTGTCAGACAGTGCATTAGTGCCAAGGTTAGATATATAATTTAGGTACATTCTAGTGCCGTGTAGGTTTATCATCATTTGAGGTGCCTGGGCAACACATTAGGCAATATATTTTTTCTAGAGGGCAAGCAGAGTGCTGCATTGTGGGTCCGGTATTGCCGAACATGAGGGATTCTGGACCAGGAGTGTGAGGACAAGTCTGAGAACAGAAGCTAGACTTGGGCTTCAGGCCGAGGGCATGGCTGGTACCCCTTGCAGATCTGAACGAATATCTCATGCTTCTGAAGTTACGGCGAGGTTCAGACGTTGACTCAAGTTGGAGTTTCTGTGCTGACTGCCCCTTCATGAACGGAGCGGAATCTCAAGGCCATGGAGGTTTTTCCACCTGGGAGTTGTGGGATGCCCCCTTCAATGATTCCTTCTGCGGGAAAATTGAGACCTGGTGGGCAGCTCCAGGATATCCGATATGGAATGACACCAGAGCACCGTTCGGGGATGGATGCCAGGGAAGCCGGCCTCGCATTCTAATTGTCTCCTAGCAACAAGACAGTTGAGATCTGAAGGCCATGCCGGAGCAACCGGGGTGGCTGAGTTGAAATGGACTTTCCCAAGGATGTGGCCTAATATGTGTTTGTGTCCATGAGAACTTGGAATGGGGCGGTGGCACCGGGACCCTGAAGTATTCTCCTAAGCTTTTGACATAGGTCCCATGCACAAGTTTCCTTGTGGAGACGAGATTTGTTCTGATGGGTGCCTCAGGAAGCCCCCTATGCTGGTCTTGGAATCCAGGCTTTTGAGGAGACATGCCTGTAAACAAAAGCAATGGATCCGATTATGGCCTAGGGTACTGTCTGGTTCCATCTTCTTCTCTGGGGACATCAATCTATGGTATGAGTGTAGGTAAATGCTCAGCTGGTGTCAGACCGCCCTTGTTTGTCCCGGGAGATCTACACTATTGGGATGGCCTCGGGAACTTTGGAGGATTCTCCTAATTTGTACGATTTTGGACAATGGAATGGGCAGAATTCCCATGGATTGGGTAGACACAGTCCTAATGTGTGGCTCCAGGGGCCCCAGGTTGGAGGGTGTGTGGCCCAGGAATTTGAGGACAGAGGTCTGAGAACACAAACTCAGCTTAGGTTTGGGGACGTAGGTATGGCAGGTCCAATCTACAAATCATGTGAAGAACTCTTCAGGATATGAAGAAAGAGCGAGTCTGAGGCGCTTGCTCAGGCTTTTGTCTCTGGATTTTGTATCAAATATGGGGGTGGAATGTGGGGAGGCCTCATGGGCCATGGAGGAATCTTCCTCTGTGGATTTGGCCCGATCCCAATTTCTTTCCTTCAATCTGTGGGATGGGAGGTCTCCTCTCAGGTTTGTTACCTCAGGTGTCCCAACCAAAGAGGAATTCCAAAGCAGAGACCTGGGGAAGAGTGAAGGGACAACCCAAACTATGGTTAAAAAATGGGGCTTGGGGAAAGGCAGGCCCCATATGCTGTCTCTTCATCCAGCCACTGAGTGGCCTTACTTAAAGACTGGGCACAGGCTGTGGGTCACAATGTGTGTTTGTGACCAATGTGGCCCACGAGCATGAGTGGGACCTCATAGGCCACACTGTTTCAACTAAACTGAACTTTGGACAACATGCCAATCACAAGGTCTCTTGCCATGGGGAAGGAGCTCTGATTTCTGCATCATTTTCAACCCTGGGCAGTGTTTGGAGTTAAGGTCTAGGTTCTGAGGCCTGAAAACCGCAGTTGTGAAGAGATGACGACCTAAGGCCATGGCGGTTCTGATGTGCTCAGTGTGCGGTCAGCTGCCTGGGTGTTGGTCCGGAGGTTCGGGTTCAGGTTTTGTCAGCCAGTGCATTAGTGCCCGGATTAGACTATATAATTTAGGTACAGTCGAGTGCCGTGTACGTTTATACTCATTTGAGGTGCCTGGGCTACTCATTAGGCACGATATTTTTTAAGAGGGCTGGCAGAGTGCTGCATTGTGGGTCCAGAATTGCCAAAATTGAGGGCTTCTGGGCCAGGAGTAGGAGGACAGAAGTCTGAGAACACAAGCTAGACCTGGGCTTCAGGCCGAGGGCACGCCAGGTACCGCCTGCAGATCTGAACCAATATCTCATGCATCTGAAGTCACGGCGAGGATCAGACGTTGGCTCAGGTTGGAGTTTCTGTGCATGACTGCCCCTTCATGAACGGAACGGAAACTCAAGGCCATGGAGGTTTTCCCACGTTGGAAGTTGTGGGATGTTTCCTTGAAGGATTCCTTCTGCGGGACAATTGGGACCTGTTGTCAGCTCCAGGACATCCCATATGGAATGACACCAGAGCACCGTTCGAGGATGGATGCTAGGGAAGCCCGCCTCGCATTCCAATTGTCTGCTAGCAACAAGACAGTTGAGATCTGATGGCTCAGGGGGAGCAATTGGGGCGGCTGTGTTGAAATGGACTTTCCCGAGGATGGGGCCTAATGTGTGTTTATGTCCATTAAGACCTTGGATTTGGGCGGTGGCACCGGGACCCTGAAGTATTCTCCTAAGCTTTTGACATAGGTCCCATGCACAAGTTCCTTGTGGAGACGAGATTTATTTTGATGGGTGCCTCAGGAAACCCACTATGCTGGTCTAGGAATCCAGGCTTTGAGGAGACATGCCTGTAAACCAAAGCAATGGATCCGATTATGGCCTAGGGTCCTGTCTGGTTCCATTTCTTCTCTGGGGATGTCCATCTATGGTATGAGTGGAGGTACATGCTCAGGTGGTGTCAGACGGCCCTTGTTTGTCCCGGGAGACCTACACTATTGGGATGGTCTAGGGGACTTCGGAGGGTTCTTCTAATTTGTACGATTTTGAACAATGGAATGGGCAGAATTCCCATGGATTGGTTAGGCACAGTCCTATGTGTGGCCCAGGGGTCCCAGCTTGGAGGGTGAGTGGCCCAGGAATTTGAAGACAGATGTCTGAAAACACAAACTCAGCTTAGGTTTGGGGACGTAGGTATGGCAGGTCCAATCTACAAACCATGAGAAGAACTCTTCAGGATATGAAGAAAGAGCGAGTCTGAGGCACGTGCTCAGGCTTTTGTCTCTGGATTTTTTATCAAAGATGGGCGTGGAATGTGGGGAGGCCTCATGGGCCATGGACGAAACTTCCTATCTGTGGATTTGGCCCGGTCCCAATTTCTTTCCGTCAATCTGTGGGATGGGAGGTCTCCTCTCAGGTTTGTTACCTCAGGTGTCCCAACCAAAGAGGAATTCCTAAGCAGAGCCCTGGGGAAGAGTGAAGGGACAACCCAAATTATCGTTAAAAAATGGGGCTTAGGGCCATGGCAAGCCCAATATGCTGTCTCTTCTTCCAGCCACTGAGTGGCCTTACGTGAGGAAGGGGTTCAGGCTGAGGGTCACAATGTGTGTTTGTGACTAATGTTGCCCGCCAGCAGGGGCGGGGCCTCATGTGCCACACTGTTTTCATCTACACTGAACTTTGGACAACATGCCAATCACATGGTCTCTTGCCATGGGGAAGGAGCTCTGATTTCTGCATCATTTTCAACCCTGGGCAGTGGTTGGAGATAATGTCTAGTTTCTGAAGCCTGGAAACCGCAGTTGGGAAGAGATGACGACCTAAGGCCATGGCGGGTCTGATGTGCTCAGCTTGCGGGCAGCTGCCTGGGTGTTGGTCCGGAGTTTCGGGTTCAGGTTGTGTCAGACTGTGCATTAGTGCCCAGGTTAGATATATAATTTAGGTACATTCTAGTGCCGTGTAGGTTTATCCTCATTTGATGTGCCTGGGCATCTCATTAGGCAATATATTTTTTTCTAGAGGGCAAGCAGAGTGCTGCATTGTGGGTCCGGTATTGCCGAACATGAGGGATTCTGGACCAGGAGTGTGAGGACAAGTCTGAGAACAGAAGCTAGACTTGGGCTTCAGGCCGAGGGCATGGCTGGTACCCCTTGCAGATCTGAACGAATATCTCATGCTTCTGAAGTTACGGCGAGGTTCAGACGTTGACTCAAGTTGGAGTTTCTGTGCTGACTGCCCCTTCATGAACGGAGCGGAATCTCAAGGCCATGGAGGTTTTTCCACCTGGGAGTTGTGGGATGCCCCCTTCAATGATTCCTTCTGCGGGAAAATTGAGACCTGGTGGGCAGCTCCAGGATATCCGATATGGAATGACACCAGAGCACCGTTCGGGGATGGATGCCAGGGAAGCCGGCCTCGCATTCTAATTGTCTCCTAGCAACAAGACAGTTGAGATCTGAAGGCCATGCCGGAGCAACCGGGGTGGCTGAGTTGAAATGGACTTTCCCAAGGATGTGGCCTAATATGTGTTTGTGTCCATGAGAACTTGGAATGGGGCGGTGGCACCGGGACCCTGAAGTATTCTCCTAAGCTTTTGACATAGGTCCCATGCACAAGTTTCCTTGTGGAGACGAGATTTGTTCTGATGGGTGCCTCAGGAAGCCCCCTATGCTGGTCTTGGAATCCAGGCTTTTGAGGAGACATGCCTGTAAACAAAAGCAATGGATCCGATTATGGCCTAGGGTACTGTCTGGTTCCATCTTCTTCTCTGGGGACATCAATCTATGGTATGAGTGTAGGTAAATGCTCAGCTGGTGTCAGACCGCCCTTGTTTGTCCCGGGAGATCTACACTATTGGGATGGCCTCGGGAACTTTGGAGGATTCTCCTAATTTGTACGATTTTGGACAATGGAATGGGCAGAATTCCCATGGATTGGGTAGACACAGTCCTAATGTGTGGCTCCAGGGGCCCCAGGTTGGAGGGTGTGTGGCCCAGGAATTTGAGGACAGAGGTCTGAGAACACAAACTCAGCTTAGGTTTGGGGACGTAGGTATGGCAGGTCCAATCTACAAATCATGTGAAGAACTCTTCAGGATATGAAGAAAGAGCGAGTCTGAGGCGCTTGCTCAGGCTTTTGTCTCTGGATTTTGTATCAAATATGGGGGTGGAATGTGGGGAGGCCTCATGGGCCATGGAGGAATCTTCCTCTGTGGATTTGGCCCGATCCCAATTTCTTTCCTTCAATCTGTGGGATGGGAGGTCTCCTCTCAGGTTTGTTACCTCAGGTGTCCCAACCAAAGAGGAATTCCAAAGCAGAGACCTGGGGAAGAGTGAAGGGACAACCCAAACTATGGTTAAAAAATGGGGCTTGGGGAAAGGCAGGCCCCATATGCTGTCTCTTCATCCAGCCACTGAGTGGCCTTACTTAAAGACTGGGCACAGGCTGTGGGTCACAATGTGTGTTTGTGACCAATGTGGCCCACGAGCATGAGTGGGACCTCATAGGCCACACTGTTTCAACTAAACTGAACTTTGGACAACATGCCAATCACAAGGTCTCTTGCCATGGGGAAGGAGCTCTGATTTCTGCATCATTTTCAACCCTGGGCAGTGTTTGGAGTTAAGGTCTAGGTTCTGAGGCCTGAAAACCGCAGTTGTGAAGAGATGACGACCTAAGGCCATGGCGGTTCTGATGTGCTCAGTGTGCGGTCAGCTGCCTGGGTGTTGGTCCGGAGGTTCGGGTTCAGGTTTTGTCAGCCAGTGCATTAGTGCCCGGATTAGACTATATAATTTAGGTACAGTCGAGTGCCGTGTACGTTTATACTCATTTGAGGTGCCTGGGCTACTCATTAGGCACGATATTTTTTAAGAGGGCTGGCAGAGTGCTGCATTGTGGGTCCAGAATTGCCAAAATTGAGGGCTTCTGGGCCAGGAGTAGGAGGACAGAAGTCTGAGAACACAAGCTAGACCTGGGCTTCAGGCCGAGGGCACGCCAGGTACCGCCTGCAGATCTGAACCAATATCTCATGCATCTGAAGTCACGGCGAGGATCAGACGTTGGCTCAGGTTGGAGTTTCTGTGCATGACTGCCCCTTCATGAACGGAACGGAAACTCAAGGCCATGGAGGTTTTCCCACGTTGGAAGTTGTGGGATGTTTCCTTGAAGGATTCCTTCTGCGGGACAATTGGTACCTGTTGTCAGCTCCAGGACATCCCATATGGAATGACACCAGAGCACCGTTCGAGGATGGATGCTAGGGAAGCCCGCCTCGCATTCCAATTGTCTGCTAGCAACAAGACAGTTGAGATCTGATGGCTCAGGGGGAGCAATTGGGGCGGCTGTGTTGAAATGGACTTTCCCGAGGATGGGGCCTAATGTGTGTTTATGTCCATTAAGACCTTGGATTTGGGCGGTGGCACCGGGACCCTGAAGTATTCTCCTAAGCTTTTGACATAGGTCCCATGCACAAGTTCCTTGTGGAGACGAGATTTATTTTGATGGGTGCCTCAGGAAACCCACTATGCTGGTCTAGGAATCCAGGCTTTGAGGAGACATGCCTGTAAACCAAAGCAATGGATCCGATTATGGCCTAGGGTCCTGTCTGGTTCCATTTCTTCTCTGGGGATGTCCATCTATGGTATGAGTGGAGGTACATGCTCAGGTGGTGTCAGACGGCCCTTGTTTGTCCCGGGAGACCTACACTATTGGGATGGTCTAGGGGACTTCGGAGGGTTCTTCTAATTTGTACGATTTTGAACAATGGAATGGGCAGAATTCCCATGGATTGGTTAGGCACAGTCCTATGTGTGGCCCAGGGGTCCCAGCTTGGAGGGTGAGTGGCCCAGGAATTTGAAGACAGATGTCTGAAAACACAAACTCAGCTTAGGTTTGGGGACGTAGGTATGGCAGGTCCAATCTACAAACCATGAGAAGAACTCTTCAGGATATGAAGAAAGAGCGAGTCTGAGGCACGTGCTCAGGCTTTTGTCTCTGGATTTTTTATCAAAGATGGGCGTGGAATGTGGGGAGGCCTCATGGGCCATGGACGAAACTTCCTATCTGTGGATTTGGCCCGGTCCCAATTTCTTTCCGTCAATCTGTGGGATGGGAGGTCTCCTCTCAGGTTTGTTACCTCAGGTGTCCCAACCAAAGAGGAATTCCTAAGCAGAGCCCTGGGGAAGAGTGAAGGGACAACCCAAATTATCGTTAAAAAATGGGGCTTAGGGGCATGGCAGGCCAAATATGCTGTCTCTTCTTCCAGCCACTGAGTGGCCTTACGTGAGGAAGGGGTTCAGGCTGAGGGTCACAATGTGTGTTTGTGACTAATGTTGCCCGCCAGCAGGGGCGGGGCCTCATGTGCCACACTGTTTTCATCTACACTGAACTTTGGACAACATGCCAATCACATGGTCTCTTGCCATGGGGAAGGAGCTCTGATTTCTGCATCATTTTCAACCCTGGGCAGTGGTTGGAGATAATGTCTAGTTTCTGAAGCCTGGAAACCGCAGTTGGGAAGAGATGACGACCTAAGGCCATGGCGGGTCTGATGTGCTCAGCTTGCGGGCAGCTGCCTGGGTGTTGGTCCGGAGTTTCGGGTTCAGGTTGTGTCAGACTGTGCATTAGTGCCCAGGTTAGATATATAATTTAGGTACATTCTAGTGCCGTGTAGGTTTATCCTCATTTGATGTGCCTGGGCATCTCATTAGGCAATATATTTTTTTCTAGAGGGCAAGCAGAGTGCTGCATTGTGGGTCCGGTATTGCCGAACATGAGGGATTCTGGACCAGGAGTGTGAGGACAAGTCTGAGAACAGAAGCTAGACTTGGGCTTCAGGCCGAGGGCATGGCTGGTACACCTTGCTGATCTGAACGAATATCTCATGCTTCTGAAGTTATGGCGAGGTTCAGAAGTTGGCTCAGGTTGGAGTTTCTGTGCTGACTGCCCCTTCATGAATGGAGCGGAATCTCAAGGCCATGGAGGTTTTCCCACGTTCGGAGTTTTGGAATGCCCCCTTCAAGGATTCCTTCTGCGGGCCAATTGAGACCTGTTGGGCAGCTCCATGATATCCCATATGGAATGAGTCCAGAGCACCGTTTGGGGATGGATGCCAGGGAAGCCGGCCTCGCATTCTAATTTTCTCTTAGCAACAAGACAGTTGAGATCTGAAGGCTCTGCGGGAGCAACCAGGGTGGCTGAGTTGAAATGGACTTTTCCGAGGATGGGGCCTAATATGTGTTTGTGTCCATGAGGGCCTTGGAATGGGGCGGTGGCACCGGGACTCTGAAGTTTTCTCCTAAGCTTTTGACATAGGTCCCATGCACAAGTTTCCTTGTGGAGACGAGATTTGTTCTGATGGGTGCCTCAGGAAACCCGCTTTGCTGGTCTTGGAATCCAGGCTTTTGAGTAGACATGCCTGTAAACCAAAGCAATGGATCTGATTATGGCCTAGGGTCCTGTCTGGTTCCATCTTCTTCTCTGGGGACATCCATCTATGGTATGACTGTAGGTAGATGCTCAGGTGGTGTCAGACCGCCCTTGTTTGTCCCGGGAGTCCTACACTATTGGGATGGCCTCGGGAACTTTGGAGAGTTCTCCTAATTTGTACGATTTTGGACAATGGAATGGGCTGAATTCCCATGGATTGGGTAGGCACATTCCTAATGTGTGGCTCCAGGGGCCCCAGGTTGGAGGGTGTGTGGCACAGGAATTTGAGGACAGATGTCTGAAAACACAAACTCAGCTTAGGTTGGGGACGAAGGTATGGCAGGTCCAATCTACAAATCATGTGAAGAACTCTTCAGGATATGAAGAAAGAGCGAGTCTGAGGCACGTGCTCAGGCTTTTGTCTCTGGATTTTGTATCAAAGATGGGCATGGGATGTGGGGAGGCCTCATGGTCCATGGACGAATCTTCCTC
The DNA here is from genome assembly GCF_964662115.1 of Mustela nivalis. NCBI lineage: Eukaryota > Metazoa > Chordata > Mammalia > Carnivora > Mustelidae > Mustela > Mustela nivalis. Next base: position 483,972 of record NW_028136183.1, read on the forward strand.
TCTGTGGATTTGGCTCGGTCCCAATTTCTTTCCGTCAATCTGTGGGATGGGAGGTCTCCTGTCAGGTTTGTTACCTCAGGTGTCCCAACCAAAGAGGAATTCCAAAGCAGAGCCCTGGGGAAGAGTGAAGGGACAACCCAAACGATGGTTATAAATTGGGGCCTAGGGGCATGGCAGACCTAATATGCTGTCTCTTCATCCAGCCACTGAGTGGCCTTACTTAAAGACTGGGCACAGGCTGAGGGTCAGCATGTGTGTTTGTGACCAATGTGGCCCGCGAGCATGGGCGGGGCCTCATGGGCCACACTGGTTTCAACTACACTGAACTTTGGATAACATGCCAATCACAAGGTCTCTTGCCATGGGGAAGGAGCTCTGATTTCTGCATCATTTTCAAACCTGGGCAGTGTTTGGAGATAAGGTCTACGTTCTGAAGCCTGAAAACCGCAGTTGGGAAGAGATGACGACCTAAGGCCATGGCGGGTCTGATGTGCTCAGTGTGCGGTCAGCTGCCTGGGTGTTGGTCCGGAGGTTCGGGTTCAGGTTGTGTCAGACAGTGAATTAGTACCCAGGTTAGACTATATAATTCAGGTACAGTAGAGAGCCGTGTAGGTTTATCCTCATTTGAGGTGCCTGGGCTACTCATTAGGCAATATATTTTTCTAGAGGCAGGCAGAGTGCTGCATTGTGGGTCCGGTATTGCCAAACATGAGGGATTCTGGACCAGGAGTGTGAGGACAAGTCTGAGAACAGAAGCTAGACTTGGGCTTCAGGCCGAGGGTACGGCTGGTACCCCCTGCAGATCTGAACGAATATCTCATGCTTCTGAAGTCACGGCGAGGATCAGACGTTGGCTCGGGTTGGAGTTTCTGTGCATGACTGCCCCTTCATGAACGGAGCGGAATCTCAAGGCCATGGAGGTTTTCCCACGTTGGGAGTTGTGGGATGCCCCCTTCAAGGATTCCTTCTGCGGGACAATTGAGACCTGTTGGGCAGCTCCAGGATATCCCATATGGAAGGACTCCAGAGCACCGTTCGGGGTGGATGCCTGGGAAGCGGGCCTCGCATTCCAAATGTCTCCTAGCAACAAGACAGTTGAGATCGGATGGCTCTGCGGGAGCAACCGGCGTGGCTGAGTTGAAATGGACTTTTAGGGTCGGGCCCATTGTGTGTTTGTGTCCATGAGGGCCTTGGAATGGGGCGTTGGCACCGGGACCCTGAAGTATTCTCCTAAGCTTTTGATATACCTCCCATGCACAAGTTTCCTTGTGGAGATGAGATTTGTTCTGAGGGGTGCCTCAGGAAACCCCCTATGCTGGTATTGGAAACCAGGCTTTTGAGGAGACATGCCTGTAAACCAAAACATTGGATCCGATTATGGCCTAGGGTCCTGTCTGGTTCAATCTTCTTCTCTGGTGATATCCATCTATGGAATGAGTGGAGGGAGATGCTCACCTGGTGTCACACCGCCCTTGTTTGTCCCTGGAGACCTACACTATTGGGATGGCCTCGGGGACTTTGGAGAGTTTTCTTAATTGGTGAGATTTTGGACAATGGAATGGGCAGAATTCCCATGGATTGGGTAGGCACAGTCCTAATGTGTGGCTCCAGGGGCCCCAGCCTGGAGGGTGTGCGGCCCAGGACTTTGAGGACAGAAGTCTGAAAACACAAACTCAGCTAAGGTTTTGGGACGTAGGTATGGGAGGCCCAATCTACAAACCATGAGAAGTACCCCTCAGGATATGAAGAAAGAGCGAGTCTGAGGCACTTGCTCAGGCTTTTGTCTCTGGATTTTGTATCAACAATGGCTGTAGAATGTGGGGAGGTCTCATGGGATATGGACGAATCTTCCTCTCTGTGGATTTGGCCCGGTCCCAATAGTTTTTCTTCAATTGTCGGATAGGAGGTCTCCTTTCAGGTTTATTACCTCAGGTGTCCGAACAAAATAGGAATTCCAAAGCAGAGCCCTGGGGAAGAGTGAAGGGACAACCCAAACTATGGTTAAAAATTGTGGCCTAGGTGCATGGCAGGCCCAATATGCTGTCTCTTCATCCAACCACTGAGAGGCCTTACTTGAGGACTGGGCTCATGCTGAGGGTCACAATGTGTGTTTGTGACCAATGTGGCCCGCGAGCATGGGCGGGGCCTCATGGGCCACACTGGTTTCAACTACACTGGACTTTGGACAACCTGCCAAACACAAGGTCTCTGGCCATGGGGAATGTGTTCTGATATCTGCATCATTTTCAACCCTGGGCAGTGGTTGGAGATAAGGTCTAGGTTCTGAAGCCTGAAAAACCGAAGTTGGGAAGAGATGACGACCTAAGGCCATGGCGGGTCTGATATGCTCAGTGTGCGGTCAGCTGCCTGGGTGTTGGTCAGGAGGTTCGGGCTCAGGTTGTGTCAGTCAGTGCATTAGTCCCAGGTTAGACTATATGATTTGGGTACAGTCGAGTGCCGTATAGGTTTATCCTCATTTGAGGTGCCTGGGGAGCTCAATAGGCAAGATATTTTTTCTAGAGGGCAGGCAGAGTGCTGCACTTTGGTTCCAGAATTGCCAAACTTGAGGGCTTCTGGGCCAGGAGTGTGAGGACAGAAGTCTGAGAACACAAGCTAGACTTGGGCTTCAGGCCGAGGGCACGGCAGGTACCTCCTGCAGATCTGAACCAATATTTCATGCATCTGAAGTCACGGCGAGGATCAGACGTTGGCTCGGGTTGGAGTTTCTGTGCATGACTGCCCCTTCATGAACGGAGCGGAATCTCAAGGCCATGGAGGTTTTCCCACGTTGGGAGTTGTGGGATGCCCCCTTCAAGGATTCCTTCTGCGGGACAATTGAGACCTGTTGGTCAGCTCCAGGACATCCCATATGGAATGACTCCAGAGCACCGTTCGAGGATCGATGCCAGGGAATCCCGCCTCGCATTCCAATTTTCTCCCAGCAACAAGACAGTTGAGTTTTGATGGCTCTGCGGGAGCAATCGGGGCGGCTGTGTTGAAATGCACTTTCCCGAGGTTGGGGCCTAATGTGTGTTTGTGTCCATGAGGGCCTTGGAATGGGGCGGTGACACCGGGACCCTGAAGTATTCTCCTAAGCTTTTGACATAGGTCCCATGCACAAGTTTCCTTGTGGAAACGAGATTTGTTCTGATGGGTGCCTCAGGAAACCCCCTATGCTGGTCTTGGAATCCAGGCTTTTGAGGAGACATGTCTGTAAACCAAAGCAATGGATCCGAATATGGCCTAGGGTCCTGTCTGGTTCCATCTTCTTCTCCGGGGACATCCATTTATGATATGAGTGGAGGTAGATGCTCAGCTGGTGTCAGACCGCCCTTGTTTGTCCCCGGAGACCTACACTATTGGGATGGCCTCGGGGACTTTGGAGAGTTCTCCAAATTTGTACGATTTTGGATAATGGAATGGGCAGAATTCCCATGGATAGGGTAGGCACAGTCCTAATGTGTGGCTCCAGGGGCCCCAGCCTGGAGGGTGTGTGGCCCAGGAATCTGAGGACAGAAGTCTGAAAACACAAACTCAGCTTAGGTTGGGAACGTAGGTATGGCAGGGCCAATCTACAAACCATGAGAAGGACTCTTCAGGATATGAAGAAAGAGCGAGTCTGAGGCGCTTGCTCAGCCTTTTGTCTCTGGATTTTGTATCAAAGATGGGCGTGGAACGTGGGGAGGCCTCATGGGCCATGGACGAATCTTCCTCTCTGTGGATTTGGCCCGGTCCCAATTTAATTCCGTCAATCTGTGGGATGGGAGGTCTCCTCTCAGGTTTGTTACCTCAGGTGTCCCAACCAAAGAGGAATTCCAAAGCAGAGCCCTGGGGAAGAGTGAAGGGACAACCCAAACGATGGTTATAAATTGGGGCCTAGGGGCATGGCAGACCCAATATGCTGTCTCTTCATCCAGCCACTGAGTGGCCTTACTTAAAGACTGGGCACAGGCTGAGGGTCAGCATGTGTGTTTGTGACCAATGTGGCCCGCGAGCATGGGCGGGGCCTCATGGGCCACACTGGTTTCAACTACACTGAACTTTGGATAACATGCCAATCACAAGGTCTCTTGCCATGGGGAAGGAGCTCTGATTTCTGCATCATTTTCAACCCTGGGCAGTGTTTGGAGATAAGGTCTACGTTCTGAAGCCTGAAAACCGCAGTTGGGAAGAGATGACGACCTAAGGCCATGGCGGGTCTGATGTGCTCAGTGTGCGGTCAGCTGCCTGGGTGTTGGTCCGGAGGTTCGGGTTCAGGTTGTGTCAGACAGTGAAGTAGTACCCAGGTTAGACTATATAATTCAGGTAGAGTTGATAGCCATGTAGGTTTATCCTCATTTGAGGTGCCTGGGCTACTCATTAGGCAATATATTTTTTCTAGAGGCAGGCAGTTGCTGCATTGTGGGTCCGGTATTGCCAAACATGAGGGATTCTGGACCAGGAGTGTGAGGACAAGTCTGAGAACAGAAGCTAGACTTGGGCTTCAGGCCGAGGGCACGGCTGGTACCCCCTGCAGATCTGAACGAATATCTCATGCTTCTGAAGTCACGGCGAGGATCAGACGTTGGCTCGGGTTGGAGTTTCTGTGCATGACTGCCCCTTCATGAACGGAGCGGAATCTCAAGGCCATGGAGGTTTTCCCACGTCGGGAGTTGTGGGATGCCTCCTGCAAGGATTCCTTCTGCGGGACAATTGAGAACTGTTGGGCAGCTCCAGGATATCCCATATGGAAGGACTCCAGAGCACCGTTCGGGGTGGATGCCTGGGAAGCGGGCCTCGCATTCCAAATGTCTCCTAGCAACAAGACAGTTGAGATCGGATAGCTCTGCGGGAGCAACCGGCGTGGCTGAGTTGAAATGGACTTTTAGGGTCGGGCCCATTGTGTGTTTGTGTCCATGAGGGCCTTGGAATGGGGCGTTGGCACCGGGACCCTGAACTATTCTCCTAGGCTTTTGATATACCTCCCATGCACAAGTTTCCTTGTGGAGATGAGATTTGTTCTGAGGGGTGCCTCAGGAAACCCCCTATGCTGGTATTGGAATCCAGGCTTTTGAGGAGACATGCCTGTAAACCAAAACAATGGATCCGATTATGGCCTAGGGTCCTGTCTGGTTCAATCTTCTTCTCTGGTGATATCCATCTATGGAATGAGTGGAGGGAGATGCTCACCTGGTGTTACACCGCCCTTGTTTGTCCCTGGAGACCTACACTATTGGGATGGCCTCGGGGACTTTGGAGAGTTGTCTTAATTGGTGAGATTTTGGACAATGGAATGGGCAGAATTCCCATGGATTAGGTAGGCACAGTCCTAATGTGTGGCTCCAGGTGCCCCAGCCTGGAGGGTGTGCGGCCCAGGACTTTGAGGACAGAAGTCTGAAAACACAAACTCAGCTAAGGTTTTGGGACGTAGGTATGGGAGGCCCAATCTACAAACCATGAGAAGTACCCCTCAGGATATGAAGAAAGAGCGAGTCTGAGGCACTTGCTCAGGCTTTTGTCTCTGGATTTTGTATCAACAATGGCTGTAGAATGTGGGGAGGCCTCATGGGATATGGACGAATCTTCCTCTCTGTGGATTTGGCCCGGTCCCAATAGTTTTCTTCAATTGTCGGATAGGAGGTCTCCTTTCAGGTTTATTACCTCAGGTGTCCGAACAAAATAGGAATTCCAAAGCAGAGCCCTGGGGAAGAGTGAAGGGACAACCCAAACTATGGTTAAAAATTGGGGCCTAGGTGCTTGGCAGGCCCAATATGCTGTCTCTTCATCCAGCCACTGAGAGGCCTTACTTGAGGACTGGGCTCATGCTGAGGGTCACAATGTGTGTTTGTGACCAATGTGGCCCGCGAGCATGGGCGGGGCCTCATGGGCCACACTGGTTTCAACTACACTGGACTTTGGACAACCTGCCAAACACAAGGTCTCTGGCCATGGGGAATGTGTTCTGATATCTGCATCATTTTCAACCCTGGGCAGTGGTTGGAGATAAGGTCTAGGTTCTGAAGCCTGAAAAACCGAAGTTGGGAAGAGATGACGACCTAAGGCCATGGCGGGTCTGATATGCTCAGTGTGCGGTCAGCTGCCTGGGTGTTGGTCAGGAGGTTCGGGCTCAGGTTGTGTCAGTCAGTGCATTAGTCCCAGGTTAGACTATATGATTTGGGTACAGTCGAGTGCCGTATAGGTTTATCCTCATTTGAGGTGCCTGGGGAGCTCAATAGGCAAGATATTTTTTCTAGAGGGCAGGCAGAGTGCTGCACTTTGGTTCCAGAATTGCCAAACTTGAGGGCTTCTGGGCCAGGAGTGTGAGGACAGAAGTCTGAGAACACAAGCTAGACTTGGGCTTCAGGCCGAGGGCACGGCAGGTACCTCCTGCAGATCTGAACCAATATTTCATGCATCTGAAGTCACGGCGAGGATCAGACGTTGGCTCGGGTTGGAGTTTCTGTGCATGACTGCCCCTTCATGAACGGAGCGGAATCTCAAGGCCATGGAGGTTTTCCCACGTTGGGAGTTGTGGGATGCCCCCTTCAAGGATTCCTTCTGCGGGACAATTGAGACCTGTTGGTCAGCTCCAGGACATCCCATATGGAATGACTCCAGAGCACCGTTCGAGGATCGATGCCAGGGAATCCCGTCTCGCATTCCAATTTTCTCCTAGCAACAAGACAGTTGAGTTTTGATGGCTCTGCTGGAGCAATCGGGGCGGCTGTGTTGAAATGGACTTTCCCGAGGTTGGGGCCTAATGTGTGTTTGTGTCCATGAGGGCCTTGGAATGGGGCGGTGACACCGGGACCCTGAAGTATTCTCCTAAGCTTTTGACATAGGTCCCATGCACAAGTTTCCTTGTGGAAACGAGATTTGTTCTGAGGGGTGCCTCAGGAAACCCCCTATGCTGGTCTTGGAATCCAGGCTTTTGAGGAGACATGTCTGTAAACCAAAGCAATGGATCCGAATATGGCCTAGGGTCCTGTCTGGTTCCATCTTCTTCTCTGGGGTTATCCATCTATGGAATGAGTGGAGGTAGATGCTCACCTGTTGTCAGACCACCCTTGTTTGTCCCCGGAGTCCTACACTATTGGGATGGCCCCTGGGACTTTGGAGAGTTCTCCTAATTTGTACGATTTTGGACAATGGAATGGGCAGAATTCCCATGGATTGGGTAGGCACAGTCCTAATGTGTGGCTCCAGGGGCCCCAGCCTGTAGGGTGTGTGGCCCAGGAATCTGAGGACAGAAGTCTGAAAACACAAACTCAGCTTAGGTTGGGAACGTAGGTATGGCAGGGCCAATCTACAAACCATGAGAAGGACTCTTCAGGATATGAAGAAAGAGCGAGTCTGAGGCGCTTGCTCAGCCTTTTGTCTCTGGATTTTGTATCAAAGATGGGCGTGGAACGTGGGGAGGCCTCATGGGCCATGGACGAATCTTCCTCTCTGTGGATTTGGCCCGGTCCCAATTTAATTCCGTCAATCTGTGGGATGGGAGGTCTCCTCTCAGGTCTGTTACCTCAGGTGTCCCAACCAAAGAGGAATTCCAAAGCAGAGCCCTGGGGAAGAGTGAAGGGACAACCCAAACGATGGTTATAAATTGGGGCCTAGGGGCATGGCAGACCCAATATGCTGTCTCTTCATCCAGCCACTGAGTGGCCTTACTTAAAGACTGGGCACAGGCTGAGGGTCAGCATGTGTGTTTGTGAACAATGTGGCCCGCGAGCATGGGCGGGGCCTCATGGGCCACACTGGTTTCAACTACACGGAACTTTGGATAACATGCCAATCACAAGGTCTCTTGCCATGGGGAAGGAGCTCTGATTTCTGCATCATTTTCAACCCTGGGCAGTGTTTGGAGATAAGGTCTAGGTTCTGAAGCCTGAAAACCGCAGTTGGGAAGAGATGACGACCTAAGGCCATGGCGGGTCTGATGTGCTCAGTGTGCGGTCAGCTGCCTGGGTGTTGGTCCGGAGGTTCGGGTTCAGGTTGTGTCAGACAGTGAATTAGTACCCAGGTTAGACTATATAATTCAGGTACAGTAGAGAGCCGTGTAGGTTTATCCTCATTTGAGGTGCCTGGGCTACTCATTAGGCAATATATTTTTTCTAGAGGCAGGCAGAGTGCTGCATTGTGGGTCCGGTATTGCCAAACATGAGGGATTCTGGACCAGGAGTGTGAGGACAAGTCTGAGAACAGAAGCTAGACTTGGGCTTCAGGCCGAGGGTACGGCTGGTACCCCCTGCAGATCTGAACGAATATCTCATGCTTCTGAAGTCACGGCGAGGATCAGACGTTGGCTCGGGTTGGAGTTTCTGTGCATGACTGCCCCTTCATGAACGGAGCGGAATCTCAAGGCCATGGACGTTTTCCCACGTCGGGAGTTGTGGGATGCCCCCTTCAAGGATTCCTTCTGCGGGACAATTGAGACCTGCTGGGCAGCTCCAGGATATCCCATATGGAAGGACTCCAGAGCACCGTTCGGGGTGGATGCCTGGGAAGCGGGCCTCGCATTCCAAATGTCTCCTAGCAACAAGACAGTTGAGATCGGATGGCTCTGCGGAAGCAACCGGCGTGGCTGAGTTGAAATGGACTTTTAGGGTCGGACCCATTGTGTGTTTGTGTCCATGAGGGCCTTGGAATGGGGCGTTGGCACCGGGACCCTGAAGTATTCTCCTAAGCTTTTGACATACCTCCCAAGCACAAGTTTCCTTGTGGAGATGAGATTTGTTCGGAGGGGTGCCTCAGGAAACCCCCTTTGCTGGTATTGGAAACCAGGCTTTTGAGGAGACATGCCTGTAAACCAAAACAATGGATCCGATTATGGCCTAGGGTCCTGTCTGGTTCAATCTTCTTCTCTGGTGATATCCATCTATGGAATGAGTGGAGGGAGATGCTCACCTGGTGTTACACCGCCCTTGTTTGTCCCTGGAGACCTACACTATTGGGATGGCCTAGGGGACTTTGGAGAGTTTTCTTAATTGGTGAGATTTTGGACAATGGAATGGGCAGAATTCCCATGGATTGGGTAGGCACAGTCCTAATGTGTGGCTCCAGGGGCCCCAGCCTGGAGGGTGTGCGGCCCAGGACTTTGAGGACAGAAGTCTGAAAACACAAACTCAGCTAAGGTTTTGGGACGTAGGTATGGGAGGCCCAATCTACAAACCATGAGAAGTACCCCTCAGGATATGAAGAAAGAGCGAGTCTGAGGCACTTGCTCAGGCTTTTGTCTCTGGATTTTGTATCAACAATGGCTGTAGAATGTGGGGAGGCCTCATGGGATATGGACGAATCTTCCTCTCTGTGGATTTGGCCCGGTCCCAATAGTTTTTCTTCAATTGTCGGATGGGAGGTCTCCTTTCAGGTTTATTACCTCAGGTGTCCGAACAAAATAGGAATTCCAAAGCAGAGCCCTGGGGAAGAGTGAAGGGACAACCCAAACTATGGTTAAAAATTGGGGCCTAGGTGCATGGCTGGCCCAATATGCTGTCTCTTCATCCAGCCACTGAGAGGCCTTACTTGAGGACTGGGCTCATGCTGAGGGTCACAATGTGTGTTTGTGACCAATGTGGCCCGCGAGCATGGGCGGGGCCTCATGGGCCACACTGGTTTCAACTACACTGGACTTTGGACAACCTGCCAAACACAAGGTCTCTGGCCATGGGGAATGTGTTCTGATATCTGCATCATTTTCAACCCTGGGCAGTGGTGGGAGATAAGGTCTAGGTTCTGAAGCCTGAAAAACCGAAGATGGGAAGAGATGACGACCTAAGGCCATGGCGGGTCTGATATGCTCAGTGTGTGGTCAGCTGCCTGGGTGTTGGTCAGGAGGTTCGGGCTCAGGTTGTGTCAGTCAGTGCATTAGTCCCAGGTTAGACTATATGATTTGGGTACAGTCGAGTGCCGTATAGGTTTATCCTCATTTGAGGTGCCTGGGGAGCTCAATAGGCAAGATATTTTTTCTAGAGGGCAGGCAGAGTGCTGCACTTTGGTTCCAGAATTGCCAAACTTGAGGGCTTCTGGGCCAGGAGTGTGAGGACAGAAGTCTGAGAACACAAGCTAGACTTGGGCTTCAGGCCGATGGCACGGCAGGTACCTCCTGCAGATCTGAACCAATATTTCATGCATCTGAAGTCACGGCGAGGATTAGACGTTGGCTCGGGTTGGAGTTTCTGTGCATGACTGCCCCTTCATGAACAGAGCGGAATCTCAAGGCCATGGAGGTTTTCCCACGTTGGGAGTTGTGGAATGCCCCCTTCAAGGATTCCTTCTGCGGGACAATTGAGACCTGTTGGTCAGCTCCAGGACATCCCATATGGAATGACTCCAGAGCACCGTTCGAGGATCGATGCCAGGGAATCCCGCCTCGCATTCCAATTTTCTCCCAGCAACAAGACAGTTGAGTTTTGATGGCTCTGCGGGAGCAATCGGGGCGGCTGTGTTGAAATGCACTTTCCCGAGGTTGGGGCCTAATGTGTGTTTGTGTCCATGAGGGCCTTGGAATGGGGCGGTGACACCGGGACCCTGAAGTATTCTCCTAAGCTTTTGACATAGGTCCCATGCACAAGTTTCCTTGTGGAAACGAGATTTGTTCTGATGGGTGCCTCAGGAAACCCCCTATGCTGGTTTTGGAATCCAGGCTTTTGAGGAGACATGGCTGTAAACCAAAGCAATGGATCCGAATATGGCCTCGGGTCCTGTCTGGTTCCATCATCTTCTCTGGGGACATCCATTTATGATATGAGTGGAGGTAGATGCTCAGCTGGTGTCAGACCGCCCTTGTTTGTCCCCAGAGACCTACACTATTGGGATGGCCTCGGGGACTTTGGAGAGTTCTCCTAATTTGTACGATTTTGGATAATGGAATGGGCAGAATTCCCATGGATTGGGTAGGCACAGTCCTAATGTGTGGCTCCAGGGGCCCCAGCCTGTAGGGTGTGTGGCCCAGGAATCTGAGGACAGAAGTCTGAAAACACAAACTCAGCTTAGGTTGGGAACGTAGGTATGGCAGGGCCAATCTACAAACCATGAGAAGGACTCTTCAGGATATGAAGAAAGAGGGAGTCTGAGGCGCTTGCTCAGGCTTTTGTCTCTGGATTTTGTATCAAAGATGGGCGTGGAACGTGGGGAGGCCTCATGGGCCATGGACAAATCTTCCTCTCTGTGGATTTGGCCCGGTCCCAATTTCTTTACGTCAATCTGTGGGTTGGGAAGTGTCCTCTCAGGTTTGTTACCTCAGGTGTCCCAACCAAAGAGGAATTCCAAAGCAGAGCCCTGGGGAAGAGTGAAGGGATAACCCAAACGATGGGTATAAATTGGGGCCTAGGGGCATGGCAGACCCAATATGCTGTCTCTTCATCCAGCCACTGAGTGGCCTTACTTAAAGACTGGGCACAGGCTGAGGGTCAGCATGTGTGTTTGTGAACAATGTGGCCCGCGAGCATGGGCGGGGCCTCATGGGCCACACTGGTTTCAACTACACTGAACTTTGGATAACATGCCAATCACAAGGTCTCTTGCCATGGGGAAGGAGCTCTGATTTCTGCATCATTTTCAACCCTGGGCAGTGTTTGGAGATAAGGTCTACGTTCTGAAGCCTTAAAACCGCAGTTGGGAAGAGATGACGACCTAAGGCCATGGCGGGTCTGATATGCTCAGTGTGCGGTCAGCTGCCTGGGTGTTGGTCAGGAGGTTCGGGCTCAGGTTGTGTCAGTCAGTGCATTAGTCCCAGGTTAGACTATATGATTTGGGTACAGTCGAGTGCCGTATAGGTTTATCCTCATTTGAGGTGCCTGGGGAGCTCAATAGGCAAGATATTTTTTCTAGAGGGCAGGCAGAGTGCTGCACTTTGGTTCCAGAATTGCCAAACTTGAGGGCTTCTGGGCCAGGAGTGTGAGGACAGAAGTCTGAGAACACAAGCTAGACTTGGGCTTCAGGCCGAGGGCACGGCAGGTACCTCCTGCAGATCTGAACCAATATTTCATGCATCTGAAGTCACGGCGAGGATTTGACGTTGGCTCGGGTTGGAGTTTCTGTGCATGACTGCCCCTTCATGAACGGAGCGGAATCTCAAGGCCATGGAGGTTTTCCCACGTTGGGAGTTGTGGGATGCCCCCTTCAAGGATTCCTTCTGTGGGACAATTGAGACCTGTTGGTCAGCTCCAGGACATCCCATATGGAATGACTCCAGAGCACCGTTCGAGGATCGATGCCAGGGAATCCCGCCTCGCATTCCAATTTTCTCCTAGCAACAAGACAGTTGAGTTTTGATGGCTCTGCGGGAGCAATCGGGGCGGCTGTGTTGAAATGGACTTTCCCGAGGTTGGGGCCTAATGTGTGTTTGTGTCCATGAGGGCCTTGGAATGGGGCGGTGACACCGGGACCCTGAAGTATTCTCCTAAGCTTTTGACATAGGTCCCATGCACAAGTTTCCTTGTGGAAACGAGATTTGTTCTGAGGGGTGCCTCAGGAAACCCCCTATGCTGGTCTTGGAATCCAGGCTTTTGAGGAGACATGTCCTAAACCAAAGCAATGGATCCGAATATGGCCTAGGGTCCTGTCTGGTTCCATCTTCTTCTCTGGAGATATCCATCTATGGAATGAGTGGGGGTTGATGCTCACGTGGTGTTAGACCGCCCTTGTTTGTCCCCGGAGATCTACACTATTGGGATGGCCTCAGGGATTTTAGAGGTTTCTCCTAATTTGTACGATTTTGGACAATGGAATGGGCAGAATTCTCATGCATTGGGTAGGCACAGTCCTAATGTGTGGCTCCAGGGTCCCAAGCCAGGAGGGTGTGTTGCCCAGGACTTTGAGGACAGATCTAAAAATACAAACTCAGCTCAGGTTTTGGGACGTAGGTATGGCAGGCCCAATCTACAGACCATGAGGAGAACTCTTCAGGATATGAAGAAAGAGCGAGTCTGAGGCACTTGCTCAGGCTTTTGTCTCTGGATTGTGAATCAACGATGGCCATGGATGTGGGGAGGCCTCATGGGCCATGGACGAATCTTCCTCTCTGTGGATTTGTCCCAGTCCCAATTCTTTTTCGTCAATCTGTGGAATGGGAGGTCGCCTTTCACATTTGTTACCTCAGGTGACCCAACCAAAGAGTAATTACAAAGCACAGCCCTGGGGAAGAGTGAAGGGACAACCCAAACTATGTTTAAAAATTGGGACCTAGGGGCATGGCAGGCCCAATCTGCTGTCTCTTCATCCAACCACTGAGAGGCCTTACTTGAGGACTGGGCACAGGCTGAGGCTCACAATGTGTGTTTGTGACCAATGTGGCCAGCGAGCATGGGCGGGGCCTCATGGGCCACACTGGTTTCAACTACACTGGACTTTGGACAACATGCTAATCACAAGGTCTCTTGCCATGAGGAAGGTGTTCTGATGTCTGCATCATTTTCAACCCTGGGCAGTTGTTGGAGATAAGGTCTAGGTTCTGAAGCCTGAAAAACCGAAGTTGGGAAGAGATGACGACATAAGGCCATGGCGTGTCTGATATGATCAGTGGGTGGTCAACTGCCTGGGTTTTGGTCAGGAGGTTCGGGCTCAGGTTGTGTCAGACAGTGCATTAGTGCCCAGGTTTGACTATATGATTTGGGTACAGTCGAGTGCCGTGTAGGTTTATCCTCATTTGATGTGCCTGGGCTGCTCTTAGGCAAGATATTTTTTATAGATGGCAGGCAGAGTGCTGCATTGTGAGTCCGGAATTGCCAAACTTGAGGGCTTCTGAGCCAGGAGTGTGAGTACAGAAGTCTGAGAACACAAGCTAAACTTGGGCTTCAGGCAGAGGGCACAGCATGTACCCCCTGCAGAGTGAATCAGTATCTCAAGCATCTGAAGTCACGGTGAGGATCAGACGTTGGCTCAGGTTGGAGTTTCTGTGCATGACTGCCCCTTCATGAACGGAGCGGAATCTCAAGGCTATGGAGGTTTTCCCACGTTGGGAGTTGTGGGATGCCCCCTTCAAGGATTCCTTCTGCAGGACAATTGAGACCTGTTGGGCAGCTCCAGGAAATCCCATATGGAATGACTCCAGAGCACCGTTGAAAGATGAATGCCAGGGAAGCCCGCCTCGCATTCCAATTGTCTCCTAGCAACAAGACAGTTGAGGCCGAATGGCTCTTGGAGAACAACCGGGGTGGCTGAGTTGAAATGGACTTTCCCGAGGATGGGGCCTAATATGTGTTTGTGTCCATGAGGGCCTTAAAATGGGGGGGTGGCACCGGGACCCTGAAGTTTCTCCTAAGCTTTTGACATAGCTCCCATGCACAAGTTTCCCTGTGGAGACGAGATTTGTTCTGATGGGTGCCTCAGGAAATCACTTATGCTGGTATTGGAATCCAGGCTTTTGAGGAGACACTCCTGTACCAAAGCAATGGATCCGATTATGGCCTAGGGTCCTGTCTGGTTCCATCTTCTTCTCTGGAGATATCCATCTGTGGAATGAGTGGGGGTAGATGCTCACGTGGTGTTAGACTGCCCTTGTTTGTCCCCGGAGATCAACACTATTGGGATGGCCTCGGGGACTTTGGAGGGTTCTCCTAATTTGTACGATTTTGGACAATGGAATGGGCAGAATTCTCATGCATTGGGTAGGCAGAGTCCTAATGTGTGGCTCCAGGGGCCCCAGCCAGGAGTGTGTGTTGCCCAGGACTTTGAAGACAGAAGTCTGAAAATACAAACTCAGCTCAGGTTTTGGGACGTAGGTATGGCAGGCCCAATCTACAGACCATGAGGAGAACTCTTCAGGATATGAAGAAAGAGCGAGTCTGAGGCACTTGCTCAGGCTTTTGTCTCTGGATTGTGAATCAACGATGGCCATGGATGTGGGGAGGCCTCATGGGCCATGGACGAATCTTCCTCTCTGTGGATTTGTCCCAGTCCCAATTCTTTTTCGTCAATCTGTGGAATGGGAGGTCGCCTTTCACATTTGTTACCTCAGGTGACCCAACCAAAGAGTAATTACAAAGCACAGCCCTGGGGAAGAGTGAAGGGACAACCCAAACTATCGTTAAAATTGGGGCCTAGGGGCATGGCAGGCCCAATATGCTGTCTCTTCATCCAGCCACTGAGAGGCCATACTTGAGGACTGGGCTCAGGCTGAGGGTCACTCTCCTAACGTGACCAATGTGGCCTGCGAGCAAGAGCGGGGCCACATGGGCCACACTGGTTTCAACTACACTGACTTTGTACAACATGCCAATCACAAGGTCTCTTGCCATGGGGAAGGTGTTCTGATGTCTGCATCATTTTCATCCCTGGGCAGTGGTTGAAGATAAGGTCCTGGTCTGAAGCCTGAAAAACCGAAGTTGGGAAGAGATGACGACATAAGGCCATGGCGGGTCTGATATGCTCAGTGTGCGGTCAGCTGCCTGGGTGTTGGTCAGGAGGTTCTGGCTCAGGTTGTGTCAGACAGTGCATTAGTGCCCAGGTTAGACTATATAATTTGGGTGGCCTCAGGGGCCTTGGAGCTTTTCCCTAATGTGTAGGGTTGTGGTGAATGGATTGGGCACACTTTCCTAGGAGAGACAGGCACAATCTATCGCTGTGCTAGAGGCCCTAGCCTCGAGGTTGTGTGGGTCCAGGCTGTGGGCACAGAAGTCTGAAAACACAAACTCAGCTTATGAGTGGTGCCTAGGGTATGGCAGGCCGGATGTACAGCCCGAGAGGGAGCTGCTCGTCCTCTGAAACAGGGTGAGAGGGAGGCGTTCCCTCAGGCTTTTGTCTCTGGATGTTGTGTCCGGGATAGCCGTGGATTGGAGGGGTGGCCTCAGGGACTGTGGACGAGTATCCCTCTATGGGGATTTGTCCCAGCTCCCAAGAGTTTGGGGTCATTTTGTGGGAAGGGTGGAGTCCTGTTGTTTGGCTCATGTGTCTCTCCAAGAAATGGATTCCAGAGCAGAGCCCCAGGTACGGGTGGGGCGACTGGAAAACTCAAACACTGGTGAGGATTGGGTGCCTAGGGGCTTGGCAAGCCCCATATGCGGGCTCTTGGCCCTGGCCCTGACAGGCCTTTCTTTGACATGGTGCTCATGCTGAGGGTCAGAGTGTGAATTTGTGCCCAAGCAGCTCAAGTTAGGGCGTGGCATCAGGGGCATGAAGGTTTCTCCCACCCTGAAGGTGTGACTCCATGCCAAGAGCAAGCTTATAGCCATGGGAAAGGAGGAGTTCTGTTTTATGCTTGCGATACCCAGCTGTGTGGAGTATTGATATAATATCTAGGTTCAGATATCTGAAAACCAAGATTAGGAAGAGGTGACGGCATAAGACCATGGCGTGTCCGAAGTGCTGGGTGTGCGGCCACCTTTCTCCTTGTCTGTCTGGACGTCTGGCTTCAGGCTGTGTCAGACAGAACATGAGTGCCCAGAGCAGCCTATCCAGTTCGGGTACCGTCGAGGCCCGAACAGGTTGATCCTCATCTGGGTTTTCTGGAGAGCCCCACAGGGAAACGATTTTCTTCCGTTGGGCAGACCCTGGGCTGTGTTGTGGTTCTGGAGATCCTAGTCCGGAGGGCTTGTTTGCCAGGAGTGTGAGGAAGGAAGTCTGAAAACACAAGCTAGCGTGATGTTGGGACCGAGGGCACGGCAGTCCCACTCTGCAGAGGCTGAATTGAGATCTACTGCACTGAGGTCATGTCAACTATGAGACGTGCCTCAGGCTAGAGTTTTTGTCCAGCATGGCCTCTTCCTGAAGGGTGTGGCTGCTTCATGAGGCCAGGGGTGTTTGCCTACGATGGGATTTGTGAACTACTCCAAACCTCAAGGTTTCCTTCTGCACGACAGTCGAGTCATATTGGATGGTTCCTGAGGCCCCATACGGAAAGACTCGAGAGCAGGTGTCTAAGCATGGATGCCTGGGAATGCCACCTCATATTCCCACTCTTTAGTCAGGAAAAGGCAGGCTCAATCTGCAGGCTCCAGGGTGAGCTACCTAGAGGGGAGAGTTAAAATGGACTCTCCTGAAGATGAGTCCTACTGTGGGTTGGTTTACTGGGAGACCTTGGAATGTGGAGGTGGCTCAGGGACTCTGCAGGATTCTCCAACCTGAGGTGTTTGACACGGCCCCAACAAGGAAGCTTCCCATGTGGAGACGAGAGGAGTTCTGTTCAGTGCCTCAGGAAAGCCCCATATCATGTTCTTCGAACCAAAGCCTCTGAGGAGTGACACCTGGAAACCAAAGCAAGAGTTGAGATTAGGGTCTAAGTGCCTGTCCGCCTCAACCTTCTATCTCTGTTGACATCTGTGTGCATGCCTTCGTGGAGGTAGCAGCTCAGCTTGTGTCCAAATGCCCCTGTGTGTCCAGGGAGGCTCCCAGTAGTGGGATGTCCTCGGGGGACTTGAGGTTTCTCATATTCTGGAGGTGTGTGGCCAAAGGAATGGACAGAGTTTCCCAGGAGAGAGCAGGCATGGTCCTGTGGTATGGCTCCAGAGGACCCAGCCTAGAGGCTGTGTTTGCCAGGGCTGTGGGGACAGATGTCTGAAAAAGCAAACTTGGCTCAGGTAGAGGCCAAGGTAATGGCAGGCCTGATCTCCAGTCCGTGAGGGGAGATCCTATGGATATCAAATGAGGGCAAGTGTCAGGCAGTCGCTCAGGCTTTTGTCTCTGGGTGTTGCGTTCACAGTGGCCGTTCAGGGTAGGGGTTGCTTCAGGGGCCGAGGAAGAGCCTTCCTCTCGGGGGATTGTCCAAGCTCCCAAGTGTTTGGGTTCATTCTGTGGGAAGGGAAGAGTACTGTTTTCTGCCACAGGGGACCCCCAGGAGAGGGACTCTAGAGCACAGCAGCGGGTTCCCTCAACTGGAATACACACCATCTAGTTAGCCCTGGGTTCCTATGGGCATGGCAAGCCACATATGCGGGCTCTTGGTCCAATCACTGAGAAGCGTTACTTGAATAAGGTACTCAGGCTTAGGGTCACAATGTGTGTTTGTGCCCAAGGCGGCCCTCACTCATGGGCGTGGCCTCATGGGCCATGCCGTTTTCTCCTACACTGAAGGTTTGACTCACTGCCAGCAGCAAGGTTTCTTGCCATGGGGAAGGAAGGGTTCTGACTTGTGCATCAGGTTCCCCCCTGTGCAGGGATTGGAGATAAGGTCTAGGTTCTGATGACTGAAAACCCAGGTTGGGAATGGATGGTGGCCTAAGGCAGTGGCGGGTCCAATGTGCTGGGTGTGCAGCCAGCAGTTTCGGTGTCTGTTGGAAGGTCTGGGCTCAGGCTATTTGCGACAGAGCATCAGTGTTTAAGGTAGCCTATGCAATTGGGGTGTTGCCGAGGGCCAAGCAGTTTGATCCTCATTTGGGGTTTCTGGGCAGCACCATAGACAAAGTTTTTCTCCTGGGAGGCAAGCGGAGTGCTTCATTGTGCCCCCAGAATTCCCAGTAGGGAGGGTTTGTGGGCCAGGAGTGTGAGGACGGAAGTCTAGGAACACAAGCTAAAGTGAGGATTGGAGCCAAGGGCAGAGCAGGCCCACTAGGCAGAGGCTGAATCAAAATCTCCTCCATCTGAAGTCAGGCTGAGGATCAGACTTTGGCTGAGGCTGGAGTATGTGTCCATGATGGCACCTTCATGAAGCGGGGGCCTCATGAGGCCAAGGAAGTTTTCCCACGCTGAGTTTGGAGGTTGCCCCAAACCACCAGGTTTCCTTCTGTGGGACATTTGAGTCCTGTTGCATGGCTCCAGGACATACCATACGGAAGGACTGGAGAGCACGGTTCGAAGGATGGATCCCTGTACAGCATGCCTCGCATTCCCATTGGCCATTAGCCACAAGATATGTTTGATCTGCTGCCTCTGGGGCACGCTAACCAGGGGGCTGAGTTGAAATGGCCTCTCCTGAGGATGCGTCATAATGTGCGTTTGGGTCCATGGAAACCTTGGAATGTGCTGGTTGTTCAGTGGCCCTGCGGAACTCTCCTACCTGAAGGGTTTGATACATCCCCAGTCAGTAAGCTCCCCATGTGGAGACGAGAGAGGTTTGGTTTGGTGCCTCAGAAAAGCCCCGTGTACTGGTCTACGAAAACAGACCTCTGAGGACGGACACATGGAAACCAAATCTAAGGTTCAGATTAGGGCCTGGGGGCCTGTCCATTTCAACCTTCTGTCTCTGGGGACACTGTCTGAGAGTCTAAGTGGAGATAGTTGCTCCGCTGGTGTCAGAGAGCCCCTCTTAGTCCAGGGTGGCCTACACTATTGATGGCCTCAGGGGCCTGGGAGGTTTTCCCTAACCTGTAGAATTGTGGTCAATGGATTGGGCACAATTTCCTTGGAGAGGGCAGGCACAATCTTTTGCTGTGGCTCCAGAGGCCCTAGCCTGGCGGTGTGTGGGTCCAGGCTGAGGGCACAGAAGTCTGAAAACACAAATTCAGCTTATGAGTGGCGCCTAGGGTATGGCAGGCCGGATGTACAGCCCGAGAGGGAGCTCCTGGGCCTCTGAAACAAGGGCGAGTGGGAGGCCTTCCTTCAGGCTTTTGTCTCTGGATGTTGTGTCCGAGATAGCCGTGGATTGGAGGGGTGGCCTCAGGGACTGTGGACGAGTATCCCTCTCTGGGGATTTGTCCCAGCTCCCAAGAGTTTGGGGTCATTTTGTTGGAAGGTTGGAGTTGTGCTGTCTAGCTCATGTGTCTCTCCAAGAAAGGGATTCCAGAGCAGAGCCCCAGGTACGGGTGGGGCGACTGGAAAACTCAAACACTGGTGAGGATTGGGTGCATAGGGGCTTGGCAAGCCCCATATGCGGGCTCTTGGCCCAGGCCCTGACAGGCCTTTCTTTGACATGGGGCTCATGCTGAGGGTCAGAGTGTGAATTTGTGCCCAAGCAGCAGTCAAGTTTGGGCGTGGCATCAGGAACCATGAAGGTTTATCCCACCCTGAAGGTGTGACTCCATGCCAAGAGCAAGCTTTACAGCCACGGGGAGGGAGGAGTTCTGTGTTGTGTTTGCGATACCCAGCTGTGTGGAGAATTGATATAATGTCTAGGTTCAGATATCTGAAAACCAAGGTTAGGAAGAGGTGACGGCATAAGACCATGGCGTGTCCGAATTGCTGGGTGTGCGGCCAGCTGTCTCCTTGTCTGTCTGGACGTCTGGCTTCAGGCTGTGTCAGACAGAGCATGAGTGCCCAGAGCAGCCTATCCAGTTCGGGTACCGTCGAGGCCCGAGCAGGTTGATCCTCATCTGGGTTTTCTGGAGAGAGCCCCACAGGGAAACGTTTTTCTTCCCTTGGGCAGACCCTGGGCTGGGTTGTGGTTCTGGAGTTCCTAGTCCAGAGGGCTTGTTTGCCAGGAGTGTGACTAAGGAATTCTGAAAACACAAGCTAGCGTGAGGTTTGGGACCGATGGCACGGCAGGCCCACTCTGAGAGGCTGAATCGAGATCTCCTGCACTGAGGTCATTTCAACTCTGAGACGTGCCTCAGGCTAGAGTTTTTGTCCAGCATGGCCTCTTCGTGAATGGTGTGGGGGCCTCATGAGGCCAGGAAGGTTTGCCTGCGATGGGATTTGTGAACTACTCCAAACCTCAAGGTTTCCTTCTGCACGAAAGTCGAGTGCTATTGGATGGTTCCAGGAGGCCCCATACGGAAAGACTCGAGAGCAGGTGTCTAAGCATGGATGCCTGGGAACGCCACCTCATATTCCCACTCTTTAGTCAGGACAAGGCAGGCTCAATCTGCGGGCTCCTGGGTGAGCTACCCAGAGGGGAGAGTTGAAATGGACTCTCCTGAAGATGAGTCCTACTGTGACTTGGTGGCCTGGGAGACCTTGGAATGTGGAGGTGGCTCAGGGACTCTGCAGGATTCTCCAACCTGAGGTGTTTGACACGGCCCCAACAAGGAAGCTTCCCATGTGGAGACGAGAGAAGTTCTGTTCAGTGCCTCAGGAAAGCCCCATATCCAGTTCTTCGAACCAAAGCCTCTGAGGAGTGACACCTGGAAAACAAAGCAAGAGTTGAGATTAGAGCCTAAAGGCCGGTCCGGCTCAACCTTCTATCTCTGTTGACATCTGTGTGCAAGCCTTCATGTAGGTAGCAGCTCAGCTTGTGTCTGAAGGCCCCTGTGTGTGCAGGGAGGCTCCCGGTAATGGTATGTCCTCGGGGGCCTTGAGGTTTCTCATATTCTGGAGGTGTGTGGCCAAAGGAATGGACAGAGTTTCCCAGGAGAGAGCAGGCATGGTCCTGTGGTATGGCTCCAGAGGACCCAGCCTAGAGGCTGTGTTTGCCAGGGCTGTGGGGACAGATGTCTGAAAAAGCAAACTTGGCTCAGGTAGGGGCCAAGGTAATGGCAGGCCTGATCTCCAGTCCGAGAGGGGAGATCCTCTGGATATCAAAGGAGGGTAAGTGGGAGGCAGTCGCTCAGGCTTTTGTCTCTGGGTGTTGCGTTCACAGTGGCCGTTCAGGGTAGTGGTTGCTTCAGGGGCCGAGTAAGAGCCTTCCTCTCGGGGGATTGTCCAAGCTCCCAAGTGTTTGGGTTCATTCTGTGGGAAGGGAAGAGTACTGTTTTCTGCCACAGGGGACCCCCCAGGAGAGGGACTCTAGAGCACAGCAGTGGTTTCCCTCAACTGGAATACACACCATCTAGTTAGTCCTGCGTGCCTATGGGCATGGCAAGCCACATATGCGGGCTCTTGGTCCAATCACTGAGAGGCGTTACTTGAATAAGGTACTCACGCTGAGGGTCACAATGTGTGTTTGTGCCCAAGGCGGCCCTCACACATGGGCGTGGCCTCATGGGCCATGCCGTTTTCTCTTACACTGAAGGTTTGACTCACTGCCAGCAGCAAGGATTCTGCCATGGGGAAGGAGGGGTTCTGACTTGTGCATCAGGTTCCCCCCTGTGCAGGGATTGGAGATAAGGTCTAGGTTCTGATGACTGAAAACCCAGGTTGGGAATGGATGGTGGCCTAAGGCAGTGGCGGGTCCAATGTGCTGGGTGTGCAGCCAGCAGTTTCGGTGTCTGTTGGAAGGTCTGGGCTCAGGCTATTTGCGACAGAGCATCAGTGTTTAAGGTAGCCTATGCAATTGGGGTGTTGCCGAGGGCCAAGCAGTTTGATCCTCATTTGGGGTTTCTGGGCAGCACCATAGACAAAGTTTTTCTCCTGGGAGGCAGGCGGAGTGCTTCATTGTGGCCCCAGAATTCCCAGTAGGGAGGGTTTGTGGGCCAGGAGTGTGAGGACGGAAGTCTAGGAACACAAGCTAAAGTGAGGATTGGAGCCAAGGGCAGAGCAGGCCCACTAGGCAGAGGCTGAATCAAAATCTCCGGCATCTGAAGTCAGGCTGAGGATCAGACGTTGGCTGAGGCTGGAGTATGTGTCCATGATGGCACCTTCATGAAGCGGGGGCCTCATGAGGCCAAGGAAGTTTTCCCACGCTGAGTTTGGAGGTTGCCCCAAACCACCAGGTTTCCTTCTGTTAGACATTCGTGTCCTGTTGCATGGCTCCAGGACATATCATACGTAAGGACTGGAGAGCACGGTTCGAAGGATGGATCCCTGTACAGCATGCCTCGCATTCCCATTGGCCATTAGCCACAATATATGTTTGATCTGTTGCCTCTGGGGCACGCTAACCAGGGGGCTGAGTTGAAATGGCCTCTCCTGAGGATGGGTCATAATGTGCGTTTGGGTCCATGGAAACCTTGGAATGTGCTGGTTGTTCAGTGGCCCTGCGGAACTCTCCTACCTGAAGGGTTTGATACATCCCCAGTCAGTAAGCTCCCCATGTGGAGACGAGAGAGGTTTGGTTTGGTGCCTCAGAAAAGCCCCGTTTGCTGGTCTACGAAAACAGACCTCTGAGGACGGACACATGTAAACCAAAGCTAAGGTTCAGATTAGGGCCTGGGGGCCTGTCCATTTCAACATTCTGTCTCTGGGGACACTGTCCGAGAGTCTAAGTGGAGATAGTTGCTCCACTGGTGTCAGAGAGCCCCTCTTAGTCCAGGGTGGCCTACACTATTGATGGCCTCAGGGGCCTTGGAGCTTTTCCCTAAACTGTAGGGTTGTGGTCAATGGATTGGGCACAATTTCCTTGGAGAGGGCAGGCACAATCTTTCGCTGTGGCTCCAGAGGCCCTAGCCTGGCGGTTGTGTGGGTCCAGGCTGAGGGCACAGAAGTCTGAAAACACAAATTCAGCTTATGAGTGGCGCCTAGGGTATGGCAGGCCGGATGTACAGCCCGAGAGGGAGCTCCTGGGCCTCTGAAACAAGGGCGAGTGGGAGGCGTTCCTTCAGGCTTTTGTCTCTGGATGTTGTGTCCGAGATAGCCGTGGATTGGAGGGGTGGCCTCAGGGACTGTGAACGAGTATCACTCTCTGGGGATTTGTCCCAGCTCCCAAGAGTTTGGGGTCATTTTGTGGGAAGGGTGGAGTCGTGCTTCTGGCTCATGTGTCTCTCTAGATAGGGATTCCAGAGCAGAGCCCCAGGTACGTGCGGGGCGACTGGAAAACTCAAACACTGGTGAGGATTGGGTGCATAGGGGCTTGGCAAGCCCCATATGCGGGCTCTTGGCCCAGGCCCTGACAGGCCTTCCTTTGACATGGGGCTCATGCTGAGGGTCAGAGTGTGAATTTGTGCCCAAGCAGCACTCAAGTTTGGGCGTGTCATCAGGGACCAGGAAGGTTCCTCCCACCCTGAAGGTGTGACTCCATGCCAAGAGCAAGCTTTACAGCCACGGGGAAGGAGGAGTTCTGTGTTGTGCTTGCGATACCCAGCTGTGTGGAGAATTGATATAATGTCTAGGTTCAGATATCTGAAAACCAAGGTTAGGAAGAGGTAAAGGCATAAGACCATGGCGTGTCCGAAGTGCTGGGTGTGGGGCCAGCTGTCTCCTTGTCTGTCTGGAAGTCTGGCTTCAGGCTGTGTCAGACAGAGCTTGAGTGCCCAGAGAAGCCTATCCAGTTCACTACCGTCGAGGCCCGAGCAGGTTGATCCTCATCTGGGTTTTCTGGAGAGAGCCCCTCAGGGAAACGTTTTTCTTCCCTTGGGCAGACCCTGGGCTGGGTTGTGGTTCTGGAGTTCCTAGTCCGGAGGGCTTGTTTGCCAGGAGTGTGAGGAAGGAAGTCTGAAAACACAAGCTAGCGTGAGGTTTGGGACCGATGGCACGGCAGGCCCACTCTGAGAGGCTGAATCGAGATCTCCTGCACTGAGGTCATTTCAACTCTGAGACGTGCCTCAGGCTAGAGTTTTTGTCCAGCATGGCCTCTTCCTGAATGGTGTGGGGGCCTCATGAGGCCAGGAAGGTTTGCCTACGATGGGATTTGTGAACTACTCCAAACCTCAAGGTTTCCTTCTGCACGAATGTCTTGTGCTATTGGATGGTTCCAGGAGGCCCCATACGGAAAGACTCGAGAGCAGGTGTCTAAGCATGGATGCCTGGGAACGCCACCTCATATTCCCACTCTTTAGTCAGGACAAGGCAGGCTCAATCTGCGGGCTCCTGGGTGAGCTACCCAGAGGGGAGAGTTGAAATGGACTCTCCTGAAGATGAGTCCTACTGTGGCTTGGTGGCCTGGGAGACCTTGGAATGTGGAGGTGGCTCAGGGACTCTGCAGGATTCTCCAACCTGAGGTGTTTGACACGGCTCCAACAAGGAAGCTTCCCATGTGGAGACGAGAGAAGTTCTGTTCAGTGCCTCAGGAAAGCCCCATATCCTGTTCTTCGAACCAAAGCCTCTGAGGAGTGACACCTGGAAAACAAAGCAAGAGTTGAGATTAGGGCCTAAGGGCCTGTCGGGCTCAACCTTCTATCTCTGTTGACATCTGTGTGCATGCCTTCATGGAGGTAGCAGCTCAGCTTGTGTCTGAAGGCCTCTGTGTGTGCAGGGAGGCTCCCGGTAATGGTATGTCCTCGGGGGCCTTGAGGTTTCTCATATTCTGGAGGTGTGTGGCCAAAGGAATGGACAGAATTTCCCAGGAGAGAGCAGGCATGGTCCTGTGGTATGTCTCCAGAGGACCCAGCCTAGAGGCTGTGTTTGCCAGGGCTGTGGGGACAGATGTCTGAAAAAGCAAACTTGGCTCAGGTAGGGGCCAAGGTAATGGCAGGCCTGATCTCCAGTCCGAGAGGGGAGATCCTCTGGATATCAAAGGAGGGCAAGTGGGAGGCAGTCGCTCAGGCTTTTGTCTCTGGGTGTTGCGTTCACAGTGGCCGTTCAGGGTAGGGGTTGCTTCAGGGGCCGAGGAAGAGCCTTCCTCTCCGGGGATTGTCCAAGCTCCCAAGTGTTTGGGTTCATTCTGTGGGAAGGGAAGAGTACTGTTTTCTACCACAGGGGACCCCCCAGGAGAGGGACTCTAGAGCACAGCAGTGGGTTCGCTCAACTGGAATACACACCATCTAGTTAGTCCTGCGTGCCTATGGGCATGGCAAGCCACATATGCGGGCTCTTGGTCCAATCACTGAGAAGCGTTACTTGAATAAGGTACTCACGCTGAGGGTCACAATGTGTGTTTGTGCCCAAGGCGGCCCTCACACATGGGCGTGGCCTCATGGGCCATGCCGTTTTCTCCTACACTGAAGGTTTGACTCACTGCCAGCAGCAAGGTTTCAGGCCATGGGGAAGGAGGGGTTCTGACTTGTGCATCAGGTTCCCCCCTGTGCAGGGATTGGAGATAAGGTCTAGGTTCTGATGACTGAAAACCCAGGTTGGGAATGGATGGTGGCCTAAGGCAGTGGCGGGTCCCATGTGCTGGGTGTGCAGCCAGCTGTGTCGGTGTCTGTTGGAAGGTCTGGGCTCAGGCTATTTGCGACAGAGCATCAGTGTTTAAGGTAGCCTATGCAATTGGGGTGTTGCCGAGGGCCAAGCAGTTTGATCCTCATTTGGGGTTTCTGGGCAGCACCATAGACAAAGTTTTTCTCCTGGGAGGCAAGCGGAGTGCTTCATTGTGGCCGCAGAATTCCCAGTAGGGAGGATTTGTGGGCCAGGAGTGTGAGGACGGAAGTCTAGGAACACAAGCTAAAGTGAGGATTGGAGCCAAGGGCAGAGCAGGCCCACTAGGCAGAGGCTGAATCAACATCTCCGGCATCTGAAGTCAGGCTGAGGATCAGACGTTGGCTGGGGCTGGAGTATGTGTCCATGATGGCACCTTCATGAAGCGGGGGCCTCATGAGGCCAAGGAAGTTTTCCCACGCTGAGTTTGGAGGTTGCCCCAAACCACCAGGTTTCCTTCTGTTAGACATTCGTGTCCTGTTGCATGGCTACAGAACATACCATACGGAAGGACTGGAGAGCACGGTTCGAAGGATGGATCCCTGTACAGCATGCCTCGCATTCCCATTGGCCATTAGCCACAAGATATGTTTGATCTGCTGCCTCTGGGGCACGCTAACCAGGGGGCTGAGTTGAAATGGCCTCTCCTGGGGATGCGTCATAATGTGCGTTTGGGTCCATGGAAACCTTGGAATGTGCTGGTTGTTCAGTGGCCCTGCGGAACTCTCCTACCTGAAGGGTTTGATACATCCCCAGTCAGTAAGCTCCCCATGTGGAGACGAGAGAGGTTTGGTTTGGTGCCTCAGAAAAGCCCCGTGTGCTGGTCTACGAAAACAGACCTCTGAGGACGGACACATGGAAACCAAAGCTAAGGTTCAGATTAGGGCCTGGGGGCCTGTCCATTTCAACCTTCTGTCTCTGGGGACACTGTCTGAGAGTCTAAGTGGAGATAGTTGATCCGCTGGTGTCAGAGAGCCCCTCTTAGTCCAGGGTGGCCTACACTATTGATGGCCTCAGGGGCCTTGGAGCTTTTCCCTAAACTGTAGTGTTGTGGTCAATGGATTGGGCACAATTTCCTTGGAGAGGGCAGGCACAATCTTTCGCTGTGGCTCCAGAGGCCCTAGCCTGGCGGTTGTGTGGGTCCAGGCTGAGGGCACAGAAGTCTGAAAACACAAATTCAGCTTATGAGTGGCGCCTAGGGTAATGGCAGGCCGGATGTACAGCCCGAGAGGGAGCTCCTGGGCCTCTGAAACAAGGGCGATTGGGAGGCGTTCCTTCAGGCTTTTGTCTCTGGATGTTGTGTCCGAGATAGCCGTGGATTGGAGGGGTGGACTCAGGGACTGTGGACGAGTATCCCTCTCTGGGGATTTGTCCCAGCTCCCAAGAGTTTGGGGTCATTTTGTGGGAAGGGTGGAGTCGTGTTGTCTGGCTCATGTGTCTCTCCAAGAAAGGGATTCCAGAGCAGAGCCCCAGATACGGTCGGGGCGACTGGAAAACTCAAACACTGGTGAGGATTGGGTGCATAGGGGCTTGGCAAGCCCCATATGCGGGCTCTTGGCCCAGGCCCTGACAGGCCTTTCTTTGACATGGGGCTCATGCTGAGGGTCAGAGTGTGAATTTGTGCCCAAGCAGCACTCAAGTTTGGGCGTGGCATCAGGGAACATGAAGGATTCTCCCACCCTGAAGGTGTGACTCCATGCCAAGAGCAAGCTTTACAGCCACGGGGAGGGAGGAGTTCTTTGTTGTGCTTGCGATACCCAGCTGTGTGGAGAATTGATATAATGTCTAGGTTCAGATATCTGAAAACCAAGGTTAGGAAGAGGTGACGGCATAAGACCATGGCGTGTACGAAGTGCTGGGTCTGCGGCCAGCTGTCTCCATGTCTGTCTGGACGTCTGACTTCAGGCTGTGTCAGACAGAGCATGAGTGCCCAGTGCAGCCTATCCAGTTCGGCTACCGTCGAGGCCCGAGCAGGTTGATCCTCATCTGGGTTTTCTGGAGAGAGCCCCACAGGGAAACGTTTTTCTTCCCTTGGGCAGACCCTGGGCTGGGTTGTGGTTCTGGAGTTCCTAGTCCGGAGGGCTTGTTTGCCAGGAGTGTGAGGAAGGAAGTCTGAAAACACAAGCTAGCGTGAGGTTTGGGACCGATGGCACGGCAGGCCCACTCTGAGAGGCTGAATCGAGATCTCCTGCACTGAGGTCATTTCAACTCTGAGACGTGCCTCAGGCTAGAGTTTTTGTCCAGCATGGCCTCTTCCTGAATGGTGTGGGGGCCTCATGAGGCCAGGAAGGTTTGCCTACGATGGGATTTGTGAACTACTCCAAACTTCAAGGTTTCCTTCTGCACGACAGTCGAGCGCTATTGGATGGTTCCAGGAGGCCCCATACGGAAAGACTCGAGAGCAGGTGTCTAAGCATGGATGCCTGGGAACGCCACCTCATATTCCCACTCTTTAGTCAGGACAAGGCAGGCTCAATCTGTGGGCTCCTGGGTGAGCTACCCAGAGGGGAGAGTTGAAATGGACTCTCCTGAAGATGAGTCCTACTGTGGCTTGGTGGCCTGGGAGACCTTGGAATGTGGAGGTGGCTCAGGGACTCTGCAGGATTCTCCAACCTGAGGTGTTTGACACGGCTCCAACAAGGAAGCTTCCCATGTGGAGACGAGAGAAGTTCTGTTCAGTGCCTCAGGAAAGCCCCATATCCTGTTCTTCGAACCAAAGCCTCTGAGGAGTGACACCTGGAAAACAAAGCAAGGGTTGAGATTAGAGCCTAAGGGCCTGTACGGCTCAACCTTCTATCTCTGTTGACATCTGTGTGCAAGCCTTCATTGAGGTAGCAGCTCAGCTTGTGTCCGAAGGCCCCTGTGTGTGCAGGGAGGCTCCCGGTAATGGTATGTCCTCGGGGGCCTTGAGGTTTCTCATATTCTGGAGGTGTGTGGCCAAAGGAATGGACAGAGTTTCCCAGGAGAGAGCAGGCATGGTCCTGTGGTATGGCTCCAGAGGACCCAGCCTAGAGGCTGTGTTTGCCAGGGCTGTGGGGACAGATGTCTGAAAAAGCAAACTTGGCTCAGGTAGGGGCCAAGGTAATGGCAGGCCTGATCTCCAGTCCGAGAGGGGAGATCCTCTGGATATCAAAGGAGGGCAAGTGGGAGGCAGTCGCTCAGGCTTTTGTCTCTGGGTGTTGCGTTCACAGTGGCCGTTCAGGGTAGGGGTTGCTTCAGGGGCCGAGGAAGAGCCTTCCTCTCGGGGGATTGTCCAAGCTCCCAAGTGTTTGGGTTCATTCTGTGGGAAGGGAAGAGTACTGTTTTCTGCCACAGGGGACCCCCCAGGAGAGGGACTCTAGAGCACAGCAGTTGGTTCCCTCAACTGGAATACACACCATCTAGTTAGTCCTGGGTGCCTATGGGCATGGCAAGCCACATATGCGGGCTCTTGGTCCAATCACTGAAAGGCGTTACCTGAATAAGGTACTCACGCTGAGGGTCACAATGTGTGTTTGTGCCCAAGGCGGCCCTCACACATGGGCGTGGCCTCATGGGCCATGCCGTTTTCTCCTACACTGAAGGTTTGACTCACTGCCAGCAGCAAGGTTTCTTGCCATGGGGAAGGAGGGGTTCTGACTTGTGCATCAGGTTCCCCCTTGTGCAGGGATTGGAGATAAGGTCTAGGTTCTGATGACTGAAAACCCAGGTTGGGAATGGATGGTGGCCTAAGGCAGTGGCGGGTCCAATGTGCTGGGTGTGCAGCCAGCTGTGTCGGTGTCTGTTGGAAGGTCTGGGCTCAGGCTATTTGCGACAGAGCATCAGTGTTTAAGGTAGCCTATGCAATTGGGGTGTTGCCGAGGGCCAAGCAGTTTGATCCTCATTTGGGGTTTCTGGGCAGCACCATAGACAAAGTTTTTCTCCTGGGAGGCAGGCGTAGTGCTTCATTGTGGCCCCAGAATTCCCAGTAGGGAGGTTTTGCGGGCCAGGAGTGTGAGGACGGAAGTCTAGGAACACAAGCTAAAGTGAGGATTGGAGCCAAGGGCAGAGCAGGCCCACTAGGCAGAGGCTGAATCAAAATCTCCTGCATCTGAAGTCAGGCTGAGGATCAGACGTTGGCTGAGGCTGGAGTATGTGTCCATGATGGCACCTTCATGAAGCGGGGGCCTCATGAGGCCAAGGGTGTTTTCCCACACTGAGTTTGGAGGTTGCCCCAAAACACCAGGTTTCCTTCTGTGGGACATTGGAGTCCTGTTGTATGGCTCCAGGACATACCATACGGAAGGACTGGAGAGCACGGTTCGAAGGATGGATCCCTGTACAGCATGCCTCGCATTCCCATTGGCATTAGCCACAAGATATGTTTGATCTGCTGCCTCTGGGGCACGCAAACCAGGGGGCTGAGTTGAAATGGCCTCTCCTGAGATGTGTCATAATGTGCCTTTGGGTCCATGGAAACCTTGGAATGTGATGGTTGTTCAGTGGCCCTGCGGAACTCTCCTACCTGAAGGGTTTGATACATCCCCAGTAAGCAAGCTGCCCATGTGGAGGCGAGAGAGGTTTGGTTTGGTGCCTCAGAAAACCCCGTGTGCTGGTCTACGAAAACAGACCTCTGAGGACGGACACATGGAATCCAAAGCTAAGGTTCAGATTAGGGCCTGGGGGCCTGTCCATTTCAACCTTCTGTCTCTGGGGACACTGTCTGAGAGTCTAAGTTGAGATAGTTGCTCCGCTGGTGTCAGAGAGCCCTTCTTAGTCCAGGGTGGCCTACACTATTGATGGCCTCAGGGGCCTTGGAGCTTTTCCCTAACCTGTAGGGTTGTGGTCAATTTATTGTGCACAATTTCCTTGGAGAGTGCAGGCACAATCTTTCGCTGTGGCTCCGAGGTCCTAGCCTGACGGTTGTGTGGGTCCAGGCTGAGGGCACAGAAGTCTGAAAACACAAAATCAGCTTATGAGTGGCGCCTAGGGTATGGCAGGCCGGATGTACAGCCCGAGAGGGAGCTCCTAGGCCTCTGAAACTAGGGCGAGTGGGAGGCGTTCCTTCAGGCTTTTGTCTCTGGATGTTGTGTCCGAGATAGCCGTGGATTGGAGGGGTGGCCTCAGGGACTGTGGACGAGTATCACTCTCTGGGGATTTGTCCCAGCTCCCAAGAGTTTGGGGTCATTTTGTGGGAAGGGTGGAGTCGTGCTTCTGGCTCATGTGTCTCTCAAGATAGGGATTCCAGAGCAGAGCCCCAGGTACGTGCGGGGCGACTGGAAAACTCAAACACTGGTGAGGATTGGGTGAATAGGGGCTTGGCAAGCCCCAAATGCGGGCTCTTGGCCCAGGCCCTGACAGGCCTTCCTTTGACATGGGGCTCATGCTGAGGGTCAGAGTGTGAATTTGTGCCCAAGCAGCACTCAAGTTTGGGCGTGTCATCAGGGACCAGGAAGGTTCCTCCCACCCTGAAGGTGTGACTCCATGCCAAGAGCAAGCTTTACAGCCACGGGGAAGGAGGAGTTCTGTGTTGTGCTTGCGATACCCAGCTGTGTGGAGAATTGATATAATGTCTAGGTTCAGATATCTGAAAACCAAGGTTAGGAAGAGGTAAAGGCATAAGACCATGGCGTGTCTGAAGTGCTGGGTGTGGGGCCAGCTGTCTCCTTGTCTGTCTGGAAGTCTGGCTTCAGGCTGTGTCAGACAGAGCTTGAGTGCCCAGAGAAGCCTATCCAGTTCGCTACCGTCGAGGCCCGAGCAGGTTGATCCTCATCTGGGTTTTCTGGAGAGAGCCCCACAGGGAAACGTTTTTCTTCCCTTGGGCAGACCCTGGGCTGGGTTGTGGTTCTGGAGTTCCTAGTCCGGAGGGCTTGTTTGCCAGGAGTGTGAGGAAGGAAGTCTGAAAACACAAGCTAGCGTGAGGTTTGGGACCGATGGCACGGCAGGCCCACTCTGAGAGGCTGAATCGAGATCTCCTGCACTGAGGTCATTTCAACTCTGAGACGTGCCTCAGGCTAGAGTTTTTGTCCAGCATGGCCTCTTCCTGAATGGTGTGGGGGCCTCATGAGGCCAGGAAGGTTTGCCTACGATGGGATTTGTGAACTACTCCAAACCTCAAGGTTTCCTTCTGCACGAATGTCGAGTGCTATTGGATGGTTCCAGGAGGCCCCATACGGAAAGACTCGAGAGCAGGTGTCTAAGCATGGATGCCTGGGAACGCCACCTCATATTCCAACTCTTTAGTCAGGACAAGGCAGGCTCAATCTGCGGGCTCCTGGGTGAGCTACCCAGAGGGGAGAGTTGAAATGGACTCTCCTTAAGATGAGTCCTACTGTGGCTTGGTGGCCTGGGAGACCTTGGAATGTGGAGGTGGCTCAGGGACTCTGCAGCATTCTCCAACCTGAGGTGTTTGACACGGCTCCAACAAGGAAGCTTCCCATGTGGAGACGAGAGAAGTTCTGTTCAGTGCCTCAGGAAAGCCCCATATCCTGTTCTTCGAACCAAAGCCTCTGAGGAGTGACACCTGGAAACAAAGCAAGAGTTGAGATTAGGGCCTGAGTGCCTGTCCGGCTCAACCTTCTATCTCTGTTGACATCTGTGTGCATGCCTTCATGGAGGTAGCAGCTCAGCTTGTGTCTGAAGGCCCCTGTGTGTGCAGGGAGGCTCTCGGTAATGGTATGTCCTCGGGGGCCTTGAGGTTTCTCATATTCTGGAGGTGTGTGGCCAAAGGAATGGACAGAGTTTCCCAGGAGAGAGCAGGCATGGTCCTGTGGTATGGCTCCAGAGGACCCAGCCTAGAGGCTGTGTTTGCCAGGGCTGTGGGGACAGATGTCTGAAAAAGCAAACTTGGCTCAGGTAGGGGCCAAGGTAATGGCAGGCCTGATCTCCAGTCCGAGAGGGGAGATCCTCTGGATATCAAAGGAGGGCAAGTGGGAGGCAGTCGCTCAGGCTTTTGTCTCTGGGTGTTGCGTTCACAGTGGCCGTTCAGGGTAGGGGTTGCTTCAGGGGCCGAGGAAGAGCCTTCCTCTCGGGGGATTGTCCAAGCTCCCAAGTGTTTGGGTTCATTCTGTGGGAAGGGAAGAGTACTGTTTTCTGCCACAGGGGACCCCCCAGGAGAGGGACTCTAGAGCACAGCAGTTGGTTCCCTCAAATGGAATACACACCATCTAGTTAGTCCTGGGTGCCTATGGGCATGGCAAGCCACATATGCGGGCTCTTGGTCCAATCACTGAAAGGCGTTACCTGAATAAGGTACTCACGCTGAGGGTCACAATGTGTGTTTGTGCCCAAGGCGGCCCTCACACATGGGCGTGGCCTCATGGGCCATGCCGTTTTCTCCTACACTGAAGGTTTGACTCACTGCCAGCAGCAAGGTTTCTTGCCATGGGGAAGGAGGGTTTCTGACTTGTGCATCAGGTTCCCCCTTGTGCAGGGATTGGAGATAAGGTCTAGGTTCTGATGACTGAAAACCCAGGTTGCGAATGGATGGTGGCCTAAGGCAGTGGCGGGTCCAATGTGCTGGGTGTGCAGCCAGCTGTGTCGGTGTCTGTTGGAAGGTCTGGGCTCAGGCTATTTGCGACAGAGCATCAGTGTTTAAGGTAGCCTATGCAATTGGGGTGTTGCCGAGGGCCAAGCAGTTTGATCCTCATTTGGGGTTTCTGGGCAGCACCATAGACAAAGTTTTTCTCCTGGGAGGCAGGCGTAGTGCTTCATTGTGGCCCCAGAATTCCCAGTAGGGAGGTTTTGCGGGCCAGGAGTGTGAGGACGGAAGTCTAGGAACACAAGCTAAAGTGAGGATTGGAGCCAAGGGCAGAGCAGGCCCACTAGGCAGAGGCTGAATCAAAATCTCCTGCATCTGAAGTCAGGCTGAGGATCAGACGTTGGCTGAGGCTGGAGTATGTGTCCATGATGGCACCTTCATGAAGCGGGGGCCTCATGAGGCCAAGGGTGTTTTCCCACGCTGAGTTTGGAGGTTGCCCCAAAACACCAGGTTTCCTTCTGTGGGACATTGGAGTCCTGTTGTATGGCTCCAGGACATACCATACGGAAGGACTGGAGAGCACGGTTCGAAGGATGGATCCCTGTACAGCATGCCTCGCATTCCCATTGGCATTAGCCACAAGATATGTTTGATCTGCTGCCTCTGGGGCACGCAAACCAGGGGGCTGAGTTGAAATGGCCTCTCCTGAGATGTGTCATAATGTGCCTTTGGGTCCATGGAAACCTTGGAATGTGATGGTTGTTCAGTGGCCCTGCGGAACTCTCCTACCTGAAGGGTTTGATACATCCCCAGTAAGCAAGCTGCCCATGTGGAGGCGAGAGAGGTTTGGTTTGGTGCCTCAGAAAACCCCGTGTGCTGGTCTACGAAAACAGACCTCTGAGGACGGACACATGGAATCCAAAGCTAAGGTTCAGATTAGGGCCTGGGGGCCTGTCCATTTCAACCTTCTGTCTCTGGGGACACTGTCTGAGAGTCTAAGTTGAGATAGTTGCTCCGCTGGTGTCAGAGAGCCCTTCTTAGTCCAGGGTGGCCTACACTATTGATGGCCTCAGGGGCCGTGGAGCTTTTCCCTAACCTGTAGGGTTGTGGTCAATTTATTGTGCACAATTTCCTTGGAGAGTGCAGGCACAATCTTTCGCTGTGGCTCCGAGGTCCTAGCCTGACGGTTGTGTGGGTCCAGGCTGAGGGCACAGAAGTCTGAAAACACAAAATCAGCTTATGAGTGGCGCCTAGGGTATGGCAGGCCGGATGTACAGCCCGAGAGGGAGCTCCTAGGCCTCTGAAACTAGGGCGAGTGGGAGGCGTTCCTTCAGGCTTTTGTCTCTGGATGTTGTGTCCGAGATAGCCGTGGATTGGAGGGGTGGCCTCAGGGACTGTGGACGAGTATCACTCTCTGGGGATTTGTCCCAGCTCCCAAGAGTTTGGGGTCATTTTGTGGGAAGGGTGGAGTCGTGCTTCTGGCTCATGTGTCTCTCAAGATAGGGATTCCAGAGCAGAGCCCCAGGTACGTGCGGGGCGACTGGAAAACTCAAACACTGGTGAGGATTGGGTGAATAGGGGCTTGGCAAGCCCCAAATGCGGGCTCTTGGCCCAGGCCCTGACAGGCCTTCCTTTGACATGGGGCTCATGCTGAGGGTCAGAGTGTGAATTTGTGCCCAAGCAGCACTCAAGTTTGGGCGTGTCATCAGGGACCAGGAAGGTTCCTCCCACCCTGAAGGTGTGACTCCATGCCAAGAGCAAGCTTTACAGCCACGGGGAAGGAGGAGTTCTGTGTTGTGCTTGCGATACCCAGCTGTGTGGAGAATTGATATAATGTCTAGGTTCAGATATCTGAAAACCAAGGTTAGGAAGAGGTAAAGGCATAAGACCATGGCGTGTCCGAAGTGCTGGGTGTGGGGCCAGCTGTCTCCTTGTCTGTCTGGAAGTCTGGCTTCAGGCTGTGTCAGACAGAGCTTGAGTGCCCAGAGAAGCCTATCCAGTTCGCTACCGTCGAGGCCCGAGCAGGTTGATCCTCATCTGGGTTTTCTGGAGAGAGCCCCACAGGGAAACGTTTTTCTTCCCTTGGGCAGACCCTGGGCTGGGTTGTGGTTCTGGAGTTCCTAGTCCGGAGGGCTTGTTTGCCAGGAGTGTGAGGAAGGAAGTCTGAAAACACAAGCTAGCGTGAGGTTTGGGACCGATGGCACGGCAGGCCCACTCTGAGAGGCTGAATCGAGATCTCCTGCACTGAGGTCATTTCAACTCTGAGACGTGCCTCAGGCTAGAGTTTTTGTCCAGCATGGCCTCTTCCTGAATGGTGTGGGGGCCTCATGAGGCCAGGAAGGTTTGCCTACGATGGGATTTGTGAACTACTCCAAACCTCAAGGTTTCCTTCTGCACGAATGTCGAGTGCTATTGGATGGTTCCAGGAGGCCCCATACGGAAAGACTCGAGAGCAGGTGTCTAAGCATGGATGCCTGGGAACGCCACCTCATATTCCAACTCTTTAGTCAGGACAAGGCAGGCTCAATCTGCGGGCTCCTGGGTGAGCTACCCAGAGGGGAGAGTTGAAATGGACTCTCCTTAAGATGAGTCCTACTGTGGCTTGGTGGCCTGGGAGACCTTGGAATGTGGAGGTGGCTCAGGGACTCTGCAGCATTCTCCAACCTGAGGTGTTTGACACGGCTCCAACAAGGAAGCTTCCCATGTGGAGACGAGAGAAGTTCTGTTCAGTGCCTCAGGAAAGCCCCATATCCTGTTCTTCGAACCAAAGCCTCTGAGGAGTGACACCTGGAAACAAAGCAAGAGTTGAGATTAGGGCCTGAGTGCCTGTCCGGCTCAACCTTCTATCTCTGTTGACATCTGTGTGCATGCCTTCATGGAGGTAGCAGCTCAGCTTGTGTCTGAAGGCCCCTGTGTGTGCAGGGAGGCTCCCGGTAATGGTATGTCCTCGGGGGCCTTGAGGTTTCTCATATTCTGGAGGTGTGTGGCCAAAGGAATGGACAGAGTTTCCCAGGAGAGAGCAGGCATGGTCCTGTGGTATGGCTCCAGAGGACCCAGCCTAGAGGCTGTGTTTGCCAGGGCTGTGGGGACAGATGTCTGAAAAAGCAAACTTGGCTCAGGTAGGGGCCAAGGTAATGGCAGGCCTGATCTCCAGTCCGAGAGGGGAGATCCTCTGGATATCAAAGGAGGGCAAGTGGGAGGCAGTCGCTCAGGCTTTTGTCTCTGGGTGTTGCGTTTGTGGCCGTTCAGGGTAGGGGTTGCTTCAGGGGCCGAGGAAGAGCCTTCCTCTCGGGGGATTGTCCAAGCTCCCAAGTGTTTGGGTTCATTCTGTGGGAAGGGAAGAGTACTGTTTTCTGCCACAGGGGACCCCCCAGGAGAGGGACTCTAGAGCACAGCAGTGGGTTCCCTCAACTGGAATACACACCATCTAGTTAGTCCTGCGTGCCTATGGGCATGGCAAGCCCCATATGCGGGCTCTTGGTCCAATCACTGAGAGGCGTTACTTGAATAAGGTACTCACGCTGAGGGTCACAATGTGTGTTTGTGCCCAAGGCGGCCCTCACACATGGGCGTGGCCTCATGGGCCATGCCGTTTTCTCCTACACTGAAGGTTTGACTTACTGCCAGCAGCAAGTTTTCTTGCCATGGGGAAGGAGGGGTTCTGACTTGTGCATCAGGTTCCCCAATGTGCAGGGATTGGAGATAAGGTCTAGGTTTTGATGACTGAAAACCCAGGTTGGGAATGGATGGTGGCCTAAGGCAGTGGCGGGTCCAATGTGCTGGGTGTGCAGCCAGCTGTGTCGGTGTCTGTTGGAAGGTCTGGGCTCAGGCTATTTGCGACAGAGCATCAGTGTTTAAGGTAGCCTATGCAATTGGGGTGTTGCCGAGGGCCAAGCAGTTTGATCCTCATTTGGGGTTTCTGGGCAGCACCATAGACAAAGTTTTTCTCCTGGGAGGCAGGCGGAGTGCTTCATTGTGGCCCCAGAATTCCCAGAAGGGAGGGTTTGTGGGCCAGGAGTGTGAGGACGGAAGTCTAGGAACACAAGCTAAAGTGAGGATTGGAGCCAAGGGCAGAGCAGGCCCACTAGGCAGAGGCTGAATCAAAATCTCCTGCATCTGAAGTCAGGCTGAGGATCAGACGTTGGCTGAGGCTGGAGTATGTGTCCATGATGGCACCTTCATGAAGCGGGGGCCTCATGAGGCCAAGGAAGTTTTCCCACGCTGAGTTTGGAGGTTGCCCCAAACCACCAGGTTTCCTTCTGTGGGACATTCGAGTCCTGTTGCATGGCTCCAGGACATACCATACGGAAGGACTGGAGAGCAGGGTTCGAAGGATGGATCCCTGTACAGCATGCCTCGCATTCCCATTGGCCATTAGCCACAAGATATGTTTGATCTGCTGCATCTGGGGCACGCTAACCAGGGGGCTGAGTTGAAATGGCCTCTCCTGAGGATGCGTCATAATGTGCGTTTGGGTCCATGGAAACCTTGGAATGTGCTGGTTGTTCAGTGGCCCTGCGGAACTCTCCTACCTGAAGGGTTTGATACATCCCCAGTAATTAAGCTCCCCATGTGGAGACGAGAGAGGTTTGGTTTTGTGCCTCAGAAAAGCCCCGTGTGCTGGTCTACGAAAACAGACCTCTGAGGACGGACACATGGAAACCAAAGCTAAGGTTCATATTAGGGCCTGGGGGCCTGTCCATTTCAACCTTCTGTCTCTGGGGACACTGTCTGAGAGTCTAAGTGGAGATAGTTGCTCCGCTGGTGTCAGAGAGCCCCTCTTATTCCACGGTGGCCTACACTATTGATGGCCTCAGGGGCCTTGGAGCTTTTCCCTAACCTGTAGGGTTGTGGTCAATGGATTGGGCACAATTTCCTTGGAGAGGGCAGGCACAATCTTTCGCTGTGGCTCCAGAGGCCCTAGCCTGGCGGTTGTGTGGGTCCAGGCTGAGGGCACAGAAGTCTGAAAACACAAACTCAGCTTATGAGTGGCGCCTAGGGTATGGCAACCGGATGTACAGCCCGAGAGGGAGCTCCTGGGCCTCTGAAACAAGGGCGAGTGGGAGGCGTTCCTTCAGGCTTTTGTCTCTGGATGTTGTGTCCGAGATAGCCGTGGATTGGAGGGGTGGACTCAGGGACTGTGGACGAGTATCCCTCTCTGGGGATTTGTCCCAGCTCCCAAGAGTTTGGGGTCATTTTTTGGGAAGGGTGGAGTCGTGTTGTCTGGCTCATGTGTCTCTCCAAGAAAGGGATTCCAGAGCAGAGCCCCAGGTACGGGCGGGGCGACTGGAAAACTCAAACACTGGTGAGGATTGGGTGCATAGGGGCTTGGCAAGCCCCATATGCGGGCTCTTGGCCCAGGCCCTGACAGGCCTTCCTTTGACATGGGGCTCATGCTGAGGGTCAGAGTGTGAATTTGTGCCCAAGCAGCACTCAAGTTTGGGCGTGGCATCAGGGACCAGGAAGGTTTCTCCCACCCTGAAGGTGTGACTCCATGCCAAGAGCAAACTTTACAGCCATGGGGAAGGAGGAGTTCTGTGTTGTGCTTGCGATACCCAGCTGTGTGGAGAATTGATATAATGTCTAGGTTCAGATATCTGAAAACCAAGGTTAGGAAGAGGTGACGGCATAAGACCATGGCGTGTCCGAAGTGCTGGGTGTGCGGCCAGCTGTCTCCTTGTCTGTCTGGACGTCTGGCTTCAGGCTGTGTCAGACAGAGCATGAGTGCCCAGAGCAGCCTATCCAGTTCGGGTACCGTTGAGGCCCGAGCAGGTTGATCCTCATCTGGGTTTTCTGGAGAGAGCCTCACAGGGAAACGTCTATCTATCCTTGGGCAGACCCTGGGCTGGGTTGTGGCTCTGGAGTTCCTAGTCCAGAGAGCTTGTTTGCCAGGAGTGTGAGGAAGGAAGTCTGAAAACACAAGCTAGCGTGAGGTTTGGGACCGATGGCACGGCAGGCCCACTCTGAGAGGCTGAATCGAGATCTCCTGCACTGAGGTCATTTCAACTCTGAGACGTGCCTCAGGCTAGAGTTTTTGTCCAGCATGGCCTCTTCCTGAATGGTGTGGGGGCCTCATGAGGCCAGGAAGGTTTGCCTACGATGGGATTTGTGAACTACTCCAAACCTCAAGGTTTCCTTCTGCACGAAAGTCGAGTGCTATTGGATGGTTCCAGGAGACCCCATACGGAAAGACTCGAGAGCAGGTGTCTAAGCATGGATGCCTGGGAACGCCACCTCATATTCCCACTCTTTAGTCAGGACAAGGCAGGCTCAATCTGTGGGCTCCTGGGTGAGCTACCCAGAGGGGAGTGTTGAAATGGACTCTCCTGAAGATGAGTCCTACTGTGGCTTGGTGGCCTGGGATACCTTGGAATGTGGAGGTGGCTCAGGGACTCTGCAGGATTCTCCAACCTGAGGTGTTTGACACGGCTCCAACAAGGAAGCTTCCCATGGGGAGACGAGAGAAGTTCTGTTCAGTGCCTCAGGAAAGCCCCATATCCTGTTCTTCGAACCAAAGCCTCTGAGGAGTGACACCTGGAAAACAAAGCAAGAGTTGAGATTAGGGCCTGAGTGCCTGTCCGGCTCAACCTTCTATCTCTGTTGACATCTGTGTGCATGCCTTCATGGAGGTAGCAGCTCAGCTTGTGTCTGAAGGCCCCTGTGTGTGCAGGGAGGCTCCCGGTAATGGTATGTCCTCGGGGGCCTTGAGGTTTCTCATATTCTGGAGGTGTGTGGCCAAAGGAATGGACAGAGTTTCCCAGGAGAGAGCAGGCATGGTCCTGTGGTATGGCTCCAGAGGACCCAGCCTAGAGGCTGTGTTTGCCAGGGCTGTGGGGACAGATGTCTGAAAAAGCAAACTTGGCTCAGGTAGGGGCCAAGGTAATGGCAGGCCTGATCTCCAGTCCGAGAGGGGAGATCCTCTGGATATCAAAGGAGGGCAAGTGGGAGGCAGTCGCTCAGGCTTTTGTCTCTGGGTGTTGCGTTCACAGTGGCCGTTCAGGGTAGGGGTTGCTTCAGGGGCCGAGGAAGAGCCTTCCTCTCGGGGGATTGTCCAAGCTCCCAAGTGTTTGGGTTCATTCTGTGGGAAGGGAAGAGTACTGTTTTCTGCCACAGGGGACCCCCCAGGAGAGGGACTCTAGAGCACAGCAGTGGGTTCCCTCAACTGGAATACACACCATCTAGTTAGTCCTGCGTGCCTATGGGCATGGCAAGCCACATATGCGGGCTCTTGGTCCAATCACTGAGAGGCGTTACTTGAATAAGGTACTCACGCTGAGGGTCACAATGTGTGTTTGTGCCCAAGGCGTCCCTCAAACATGGGCGTGGCCTCATGGGCCATGCCGTTTTCTCCTACACTGAAGGTTTGACTCACTGCCAGCAGCAAGGTTTCTTGCCATGGGGAAGGAGGGGTTCTGACTTGTGCATCAGGTTCCCCCCTGTGCAGGGATTGGAGATAAGGTCTAGGTTCTGATGACTGAAAACCCAGGTTGGGAATGGATGGTGGCCTAAGGCAGTGGCGGGTCCAATGTGCTGGGTGTGCAGCCAGCTGTGTCGGTGTCTGTTGGAAGGTCTAGGCTCAGGCTATTTGCGACAGAGCATCAGTATTTAAGGTAGCCTATGCAATTGGGGTGTTGCCGAGGGCCAAGCAGTTTGATCCTCATTTGGGGTTTCTGGGCAGTACCATAGACAAAGTTTTTCTCCTGGGAGGCAGGCGGAGTGCTTCATTGTGGCCCCAGAATTCCCAGAAGGGAGGGTTTGTGGGCCAGGAGTGTGAGGACGGAAGTCTAGGAACACAAGCTAAAGTGAGGATTGGAGCCAAGGGCAGAGCAGGCCCACTAGGCAGAGGCTGAATCAAAATCTCCTGCATCTGAAGTCAGGCTGAGGATCAGACGTTGGCTGAGGCTGGAGTATGTGTCCATGATGGCACCTTCATGAAGCGGGGGCCTCATGAGGCCAAGGAAGTTTTCCCACGCTGAGTTTGGAGGTTGCCCCAAACCACCAGGTTTCCTTCTGTGGGACATTCGAGTCCTGTTGTATGGCTCCAGGACATACCATACGGAAGGACTGGAGAGCACGGTTCGAAGGATGGATCCCTGTACAGCATGCCTCGCATTCCCATTGGCCATTAGCCACAAGATATGTTTGATCTGCTGCCTCTGGGGCACGCTAACCAGGGGGCTGAGATGAAATGGCCTCTCCTGAGGATGCGTCATAATGTGCGTTTGGGTCCATGGAAACCTTGGAATGTGCTGGTTGTTCAGTGGCCCTGCGGAACTCTCCTACCTGAAGGGTTTGATACATCCCCAGTAAGTAAGCTCCCCATGTGGAGACGAGAGAGGTTTGGTTTGGTGCCTCAGAAAAGCCACGTGTGCTGGTCTACGAAAACAGACCTCTGAGGACGGACACATGGAAACCAAAGCTAAGGTTCAGATTAGGGCCTGGGGGCCTGTCCATTTCAACCTTCTGTCTCTGGGGACACTGTCTGAGAGTCTAAGTGGAGATAGTTGCTCCGCTGGTGTCAGAGAGCCCCTCTTAGTCCAGGGTGGCCTACACTATTGATGGCCTCAGGGGCCTTGGAGCTTTTCCCTAACCTGTAGGGTTGTGGTCAATGGATTGGGCACAATTTCCTTGGAGAGGGCAGGCACAATCTTTCGCTGTGGCTCCTGAGGCCCTAGCCTGGCGGTTGTGTGGGTCCAGGCTGAGGGCACAGAAGTCTGAAAACACAAACTCAGCTTATGAGTGGCGCCTAGGGTATGGCAGGCCGGATGTACAGCCCGAGAGGGAGCTCCTGGGCCTCTGAAACAAGGGCGAGTGGGAGGCGTTCCTTCAGGCTTTTGTCTCTGGATGTTGTGTCCGAGATAGCCGTGGATTGGAGGGGTGGCCTCAGGGACTGTGGACGAGTATCCCTCTCTGGGGATTTGTCCCAGCTCCCAAGAGTTTGGGGTCATTTTGTGGGAAGGGTGGAAAAGTGTTGTCTGGCTCACGTGTCTCTCCAAGAAAGGGATTCCAGAGCAGAGCCCCAGGTACGGGCGGGGCGACTGGAAAACTCAAACACTGGTGAGGATTGGGTGCATAGGGGCTTGGCAAGCCCCATATGCGGGCTCTTGGCCCAGGCCCTGACAGGCCTTTCTTTGACATGGGGCTCATGCTGAGGGTCAGAGTGTGAATTTGTGCCCAAGCAGCACTCAAGTTTGGGCGTGGCATCAGGGACCAGGAAGGTTTCTCCCACCCTGAAGGTGTGACTCCATGCCAAGAGCAAGCTTTACAGCCACGGGGAAGGAGGAGTTCTGTGTTGTGCTTGCGATACCCAGCTGTGTGGAGAATTGATATAATGTCTAGGTTCAGATATCTGAAAACCAAGGTTAGGAAGAGGTGACGGCATAAGACCATGGCGTGTCCGAAGTGCTGGGTGTGCGGCCAGCTGTCTCCTTGTCTGTCTGGACGTCTGGCTTCAGGCTGTGTCAGACAGAGCATGAGTGCCCAGAGCAGCCTATCCAGTTCGGGTACCGTCGAGGCCCAAGCAGGTTGATCCTCATCTGGGTTTTCTGGAGAGAGCCCCACAGGGAAACGTTTTTCTTGCCTTGGGCAGACCCTGGGCTGGGTTGTGGTTCTCGAGTTCCTAGTCCGGAGGGCTTGTTTGCCAGGAGTGTGAGGAAGGAAGTCTGAAAACACAAGCTAGCGTGAGGTTTGGGACCGATGGCACGGCAGGCCCACTCTGAGAGTCTGAATCGAGATCTCCTGCACTGAGGTTATTTCAACTCTGAGACGTGCCTCAGGCTAGAGTTTTTGTCCAGCATGGCCTCTGCCTGAATGGTGTGGGGGCCTCAGGAGGCCAGGAAGGTTTACCTGCGATGGGATTTGTGAACTACTCCAAACCTCAAGGTTTCCTTCTGCACGAAAGTCGAGTGCTATTGGATGGTTCCAGGAAGCCCCATACGGAAAGACTCGAGAGCAGGTGTCTAAGCATGGATGCCTGGGAACGCCACCTCATATTCCCACTCTTTAGTCAGGACAAGGCAGGCTCAATCTGCGGGCTCCTGGGTGAGCTACCCAGAGGGGAGAGTTGAAATGGACTCTCCTGAAGATGAGTCCTACTGTGGCTTGTTGGCCTGGGAGACCTTGGAATGTGGAGGTGGCTCAGGGACTCTGCAGGATTCTCCAACCTGAGGTGTTTGACACGGCTCCAACAAGGAAGCTTCCCATGTGGAGACGAGAGAAGTTCTGTTCAGTGCCTCAGGAAAGCCCCATATCCTGTTCTTCGAACCAAAGCCTCTGAGGAGTGACACCTGGAAAACAAAGCAAGAGTTGAGATTAGGGCCTAAGGGCCTGTCCGGCTCAACCTTCTATCTCTGTTGACATCTGTGTGCATGCCTTCATGGAGGTAGCAGCTCAGCTTGTGTCCGAAGGCCCCAGTGTGTGCAGGGAGGCTCCCGGTAATGGTATGTCCTCGGGGGCCTTGAGGTTTCTCATATTCTGGAAGTGTGTGGCCAAAGGAATGGACAGAGTTTCCCAGGAGAGAGCAGGCATGGTCCTGTGGTATGGCTCCAGAGGACCCAGCCTAGAGGCTGTGTTTGCCAGGGCTGTGGGGACAGATGTCTGAAAAAGCAAACTTGGCTCAGGTAGGGGCCAAGGTAATGGCAGGCCTGATCTCCAGTCCGAGAGGGGAGATCCTCTGGATATCAAAGGAGGGCAAGTGGGAGGCAGTCGCTCAGGCTTTTGTCTCTGGGTGTTGCGTTCACAGTGGCCGTTCAGGGTAGGGGTTGCTTCAGGGGCCGAGTAAGAGCCTTCCTCTCAGGGGATTGTCCAAGCTCCCAAGTGTTTGGGTTCATTCTGTGGGAAGGGAAGAGTACTGTTTTCTGCCACAGGGGACCCCCCAGGAGAGGGACTCTAGAGCACAGCAGTGGGTTCCCTCAACTGGAATACACACCATCTAGTTAGTCCTGCGTGCCTATGGGCATGGCAAGCCACATATGCGGGCTCTTGGTCCAATCACTGAGAGGCGTTTCTTGAATAAGGTACTCACGCTGAGGGTCACAATGTGTGTTTGTGCCCAAGGCGGCCCTCACACATGGGCGTGGCCTCATGGGCCATGCCATTTTCTCCTACACTGAAGGTTTGACTCAATGCCAGCAGCAAGGTTTCTTGCCATGGGGAAGGAGGGGTTCTGACTTGTGCATCAGGTTCCCCCCTGTGCAGGGATTGGAGATAAGGTCTAGGTTCTGATGACTGAAAACCCAGGTTGGGAATGGATGGTGGCCTACGGCAGTGGCGGGTCCAATGTGCTGGGTGTGCAGCCAGCTGTGTCGGTGTCTGTTGGAAGGTCTGGGCTCAGGCTATTTGCGACAGAGCATCAGTGTTTAAGGTAGCCTATGCAATTGGGGTGTTGCCGAGGG
This sequence comes from Mustela nivalis, assembly GCF_964662115.1. Taxonomy (NCBI): domain Eukaryota; kingdom Metazoa; phylum Chordata; class Mammalia; order Carnivora; family Mustelidae; genus Mustela; species Mustela nivalis. The sequence goes on from NW_028136183.1 coordinate 528,477, forward strand.
CCAAGCAGTTTGATCCTCATTTGGGGTTTCTGGGCAGCACCATAGACAAAGTTTTTCTCCTGGGAGGCAGGCGGAGTGCTTCATTGTGGCCCCAGAATTCCCAGTAGGGAGGGTTTGCGGGCCAGGAGTGTGAGGACGGAAGTCTAGGAACACAAGCTAAAGTGAGGATTGGAGCCAAGGGCAGAGCAGGCCCACTAGGCAGAGGCTGAATCAAAATCTCCTGCATCTGAAGTCAGGCTGAGGATCAGACGTTGGCTGAGGCTGGAGTATGTGTCCATGATGGCACCTTCATGAAGCGGGGGCCTCATGAGGCCAAGGAAGTTTTCCCACGCTGAGTTTGGAGGTTGCCCCAAACCACCAGGTTTCCTTCTGTGGGACATTCGAGTCCTGTTGCATGGCTCCAGGACATACCATACGGAAGGACTGGAGAGCACGGTTCGAAGGATGGATCCCTGTACAGCATGCCTCGCATTCCCATTGGCCATTAGCCACAAGATATGTTTGATCTGCTGCCTCTGGGGCACGCTAACCAGGGGGCTGAGTTGAAATGGCCTCTCCTGAGGATGCGTCATAATGTGCGTTTGGGTCCATGGAAACCTTGGAATGTGCTGGTTGTTCAGTGGCCCTGCGGAACTCTCCTACCTGAAGGGTTTGATACATCCCCAGTAAGTAAGCTCCCCATGTGGAGACGAGAGAGGTTTGGTTTGGAGCCTCAGAAAAGCCCCGTGTGCTGGTCTACGAAAACAGACCTCTGAGGACGGACACATGGAAACCAAAGCTAAGGTTCAGATTAGGGCCTGGGGGCCTGTCCATTTCAACCTTCTGTCTCTGGGGACACTGTCTGAGAGTCTAAGTGGAGATAGTTGCTCCGCTGGTGTCAGAGAGCCCCTCTTAGTCCAGGGTGGCCTACACTATTGATGGCCTCAGGGGCCTTGGAGCTTTTCCCTAAACTGTAGGGTTGTGGTCAATGGATTGGGCACAATTTCCTTGGACAGGGCAGGCACAATCTTTCGCTGTGGCTCCAGAGGCCCTAGCCTGGCGGTTGTGTGGGTCCAGGCTGAGGGCACAGAAGTCTGAAAACACAAATTCAGCTTATGAGTGGCGCCTAGGGTATGGCAGGCCGGATGTACAGCCCGAGAGGGAGCTCCTGGGCCTCTGAAACAAGGGCGAGTGGGAGGCGTTCCTTCAGGCTTTTGTCTCTGGATGTTGTGTCCGAGATAGCCGTGGATTGGAGGGGTGGCCTCAGGGACTGTGGACGAGTATCCCTCTCTGGGGATTTGTCCCAGCTCCCAAGAGTTTGGGGTCATTTTGTGGGAAGGGTGGAAAAGTGTTGTCTGGCTCACGTGTCTCTCCAAGAAAGGGATTCCAGAGCAGAGCCCCAGGTACGGGCGGGGCGACTGGAAAACTCAAACACTGGTGAGGATTGGGTGCATAGGGGCTTGGCAAGCCCCATATGCGGGCTCTTGGCCCAAGCCATGACAGGCCTTTCTTTGACATGGGGCTCATGCTGAAGGTCAGAGTGTAATTTGTGCCCAAGCAGCACTCAAGTTTGGGCGTGGCATCAGGGACCAGGAAGGTTTCTCCCACCCTGAAGGTGTGACTCCATGCCAAGAGCAAGCTTTACAGCCACGGGGAAGGAGGAGTTCTGTGTTGTGCTTGCGATCCCCAGCTGTGTGGACAATTGATATAATGTCTAGGTTCAGATATCTGAAAACCAAGGTTAGGAAGAGGTGACGGCATAAGACCATGGCGTGTCCGAAGTGCTGGGTGTGCGGCCAGCTGTCTCCTTGTCTGTCTGGACGTCTGGCTTCAGGCTGTGTCAGACAGAGCATGAGTGCCCAGAGCAGCCTATCCAGTTCGGGTACCGTCGAGGCCCGAGCAGGTTGATCCTCATCTGGGTTTTCTGGAGAGAGCCCCACAGGGAAACGTTTTTCTTCCCTTGGGCAGACCCTGGGCTGGGTTGTGGTTCTGGAGTTCCTAGTCCGGAGGGCTTGTTTGCCAGGAGTGTGACTAAGGAAGTCTGAAAACACAAGCTAGCGTGAGGTTTGGGACCGATGGCACGGCAGGCCCACTCTGAGAGGCTGAATCGAGATCTCCTGCACTGAGGTCATTTCAACTCTGAGACGTGCCTCAGGCTAGAGTTTTTGTCCAGCATGGCCTCTTCCTGAATGGTGTGGGGGCCTCATGAGGCCAGGAAGGTTTGCCTACGATGGGATTTGTGAACTACTCCAAACCTCAAGGTTTCCTTCTGCACGAAAGTCGAGTGCTATTGGATGGTTCCAGGAGGCCCCATACGGAAAGACTCGAGAGCAGGTGTCTAAGCATGGATGCCTGGGAACGCCACCTCATATTCCCACTCTTTAGTCAGGACAAGGCAGGCTCAATCTGCGGGCTCCTGGGTGAGCTACCCAGAGGGGAGAGTTGAAATGGACTCTCCTGAAGATGAGTCCTACTGTGGCTTGGTGGCCTGGGAGACCTTGGAATGTGGAGGTGGCTCAGGGACTCTGCAGGATTCTCCAACCTGAGGTGTTTGACACGGCTCCAACAAGGAAGCTTCCCATGTGGAGACGAGAGAAGTTCTGTTCAGTGCCTCAGGAAAGCCCCATATCCTGTTCTTTGAACCAAAGCCTCTGAAGAGTGACACCTGGAAAACAAAGCAAGAGTTGAGATTAGGGCCTAAGGGCCTGTCGGGCTCAACCTTCTATCTCTGTTGACATCTGTGTGCATGCCTTCATGGAGGTAGCAGCTCAGCTTGTGTCCGAAGGCCCCTGTGTGTGCAGGGAGGCTCCCGGTAATCGTATGTCCTCGGGGGCCATGAGGTTTCTCATATTCTGGAGGTGTGTGGCCAAAGGAATGGACAGAGTTTCCCAGGAGAGAGCAGGCATGGTCCTGTGGTATGGCTCCAGAGGACCCAGCCTAGAGGCTGTGTTTGCCAGGGCTGTGGGGACAGATGTCTGAAAAAGCAAACTTGGCTCAGGTAGGGGCCAAGGTAATGGCAGGCCTGATCTCCAGTCCGAGAGGGGAGATCCTCTGGATATCAAAGAAGGGCAAGTGGGAGGCAGTCGCTCAGGCTTTTGTCTCTGGGTGTTGCGTTCACAGTGGCCGTTCAGGGTAGGGGTTGCTTCAGGGGCCGAGGAAGAGCCTTCCTCTCGGGGGATTGTCCAAGCTCCCAAGTGTTTGGGTTCATTCTGTGGGAAGGGAAGAGTACTGTTTTCTGCCACAGGGGACCCCCCAGGAGAGGGACTCTAGAGCACAGCAGTGGGTTCCCTCAACTGGAATACACACCATCTAGTTAGTCCTGCGTGCCTATGGGCATGGCAAGCCACATATGCAGGCTCTTGGTCCAATCACTGAGAGGCGTTACTTGAATAAGGTACTCACGCTGAGGGTCACAATGTGTGTTTGTGCCCAAGGCGGCCCTCACACATGGGCGTGGCCTCATGGGCCATGCCGTTTTCTCCTACACTGAAGGTTTAACTCACTGCCAGCAGCAAGGTTTCTTGCCATGGGGAAGGAGGGGTTCTGACTTGTGCATCAGGTTCCCCCCTGTGCAGGGATTGGAGATAAGGTCTAGGTTCTGATGACTGAAAACCCAGGTTGGGAATGGATGGTGGCCTACGGCAGTGGCGGGTCCAATGTGCTGGGTGTGCAGCCAGCTGTGTCGGTGTCTGTTGGAAGGTCTGGGCTCAGGCTATTTGCGACAGAGCATCAGTGTTTAAGGTAGCCTATGCAATTGGGGTGTTGCCGAGGGCCAAGCAGTTTGATCCTCATTTGGGGTTTCTGGGCAGCACCATAGACAAAGTTTTTCTCCTGGGAGGCAGGCGGAGTGCTTCATTGTGGCCCCAGAATTCCCAGTAGGGAGGGTTTGCGGGCCAGGAGTGTGAGGACGGAAGTCTAGGAACACAAGCTAAAGTGAGGATTGGAGCCAAGGGCAGAGCAGGCCCACTAGGCAGAGGCTGAATCAAAATCTCCTGCATCTGAAGTCAGGCTGAGGATCAGACGTTGGCTGAGGCTGGAGTATGTGTCCATGTTGGCACCTTCATGAAGCGGGGGCCTCATGAGGCCAAGGAAGTTTTCCCACGCTGAGTTTGGAGGTTGCCCCAAACCACCAGGTTTCCTTCTGTGGGACATTCGAGTCCTGTTGCATGGCTCCAGGACATACCATACGGAAGGACTGGAGAGCACGGTTCGAAGGATGGATCCCTGTACAGCATGCCTCGCATTCCCATTGGCCATTAGCCACAAGATATGTTTGATCTGCTGCCTCTGGGGCACGCTAACCAGGGGGCTGAGTTGAAATGGCCTCTCCTGAGGATGCGTCATAATGTGCGTTTGGGTCCATGGAAACCTTGGAATGTGCTGGTTGTTCAGTGGCCCTGCGGAACTCTCCTACCTGAAGGGTTTGATACATCCCCAGTAAGTAAGCTCCCCATGTGGAGACGAGAGAGGTTTGGTTTGGAGCCTCAGAAAAGCCCCGTGTGCTGGTCTACGAAAACAGACCTCTGAGGACGGACACATGGAAACCAAAGCTAAGGTTCAGATTAGGGCCTGGGGGCCTGTCCATTTCAACCTTCTGTCTCTGGGGACACTGTCTGAGAGTCTAAGTGGAGATAGTTGCTCCGCTGGTGTCAGAGAGCCCCTCTTAGTCCAGGGTGGCCTACACTATTGATGGCCTCAGGGGCCTTGGAGCTTTTCCCTAACCTGTAGGGTTGTGGTCAATGGATTGGGCACAATTTCCTTGGAGAGGGCAGGCACAATCTTTCGCTGTGGCTCCAGAGGCCCTAGCCTGGCGGTTGTGTGGGTCCAGGCTGAGGGCACAGAAGTCTGAAAACACAAATTCAGCTTATGAGTGGCGCCTAGGGTATGGCAGGCCGGATGTACAGCCCGAGAGGGAGCTCCTGGGCCTCTGAAACAAGGGCGAGTGGGAGGCGTTCCTTCAGGCTTTTGTCTCTGGATGTTGTGTCCGAGATAGCCATGGATTGGAGGGGTGGCCTCAGGGACTGTGGACGAGTATCCCTCTCTGGGGATTTGTCCCAGCTCCCAAGAGTTTGGGGTCATTTTGTGGGAAGGGTGGAAAAGTGTTGTCTGGCTCACGTGTCTCTCCAAGAAAGGGATTCCAGAGCAGAGCCCCCGGTACGGGCGGGGCGACTGGAAAACTCAAACACTGGTGAGGATTGGGTGCATAGGGGCTTGGCAAGCCCCATATGCGGGCTCTTGGCCCAGGCCCTGACAGGCCTTTCTTTGACATGGGGCTCATGGTGAAGGTCAGAGTGTGAATTTGTGCCCAAGCAGCACTCAAGTTTGGGCGTGGCATCAGGGACCAGGAAGGTTTCTCCCACCCTGAAGGTGTGACTCCATGCCAAGAGAAAGCTTTACAGCCACGGGGAAGGAGGAGTTCTGTGTTGTGCTTGCGATCCCCAGCTGTGTGGACAATTGATATAATGTCTAGGTTCAGATATCTGAAAACCAAGGTTAGGAAGAGGTGACGGCATAAGACCATGGCGTGTCCGAAGTGCTGGGTGTGCGGCCAGCTGTCTCCTTGTCTGTCTGGACGTCTGGCTTCAGGCTGTGTCAGACAGAGCATGAGTGCCCAGAGCAGCCTATCCAGTTCGGGTACCGTCGAGGCCCGAGCATGGTGATCCTCATCTGGGTTTTCTGGAGAGAGCCCCACAGGGAAACGTTTTTCTTCCCTTGGTTCAGACCCTGGGCTGGGTTGTGGTTCTGGAGTTCCTAGTCCGGAGGGCTTGTTTGCCAGGAGTGTGACTAAGGAAGTCTGAAAACACAAGCTAGCGTGAGGTTTGGGACCGATGGCACGGCAGGCCCACTCTGAGAGGCTGAATCGAGATCTCCTGCACTGAGGTCATTTCAACTCTGAGACGTGCCTCAGGCTAGAGTTTTTGTCCAGCATGGCCTCTTCCTGAATGGTGTGGGGGCCTCATGAGGCCAGGAAGGTTTGCCTACGATGGGATTTGTGAACTACTCCAAACCTCAAGGTTTCCTTCTGCACGAAAGTCGAGTGCTATTGGATGGTTCCAGGAGGCCCCATACGGAAAGACTCGAGAGCAGGTGTCTAAGCATGGATGCCTGGGAACGCCACCTCATATTCCCACTCTTTAGTCAGGACAAGGCAGGCTCAATCTGCGGGCTCCTGGGTGAGCTACCCAGAGGGGAGAGTTGAAATGGACTCTCCTGAAGATGAGTCCTACTGTGGCTTGGTGGCCTGGGAGACCTTGGAATGTGGAGGTGGCTCAGGGACTCTGCAGGATTCTCCAACCTGAGGTGTTTGACACGGCTCCAACAAGGAAGCTTCCCATGTGGAGACGAGAGAAGTTCTGTTCAGTGCCTCAGGAAAGCCCCATATCCTGTTCTTTGAACCAAAGCCTCTGAAGAGTGACACCTGGAAAACAAAGCAAGAGTTGAGATTAGGGCCTAAGGGCCTGTCGGGCTCAACCTTCTATCTCTGTTGACATCTGTGTGCATGCCTTCATGGAGGTAGCAGCTCAGCTTGTGTCCGAAGGCCCCTGTGTGTGCAGGGAGGCTCCCGGTAATCGTATGTCCTCGGGGGCCATGAGGTTTCTCATATTCTGGAGGTGTGTGGCCAAAGGAATGGACAGAGTTTCCCAGGAGAGAGCAGGCATGGTCCTGTGGTATGGCTCCAGAGGACCCAGCCTAGAGGCTGTGTTTGCCAGGGCTGTGGGGACAGATGTCTGAAAAAGCAAACTTGGCTCAGGTAGGGGCAAAGGTAATGGCAGGCCTGATCTCCAGTCCGAGAGGGGAGATCCTCTGGATATCAAAGGAGGGCAAGTGGGAGGCAGTCGCTCAGGCTTTTGTCTCTGGGTGTTGCGTTCACAGTGGCCGTTCAGGGTAGGGGTTGCTTCAGGGGCCGAGGAAGAGCCTTCCTCTCGGGGGATTGTCCAAGCTCCCAAGTGTTTGGGTTCATTCTGTGGGAAGGGAAGAGTACTGTTTTCTGCCACAGGGGACCCCCCAGGAGAGGGACTCTAGAGCACAGCAGTGGGTTCCCTCAACTGGAATACACACCATCTAGTTAGTCCTGCGTGCCTATGGGCATGGCAAGCCACATATGCAGGCTCTTGGTCCAATCACTGAGAGGCGTTACTTGAATAAGGTACTCACGCTGAGGGTCACAATGTCTGTTTGTGCCCAAGGCGGCCCTCACACATGGGCGTGGCCTCATGGGCCATGCCGTTTTCTCCTACACTGAAGGTTTAACTCACTGCCAGCAGCAAGGTTTCTTGCCATGGGGAAGGAGGGGTTCTGACTTGTGCATCAGGTTCCCCCCTGTGCAGGGATTGGAGATAAGGTCTAGGTTCTGATGACTGAAAACCCAGGTTGGGAATGGATGGTGGCCTACGGCAGTGGCGGGTCCAATGTGCTGGGTGTGCAGCCAGCTGTGTCGGTGTCTGTTGGAAGGTCTGGGCTCAGGCTATTTGCGACAGAGCATCAGTGTTTAAGGTAGCCTATGCAATTGGGGTGTTGCCGAGGGCCAAGCAGTTTGATCCTCATTTGGGGTTTCTGGGCAGCACCATAGACAAAGTTTTTCTCCTGGGAGGCAGGCGGAGTGCTTCATTGTGGCCCCAGAATTCCCAGTAGGGAGGGTTTGCGGGCCAGGAGTGTGAGGACGGAAGTCTAGGAACACAAGCTAAAGTGAGGATTGGAGCCAAGGGCAGAGCAGGCCCACTAGGCAGAGGCTGAATCAAAATCTCCTGCATCTGAAGTCAGGCTGAGGATCAGACGTTGGCTGAGGCTGGAGTATGTGTCCATGTTGGCACCTTCATGAAGCGGGGGCCTCATGAGGCCAAGGAAGTTTTCCCACGCTGAGTTTGGAGGTTGCCCCAAACCACCAGGTTTCCTTCTGTGGGACATTCGAGTCCTGTTGCATGGCTCCAGGACATACCATACGGAAGGACTGGAGAGCACGGTTCGAAGGATGGATCCCTGTACAGCATGCCTCGCATTCCCATTGGCCATTAGCCACAAGATATGTTTGATCTGCTGCCTCTGGGGCACGCTAACCAGGGGGCTGAGTTGAAATGGCCTCTCCTGAGGATGCGTCATAATGTGCGTTTGGGTCCATGGAAACCTTGGAATGTGCTGGTTGTTCAGTGGCCCTGCGGAACTCTCCTACCTGAAGGGTTTGATACATCCCCAGTAAGTAAGCTCCCCATGTGGAGACGAGAGAGGTTTGGTTTGGAGCCTCAGAAAAGCCCCGTGTGCTGGTCTACGAAAACAGACCTCTGAGGACGGACACATGGAAACCAAAGCTAAGGTTCAGATTAGGGCCTGGGGGCCTGTCCATTTCAACCTTCTGTCTCTGGGGACACTGTCTGAGAGTCTAAGTGGAGATAGTTGCTCCGCTGGTGTCAGAGAGCCCCTCTTAGTCCAGGGTGGCCTACACTATTGATGGCCTCAGGGGCCTTGGAGCTTTTCCCTAACCTGTAGGGTTGTGGTCAATGGACTGGGCACAATTTTCTTGAAGAGGGCAGGCACAATCTTTCGCTGTGGCTCCAGAGGCCCTAGCCTGGCGGTTGTGTGGGTCCAGGCTGAGGGCACAAAAGTCTGAAAACACAAATTCAGCTTATGAGTGGCGCCTAGGGTATGGCAGGCCGGATGTACAGCCCGAGAGGGAGCTCCTGGGCCTCTGAAACAAGGGCGAGTGGGAGGCGTTCCTTCAGGCTTTTGTCTCTGGATGTTGTGTCCGAGATAGCCATGGATTGGAGGGGTGGCCTCAGGGACTGTGGACGAGTATGCCTCTCTGGGGATTTGTCCCAGCTCCCAAGAGTTTGGGGTCATTTTGTGGGAAGGGTGGAAAAGTGTTGTCTGGCTCACGTGTCTCTCCAAGAAAGGGAATCCAGAGCAGAGCCCCCGGTACGGGCGGGGCGACTGGAAAACTCAAACACTGGTGAGGATTGGGTGCATAGGGGCTTCGCAAGCCCCATATGCGGGCTCTTGGCCCAGGCCCTGACAGGCCTTTCTTTGACATGGGGCTCATGCTGAAGGTCAGAGTGTGAATTTGTGCCCAAGCAGCACTCAAGTTTGGGCGTGGCATCAGGGACCAGGAAGGTTTCTCCCACCCTGAAGGTGTGACTCCATGCCAAGAGCAAGCTTTACAGCCACGGGGAAGGAGGAGTTCTGTGTTGTGCTTGCGATCCCCAGCTGTGTGGACAATTGATATAATGTCTAGGTTCAGATATCTGAAAACCAAGGTTAGGAAGAGGTGACGGCATAAGACCATGGCGTGTCCGAAGTGCTGGGTGTGCGGCCAGCTGTCTCCTTGTCTGTCTGGACGTCTGGCTTCAGGCTGTGTCAGACAGAGCATGAGTGCCCAGAGCAGCCTATCCAGTTCGGGTACCGTCGAGGCCCGAGCAGGTTGATCCTCATCTGGGTTTTCTGGAGAGAGCCCCACAGGGAAACGTTTTTCTTCCCTTGGGCAGACCCTGGGCTGGGTTGTGGTTCTGGAGTTCCTAGTCCGGAGGGCTTGTTTACCAGGAGTGTGACTAAGGAAGTCTGAAAACACAAGCTAGCGTGAGGTTTGGGACCGATGGCACGGCAGGCCCACTCTGAGAGGCTGAATCGAGATCTCCTGCACTGAGGTCATTTCAACTCTGAGACGTGCCTCAGGCTAGAGTTTTTGTCCAGCATGGCCTCTTCCTGAATGGTGTGGGGGCCTCATGAGGCCAGGAAGGTTTGCCTGCGATGGGATTTGTGAACTACTCCAAACCTCAAGGTTTCCTTCTGCACGAAAGTCGAGTGCTATTGGATGGTTCCAGGAGGCCCCATACGGAAAGACTCGAGAGCAGGTGTCTAAGCATGGATGCCTGGGAACGCCACCTCATATACCCACTCTTTAGTCAGGACAAGGCAGGCTCAATCTGCGGGCTCCTGGGTGAGCTACCCAGAGGGGAGAGTTGAAATGGACTCTCCTGAAGATGAGTCCTACTGTGGCTTGGTGGCCTGGGAGACCTTGGAATGTGGAGGTGGCTCAGGGACTCTGCAGGATTCTCCAACCTGAGGTGTTTGACACGGCTCCAACAAGGAAGCTTCCCATGTGGAGACGAGAGAAGTTCTGTTCAGTGCCTCAGGAAAGCCCCATATCCTGTTCTTCGAACCAAAGCCTCTGAAGAGTGACACCTGGAAAACAAAGCAAGAGTTGAGATTAGGGCCTAAGGGCCTGTCGGGCTCAACCTTCTATCTCTGTTGACATCTGTGTGCATGCCTTCATGGAGGTAGCAGCTCAGCTTGTGTCCGAAGGCCCCTGTGTGTGCAGGGAGGCTCCCGGTAATCGTATGTCCTCGGGGGCCATGAGGTTTCTCATATTCTGGAGGTGTGTGGCCAAAGGAATGGACAGAGTTTCCCAGGAGAGAGCAGGCATGGTCCTGTGGTATGGCTCCAGAGGACCCAGCCTAGAGGCTGTGTTTGCCAGGGCTGTGGGGACAGATGTCTGAAAAAGCAAACTTGGCTCAGGTAGGGGCCAAGGTAATGGCAGGCCTGATCTCCAGTCCGAGAGGGGAGATCCTCTGGATATCAAAGGAGGGCAAGTGGGAGGCAGTCGCTCAGGCTTTTGTCTCTGGGTGTTGCGTTCACAGTGGCCATTCAGGGTAGGGGTTGCTTCAGGGGCCGAGGAAGAGCCTTCCTCTCGGGGGATTGTCCAAGCTCCCAAGTGTTTGGGTTCATTCTGTGGGAAGGGAAGAGTACTGTTTTCTGCCACAGGGGACCCCCCAGGAGAGGGACTCTAGAGCACAGCAGTGGGTTCCCTCAACTGGAATACACACCATCTAGTTAGTCCTGCGTGCCTATGGGCATGGCAAGCCACATATGCAGGCTCTTGGTCCAATCACTGAGAGGCGTTACTTGAATAAGGTACTCACGCTCAGGGTCACAATGTGTGTTTGTGCCCAAGGCGGCCCTCACACATGGGCGTGGCCTCATGGGCCATGCCGTTTTCTCCTACACTGAAGGTTTAACTCACTGCCAGCAGCAAGGTTTCTTGCCATGGGGAAGGAGGGGTTCTGACTTGTGCATCAGGTTCCCCCCTGTGCAGGGATTGGAGATAAGGTCTAGGTTCTGATGACTGAAAACCCAGGTTGGGAATGGATGGTGGCCTACGGCAGTGGCGGGTCCAATGTGCTGGGTGTGCAGCCAGCTGTGTCGGTGTCTGTTGGAAGGTCTGGGCTCAGGCTATTTGCGACAGAGCATCAGTGTTTAAGGTAGCCTATGCAATTGGGGTGTTGCCGAGGGCCAAGCAGTTTGATCCTCATTTGGGGTTTCTGGGCACCACCATAGACAAAGTTTTTCTCCTGGGAGGCAGGCTGAGTGCTTCATTGTGGCCCCAGAATTCCCAGTAGGGAGGATTTGCGGGCCAGGAGTGTGAGGACGGAAGTCTAGGAACACAAGCTAAAGTGAGGATTGGAGCCAAGGGCAGAGCAGGCCCACTAGGCAGAGGCTGAATCAAAATCTCCTGCATCTGAAGTCAGGCTGAGGATCAGACATTGGCTGAGGCTGGAGTATGTGTCCATGTTGTTACCTTCATGAAGCGGGGGCCTCATGAGGCCAAGGAAGTTTTCCCACGCTGAGTTTGGAGGTTGCCCCAAAACACCAGGTTTCCTTCTGTGGGACATTCGAGTCCTGTTGCATGGCTCCAGGACATACCATACGGAAGGACTGGAGAGCACGGTTCGAAGGATGGATCCCTGTACAGCATGCCTCGCATTCCCATTGGCCATTAGCCACAAGATATGTTTGATCTGCTGCCTCTGGGGCACGCTAACCAGGGGGCTGAGTTGAAATGGCCTCTCCTGAGGATGCGTCATAATGTGCGTTTGGGTCCATGGAAACCTTGGAATGTGCTGGTTGTTCAGTGGCCCTGCGGAACTCTCCTACCTGAAGGGTTTGATACATCCCCAGTAAGTAAGCTCCCCATGTGGAGACGAGAGAGGTTTGGTTTGGAGCCTCAGAAAAGCCCCGTGTGCTAGTCTACGAAAACAGACCTCTGAGGACGGACACATGGAAACCAAAGCTAAGGTTCAGATTAGGGCCTGGGAGCCTGTCCATTTCAACCTTCTGTCTCTGGGGACACTGTCTGAGAGTCTAAGTGGAGATAGTTGCTCCGCTGGTGTCAGAGAGCCCCTCTTAGTCCAGGGTGGCCTACACTATTGATGGCCTCAGGGGCCTTGGAGCTTTTCCCTAACCTGTAGGGTTGTGGTCAATGGATTGGGCACAATTTCCTTGGAGAGGGCAGGCACAATCTTTCGCTGTGCCTCCAGAGGCCCTAGCCTGGCGGTTGTGTGGGTCCACGCTGAGGGCACAGAAGTCTGAAAAAACAAACTCAGCTTATGAGTGGCGCCTAGGGTATGGCAGGCCGGTGTACAGCCCGAGAGGGAGCTCCTGGGCCTCTGAAACAAGGGCGAGTGGGAGGCGTTCCTTCAGGCTTTTGTCTCTGGATGTTGTGTCCGAGATAGCCGTGGATTGGAGGGGTGGCCTCAGGGACTGTGGACGAGTATCCCTCTCTGGGGATTTGTCCCAGCTCCCAAGAGTTTGGGGTCATTTTGTGGGAAGGGTGCAAAAGTGTTGTCTGGCTCACGTGTCTCTCCAAGAAAGGGATTCCAGAGCAGAGCCCCAGGTACGGGCGGGGCGACTGGAAAACTCAAACACTGGTGAGGATTGGGTGCATAGGGGCTTGGCAAGCCCCATAAGCGGGCTCTTGGCCCAGGCCCTGACAGGCCTTTCTTTGACATGGGGCTCATGCTGAGGGTCAGAGTGTGAATTTGTGCCCAAGCAGCACTCAAGTTTGGGCGTGGCATCAGGGACCAGGAAGGTTTCTCCCACCCTGAAGGTGTGACTCCATGCCAAGAGCAAGCTTTACAGCCACGGGGAAGGAGGAGTTCTGTGTTGTGCTTGCGATACCCAGCTGTGTGGAGAATTGATATAATGTCTAGGTTCAGATATCTGAAAACCAAGGTTAGGAAGAGGTGACGGCATAAGACCATGGCGTGTCCGAAGTGCTGGGTGTGCGGCCAGCTGTCTCCTTGTCTGTCTGGACGTCTGGCTTCAGGCTGTGTCAGACAGAGCATGAGTGCCCAGAGCAGCCTATCCAGTTCGGGTACCGTCGAGGCCCAAGCAGGTTGATCCTCATCTGGGTTTTCTGGAGAGAGCCCCACAGGGAAACGTTTTTCTTCCCTTGGGCAGACCCTGGGCTGGGTTGTGGTTCTGGAGTTCCTAGTCCGGAGGGCTTGTTTGCCAGGAGTGTGAGGAAGGAAGTCTGAAAACACAAGCTAGCGTGAGGTTTGGGACCGATGGCACGGCAGGCCCACTCTGAGAGGCTGAATCGAGATCTCCTGCACTGAGGTCATTTCAACTCTGAGACGTGCCTCAGGCTAGAGTTTTTGTCCAGCATGGCCTCTTCCTGAATGGTGTGGGGGCCTCATGAGGCCAGGAAGGTTTGCCTACGATGGGATTTGTGAACTACTCCAAACCTCAAGGTTTCCTTCTGCACGAAAGTCGAGTGCTATTGGATGGTTCCAGGAGGCCCCATACGGAAAGACTCGAGAGCAGGTGTCTAAGCATGGATGCCTGGGAACGCCACCTCATATTCCCACTCTTTAGTCAGGACAAGGCAGGCTCAATCTGCGGGCTCCTGGGTGAGCTACCCAGAGGGGAGAGTTGAAATGGACTCTCCTGAAGATGAGTCCTACTGTGGCTTGTTGGCCTGGGAGACCTTGGAATGTGGAGGTGGCTCAGGGACTCTGCAGGATTCTCCAACCTGAGGTGTTTGACACGGCTCCAACAAGGAAGCTTCCCATGTGGAGACGAGAGAAGTTCTGTTCAGTGCCTCAGGAAAGACCCATATCCTGTTCTTCGAACCAAAGCCTCTGAGGAGTGACACCTGGAAAACAAAGCAAGAGTTGAGATTAGGGCTTAAGGGCCTGTCGGCCTCAACCTTCTATCTCTGTTGACATCTGTGTGCAAGCCTTCATGGAGGTAGCAGCTCAGCTTGTGTCCGAAGGCCCCTGTGTGTGCAGGGAGGCTCCCGGTAATGGTATGTCCTCGGGGGCCTTGAGGTTTCTCATATTCTGGAGGTGTGTGGCCAAAGGAATGGACAGAGTTTCCCAGGAGAGAGCAGGCATGGTCCTGTGGTATGGCTCCAGAGGACCCAGCCTAGAGGCTGTGTTTGCCAGGGCTGTGGGGACAGATGTCTGAAAAAGCAAACTTGGCTCAGGTAGGGGCCAAGGTAATGGCAGGCCTGATCTCCAGTCCGAGAGGGGAGATCCTCTGGATATCAAAGGAGGGCAAGTGGGAGGCAGTCGCTCAGGCTTTTGTCTCTGGGTGTTGCGTTCACAGTGGCCGTTCAGGGTAGGGGTTGCTTCAGGGGCCGAGGAAGAGCCTTCCTCTCGGGGGATTGTCCAAGCTCCCAAGTGTTTGGGTTCATTCTGTGGGAAGGGAAGAGTACTGTTTTCTGCCACAGGGGACCCCCCAGGAGAGGGACTCTAGAGCACAGCAGTGGGTTCCCTCAACTGGAATACACACCATCTAGTTAGTCCTGCGTGCCTATGGGCATGGCAAGCCACATATGCGGGCTCTTGGTCCAATCACTGAGAGGCGTTACTTGAATAAGGTACTCACGCTGAGGGTCACAATGTGTGTTTGTGCCCAAGGCGGCCCTCACACATGGGCGTGGCCTCATGGGCCATGCCGTTTTCTCCTACACTGAAGGTTTGACTCACTGCCAGCAGCAAGGTTTCTTGCCATGGGGAAGGAGGGGTTCTGACTTGTGCATCAGGTTCCCCCCTGTGCAGGGATTGGAGATAAGGTCTAGGTTCTGATGACTGAAAACCCAGGTTGGGAATGGATGGTGGCCTAAGGCAGTGGCGGGTCCAATGTGCTGGGTGTGCAGCCAGCTGTGTCGGTGTCTGTTGGAAGGTCTGGGCTCAGGCTATTTGCGACAGAGCATCAGTGTTTAAGGTAGCCTATGCAATTGGGGTGTTGCCGAGGGCCAAGCAGTTTGATCCTCATTTGGGGTTTCTGGGCAGCACCATAGACAAAGTTTTTCTCCTGGGAGGCAGGCGGAGTGCTTCATTGTGGCCCCAGAATTCCCAGTAGGGAGGATTTGCGGGCCAGGAGTGTGAGGACGGAAGTCTAGGAACACAAGCTAAAGTGAGGATTGGAGCCAAGGGCAGAGCAGGCCCACTAGGCAGAGGCTGAATCAAAATCTCCTGCATCTGAAGTCAGGCTGAGGATCAGACATTGGCTGAGGCTGGAGTATGTGTCCATGTTGGCACCTTCATGAAGCGGGGGCCTCATGAGGCCAAGGAAGTTTTCCCACGCTGAGTTTGGAGGTTGCCCTAAACCACCAGGTTTCCTTCTGTGGGACATTCGAGTCCTGTTGCATGGCTCCAGGACATACCATACGGAAGGACTGGAGAGCACGGTTCGAAGGATGGATCCCTGTACAGCATGCCTCGCATTCCCATTGGCCATTAGCCACAAGATATGTTTGATCTGCTGCCTCTGGGGCACGCTAACCAGGGGGCTGAGTTGAAATGGCCTCTCCTGAGGATGCGTCATAATGTGCGTTTGGGTCCATGGAAACCTTGGAATGTGCTGGTTGTTCAGTGGCCTTGCGGAACTCTCCTACCTGAAGGGTTTGATACATCCCCAGTAAGTAAGCTCCCCATGTGGAGACGAGAGAGGTTTGGTTTGGAGCCTCAGAAAAGCCCCGTGTGCTAGTCTACGAAAACAGACCTCTGAGGACGGACACATGGAAACCAAAGCTAAGGTTCAGATTAGGGCCTGGGAGCCTGTCCATTTCAACCTTCTGTCTCTGGGGACACTGTCTGAGAGTCTAAGTGGAGATAGTTGCTCCGCTGGTGTCAGAGAGCCCCTCTTAGTCCAGGGTGGCCTACACTATTGATGGCCTCAGGGGCCTTGGAGCTTTTCCCTAACCTGTAGGGTTGTGGTCAATGGATTGGGCACAATTTCCTTGGAGAGGGCAGGCACAATCTTTCGCTGTGGCTCCAGAGGCCCTAGCCTGGCGGTTGTGTGGGTCCACGCTGAGGGCACAGAAGTCTGAAAACACAAACTCAGCTTATGAGTGGCGCCTAGGGTATGGCAGGCCGGATGTACAGCCCGAGAGGGAGCTCCTGGGACTCTGAAACAAGGGCGAGTGGGAGGCGTTCCTTCAGGCTTTTGTCTCTGGATGTTGTGTCCGAGATAGCCGTGGATTGGAGGGGTGGCCTCAGGGACTGTGGACGAGTATGCCTCTCTGGGGATTTGTCCCAGCTCCCAAGAGTTTGGGGTCATTTTGTGGGAAGAGTGGAAAAGTGTTGTCTGGCTCACGTGTCTCTCCAAGAAAGGGATTCCAGAGCAGAGCCCCAGGTACGGGCGGGGCGACTGGAAAACTCAAACACTGGTGAGGATTGGGTGCATAGGGGCTTGGCAAGCCCCATATGCGGGCTCTTGGCCCAGGCCCTGACAGGCCTTTCTTTGACATGGGGCTCATGCTGAGGGTCAGAGTGTGAATTTGTGCCCAAGCAGCACTCAAGTTTGGGCGTGGCATCAGGGACCAGGAAGGTTTCTCCCACCCTGAAGGTGTGACTCCATGCCAAGAGCAAGCTTTACAGCCACGGGGAAGGAGGAGTTCTGTGTTGTGCTTGCGATACCCAGCTGTGTGGAGAATTGATATAATGTCTAGGTTCAGATATCTGAAAACCAAGGTTAGGAAGAGGTGACGGCATAAGACCATGGCGTGTCCGAAGTGCTGGGTGTGCGGCCAGCTGTCTCCTTGTCTGTCTGGACGTCTGGCTTCAGGCTGTGTCAGACAGAGCATGAGTGCCCAGAGCAGCCTATCCAGTTCGGGTACCGTCGAGGCCCAAGCAGGTTGATCCTCATCTGGGTTTTCTGGAGAGAGCCCCACAGGGAAACGTTTTTCTTCCCTTGGGCAGACCCTGGGCTGGGTTGTGGTTCTGGAGTTCCTAGTCCGGAGGGCTTGTTTGCCAGGAGTGTGAGGAAGGAAGTCTGAAAACACAAGCTAGCGTGAGGTTTGGGACCGATGGCACGGCAGGCCCACTCTGAGAGGCTGAATCGAGATCTCCTGCACTGAGGTCATTTCAACTCTGAGACGTGCCTCAGGCTAGAGTTTTTGTCCAGCATGGCCTCTGCCTGAATGGTGTGGGGGCCTCATGAGGCCAGGAAGGTTTGCCTGCGATGGGATTTGTGAACTACTCCAAACCTCAAGGTTTCCTTCTGCACGAAAGTCGAGTGCTATTGGATGGTTCCAGGAGGCCCCATACGGAAAGACTCGAGAGCAGGTGTCTAAGCATGGATGCCTGGGAACGCCACCTCATATTCCCACTCTTTAGTCAGGACAAGGCAGGCTCAATCTGCGGGCTCCTGGGTGAGCTACCCAGAGGGGAGAGTTGAAATGGACTCTCCTGAAGATGAGTCCTACTGTGGCTTGTTGGCCTGGGAGACCTTGGAATGTGGAGGTGGCTCAGGGACTCTGCAGGATTCTCCAACCTGAGGTGTTTGACACGGCTCCAACAAGGAAGCTTCCCATGTGGAGACGAGAGAAGTTCTGTTCAGTGCCTCAGGAAAGCCCCATATCCTGTTCTTCGAACCAAAGCCTCTGAGGAGTGACACCTGGAAAACAAAGCAAGAGTTGAGATTAGGGCTTAAGGGCCTGTCGGGCTCAACCTTCTATCTCTGTTGACATCTGTGTGCAAGCCTTCATGGAGGTAGCAGCTCAGCTTGTGTCCGAAGGCCCCTGTGTGTGCAGGGAGGCTCCCGGTAATGGTATGTCCTCGGGGGCCTTGAGGTTTCTCATATTCTGGAGGTGTGTGGCCAAAGGAATGGACAGAGTTTCCCAGGAGAGAGCAGGCATGGTCCTGTGGTATGGCTCCAGAGGACCCAGCCTAGAGGCTGTGTTTGCCAGGGCTGTGGGGACAGATGTCTGAAAAAGCAAACTTGGCTCAGGTAGGGGCCAAGGTAATGGCAGGCCTGATCTCCAGTCCGAGAGGGGAGATCCTCTGGATATCAAAGGAGGGCAAGTGGGAGGCAGTCGCTCAGGCTTTTGTCTCTGGGTGTTGCGTTCACAGTGGCCGTTCAGGGTAGGGGTTGCTTCAGGGGCCGAGGAAGAGCCTTCCTCTCGGGGGATTGTCCAAGCTCCCAAGTGTTTGGGTTCATTCTGTGGGAAGGGAAGAGTACTGTTTTCTGCCACAGGGGACCCCCCAGGAGAGGGACTCTAGAGCACAGCAGTGGGTTCCCTCAACTGGAATACACACCATCTAGTTAGTCCTGCGTGCCTATGGGCATGGCAAGCCACATATGCGGGCTCTTGGTCCAATCACTGAGAGGCGTTACTTGAATACGGTACTCACGCTGAGGGTCACAATGTGTGTTTGTGCCCAAGGCGGCCCTCACACATGGGCGTGGCCTCATGGGCCATGCCATTTTCTCCTACACTGAAGGTTTGACTCACTGCCAGCAGCAAGGTTTCTTGCCATGGGGAAGGAGGGGTTCTGAATTGTGCATCAGGTTCCCCCCTGTGCAGGGATTGGAGATAAGGTCTAGGTTCTGATGACTGAAAACCCAGGTTGGGAATGGATGGTGGCCTAAGGCAGTGGCGGGTCCAATGTGCTGGGTGTGCAGCCAGCTGTGTCGGTGTCTGTTGGAAGGTCTGGGCTCAGGCTATTTGCGACAGAGCATCAGTGTTTAAGGTAGCCTATGCAATTGGGGTGTTGCCGAGGGCCAAGCAGTTTGATCCTCATTTGGGGTTTCTGGGCAGCACCATAGACAAAGTTTTTCTCCTGGGAGGCAGGCGGAGTGCTTCATTGTGGCCCCAGAATTCCCAGTAGGGAGGGTTTGCGGGCCAGGAGTGTGAGGACGGAAGTCTAGGAACACAAGCTAAAGTGAGGATTGGAGCCAAGGGCAGAGCAGGCCCACTAGGCAGAGGCTGAATCAAAATCTCCTGCATCTGAAGTCAGGCTGAGGATCAGACGTTGGCTGAGGCTGGAGTATGTGTCCATGTTGGCACCTTCATGAAGCGGGGGCCTCATGAGGCCAAGGAAGTTTTCCCACGCTGAGTTTGGAGGTTGCCCCAAACCACCAGGTTTCCTTCTGTGGGACATTCGAGTCCTGTTGCATGGCTCCAGGACATACCATACGGAAGGACTGGAGAGCACGGTTCGAAGGATGGATCCCTGTACAGCATGCCTCGCATTCCCATTGGCCATTAGCCACAAGATATGTTTGATCTGCTGCCTCTGGGGCACGCTAACCAGGGGGCTGAGTTGAAATGGCCTCTCCTGAGGATGCGTCATAATGTGCGTTTGGGTCCATGGAAACCTTGGAATGTGCTGGTTGTTCAGTGGCCCTGCGGAACTCTCCTACCTGAAGGGTTTGATACATCCCCAGTAAGTAAGCTCCCCATGTGGAGACGAGAGAGGTTTGGTTTGGAGCCTCAGAAAAGCCCCGTGTGCTGGTCTACGAAAACAGACCTCTGAGGACGGACACATGGAAACCAAAGCTAAGGTTCAGATTAGGGCCTGGGGGCCTGTCCATTTCAACCTTCTGTCTCTGGGGACACTGTCTGAGAGTCTAAGTGGAGATAGTTGCTCCGCTGGTGTCAGAGAGCCCCTCTTAGTCCAGGGTGGCCTACACTATTGATGGCCTCAGGGGCCTTGGAGCTTTTCCCTAACCTGTAGGGTTGTGGTCAATGGATTGGGCACAATTTCCTTGGAGAGGGCAGGCACAATCTTTCGCTGTGGCTCCAGAGGCCCTAGCCTGGCGGTTGTGTGGGTCCAGGCTGAGGGCACAGAAGTCTGAAAACACAAACTCAGCTTATGAGTGGCGCCTAGGGTATGGCAGGCCGGATGTACAGCCCGAGAGGGAGCTCCTGGGCCTCTGAAACAAGGGCGAGTGGGAGGCGTTCCTTCAGGCTTTTGTCTCTGGATGTTGTGTCCGAGATAGCCGTGGATTGGAGGGGTGGACTCAGGGACTGTGGACGAGTATCCCTCTCTGGGGATTTGTCCCAGCTCCCAAGAGTTTGGGGTCATTTTGTGGGAAGGGTGCAAAAGTGTTGTCTGGCTCACGTGTCTCTCCAAGAAAGGGATTCCAGAGCAGAGCCCCAGGTACGGGCGGGGCGACTGGAAAACTCAAACACTGGTGAGGATTGGGTGCATAGGGGCTTGGCAAGCCCCATATGCGGGCTCTTCGCCCAGGCCCTGACAGGCCTTTCTTTGACATGGGGCTCATGCTGAGGGTCAGAGTGTGAATTTGTGCCCAAGCAGCACTCAAGTTTGGGCGTGGCATCAGGGACCAGGAAGGTTTCTCCCACCCTGAAGGTGTGACTCCATGCCAAGAGCAAGCTTTACAGCCTCGGGGAAGGAGGAGTTCTGTGTTGTGCTTGCGATACCCAGCTGTGTGGAGAATTGATATAATGTCTAGGTTCAGATATCTGAACACCAAGGTTAGGAAGAGGTGACGGCATAAGACCATGGCGTGTCCGAAGTGCTGGGTGTGCGGCCAGCTGTCTCCTTGTCTGTCTGGACGTCTGGCTTCAGGCTGTGTCAGACAGAGCTTGAGTGCCCAGAGCAGCCTATCCAGTTCGGGTACCGTCGAGGCCCAAGCAGGTTGATCCTCATCTGGGTTTTCTGGAGAGAGCCCCACAGGGAAACGTTTTTCTTCCCTTGGGCAGACCCTGGGCTGGGTTGTGGTTCTGGAGTTCCTAGTCCGGAGGGCTTGTTTGCCAGGAGTGTGAGGAAGGAAGTCTGAAAACACAAGCTAGCGTGAGGTTTGGGACCGATGGCACGGCAGGCCCACTCTGAGAGGCTGAATCGAGATCTCCTGCACTGAGGTCATTTCAACTCTGAGACGTGCCTCAGGCTAGAGTTTTTGTCCAGCATGGCCTCTGCCTGAATGGTGTGGGGGCCTCATGAGGCCAGGAAGGTTTGCCTGCGATGGGATTTGTGAACTACTCCAAACCTCAAGGTTTCCTTCTGCACGAAAGTCGAGTGCTATTGGATGGTTCCAGGAGGCCCCATACGGAAAGACTCGAGAGCAGGTGTCTAAGCATGGATGCCTGGGAACGCCACCTCATATTCCCACTCTTTAGTCAGGACAAGGCAGGCTCAATCTGCGGGCTCCTGGGTGAGCTACCCAGAGGGGAGAGTTGAAATGGACTCTCCTGAAGATGAGTCCTACTGTGGCTTGTTGGCCTGGGAGACCTTGGAATGTGGAGGTGGCTCAGGGACTCTGCAGGATTCTCCAACCTGAGGTGTTTGACACGGCTCCAACAAGGAAGCTTCCCATGTGGAGACGAGAGAAGTTCTGTTCAGTGCCTCAGGAAAGCCCCATATCCTGTTCTTCGAACCAAAGCCTCTGAGGAGTGACACCTGGAAAACAAAGCAAGAGTTGAGATTAGGGCTTAAGGGCCTGTCGGCCTCAACCTTCTATCTCTGTTGACATCTGTGTGCAAGCCTTCATGGAGGTAGCAGCTCAGCTTGTGTCCGAAGGCCCCTGTGTGTGCAGGGAGGCTCCCGGTAATGGTATGTCCTCGGGGGCCTTGAGGTTTCTCATATTCTGGAGGTGTGTGGCCAAAGGAATGGACAGAGTTTCCCAGGAGAGAGCAGGCATGGTCCTGTGGTATGGCTCCAGAGGACCCAGCCTAGAGGCTGTGTTTGCCAGGGCTGTGGGGACAGATGTCTGAAAAAGCAAACTTGGCTCAGGTAGGGGCCAAGGTAATGGCAGGCCTGATCTCCAGTCCGAGAGGGGAGATCCTCTGGATATCAAAGGAGGGCAAGTGGTAGGCAGTCGCTCAGGCTTTTGTTTCTGGGTGTTGCGTTCACAGTGGCCGTTCAGGGTAGGGGTTGCTTCAGGGGCCGAGGAAGAGCCTTCCTCTCGGGGGATTGTCCAAGCTCCCAAGTGTTTGGGTTCATTCTGTGGGAAGGGAAGAGTACTGTTTTCTGCCACAGGGGACCCCCCAGGAGTGGGACTCTAGAGCACAGCAGTGGGTTCCCTCAACTGGAATACACACCATCTAGTTAGTGCTGCGTGCCTATGGGCATGGCAAGCCACATATGCAGGCTCTTGGTCCAATCACTGAGAGGCGTTACTTGAATAAGGTACTCACGCTGAGGGTCACAATGTGTGTTTGTGCCCAAGGCGGCCCTCACACATGGGCGTGGCCTCATGGGCCATGCCATTTTCTCCTACACTGAAGGTTTGACTCACTGCCAGCAGCAAGGTTTCTTGCCATGGGGAAGGAGGGGTTCTGACTTGTGCATCAGGTTCCCCCCTGTGCAGGGATTGGAGATAAGGTCTAGGTTCTGATGACTGAAAACCCAGGTTGGGAATGGATGGTGGCCTACGGCAGTGGCGGGTCCAATGTGCTGGGTGTGCAGCCAGCTGTGTCGGTGTCTGTTGGAAGGTCTGGGCTCAGGCTATTTGCGACAGAGCATCAGTGTTTAAGGTAGCCTATGCAATTGGGGTGTTGCCGAGGGCCAAGCAGTTTGATCCTCATTTGGGTTTTCTGGGCAGCACCATAGACAAAGTTTTTCTCCTGGGAGGCAGGCGGAGTGCTTCATTGTGGCCCCAGAATTCCCAGTAGGGAGGATTTGCGGGCCAGGAGTGTGAGGGCGGAAGTCTAGGAACACAAGCTAAAGTGAGGATTGGAGCCAAGGGCAGAGCAGGCCCACTAGGCAGAGGCTGAATCAAAATCTCCTGCATCTGAAGTCAGGCTGAGGATCAGACGTTGGCTGAGGCTGGAGTATGTGTCCATGTTGGCACCTTCATGAAGCGGGGGCCTCATGAGGCCAAGGAAGTTTTCCCACGCTGAGTTTGGAGGTTGCCCCAAACCACCAGGTTTCCTTCTGTGGGACATTCGAGTCCTGTTGCATGGCTCCAGGACATACCATACGGAAGGACTGGAGAGCACGGTTCGAAGGATGGATCCCTGTACAGCACGCCTCGCATTCCCATTGGCCATTAGCCACAAGATATGTTTGATCTGCTGCCTCTGGGGCACGCTAACCAGGGGGCTGAGTTGAAATGGCCTCTCCTGAGGATGCGTCATAATGTGCGTTTGGGTCCATGGAAACCTTGGAATGTGCTGGTTGTTCAGTGGCCCTGCGGAACTCTCCTACCTGAAGGGTTTGATACATCCCCAGTAAGTAAGCTCCCCATGTGGAGACGAGAGAGGTTTGGTTTGGAGCCTCAGAAAAGCCCCGTGTGCTGGTCTACGAAAACAGACCTCTGAGGACGGACACATGGAAACCAAAGCTAAGGTTCAGATTAGGGACTGGGGGCCTGTCCATTTCAACCTTCTGTCTCTGGGGACACTGTCTGAGAGTCTAAGTGGAGATAGTTGCTCCGCTGGTGTCAGAGAGCCCCTCTTAGTCCAGGGTGGCCTACACTATTGATGGCCTCAGGGGCCTTGGAGCTTTTCCCTAACCTGTAGGGTTGTGGTCAATGGATTGGGCACAATTTCCTTGGAGAGGGCAGGCACAATCTTTCGCTGTGGCTCCAGAGGCCCTAGCCTGGCGGTTGTGTGGGTCCACGCTGAGGGCACAGAAGTCTGAAAACAAAAACTCAGCTTATGAGTGGCGCCTAGGGTATGGCAGGCCGGATGTACAGCCCGAGAGGGAGCTCCTGGGCCTCTGAAACAAGGGCGAGTGGGAGGCGTTCCTTCAGGCTTTTGTCTCTGGATGTTGTGTCCGAGATAGCCGTGGATTGGAGGGGTGGCCTCAGGGACTGTGGACGAGTATCCCTCTCTGGGGATTTGTCCCAGCTCCCAAGAGTTTGGGGTCATTTTGTGGGAAGGGTGGAAAAGTGTTGTCTGGCTCACGTGTCTCCCCAAGAAAGGGATTCCAGAGCAGAGCCCCAGGTACGGGTGGGGCGACTGGAAAACTCAAACACTGGTGAGGATTGGGTGCATAGGGGCTTGGCAAGCCCCATATGCGGGCTCTTGGCCCAGGCCCTGACAGGCCTTTCTTTGACATGGGGCTCATGCTGAGGGTCAGAGTGTGAATTTGTGCCCAATCAGCACTCAAGTTTGGGCGTGGCATCAGGGACCAGGAAGGTTTCTCCCACCCTGAAGGTGTGACTCCATGCCAAGAGCAAGCTTTACAGCCACGGGGAAGGAGGAGTTCTGTGTTGTGCTTGCGATACCCAGCTGTGTGGAGAATTGATATAATGTCTAGGTTCAGATATCTGAAAACCAAGGTTAGGAAGAGGTGACGGCATAAGACCATGGCGTGTCCGAAGTGCTGGGTGTGTGGCCAGCTGTCTCCTTGTCTGTCTGGACGTCTGGCTTCAGGCTGTGTCAGACAGAGCATGAGTGCCCAGAGCAGCCTATCCAGTTCGGGTACCGTCGAGGCCCAAGCAGGTTGATCCTCATCTGGGTTTTCTGGAGAGAGCCCCACAGGGAAACGTTTTTCTTCCCTTGGGCAGACCCTGGGCTGGGTTGTGGTTCTGGAGTTCCTAGTCCGGAGGGCTTGTTTGCCAGGAGTGTGAGGAAGGAAGTCTGAAAACACAAGGTAGCGTGAGGTTTGGGACCGATGGCACGGCAGGCCCACTCTGAGAGGCTGAATCGAGATCTCCTGCACTGAGGTCATTTCAACTCTGAGACGTGCCTCAGGCTAGAGTTTTTGTCCAGCATGGCCTCTGCCTGAATGGTGTGGGGGCCTCATGAGGCCAGGAAGGTTTGCCTGCGATGGGATTTGTGAACTACTCCAAACCTCAAGGTTTCCTTCTGCACGAAAGTCGAGTGCTATTGGATGGTTCCAGGAGGCCCCATACGGAAAGACTCGAGAGCAGGTGTCTAAGCATGGATGCCTGGGAACGCCACCTCATATTCCCACTCTTTAGTCAGGACAAGGCAGGCTCAATCTGCGGGCTCCTGGGTGAGCTACCCAGAGGGGAGAGTTGAAATGGACTCTCCTGAAGATGAGTCCTACTGTGGCTTGTTGGCCTGGGAGACCTTGGAATGTGGAGGGGGCTCAGGGACTCTGCAGGATTCTCCAACCTGAGGTGTTTGACACGGCTCCAACAAGGAAGCTTCCCATGTGGAGACGAGAGAAGTTCTGTTCAGTGCCTCAGGAAAGCCCCATATCCTGTTCTTCGAACCAAAGCCTCTGAGGAGTGACACCTGGAAAACAAAGCAAGAGTTGAGATTAGGGCCTAAGGGCCTGTCGGGCTCAACCTTCTATCTCTGTTGACATCTGTGTGCAAGCCTTCATGGAGGTAGCAGCTCAGCTTGTGTCCGAAGGCCCCTGTGTGTGCAGGGAGGCTCCCGGTAATGGTATGTCCTCGGGGGCCTTGAGGTTTCTCATATTCTGGAGGTGTGTGGCCAAAGGAATGGACAGAGTTTCCCAGGAGAGAGCAGGCATGGTCCTGTGGTATGGCTCCAGAGGACCCAGCCTAGAGGCTGTGTTTGCCAGGGCTGTGGGGACAGATGTCTGAAAAAGCAAACTTGGCTCAGGTAGGGGCCAAGGTAATGGCAGGCCTGATCTCCAGTCCGAGAGGGGAGATCCTCTGGATATCAAAGGAGGGCAAGTGGGAGGCAGTCGCTCAGGCTTTTGTCTCTGGGTGTTGCGTTCACAGTGGCCGTTCAGGGTAGGGGTTGCTTCAGGGGCCGAGGAATAGCCTTCCTCTCGGGGGATTGTCCAAGCTCCCAAGTGTTTGGGTTCATTCTGTGGGAAGGGAAGAGTACTGTTTTCTGCCACAGGGGACCCCCCAGGAGAGGGACTCTAGAGCACAGCAGTGGGTTCCCTCAACTGGAATACACACCATCTAGTTAGTCCTGCGTGCCTATGGGCATGGCAAGCCACATATGCGGGCTCTTGGTCCAATCACTGAGAGGCGTTACTTGAATAAGGTACTCACGCTGAGGGTCACAATGTGTGTTTGTGCCCAAGGCGGCCCTCACACATGGGCGTGGCCTCATGGGCCATGCCGTTTTCTCCTACACTGAAGGTTTGACTCACTGCCAGCAGCAAGGTTTCTTGCCATGGGGAAGGAGGGGTTCTGACTTGTGCATCAGGTTCCCCCCTGTGCAGGGATTGGAGATAAGGTCTAGGTTCTGATGACTGAAAACCCAGGTTGGGAATGGATGGTGGCCTAAGGCAGTGGCGGGTCCAATGTGCTGGGTGTGCAGCCAGCTGTGTCGGTGTCTGTTGGAAGGTCTGGGCTCAGGCTATTTGCGACAGAGCATCAGTGTTTAAGGTAGCCTATGCAATTGGGGTGTTGCCGAGGGCCAAGCAGTTTGATCCTCATTTGGGGTTTCTGGGCAGCACCATAGACAAAGTTTTTCTCCTGGGAGGCAGGCGGAGTGCTTCATTGTGGCCCCAGAATTCCCAGTAGGGAGGGTTTGCGGGCCAGGAGTGTGAGGACGGAAGTCTAGGAACACAAGCTAAAGTGAGGATTGGAGCCAAGGCCAGAGCAGGCCCACTAGGCAGAGGCTGAATCAAAATCTCCTGCATCTGAAGTCAGGCTGAGGATCAGACGTTGGCTGAGGCTGGAGTATGTGTCCATGTTGGCACCTTCATGAAGCGGGGGCCTCATGAGGCCAAGGAAGTTTTCCCACGCTGAGTTTGGAGGTTGCCCCAAACCACCAGGTTTCCTTCTGTGGGACATTCGAGTCCTGTTGCATGGCTCCAGGACATACCATACGGAAGGACTGGAGAGCACGGTTCGAAGGATGGATCCCTGTACAGCATGCCTCGCATTCCCATTGGCCATTAGCCACAAGATATGTTTGATCTGCTGCCTCTGGGGCACGCTAACCACGGGGCTGAGTTGAAATGGCCTCTCCTGAGGATGCGTCATAATGTGCGTTTGGGTCCATGGAAACCTTGGAATGTGCTGGTTGTTCAGTGGCCCTGCAGAACTCTCCTACCTGAAGGGTTTGATACATCCCCAGTAAGTAAGCTCCCCATGTGGAGACGAGAGAGGTTTGGTTTGGAGCCTCAGAAAAGCCCCGTGTGCTGGTCTACGAAAACAGACCTCTGAGGACGGACACATGGAAACCAAAGCTAAGGTTCAGATTAGGGCCTGGGGGCCTGTCCATTTCAACCTTCTGTCTCTGGGGACACTGTCTGAGAGTCTAAGTGGAGATAGTTGCTCCGCTGGTGTCAGAGAGCCACTCTTAGTCCAGGGTGGCCTACACTATTGATGGCCTCAGGGGCCTTGGAGCTTTTCCCTAACCTGTAGGGTTGTGGTCAATGGATTGGGCACAATTTCCTTGGAGAGGGCAGGCACAATCTTTCGCTGTGGCTCCAGAGGCCCTAGCCTGGCGGTTGTGTGGGTCCACGCTGAGGGCACAGAAGTCTGAAAACACAAACTCAGCTTATGAGTGGCGCCTAGGGTATGGCAGGCCGGATGTACAGCCCGAGAGGGAGCTCCTGGGCCTCTGAAACAAGGGCGAGTGGGAGGCGTTCCTTCAGGCTTTTGTCTCTGGATGTTGTGTCCGAGATAGCCGTGGATTGGAGGGGTGGCCTCAGGGACTGTGGACGAGTATCCCTCTCTGGGGATTTGTCCCAGCTCCCAAGAGTTTGGGGTCATTTTGTGGGAAGGGTGGAAAAGTGTTGTCTGGCTCACGTGTCTCCCCAAGAAAGGGATTCCAGAGCAGAGCCCCAGGTACGGGTGGGGCGACTGGAAAACTCAAACACTGGTGAGGATTGGGTGCATAAGGGCTTGGCAAGCCCCATATGCGGGCTCTTGGCCCAGGCCCTGACAGGCCTTTCTTTGACATGGGGCTCATGCTGAGGGTCAGAGTGTGAATTTGTGCCCAAGCAGCACTCAAGTTTGGGCGTGGCATCAGGGACCAGGAAGGTTTCACCCACCCTGAAGGTGTGACTCCATGCCAAGAGCAAGCTTTACAGCCACGGGGAAGGAGGAGTTCTGTGTTGTGCTTGCGATACCCAGCTGTGTGGAGAATTGATATAATGTCTAGGTTCAGATATCTGAAAACCAAGGTTAGGAAGAGGTGACGGCATAAGACCATGGCGTGTCCGAAGTGCTGGGTGTGTGGCCAGCTGTCTCCTTGTATGTCTGGACGTCTGGCTTCAGGCTGTGTCAGACAGAGCATGAGTGCCCAGAGCAGCCTATCCAGTTCGGGTACCGTCGAGGCCCAAGCAGGTTGATCCTCATCTGGGTTTTCTGGAGAGAGCCCCACAGGGAAACGTTTTTCTTCCCTTGGGCAGACCCTGGGCTGGGTTGTGGTTCTGGAGTTCCTAGTCCGGAGGGCTTGTTTGCCAGGAGTGTGAGGAAGGAAGTCTGAAAACACAAGCTAGCGTGAGGTTTGGGACCGATGGCACGGCAGGCCCACTCTGAGAGGCTGAATCGAGATCTCCTGCACTGAGGTCATTTCAACTCTGAGACGTGCCTCAGGCTAGAGTTTTTGTCCAGCATGGCCTCTTCCTGAATGGTGTGGGGGCCTCATGAGGCCAGGAAGGTTTGCCTACGATGGGATTTGTGAACTACTCCAAACCTCAAGGTTTCCTTCTGCACGAAAGTCGAGTGCTATTGGATGGTTCCAGGAGGCCCCATACGGAAAGACTCGAGAGCAGGTGTCTAAGCATGGATGCCTGGGAACGCCACCTCATATTCCCACTCTTTAGTCAGGACAAGGCAGGCTCAATCTGCGGGCTCCTGGGTGAGCTACCCAGAGGGGAGAGTTGAAATGGACTCTCCTGAAGATGAGTCCTACTGTGGCTTGTTGGCCTGGGAGACCTTGGAATGTGGAGGTGGCTCAGGGAATCTGCAAGATTCTCC
The DNA here is from genome assembly GCF_964662115.1 of Mustela nivalis. Lineage (NCBI taxonomy): Eukaryota > Metazoa > Chordata > Mammalia > Carnivora > Mustelidae > Mustela > Mustela nivalis. Next base: position 557,259 of record NW_028136183.1, read on the forward strand.
AACCTGAGGTGTTTGACACGGCTCCAACAAGGAAGCTTCCCATGTGGAGACGAGAGAAGTTCTGTTCAGTGCCTCAGGAAAGCCCCATATCCTGTTCTTCGAACCAAAGCCTCTGAGGAGTGACACCTGGAAAACAAAGCAAGAGTTGAGATTAGGGCTTAAGGGCCTGTCGGGCTCAACCTTCTATCTCTGTTGACATCTGTGTGCAAGCCTTCATGGAGGTAGCAGCTCAGCTTGTGTCCGCTGGCCCCTGTGTGTGCAGGGAGGCTCCCGGTAATGGTATGTCCTCGGGGGCCTTGAGGTTTCTCATATTCTGGAGGTGTGTGGCCAAAGGAATGGACAGAGTTTCCCAGGAGAGAGCAGGCATGGTCCTGTGGTATGGCTCCAGAGGACCCAGCCTAGAGGCTGTGTTTGCCAGGGCTGTGGGGACAGATGTCTGAAAAAGCAAACTTGGCTCAGGTAGGGGCCAAGGTAATGGCAGGCCTGATCTCCAGTCCGAGAGGGGAGATCCTCTGGATATCAAAGGAGGGCAAGTGGGAGGCAGTCGCTCAGGCTTTTGTCTCTGGGTGTTGCGTTCACAGTGGCCGTTCAGGGTAGGGGTTGCTTCAGGGGCCGAGGAAGAGCCTTCCTCTCGGGGGATTGTCCAAGCTCCCAAGTGTTTGGGTTCATTCTGTGGGAAGGGAAGAGTACTGTTTTCTGCCACAGGGGACCCCCCAGGAGAGGGACTCTAGAGCACAGCAGTGGGTTCCCTCAACTGGAATACACACCATCTAGTTAGTCCTGCGTGCCTATGGGCATGGCAAGCCACATATGCGGGCTCTTGGTCCAATCACTGAGAGGCGTTACTTGAATAAGGTACTCACGCTGAGGGTCACAATGTGTGTTTGTGCCCAAGGCGGCCCTCACACATGGGCGTGGCCTCATGGGCCATGCCGTTTTCTCCTACACTGAAGGTTTGACTCACTGCCAGCAGCAAGGTTTCTTGCCATGGGGAAGGAGGGGTTCTGACTTGTGCATCAGGTTCCCCCCTGTGCAGGGATTGGAGATAAGGTCTAGGTTCTGATGACTGAAAACCCAGGTTGGGAATGGATGGTGGCCTAAGGCAGTGGCGGGTCCAATGTGCTGGGTGTGCAGCCAGCTGTGTCGGTGTCTGTTGGAAGGTCTGGGCTCAGGCTATTTGCGACAGAGCATCAGTGTTTAAGGTAGCCTATGCAATTGGGGTGTTGCCGAGGGCCAAGCAGTTTGATCCTCATTTGGGGTTTCTGGGCAGCACCATAGACAAAGTTTTTCTCCTGGGAGGCAGGCGGAGTGCTTCATTGTGGCCCCAGAATTCCCAGTAGGGAGGGTTTGCGGGCCAGGAGTGTGAGGACGGAAGTCTAGGAACACAAGCTAAAGTGAGGATTGGAGCCAAGGGCAGAGCAGGCCCACTAGGCAGAGGCTGAATCAAAATCTCCTGCATCTGAAGTCAGGCTGAGGATCAGACGTTGGCTGAGGCTGGAGTATGTGTCCATGTTGGCACCTTCATGAAGCGGGGGCCTCATGAGGCCAAGGAAGTTTTCCCACGCTGAGTTTGGAGGTTGCCCCAAACCACCAGGTTTCCTTCTGTGGGACATTCGAGTCCTGTTGCATGGCTCCAGGACATACCATACGGAAGGACTGGAGAGCACGGTTCGAAGGATGGATCCCTGTACAGCATGCCTCGCATTCCCATTGGCCATTAGCCACAAGATATGTTTGATCTGCTGCCTCTGGGGCACGCTAACCAGGGGGCTGAGTTGAAATGGCCTCTCCTGAGGATGCGTCATAATGTGCGTTTGGGTCCATGGAAACCTTGGAATGTGCTGGTTGTTCAGTGGCCCTGCGGAACTCTCCTACCTGAAGGGTTTGATACATCCCCAGTAAGTAAGCTCCCCATGTGGAGACGAGAGAGGTTTGGTTTGGAGCCTCAGAAAAGCCCCGTGTGCTGGTCTACGAAAACAGACCTCTGAGGACGGACACATGGAAACCAAAGCTAAGGTTCAGATTAGGGCCTGGGGGCCTGTCAATTTCAACCTTCTGTCTCTGGGGACACTGTCTGAGAGTCTAAGTGGAGATAGTTGCTCCGCTGGTGTCAGAGAGCCCCTCTTAGTCCAGGGTGGCCTACACTATTGATGGCCTCAGGGGCCTTGGAGCTTTTCCCTAACCTGTAGGGTTGTGGTCAATGGATTGGGCACAATTTCCTTGGAGAGGGCAGGCACAATCTTTCGCTGTGGCTCCAGAGGCCCTAGCCTGGCGGTTGTGTGGGTCCACGCTGAGGGCACAGAAGTCTGAAAACACAAACTCAGCTTATGAGTGGCGCCTAGGGTATGGCAGGCCGGATGTACAGCCCGAGAGGGAGCTCCTGGGCCTCTGAAACAAGGGCGAGTGGGAGGCGTTCCTTCAGGCTTTTGTCTCTGGATGTTGTGTCCGAGATAGCCGTGGATTGGAGGGGTGGCCTCAGGGACTGTGGACGAGTATCCCTCTCTGGGGATTTGTCCCAGCTCCCAAGAGTTTGGGGTCATTTTGTGGGAAGGGTGGAAAAGTGTTGTCTCGCTCACGTGTCTCTCCAAGAAAGGGATTCCAGAGCAGAGCCCCAGGTACGGGCGGGGCGACTGGAAAACTCAAACACTGGTGAGGATTGGGTGCATAGGGGCTTGGCAAGCCCCATATGCGGGCTCTTGGCCCAGGCCCTGACAGGCCTTTCTTTGACATGGGGCTCATGCTGAGGGTCAGAGTGTGAATTTGTGCCCAAGCAGCACTCAAGTTTGGGCGTGGCATCAGGGACCAGGAAGGTTTCTCCCACCCTGAAGGTGTGACTCCATGCCAAGAGCAAGCTTTACAGCCTCGGGGAAGGAGGAGTTCTGTGTTGTGCTTGCGATACCCAGCTGTGTGGAGAATTGATATAATGTCTTGGTTCAGATATCTGAAAAGCAAGGTTAGGAAGAGGTGACGGCATAAGACCATGGCGTGTCCGAAGTGCTGGGTGTGCGGCCAGCTGTCTCCTTGTCTGTCTGGACGTCTGGCTTCAGGCTGTGTCAGACAGAGCATGAGTGCCCAGAGCAGCCTATCCAGTTCGGGTACCGTCGAGGCCCAAGCAGGTTGATCCTCATCTGGGTTTTCTGGAGAGAGCCCAACAGGGAAACGTTTTTCTTCCCTTGGGCAGACCCTGGGCTGGGTTGTGGTTCTGGAGTTCCTAGTCCGGAGGGCTTGTTTGCCAGGAGTGTGAGGAAGGAAGTCTGAAAACACAAGCTAGCGTGAGGTTTGGGACCGATGGCACGGCAGGCCCACTCTGAGAGGCTGAATCGAGATCTCCTGCACTGAGGTCATTTCAACTCTGAGACGTGCCTCAGGCTAGAGTTTTTGTCCAGCATGGCCTCTGCCTGAATGGTGTGGGGGCCTCATGAGGCCAGGAAGGTTTGCCTGCGATGGGATTTGTGAACTACTCCAAACCTCAAGGTTTCCTTCTGCACGAAAGTCGAGTGCTATTGGATGGTTCCAGGAGGCCCCATACGGAAAGACTCGAGAGCAGGTGTCTAAGCATGGATGCCTGGGAACGCCACCTCATATTCCCACTCTTTAGTCAGGACAAGGCAGGCTCAATCTGCGGGCTCCTGGGTGAGCTACCCAGAGGGGAGAGTTGAAATGGACTCTCCTGAAGATGAGTCCTACTGTGGCTTGTTGGCCTGGGAGACCTTGGAATGTGGAGGTGGCTCAGGGACTCTGCAGGATTCTCCAACCTGAGGTGTTTGACACGGCTCCAACAAGGAAGCTTCCCATGTGGAGACGAGAGAAGTTCTGTTCAGTGCCTCAGGAAAGCCCCATATCCTGTTCTTCGAACCAAAGCCTCTGAGGAGTGACACCTGGAAAACAAAGCAAGAGTTGAGATTAGGGCTTAAGGGCCTGTCGGGCTCAACCTTCTATCTCTGTTGACATCTGTGTGCAAGCCTTCATGGAGGTAGCAGCTCAGCTTGTGTCCGAAGGCCCCTGTGTGTGCAGGGAGGCTCCCGGTAATGGTATGTCCTCGGGGGCCTTGAGGTTTCTCATATTCTGGAGGTGTGTGGCCAAAGGAATGGACAGAGTTTCCCAGGAGAGAGCAGGCATGGTCCTGTGGTATGGCTCCAGAGGACCCAGCCTAGAGGCTGTGTTTGCCAGGGCTGTGGGGACAGATGTCTGAAAAAGCAAACTTGGCTCAGGTAGGGGCCAAGGTAATGGCAGGCCTGATCTCCAGTCCGAGAGGGGAGATCCTCTGGATATCAAAGGAGGGCAAGTGGGAGGCAGTCGCTCAGGCTTTTGTCTCTGGGTGTTGCGTTCACAGTGGCCGTTCAGGGTAGGGGTTGCTTCAGGGGCCGAGGAAGAGCCTTCCTCTCGGGGGATTGTCCAAGCTCCCAAGTGTTTGGGTTCATTCTGTGGGAAGGGAAGAGTACTGTTTTCTGCCACAGGGGACCCCCCAGGAGAGGGACTCTAGAGCACAGCAGTGGGTTCCCTAAACTGGAATACACACCATCTAGTTAGTCCTGCGTGCCTATGGGCATGGCAAGCCACATATGCGGGCTCTTGGTCCAATCACTGAGAGGCGTTACTTGAATAAGGTACTCACGCTGAGGGTCACAATGTGTGTTTGTGCCCAAGGCGGCCCTCACACATGGGCGTGGCCTCATGGGCCATGCCGTTTTCTCCTACACTGAAGGTTTGACTCACTGCCAGCAGCAAGGTTTCTTGCCATGGGGAAGGAGGGGTTCTGACTTGTGCATCAGGTTCCCCCCTGTGCAGGGATTGGAGATAAGGTCTAGGTTCTGATGACTGAAAACCCAGGTTGGGAATGGATGGTGGCCTAAGGCAGTGGCGGGTCCAATGTGCTGGGTGTGCAGCCAGCTGTGTCGGTGTCTGTTGGAAGGTCTGGGCTCAGGCTATTTGCGACAGAGCATCAGTGTTTAAGGTAGCCTATGCAATTGGGGTGTTGCCGAGGGCCAAGCAGTTTGATCCTCATTTGGGGTTTCTGGGCAGCACCATAGACAAAGTTTTTCTCCTGGGAGGCAGGCGGAGTGCTTCATTGTGGCCCCAGAATTCCCAGTAGGGAGGGTTTGCGGGCCAGGAGTGTGAGGACGGAAGTCTAGGAACACAAGCTAAAGTGAGGATTGGAGCCAAGGCCAGAGCAGGCCCACTAGGCAGAGGCTGAATCAAAATCTCCTGCATCTGAAGTCAGGCTGAGGATCAGACGTTGGCTGAGGCTGGAGTATGTGTCCATGTTGGCACCTTCATGAAGCGGGGGCCTCATGAGGACAAGGAAGTTTTCCCACGCTGAGTTTGGAGGTTGCCCCAAACCACCAGGTTTCCTTCTGTGGGACATTCGAGTCCTGTTGCATGGCTCCAGGACATACCATACGGAAGGACTGGAGAGCACGGTTCGAAGGATGGATCCCTGTACTGCATGCCTCGCATTCCCATTGGCCATTAGCCACAAGATATGTTTGATCTGCTGCCTCTGGGGCACGCTAACCAGGGGGCTGAGTTGAAATGGCCTCTCCTGAGGATGCGTCATAATGTGCGTTTGGGTCCATGGAAACCTTGGAATGTGCTGGTTGTTCAGTGGCCCTGCGGAACTCTCCTACCTGAAGGGTTTGATACATCCCCAGTAAGTAAGCTCCCCATGTGGAGACGAGAGAGGTTTGGTTTGGAGCCTCAGAAAAGCCCCGTGTGCTGGTCTATGAAAACAGACCTCTGAGGACGGACACATGGAAACCAAAGCTAAGGTTCAGATTAGGGCCAGGGGGCCTGTCCATTTCAACCTTCTGTCTCTGGGGACACTGTCTGAGAGTCTAAGTGGAGATAGTTGCTCCGCTGGTGTCAGAGAGCCCCTCTTAGTCCAGGGTGGCCTACACTATTGATGGCCTCAGGGGCCTTGGAGCTTTTCCCTAACCTGTAGGGTTGTGGTCAATGGATTGGGCACAATTTCCTTGGAGAGGGCAGGCACAATCTTTCGCTGTGGCTCCAGAGGCCCTAGCCTCGCGGTTGTGTGGGTCCAGGCTGAGGGCACAGAAGTCTGAAAACACAAACTCAGCTTATGAGTGGCGCCTAGGGTATGGCAGGCCGGATGTACAGCCCGAGAGGGAGCTCCTGGGCCTCTGAAACAAGGGCGAGTGGGAGGCGTTCCTTCAGGCTTTTGTCTCTGGATGTTGTGTCCGAGATAGCCGTGGATTGAAGGGGTGGACTCAGGGACTGTGGACGAGTATCCCTCTCTGGGGATTTGTCCCAGCTCCCAAGAGTTTGGGGTCATTTTGTGGGAAGGGTGGAAAAGTGTTGTCTGGCTCACGTGTCTCTCCAAGAAAGGGATTCCAGAGCAGAGCCCCAGGTACGGGCGGGGCGACTGGAAAACTCAAACACTGGTGAGGATTGGGTGCATAGGGGCTTGGCAAGCCCCATATGCGGGCTCTTGGCCCAGGCCCTGACAGGCCTTTCTTTGACATGGGGCTCATGCTGAGGGTCAGAGTGTGAATTTGTGCCCAAGCAGCACTCAAGTTTGGGCGTGGCATCAGGGACCAGGAAGGTTTCTCCCACCCTGAAGGTGTGACTCCATGCCAAGAGCAAGCTTTACAGCCTCGGGGAAGGAGGAGTTCTGTGTTGTGCTTGCGATACCCAGCTGTGTGGAGAATTGATATAATGTCTAGGTTCAGATATCTGAACACCAAGGTTAGGAAGAGGTGACGGCATAAGACCATGGCGTGTCCGAAGTGCTGGGTGTGCGGCCAGCTGTCTCCTTGTCTGTCTGGACGTCTGGCTTCAGGCTGTGTCAGACAGAGCATGAATGCCCAGAGCAGCCTATCCAGTTCGGGTACCGTCGAGGCCCAAGCAGGTTGATCCTCATCTGGGTTTTCTGGAGAGAGCCCCACAGGGAAACGTTTTTCTTCCCTTGGGCAGACCCTGGGCTGGGTTGTGGTTCTGGAGTTCCTAGTCCGGAGGGCTTGTTTGCCAGGAGTGTGAGGAAGGAAGTCTGAAAACACAAGCTAGCGTGAGGTTTGGGACCGATGGCACGGCAGGCCCACTCTGAGAGGCTGAATCGAGATCTCCTGCACTGAGGTCATTTCAACTCTGAGACGTGCCTCAGGCTAGAGTTTTTGTCCAGCATGGCCTCTTCCTGAATGGTGTGGGGGCCTCATGAGGCCAGGAAGGTTTGCCTACGATGGGATTTGTGAACTACTCCAAACCTCAAGGTTTCCTTCTGCACGAAAGTCGAGTGCTAGGATGGTTCCAGGAGGCCCCATACGGAAAGACTCGAGAGCAGGTGTCTAAGCATGGATGCCTGGGAACGCCACCTCATATTCCCACTCTTTAGTCAGGACAAGGCAGGCTCAATCTGCGGGCTCCTGGGTGAGCTACCCAGAGGGGAGAGTTGAAATGGACTCTCCTGAAGATGAGTCCTACTGTGGCTTGGTGGCCTGGGAGACCTTGGAATGTGGAGGTGGCTCAGGGACTCTGCAGGATTCTCCAACCTGAGGTGTTTGACACGGCTCCAACAAGGAAGCTTCCCATGTGGAGACGAGAGAAGTTCTGTTCAGTGCCTCAGGAAAGCCCCATATCCTGTTCTTTGAACCAAAGCCTCTGAGGAGTGACACCTGGAAAACAAAGCAAGAGTTGAGATTAGGGCCTAAGGGCCTGTCGGGCTCAACCTTCTATCTCTGTTGATATCTGTGTGCAAGCCTTCATGGAGGTAGCAGCACAGCTTGTGTCCGAAGGCCCCTGTGTGTGCAGGGAGGCTCCCGGTAATCGTATGTCCTCGGGGGCCTTGAGGTTTCTCATATTCTGGAGGTGTGTGGCCAAAGGAATGGACAGAGTTTCCCAGGAGAGAGCAGGCATGGTCCTGTGGTATGGCTCCAGAGGACCCAGCCTAGAGGCTGTGTTTGCCAGGGCTGTGGGGACAGATGTCTGAAAAAGCAAACTTGGCTCAGGTAGGGGCCAAGGTAATGGCAGGCCTGATCTCCAGTCCGAGAGGGGAGATCCTCTGGATATCAAAGGAGGGCAAGTGGGAGGCAGTCGCTCAGGCTTTTGTTTCTGGGTGTTGCGTTCACAGTGGCCGTTCAGGGTAGGGGTTGCTTCAGGGACCGAGGAAGAGCCTTCCTCTCGGGGGATTGTCCAAGCTCCCAAGTGTTTGGGTTCATTCTGTGGGAAGGGAAGAGTACTGTTTTCTGCCACAGGGGACCCCCCAGGAGAGGGACTCTAGAGCACAGCAGTGGGTTCCCTCAACTGGAATACACACCATCTAGTTAGTGCTGCGTGCCTATGGGCATGGCAAGCCACATATGCAGGCTCTTGGTCCAATCACTGAGAGGCGTTACTTGAATAAGGTACTCACGCTGAGGGTCACAATGTGTGTTTGTGCCCAAGGCGGCCCTCACACATGGGCGTGGCCTCATGGGCCATGCCGTTTTCTCCTACACTGAAGGTTTGACTCACTGCCAGCAGCAAGGTTTCTTGCCATGGGGAAGGAGGGGTTCTGACTTGTGCATCAGGTTCCCCCCTGTGCAGGGATTGGAGATAAGGTCTAGGTTCTGATGACTGAAAACCCAGGTTGGGAATGGATAGTGGCCTAAGGCAGTGGCGGGTCCAATGTCCTGGGTGTGCAGCCAGCTGTGTCGGTGTCTGTTGGAAGGTCTGGGCTCAGGCTATTTGCGACAGAGCATCAGTGTTTAAGGTAGCCTATGCAATTGGGGTGTTGCCGAGGGCCAAGCAGTTTGATCCTCATTTGGGGTTTCTGGGCAGCACCATAGACAAAGTTTTTCTCCTGGGAGGCAGGCGGAGTGCTTCATTGTGGCCCCAGAATTCCCAGTAGGGAGGGTTTGCGGGCCAGGAGTGTGAGGACGGAAGTCTAGGAACACAAGCTAAAGTGAGGATTGGAGCCAAGGGCAGAGCAGGCCCACTAGGCAGAGGCTGAATCAAAATCTCCTGCATCTGAAGTCAGGCTGAGGATCAGACGTTGGCTGAGGCTGGAGTATGTGTCCATGTTGGCACCTTCATGAAGCGGGGGCCTCATGAGGCCAAGGAAGTTTTCCCACGCTGAGTTTGGAGGTTGCCCCAAACCACCAGGTTTCCTTCTGTGGGACATTCGAGTCCTGTTGCATGGCTCCAGGACATACCATACGGAAGGACTGGAGAGCACGGTTCGAAGGATGGATCCCTGTACAGCATGCCTCGCATTCCCATTGGCCATTAGCCACAAGATATGTTTGATCTACTGCCTCTGGGGCACGCTAACCAGGGGGCTGAGTTGAAATGGCCTCTCCTGAGGATGGGTCATAATGTGCGTTTGGGTCCATGGAAACCTTGGAATGTGCTGGTTGTTCAGTGGCCCTGCGGAACTCTCCTACCTGAAGGGTTTGATACATCCCCAGTAAGTAAGCTCCCCATGTGGAGACGAGAGAGGTTTGGTTTGGAGCCTAAGAAAAGCCCCGTGTGCTGGTTTACGAAAACAGACCTCTGAGGACGGACACATGGAAACCAAAGCTAAGGTTCAGATTAGGGCCTGGGGGCCTGTCCATTTCAACCTTCTGTCTCTGGGGACACTGTCTGAGAGTCTAAGTGGAGATAGTTGCTCCGCTGGTGTCAGAGAGCCCCTCTTAGTCCAGGGTGGCCTACACTATTGATGGCCTCAGGGGCCTTGGAGCTTTTCCCTAACCTGTAGGGTTGTGGTCAATGGATTGGGCACAATTTCCTTGGAGAGGGCAGGCACAATCTTTCGCTGTGGCTCCAGAGGCCCTAGCCTGGCGGTTGTGTGGGTCCAGGCTGAGGGCACAGAAGTCTGAAAACACAAACTCAGCTTATGAGTGGCGCCTAGGGTATGGCAGGCCGGATGTACAGCCCGAGAGGGAGCTCCTGGGCCTCTGAAACAAGGGCGAGTGGGAGGCGTTCCTTCAGGCTTTTGTCTCTGGATGTTGTGTCCGAGATAGCCGTGGATTGGAGGGGTGGCCTCAGGGACTGTGGACGTGTATCCCTCTCTGGGGATTTGTCCCAGCTCCCAAGAGTTTGGGGTCATTTTGTGGGAAGGGTGGAAAAGTGTTGTCTGGCTCACGTGTCTCTCCAAGAAAGGGATTCCAGAGCAGAGCCCCAGGTACGGGCGGGGCGACTGGAAAACTCAAACACTGGTGAGGATTGGGTGCATAGGGGCTTGGCAAGCCCCATATGCGGGCTCTTGGCCCAGGCCCTGACAGGCCTTTCTTTGACATGGGGCTCATGCTGAGGGTCAGAGTGTGAATTTGTGCCCAAGCAGCACTCAAGTTTGGGCGTGGCATCAGGGACCAGGAAGGTTTCTCCCACCCTGAAGTTGTGACTCCATGCCAAGAGCAAGCTTTACAGCCACGGGGAAGGAGGAGTTCTTTGTTGTGCTTGCGATACCCAGCTGTGTGGAGAATTGATATAATGTCTAGGTTCAGATATCTGAACACCAAGGTTAGGAAGAGGTGACGGCATAAGACCATGGCGTGACCGAAGTGCTGGGTGTGCGGCCAGCTGTCTCCTTGTCTGTCTGGACGTCTGGCTTCAGGCTGTGTCAGACAGAGCATGAGTGCCCAGAGCAGCCTATCCAGTTCGGGTACCGTCGAGGCCCAAGCAGGTTGATCCTCATCTGGGTTTTCTGGAGAGAGCCCCACAGGGAAACGTTTTTCTTCCCTTGGGCAGACCCTGGGCTGGGTTGTGGTTCTGGAGTTCCTAGTCCGAAGGGCTTGTTTGCCAGGAGTGTGAGGAAGGAAGTCTGAAAACACAAGCTAGCGTGAGGTTTGGGACCGATGGCACGGCAGGCCCACTCTGAGAGGCTGAATCGAGATTTCCTGCACTGAGGTCATTTCAACTCTGAGACGTGCCTCAGGCTAGAGTTTTTGTCCAGCATGGCCTCTGCCTGAATGGTGTGGGGGCCTCATGAGGCCAGGAAGGTTTGCCTACGATGGGATTTGTGAACTACTCCAAACCTCAAGGTTTCCTTCTGCACGAAAGTCGAGTGCTATTGGATGGTTCCAGGAGGCCCCATACGGAAAGACTCGAGAGCAGGTGTCTAAGCATGGATGCCTGGGAACGCCACCTCATATTCCCACTCTTTAGTCAGGACAAGGCAGGCTCAATCTGCGGGCTCCTGGGTGAGCTACCCAGAGGGGAGAGTTGAAATGGACTCTCCTGAAGATGAGTCCTACTGTGGCTTGGTGGCCTGGGAGACCTTGGAATGTGGAGGTGGCTCAGGGACTCTGCAGGATTCTCCAACCTGAGGTGTTTGACACGGCTCCAACAAGGAAGCTTCCCATGTGGAGACGAGAGAAGTTCTGTTCAGTGCCTCAGGAAAGCCCCATATCCTGTTCTTGGAACCAAAGCCTCTGAGGAGTGACACCTGGAAAACAAAGCAAGAGTTGAGATTAGGGCCTAAGGGCCTGTCGGGCTCAACCTTCTATCTGTGTTGACATCTGTGTGCAAGCCTTCATGGAGGTAGCAGCTCAGCTTGTGTCCGAAGGCCCCTGTGTGTGCAGGGAGGCTCCCGGTAATCGTATGTCCTCGGGGGCCATGAGGTTTCTCATATTCTGGAGGTGTGTGGCCAAAGGAATGGACAGAGTTTCCCAGGAGAGAGCAGGCATGGTCCTGTGGTATGGCTCCAGAGGACCCAGCCTAGAGGCTGTGTTTGCCAGGGCTGTGGGGACAGATGTCTGAAAAAGCAAACTTGGCTCAGGTAGGGGCCAAGGTAATGGCAAGCCTGATCTCCAGTCCGAGAGGGGAGATCCTCTGGATATCAAAGGAGGGCAAGTGGGAGGCAGTCGCTCCGGCTTTTGTCTCTGGGTGTTGCGTTCACAGTGGCCGTTCAGGGTAGGGGTTGCTTCAGGGGCCGAGGAAGAGCCTTCCTCTCGGGGGATTGTCCAAGCTCCCAAGTGTTTGGGTTCATTCTGTGGGAAGGGAAGAGTACTGTTTTCTGCCACAGGGGACCCCCCAGGAGAGGGACTCTAGAGCACAGCAGTGGGTTCCCTCAACTGGAATACACACCATCTAGTTAGTCCTGCGTGCCTAGGGGCATGGCAAGCCACATATGCGGGCTCTTGGTCCAATCACTGAGAGGCGTTACTTGAATAAGGTACTCACGCTGAGGGTCACAATGTGTGTTTGTGCCCAAGGCGGCCCTCACACATGGGCGTGGCCTCATGGGCCATGCCGTTTTCTCCTACACTGAAGGTTTGACTCACTGCCAGCAGCAAGGTTTCTTGCCATGGGGAAGGAGGGGTTCTGACTTGTGCATCAGGTTCCCCCCTGTGCAGGGATTGGAGATAAGGTCTAGGTTCTGATGACTGAAAACCCAGGTGGCCTAAGGCAGTGGCGGGTTCAATGTGCTGGGTGTGCAGCCAGCTGTGTCGGTGTCTGTTGGAAGGTCTGGGCTCAGGCTATTTGCGACAGAGCATCAGTGTTTAAGGTAGCCTATGCAATTGGGGTGTTGCCGAGGGCCAAGCAGTTTGATCCTCATTTGGGGTTTCTGGGCAGCACCATAGACAAAGTTTTTCTCCTGGGAGGCAGGCGGAGTGCTTCATTGTGGCCCCAGAATTCCCAGTAGGGAGGATTTGCGGGCCAGGAGTGTGAGGACGGAAGTCTAGGAACACAAGCTAAAGTGAGGATTGGAGCCAAGGGCAGAGCAGGCCCACTAGGCAGAGGCTGAATCAAAATCTCCTGCATCTGAAGTGAGGCTGAGGATCAGACGTTGGCTGAGGCTGGAGTATGTGTCCATGTTGGCACCTTCATGAAGCGGGGGCCTCATGAGGCCAAGGAAGTTTTCCCACGCTGAGTTTGGAGGTTGCCCCAAACCACCAGGTTTCCTTCTGTGGGACATTCGAGTCCTGTTGCATGGCTCCAGGACATACCATACGGAAGGACTGGAGAGCACGGTTCGAAGGATGGATCCCTGTACAGCATGCCTCGCATTCCCATTGGCCATTAGCCACAAGATATGTTTGATCTGCTGCCTCTGGGGCACGCTAACCAGGGGGCTGAGTTGAAATGGCCTCTCATGAGGATGCGTCATAATGTGCGTTTGGGTCCATGGAAACCTTGGAATGTGCTGGTTGTTCAGTGGCCCTGCGGAACTCTCCTACCTGAAGGGTTTGATACATCCCCAGTAAGTAAGCTCCCCATGTGGAGACGAGAGAGGTTTGGTTTGGAGCCTCAGAAAAGCCCCGTGTGCTAGTCTACGAAAACAGACCTCTGAGGACGGACACATGGAAACCAAAGCTAAGGTTCAGATTAGGGCCTGGGGGCCTGTCCATTTCAACCTTCTGTCTCTGGGGACACTGTCTGAGAGTCTAAGTGGAGATAGTTGCTCCGCTGGTGTCAGAGAGCCCCTCTTAGTCCAGGGTGGCCTACACTATTGATGGCCTCAGGGGCCTTGGAGCTTTTCCCTAACCTGTAGGGTTGTGGTCAATGGATTGGGCACAATTTCCTTGGAGAGGGCAGGCACAATCTTTCGCTGTGGCTCCAGAGGCCCTAGCCTGGCGGTTGTGTGGGTCCACGCTGAGGGCACAGAAGTCTGAAAACACAAACTCAGCTTATGAGTGGCGCCTAGGGTATGGCAGGCCGGATGTACAGCCCGAGAGGGAGCTCCTGGGCCTCTGAAACAAGGGCGAGTGGGAGGCGTTCCTTCAGGCTTTTGTCTCTGGATGTTGTGTCCGAGATAGCCGTGGATTGGAGGGGTGGCCTCAGGGACTGTGGACGAGTATCCCTCTCTGGGGATTTGTCCCAGCTCCCAAGAGTTTGGGGTCATTTTGTGGGAAGGGTGGAAAAGTGTTGTCTGGCTCACGTGTCTCTCCAAGAAAGGGATTCCAGAGCAGAGCCCCAGGTACGGGCGGGGCGACTGGAAAACTCAAACACTGGTGAGGATTGGGTGCATAGGGGCTTGGCAAGCCCCATATGCGGGCTCTTGGCCCAGGCCCTGACAGGCCTTTCTTTGACATGGGGCTCATGCTGAGGGTCAGAGTGTGAATTTGTGCCCAAGCAGCACTCAAGTTTGGGCGTGGCATCAGGGACCAGGAAGGTTTCTCCCACCCTGAAGGTGTGACTCCATGCCAAGAGCAAGCTTTACAGCCACGGGGAAGGAGGAGTTCTGTGTTGTGCTTGCGATACCCAGCTGTGTGGAGAATTGATATAATGTCTAGGTTCAGATATCTGAACACCAAGGTTAGGTAGAGGTGACGGCATAAGACCATGGCGTGTCCGAAGTGCTGGGTGTGCGGCCAGCTGTCTCCTTGTCTGTCTGGACGTCTGGCTTCAGGCTGTGTCAGACAGAGCATGAGTGCCCAGAGCAGCCTATCCAGTTCGGGTACCGTCGAGGCCCGTGCAGGTTGATCCTCATCTGGGTTTTCTGGAGAGCGCCCCACAGGGAAACGTTTTTCTTCCCTTGGGCAGACCCTGGGCTGGGTTGTGGTTCTGGAGTTCCTAGTCCGGAGGGCTTGTTTGCCAGGAGTGTGAGGAAGGAAGTCTGAAAACACAAGCTAGCGTGAGGTTTGGGACCGATGGCACGGCAGGCCCACTCTGAGAGGCTGAATCGAGATCTCCTGCACTGAGGTCATTTCAACTCTGAGACGTGCCTCAGGCTAGAGTTTTTGTCCAGCATGGCCTCTGCCTGAATGGTGTGGGGGCCTCATGAGGCCAGGAAGGTTTGCCTACGATGGGATTTGTGAACTACTCCAAACCTCAAGGTTTCCTTCTGCACGAAAGTCGAGTGCTATTGGATGGTTCCAGGAGGCCCCATACGGAAAGACTCGAGAGCAGGTGTCTAAGCATGGATGCCTGGGAACGCCACCTCATATTCCCACTCTTTAGTCAGGACAAGGCAGGCTCAATCTGCGGGCTCCTGGGTGAGCTACCCAGAGGGGAGAGTTGAAATGGACTCTCCTGAAGATGAGTCCTACTGTGGCTTGGTGGCCTGGGAGACCTTGGAATGTGGAGGTGGCTCAGGGACTCTGCAGGATTCTCCAACCTGAGGTGTTTGACACGGCTCCAACAAGGAAGCTTCCCATGTGGAGACGAGAGAAGTTCTGTTCAGTGCCTCAGGAAAGCCCCATATCCTGTTCTTCGAACCAAAGCCTCTGAGGAGTGACACCTGGAAAACAAAGCAAGAGTTGAGATTAGGGCCTAAGGGCCTGTCGGGCTCAACCTTCTATCTCTGTTGACATCTGTGTGCATGCCTTCATGGAGGTAGCAGCTCAGCTTGTGTCCGAAGGACCCTGTGTGTGCAGGGAGGTTCCCGGTAATGGTATGTCCTCGGGGGCCTTGAGGTTTCTCATATTCTGGAGGTGTGTGTCCAAAGGAATGGACAGAGTTTCCCAGGAGAGAGCAGGCATGGTCCTGTGGTATGGCTCCAGAGGACCCAGCCTAGAGGCTGTGTTTGCCAGGGCTGTGGGGACAGATGTCTGAAAAAGCAAACTTGGCTCAGGTAGGGGCCAAGGTAATGGCAGGCCTGATCTCCAGTCCGAGAGGGGAGATCCTCTGGATATCAAAGGAGGGCAAGTGGGAGGCAGTCGCTCCGGCTTTTGTCTCTGGGTGTTGCGTTCACAGTGGCCGTTCAGGGTAGGGGTTGCTTCAGGGGCCGAGGAAGAGCCTTCCTCTCGGGGGATTGTCCAAGCTCCCAAGTGTTTGGGTTCATTCTGTGGGAAGGGAAGAGTACTGTTTTCTGCCACAGGGGACCCCCCAGGAGAGGGACTCTAGAGCACAGCAGTGGGTTCCCTCAACTGGAATACACACCATCTAGTTAGTCCTGCGTGCCTATGGGCATGGCAAGCCACATATGCGGGCTCTTGGTCCAATCACTGAGAGGCGTTACTTGAATAAGGTACTCACGCTGAGGGTCACAATGTGTGTTTGTGCCCAAGGCGGCCCTCACACATGGGCGTGGCCTCATGGGCCATGCCGTTTTCTCCTACACTGAAGGTTTGACTCACTGCCAGCAGCAAGGTTTCTTGCCATGGGGAAGGAGGGGTTCTGACTTGTGCATCAGGTTCCCCCCTGTGCAGGGATTGGAGATAAGGTCTAGGTTCTGATGACTGAAAACCCAGGTTGGGAATGGATGGTGGCCTAAGGCAGTGGCGGGTCCAATGTGCTGGGTGTGCAGCCAGCTGTGTCGGTGTCTGTTGGAAGGTCTGGGCTCAGGCTATTTGCGACAGAGCATCAGTGTTTAAGGTAGCCTATGCAATTGGGGTGTTGCCGAGGGCCAAGCAGTTTGATCCTCATTTGGGGTTTCTGGGCAGCACCATAGACAAAGTTTTTCTCCTGGGAGGCAGGCGGAGTGCTTCATTGTGGCCCCAGAATTCCCAGTAGGGAGGGTTTGCGGGCCAGGAGTGTGAGGACGGAAGTCTAGGAACACAAGCTAAAGTGAGGATTGGAGCCAAGGGCAGAGCAGGCCCACTAGGCAGAGGCTGAATCAAAATCTCCTGCATCTGAAGTCAGGCTGAGGATCAGACGTTGGCTGAGGCTGGAGTATGTGTCCATGATGGCACCTTCATGAAGCGGGGGCCTCATGAGGCCAAGGAAGTTTTCCCACGCTGAGTTTGGAGGTTGCCCCAAACCACCAGGTTTCCTTCTGTGGGACATTCGAGTCCTGTTGCATGGCTCCAGGACATACCATACGGAAGGACTGGAGAGCACGGTTCGAAGGATGGATCCCTGTACAGCATGCCTCGCATTCCCATTGGCCATTAGCCACAAGATATGTTTGATCTGCTGCCTCTGGGGCACGCTAACCAGGGGGCTGAGTTGAAATGGCCTCTCCTGAGGATGCGTCATAATGTGCGTTTGGGTCCATGGAAACCTTGGAATGTGCTGGTTGTTCAGTGGCCCTGCGGAACTCTCCTACCTGAAGGGTTTGATACATCCCCAGTAAGTAAGCTCCCCATGTGGAGACGAGAGAGGTTTGGTTTGGAGCCTCAGAAAAGCCCCGTGTGCTGGTCTACGAAAACAGACCTCTGAGGACGGACACATGGAAACCAAAGCTAAGGTTCAGATTAGGGCCTGGGGGCCTGTCCATTTCAACCTTCTGTCTCTGGGGACACTGTCTGAGAGTCTAAGTGGAGATAGTTGCTCCGCTGGTGTCAGAGAGCCCCTCTTAGTCCAGGGTGGCCTAAACTATTGATGGCCTCAGGGGCCTTGGAGCTTTTCCCTAACCTGTAGAATTGTGCTCAATGGATTGGGCACAATTTCCTTGGAGAGGGCAGGCACAATCTTTCGCTGTGGCTCCAGAGGCCCTAGCCTGGCGGTTGTGTGGCTCCAGGCTAGGGCACAGAAGTCTGAAAACACAAACTCAGCTTATGAGTGGCGCCTAGGGTATGGCAGGCCGGATGTACAGCCCGAGAGGTAGCTCCTCGGCCTCTGAAACAAGGGCGAGTGGGAGGCGTTCTTTCAGGCTTTTGTCTCTGGATGTTGTGTCCGAGATAGCCGTGGATTGGAGGGGTGGCCTCAGGGACTGTGGACGAGTATCCCTCTCTGGGGATTTGTCCCAGCTCCCAAGAGTTTGGGGTCATTTTTTGGGAAGGGTGGAAAAGTGTTGTCTGGCTCACGTGTCTCTCCAAGAAAGGGATTCCAGAGCAGAGCCCCAGGTACGGGCGGGGCGACTGGAAAACTCAAACACTGGTGAGGATTGGGTGCATAGGGGCTTGGCAAGCCCCATATGCGGGCTCTTGGCCCAGGCCCTGACAGGCCTTTCTTTGACATGGGGCTCATGCTGAGGGTCAGAGTGTGAATTTGTGCCCAAGCAGCACTCAAGTTTGGGCGTGGCATCAGGGACCAGGAAGGTTTCTCCCACCCTGAAGGTGTGACTCCATGCCAAGAGCAAGCTTTACAGCCACGGGGAAGGAGGAGTTCTGTGTTGTGCTTGCGATACCCAGCTGTGTGGAGAATTGATATAATGTCTAGGTTCAGATATCTGAAAACCAAGGTTAGGAAGAGGTGACGGCATAAGACCATGGCGTGTCCGAAGTGCTGGGTGTGAGGCCAGCTGTCTCCTTGTCTGTCTGGACGTCTGGTTTCAGGCTGTGTCAGACAGAGCATGAGTGCCTAGAGCAGCCTATCCAGTTCGGGTACCGTCGAGGCCCGAGCAGGTTGATCCTCATCTGGGTTTTCTGGAGAGAGCCCCACAGGGAAACGTTTTTCTTCCCTTGGGCAGACCCTGGGCTGGGTTGTGGTTCTGGAGTTCCTAGTCCGGAGGGCTTATTTGCCAGGAGTGTGAGGAAGGAAGTCTGAAAACACAAGCTAGCGTGAGGTTTGGGACCGATGGCACGGCAGGCCCACTCTGAGAGGCTGAATCGAGATCTCCTGCACTGAGGTCATTTCAACTCTGAGACGTGCCTCAGGCTAGAGTTTTTGTCCAGCATGGCCTCTTCCTGAATGGTGTGGGGGCCTCATGAGGCCAGGAAGGTTTGCCTACGATGGGATTTGTGAACTACTCCAAACCTCAAGGTTTCCTTCTGCACGAAAGTCGAGTGCTATTGGATGGTTCCAGGAGGCCCCATACGGAAAGACTCGAGAGCAGGTGTCTAAGCATGGATGCCTGGGAACGCCACCTCATATTCCCACTCTTTAGTCAGGACAAGGCAGGCTCAATCTGCGGGCTCCTGGGTGAGCTACCCAGAGGGGAGAGTTGAAATGGACTCTCCTGAAGATGAGTCCTACTGTGGCTTGGTGGCCTGGGAGACCTTGGAATGTGGAGGTGGCTCAGGGACTCTGCAGGATGCTCCAACCTGAGGTGTTTGACACGGCTCCAACAAGGAAGCTTCCCATGTGGAGACGAGAGAAGTTCTGTTCAGTGCCTCAGGAAAGCCCCATATCCTGTTCTTCGAACCAAAGCCTCTGAGGAGTGACACATGGAAAACAAAGCAAGAGTTGAGATTAGGGCCTAAGGGCCTGTCCGGCTCAACCTTCTATCTCTGTTGACATCTGTGTGCATGCCTTCATGGAGGTAGCAGCTCAGCTTGTGTCCGAAGGACCCTGTGTGTGCAGGGAGGCTCCCGGTAATGGTATGTCCTCGGGGGCCTTGAGGTTTCTCATATTCTGGAGGTGTGTGGCCAAAGGAATGGACAGAGTTTCCCTGGAGAGAGCAGGCATGGTCCTGTGGTATGGCTCCAGAGGACCCAGCCTAGAGGCTGTGTTTGCCAGGGCTGTGGGGACAGATGTCTGAAAAAGCAAACTTGGCTCAGGTAGGGGCCAAGGTAATGGCAGGCCTGATCTCCAGTCCGAGAGGGGAGATCCTCTGGATATCAAAGGAGGGCAAGTGGGAGGCAGTCGCTCAGGCTTTTGTCTCTGGGTGTTGCGTTCACAGTGGCCGTTCAGGGTAGGGGTTGCTTCAGGGGCCGAGGAAGAGCCTTCCTCTCGGGGGATTGTCCAAGCTCCCAAGTGTTTGGGTTCATTCTGTGGGAAGGGAAGAGTACTGTTTTCTGCCACAGGGGACCCCCCAGGAGAGGGACTCTAGAGCACAGCAGTGGGTTCCCTCAACTGGAATACACACCATCTAGTTAGTCCTGCGTGCCTATGGGCATGGCAAGCCACATATGCGGGCTCTTGGTCCAATCACTGAGAGGCGTTACTTGAATAAGGTACTCACGCTGAGGGTCACAATGTGTGTTTGTGCCCAAGGCGGCCCTCACACATGGGCGTGGCCTCATGGGCCATGCCGTTTTCTCCTACACTGAAGGTTTGACTCACTGCCAGCAGCAAGGTTTCTTGCCATGGGGAAGGAGGGGTTCTGACTTGTGCATCAGGTTCCCCCCTGTGCAGGGATTGGAGATAAGGTCTAGGTTCTGATGACTGAAAACCCAGGTTGGGAATGGATGGTGGCCTAAGGCAGTGGCGGGTCCAATGTGCTGGGTGTGCAGCCAGCTGTGTCGGTGTCTGTTGGAAGGTCTGGGCTCAGGCTATTTGCGACAGAGCATCAGTGTTTAAGGTAGCCTATGCAATTGGGGTGTTGCCGAGGGCCAAGCAGTTTGATCCTCATTTGGGGTTTCTGGGCAGCACCATAGACAAAGTTTTTCTCCTGGGAGGCAGGCGGAGTGCTTCATTGTGGCCCCAGAATTCCCAGTAGGGAGGGTTTGTGGGCCAGGAGTGTGAGGACGGAAGTCTAGGAACACAAGCTAAAGTGAGGATTGGAGCCAAGGGCAGAGCAGGCCCACTAGGCAGAGGCTGAATCAAAATCTCCTGCATCTGAAGTCAGGCTGAGGATCAGACGTTGGCTGAGGCTGGAGTATGTGTCCATAATGGCACCTTCATGAAGCGGGGGCCTCATGAGGCCAAGGAAGTTTTCCCACGCTGAGTTTGGAGGTTGCCCCAAACCACCAGGTTTCCTTCTGTGGGACATTCGAGTCCTGTTGCATGGCTCCAGGACATACCATACGGAAGGACTGGAGAGCACGGTTCGAAGGATGGATCCCTGTACAGCATGCCTCGCATTCCCATTGGCCATTAGCCACAAGATATGTTTGATCTGCTGCCTCTGGGGCACGCTAACCAGGGGGCTGAGTTGAAATGGCCTCTCCTGAGGATGCGTCATAATGTGCGTTTGGGTCCATGGAAACCTTGGAAGTGCTGGTTGTTCAGTGGCCCTGCGGAACTCTCCTACCTGAAGGGTTTGATATATCCCCAGTAAGTAAGCTCCCCATTTGGAGGCGAGAGAGGTTTGGTTTGGAGCCTCAGAAAAGCCCCGTGTGCTGGTCTACGAAAACAGACCTCTGAGGACGGACACATGGAAACCAAAGCTAAGGTTCAGATTAGGGCCTGGGGGCATGTCCATTTCAACCTTCTGTCTCTGGGGACACTGTCTGAGAGTCTAAGTGGAGATAGTTGCTCCGCTGGTGTCAGAGAGCCCCTCTTAGTCCAGGGTGGCCTACACTATTGATGGCCTCAGGGGCTTGGAGCTTTTCCCTAACCTGTAGGGTTGTGGTCAATGGATTGGGCACAATTTCCTTGGAGAGGGCAGGCACAATCTTTCGCAGTGGCTCCAGAGGCCCTAGCCTGGCGGTTGTGTGAGTCCAGGCTGAGGGCACAGAAGTCTGAAAACACAAACTCAGCTTATGAGTGGCGCCTAGGGTATGGCAGGCAGGATGTACAGCCCGAGAGGTAGCTCCTGGGCCTCTGAAACAATGGCGAGTGGGAGGCGTTCCTTCAGGCTTTTGTCTCTGGATGTTGTGTCCGAGATAGCCCTGGATTGGAGGGGTGGCCTCAGGGACTGTGGACGAGTATCCCTCTCTGGGGATTTGTCCGAGCTCCTAAGAGTTTGGGGTCATTTTGTGGGAAGGGTGGAAAAGTGTTGTCTGGCTCACGTGTCTCTCCAAGAAAGGGATTCCAGAGCAGAGCCCCAGGTACGGGCGGGGCGACTGGAAATCTCTAACACTGGTGAGGATTGGGTGCATAGGGGCTTGGCAAGTCCCATATGCGGGCTCTTGGCCCAGGCCCTGACAGGCCTTTCTTTGACATGGGGCTCATGCTGAGGGTCAGAGTGTGAATTTGTGCCCAAGCAGCACTCAAGTTTGGGCGTGGCATCAGGGACCAGGAAGGTTTCTCCCACCCTGAAGGTGTGACTCCATGCCAAGAGCAAGCTTTACAGCCACGGGGAAGGAGGAGTTCTGTGTTGTGCTTGCGATACCCAGCTGTGTGGAGAATTGATATAATGTCTAGGTTCAGATATATGAAAACCAAGGTTAGGAAGAGGTGACGGCATAAGACCATGGCGTGTCCGAAGTGCTGGCTGTGCGGCCAGCTGTCTCCTTGTCTGTCTGGACGTCTGGCTTCAGGCTGTGTCAGACAGAGCATGAGTGCCCAGAGCAGCCTATCCAGTTCGGGTACCGTCGAGGCCCGAGCAGGTTGATCCTCATCTGGGTTTTCTGGAGAGAGCCCCACAGGGAAACGTTTTTCTTCCCTTGGGCAGACCCTGGGCTGGGTTGTGGTTCTGGAGTTCCTAGTCCGGAGGGCTTGTTTGCCAGGAGTGTGAGGAAGGAAGTCTGAAAACACAAGCTAGCGTGAGGTTTGGGACCGATGGCACGGCAGGCCCACTCTGAGAGGCTGAATCGAGATCTCCTGCACTGAGGTCATTTCAACTCTGAGACGTGCCTCAGGCTAGAGTTTTTGTCCAGCATGGCCTCTTCCTGAATGGTGTGGTGGCCTCATGAGGCCAGGAAGGTTTGCCTACGATGGGATTTGTGAACTACTCCAAACCTCAAGGTTTCCTTCTGCACGAAAGTCGAGTGCTATTGGATGGTTCCAGGAGGCCCCATACGGAAAGACTCGAGAGCAGGTGTCTAAGCATGGATGCCTGGGAACGCCACCTCATATTCCCACTCTTTAGTCAGGACAAGGCAGGCTCAATCTGCGGGCTCCTGGGTGAGCTACCCAGAGGGGAGAGTTGAAATGGACTCTCCTGAAGATGAGTCCTACTGTGGCTTGGTGGCCTGGGAGACCTTGGAATGTGGAGGTGGCTCAGGGACTCTGCAGGATTCTCCAACCTGAGGTGTTTGACACGGCTCCAACAAGGAAGCTTCCCATGTGGAGACGAGAGAAGTTCTGTTCAGTGCCTCAGGAAAGCCCCATAACCTGTTCTTCGAACCAAAGCCTCCTAGGAGTGACACCTGGAAAACAAAGCAAGAGTTGAGATTAGGGCCTAAGGGCCTGTCCGGCTCAACCTTCTATCTCTGTTGACATCTGTGTGCATGCCTTCATGGAGGTAGCAGCTCAGCTTGTGTCCGAAGGCCCCTGTGTGTGCAGGGAGGCTCCCGGTAATGGTATGTCCTCGGGGGCCTTGAGGTTTCTCATATTCTGGAGGTGTGTGTCCAAAGGAATGGACAGAGTTTCCCAGGAGAGAGCAGGCATGGTCCTGTGGTATGGCTCCAGAGGACCCAGCCTAGAGGCTGTGTTTGCCAGGGCTGTGGGGACAGATGTCTGAAAAAGCAAACTTGGCTCAGGTAGGGGCCAAGGTAATGGCAGGCCTGATCTCCAGTCCGAGAGGGGAGATCCTCTGGATATCAAAGGAGGGCAAGTGGGAGGCAGTCGCTCAGGCTTTTGTCTCTGGGTGTTGCGTTCACAGTGGCCGTTCAGGGTAGGGGTTGCTTCAGGGGCCGAGGAAGAGCCTTCCTCTCGGGGGATTGTCCAAGCTCCCAAGTGTTTGGGTTCATTCTGTGGGAAGGGAAGAGTACTGTTTTCTGCCACAGGGGACCCCCCAGGAGAGGGACTCTAGAGCACAGCAGTGGGTTCCCTCAACTGGAATACACACCATCTAGTTAGTCCTGCGTGCCTATGGGCATGGCAAGCCACATATGCGGGCTCTTGGTCCAATCACTGAGAGGCGTTACTTGAATAAGGTACTCACGCTGAGGGTCACAATGTGTGTTTGTGCCCATGGCGGCCCTCACACATGGGCGTGGCCTCATGGGCCATGCCGTTTTCTCCTACACTGAAGGTTTGACTCACTGCCAGCAGCAAGGTTTCTTGCCATGGGGAAGGAGGGGTTCTGACTTGTGCATCAGGTTCCCCCCTGTGCAGGGATTGGAGATAAGGTCTAGGTTCTGATGACTGAAAACCCAGGTTGGGAATGGATGTTGGCCTACGGCAGTGGCGGGTCCAATGTGCTGGGTGTGCAGCCAGCTGTGTCGGTGTCTGTTGGAAGGTCTGGGCTCAGGCTATTTGCGACAGAGCATCAGTGTTTAAGGTAGCCTATGCAATTGGGGTGTTGCCGAGGGCCAAGCAGTTTGATCCTCATTTGGGGTTTCTGGGCAGCACCATAGACAAAGTTTTTCTCCTGGGAGGCAGGCGGAGTGCTTCATTGTGGCCCCAGAATTCCCAGTAGGGAGGGTTTGTGGGCCAGGAGTGTGAGGACGGAAGTCTAGGAACACAAGCTAAAGTGAGGATTGGAGCCAAGGGCAGAGCAGGCCCACTAGGCAGAGGCTGAATCAAAATCTCCTGCATCTGAAGTCAGGCTGAGGATCAGACGTTGGCTGAGGCTGGAGTATGTGTCCATGATGGCACCTTCATGAAGCGGGGGCCTCATGAGGCCAAGGAAGTTTTCCCACGCTGAGTTTGGAGGTTGCCCCAAACCACCAGGTTTCCTTCTGTGGGACATTCGAGTCCTGTTGAATGGCTCCAGGACATACCATACGGAAGGACTGGAGAGCACGGTTCGAAGGATGGATCCCTGTACAGCATGCCTCGCATTCCCATTGGCCATTAGCCACAAGATATGTTTGATCTGCTGCCTCTGGGGCACGCTAACCAGGGGGCTGAGTTGAAATGGCCTCTCCTGAGGATGCGTCATAATGTGCGTTTGGGTCCATGGAAACCTTGGAATGTGCTGGTTATTCAGTGGCCCTGCGGAACTCTCCTACCTGAAGGGTTTGATACATCCCCAGAAAGTAAGCTCCCCATGTGGAGGCGAGAGAGGTTTGGTTTGGAGCCTCAGAAAAGCCCCGTGTGCTGGTCTACGAAAACAGACCTCTGAGGACGGACACATGGAAACCAAAGCTAAGGTTCAGATTAGGGCCTGGGGGCCTGTCCATTTCAACCTTCTTTCTCTGGGGACACTGTCTGAGAGTCTAAGTGGAGATAGTTGCTCCGCTGGTGTCAGAGAGCCCCTCTTAGTCCAGGGTGGCCTACACTATTGATGGCCTCAGGGGCTTGGAGCTTTTCCCTAACCTGTAGGGTTGTGGTCAATGGATTGGGCACAATTTCCTTGGAGAGGGCAGGCACAATCTTTCGCTGTGGCTCCAGAGGCCCTAGCCTGGAGGTTGTGTGGGTCCAGGCTGAGGGCACAGAAGTCTGAAAACACAAACTCAGCTTATGAGTTGCACCTAGGGTATGGCAGGCTGGATGTACAGCCCGAGAGGGAGCTCCTGGGCCTCTGAAACAAGGGCGAGTGGGAGGCGTTCCTTCAGGCTTTTGTCTCTGGATGTTGTGTCCGAGATAGCCGTGGATTGGAGGGGTGGCCTCAGGGACTGTGGACGAGTATCCCTCTCTGGGGATTTGTCCCAGCTCCCAAGAGTTTGGGGTCATTTTGTGGGAAGGGTGGAAAAGTGTTGTCTGGCTCACGTGTCTCTCCAAGAAAGGGATTCCAGAGCAGAGCCCCAGGTACGGGCGGGGCGACTGGAAAACTCAAACACTGGTGAGGATTGGGTGCATAGGGGCTTGGCAAGCCCCATAAGCGGGCTCTTGGCCCAGGCCCTGACAGGCCTTTCTTTGACATGGGGCTCATGCTGAGGGTCAGAGTGTGAATTTGTGCCCAAGCAGCACTCAAGTTTGGGCGTGGCATCAGGGACCAGGAAGGTTTCTCCCACCCTGAAGGTGTGACTCCATGCCAAGAGCAAGCTTTACAGCCACGGGGAAGGAGGAGTTCTGTGTTGTGCTTGCGATACCCAGCTGTGTGGAGAATTGATATAATGTCTAGGTTCAGATATCTGAACACCAAGGTTAGGAAGAGGTGACGGCATAAGACCATGGCGTGTCCGAAGTGCTGGGTGTGCGGCCAGCTGTCTCCTTGTCTGTCTGGACGTCTGGCTTCAGGCTGTGTCAGACAGAGCATGAGTGCCCAGAGCAGCCTATCCAGTTCGGGTACCGTCGAGGCCCGAGCAGGTTGATCCTCATCTGGGTTTTCTGGAGAGAGCCCCACAGGGAAACGTTTTTCTTGCCTTGGGCAGACCCTGGGCTGGGTTGTGGTTCTGCAGTTCCTAGTCCGGAGGGCTTGTTTGCCAGGAGTGTGAGGAAGGAAGTCTGAAAACACAAGCTAGCGTGAGGTTTGGGACCGATGGCACGGCAGGCCCACTCTGAGAGGCTGAATCGAGATCTCCTGCACTGAGGTCATTTCAACTCTGAGACGTGCCTCAGGCTAGAGTTTTTGTCCAGCATGGCCTCTTCCTGAATGGTGTGGGGGCCTCATGAGGCCAGGAAGGTTTGCCTACGATGGGATTTGTGAACTACTCCAAACCTCAAGGTTTCCTTCTGCACGAAAGTCGAGTGCTATTGGATGGTTTCAGGAGGCCCCATACGGAAAGACTCGAGAGCAGGTGTCTAAGCATGGATGCCTCGGAACGCCACCTCATATTCCCACTCTTTAGTCAGGACAAGGCAGGCTCAATCTGCGGGCTCCTGGGTGAGCTACCCAGAGGGGAGAGTTGAAATGGACTCTCCTGAAGATGAGTCCTACTGTGGCTTGGTGGCCTGGGAGACCTTGGAATGTGGAGGTGGCTCAGGGACTCTGCAGGATTCTCCAACCTGAGGTGTTTGACACGGCTCCAACAAGGAAGCTTCCCATGTGGAGACGAGAGAAGTTCTGTTCAGTGCCTCAGGAAAGCCCCATATCCTGTTCTTCGAACCAAAGCCTCTGAGGAGTGACACCTGGAAAACAAAGCAAGAGTTGAAATTAGGGCCTGAGTGCCTGTCGGGCTCAACCTTCTATCTCTGTTGACATCTGTGTGCATGCCTTCATGGAGGTAGCAGCTCAGCTTGTGTCCGAAGGCCCCTGTGTGTGCAGGGAGGCTCCCGGTAATGGTATGTCCTCGGGGGCCTTGAGGTTTCTCATATTCTGGAGGTGTGTGGCCAAAGGAATGGACAGAGTTTCCCAGGAGAGAGCAGGCATGGTCCTGTGGTATGGCTCCAGAGGACCCAGCCTAGAGGCTGTGTTTGCCAGGGCTGTGGGGACAGATGTCTGAAAAAGCAAACTTGGCTCAGGTAGGGGCCAAGGTAATGGCAGGCCTGATCTCCAGTCCGAGAGGGGAGATCCTCTGGATATCAAAGGAGGGCAAGTGGGAGGCAGTCGCTCAGGGTTTTGTCTCTGGGTGTTGCGTTCACAGTGGCCGTTCAGGGTAGGGGTTGCTTCAGGGGCCGAGGAAGAGCCTTCCTCTCGGGGGATTGTCCAAGCTCCCAAGTGTTTGGGTTCATTCTGTGGGAAGGGAAGAGTACTGTTTTCTGCCACAGGGGACCCCCCAGGAGAGGGACTCTAGAGCACAGCAGTGGGTTTCCTCAACTGGAATACACACCATCTAGTTAGTCCTGCGTGCCTATGGGCATGGCAAGCCAAATATGCGGGCTCTTGGTCCAATCACTGAGAGGCGTTACTTGAATAAGGTACTCACGTTGAGGGTCACAATGTGTGTTTGTGCCCAAGGCGGCCCTCACACATGGGCGTGGCCTCATGGGCCATGCCGTTTTCTCCTACACTGAAGGTTTGACTCACTGCCAGCAGCAAGGTTTCTTGCCATGGGGAAGGAGGGGTTCTGACTTGTGCATCAGGTTCCCCCCTGTGCAGGGATTGGAGATAAGGTCTAGGTTCTGATGACTGAAAACCCAGGTTGGGAATGGATGGTGGCCTAAGGCAGTGGCGGGTCCAATGTGCTAGGTGTGCAGCCAGCTGTGTCGGTGTCTGTTGGAAGGTCCGGGCTCAGGCTATTTGCGACAGAGCATCAGTGTTTAAGGTAGCCTATGAAATTGGGGTGTTGCCGAGGGCCAAGCAGTTTGATCCTCATTTGGGGTTTCTGGGCAGCACCATAGACAAAGTTTTTCTCCTGGGAGGCAGGCGGAGTGCTTCATTGTGGCCCCAGAATTCCCAGTAGGGAGGGTTTGTGGGCCAGGAGTGTGAGGACGGAAGTCTAGGAACACAAGCTAAAGTGAGGATTGGAGCCAAGGGCAGAGCAGGCCCACTAGGCAGAGGCTGAATCAAAATCTCCTGCATCTGAAGTCAGGTTGAGGATCAGACGTTGGCTGAGGCTGGAGTATGTGTCCATGATGGCACCTTCATGAAGCGGGGGCCTCATGAGGCCAAGGAAGTTTTCCCACGCTGAGTTTGGAGGTTGCCCCAAACCACCAGGTTTCCTTCTGTGGGACATTCGAGTCCTGTTGCATGGCTCCAGGACATACCATACGGAAGGACTGGAGAGCACGGTTCGAAGGATGGATCCCTGTACAGCATGCCTCGCATTCCCATTGGCCATTAGCCACAAGATATGTTTGATCTGCTGCCTCTGGGGCACGCTAACCAGGGGGCTGAGTTGAAATGGCCTCTCCTGAGGATGCGTCATAATGTGCGTTTGGGTCCATGGAAACCTTGGAATGTGCTGGTTATTCAGTGGCCCTGCGGAACTCTTCTACCTGAAGGGTTTGATACATCCCCAGTAAGTAAGCTCCCCATATGGAGGCGAGAGAGGTTTGGTTTGGAGCCTCAGAAAAGCCCCGTGTGCTGGTCTACGAAAACAGACCTCTGAGGACGGACACATGGAAACCAAAGCTAAGGTTCAGATTAGGGCCTGGGGGCCTGTCCATTTCAACCTTCTGTCTCTGGGGACACTGTCTGAGAGTCTAAGTGGAGATAGTTGCTCCGCTGGTGTCAGAGAGCCCCTCTTAGTCCAGGGTGGCCTACACTATTGATGGCCTCAGGGGCTTGGAGCTTTTCCCTAACCTGTAGGGTTGTGGTCAATGGATTGGGCACAATTTCCTTGGAGAGGGCAGGCACAATCTTTCGCTGTGGCTCCAGAGGCCCTAGCCTGGAGGTTGTGTGGGTCCAGGCTGAGGGCACAGAAGTCTGAAAACACAAACTCAGCTTATGAGTTGCACCTAGGGTATGGCAGGCTGGATGTACAGCCCGAGAGGGAGCTCCTGGGCCTCTGAAACAAGGGCGAGTGGGAGGCGTTCCTTCAGGCTTTTGTCTCTGGATGTTGTGTCCGAGATAGCCGTGGATTGGAGGGGTGGCCTCAGGGACTGTGGACGAGTATCCCTCTCTGGGGATTTGTCCCAGCTCCCAAGAGTTTGGGGTCATTTTGTGGGAAGGGTGGAAAAGTGTTGTCTGGCTCACGTGTCTCTCCAAGAAAGGGATTCCAGAGCAGAGCCCCATGTACGGGCGGGGCGACTGGAAAACTCAAACACTGGTGAGGATTGGGTGCATAGGGGCTTGGCAAGCCCCATATGCGGGCTCTTGGCCCAGGCCCTGACAGGCCTTTCTTTGACATGGGGCTCATGCTGAGGGTCAGAGTGTGAATTTGTGCCCAAGCAGCACTCAAGTTTGGGCGTGGCATCAGGGACCAGGAAGGTTTCTCCCACCCTGAAGGTGTGACTCCATGCCAAGAGCAAGCTTTACAGCCACGGGGAAGGAGGAGTTCTGTGTTGTGCTTGCGATACCCAGCTGTGTGGAGAATTGATATAATGTCTAGGTTCAGATATCTGAAAACCAAGGTTAGGAAGAGGTGACGGCATAATACCATGGCGTGTCCGAAGTGCTGGGTGTGCGGCCAGCTGTCTCCTTGTCTGTCTGGACGTCTGGCTTCAGGCTGTGTCAGACAGAGCATGAGTGCCCAGAGCAGCCTATCCAGTTCGGGTACCGTCGAGGCCCGAGCAGGTTGATCCTCATCTGGGTTTTCTGGAGAGAGCCCCACAGGGAAACGTTTTTCTTGCCTTGGGCAGACCCTGGGCTGGGTTGTGGTTCTGGAGTTCCTAGTCCGGAGGGCTTGTTTGCCAGGAGTGTGAGGAAGGAAGTCTGAAAACACAAGCTAGCGTGAGGTTTGGGACCGATGGCACGGCAGGCCCACTCTGAGAGGCTGAATCGAGATCTCTTGCACTGAGGTCATTTCAACTCTGAGACGTGCCTCAGGCTAGAGTTTTTGTCCAGCATGGCCTCTTCCTGAATGGTGTGGGGGCCTCATGAGGCCAGGAAGGTTTGCCTACGATGGGATTTGTGAACTACTCCAAACCTCAAGGTTTCCTTCTGCACGAAAGTCGAGTGCTATTGGATGGTTCCAGGAGGCCCCATACGGAAAGACTCGAGAGCAGGTGTCTAAGCATGGATGCCTCGGAACGCCACCTCATATTCCCACTCTTTAGTCAGGACAAGGCAGGCTCAATCTGCGGGCTCCTGGGTGAGCTACCCATAGGGGAGAGTTGAAATGGACTCTCCTGAAGATGAGTCCTACTGTGGCTTGGTGGCCTGGGAGACCTTGGAATGTGGAGGTGGCTCAGGGACTCTGCAGGATTCTCCAACCTGAGGTGTTTGACACGGCTCCAACAAGGAAGCTTCCCATGTGGAGACGAGAGAAGTTCTGTTCAGTGCCTCAGGAAAGCCCCATATCCTGTTCTTCGAACCAAAGCCTCTGAGGAGTGACACCTGGAAAACAAAGCAAGAGTTGAAATTAGGGCCTGAGTGCCTGTCGGGCTCAACCTTCTATCTCTGTTGACATCTGTGTGCATGCCTTCATGGAGGTAGCAGCTCAGCTTGTGTCCAAAGGCCCCTGTGTGTGCAGGGAGGCTCCCGGTAATGGTATGTCCTCGGGGGCCTTGAGGTTTCTCATATTCTGGAGGTGTGTGGCCAAAGGAATGGACAGAGTTTCCCAGGAGAGAGCAGGCATGGTCCTGTGGTATGGCTCCAGAGGACCCAGCCTAGAGGCTGTGTTTGCCAGGGCTGTGGGGACAGATGTCTGAAAAAGCAAACTTGGCTCAGGTAGGGGCCAAGGTAATGGCAGGCCTGATCTCCAGTCCGAGAGGGGAGATCCTCTGGATATCAAAGGAGGGCAAGTGGGAGGCAGTCGCTCAGGCTTTTGTCTCTGGGTGTTGCGTTCACAGTGGCCGTTCAGGGTAGGGGTTGCTTCAGGGGCCGAGGAAGAGCCTTCCTCTCGGGGGATTGTCCAAGCTCCCAAGTGTTTGGGTTCATTCTGTGGGAAGGGAAGAGTACTGTTTTCTGCCACAGGGGACCCCCCAGGAGAGGGACTCTAGAGCACAGCAGTGGGTTCCCTCAACTGGAATACACACCATCTAGTTAGTCCTGCGTGCCTATGGGCATGGCAAGCCACATATGCGGGCTCTTGGTCCAATCACTGAGAGGCGTTACTTGAATAAGGTACTCAAGTTGAGGGTCACAATGTGTGTTTGTGCCCAAGGCGGCCCTCACACATGGGCGTGGCCTCATGGGCCATGCCGTTTTCTCCTACACTGAAGGTTTGACTCACTGCCAGCAGCAAGGTTTCATGCCATGGGGAAGGAGGGGTTCTGACTTGTGCATCAGGTTCCGCCCTGTGCAGGGATTGGAGATAAGGTCTAGGTTCTGATGACTGAAAACCCAGGTTGGGAATGGATGGTGGCCTAAGGCAGTGGCGGGTCCAATGTGCTGGGTGTGCAGCCAGCTGTGTCGGTGTCTGTTGGAAGGTCTGGGCTCAGGCTATTTGCGACAGAGCATCAGTGTTTAAGGTAGCCTATGCAATTGGGGTGTTGCCGAGGGCCAAGCAGTTTGATCCTCATTTGGGGTTTCTGGGCAACACCATAGACAAAGTTTTTCTCCTGGGAGGCAGGCGGAGTGCTTCATTGTGGCCCCAGAATTCCCAGTAGGGAGGGTTTGTGGGCCAGGAGTGTGAGGACGGAAGTCTAGGAACACAAGCCAAAGTGAGGATTGGAGCCAAGGGCAGAGCAGGCCCACTAGGCAGTGTTGAATCAAAATCTCCTGCATCTGAAGTCAGGCTGAGGATCAGACGTTGGCTGAGGCTGGAGTATGTGTCCATGATGGCACCTTCATGAAGCGGGGGCCTCATGAGGCCAAGGAAGTTTTCCCACGCTGAGTTTGGAGGTTGCCCCAAACCACCAGGTTTCCTTCTGTGGGACATTCGAGTCCTGTTGCATGGCTCCAGGACATACCATACGGAAGGACTGGAGAGCACGGTTCGAAGGATGGATCCCTGTACAGCATGCCTCGCATTCCCATTGGCCATTAGCCACAAGATATGTTTGATCTGCTGCCTCTGGGGCACGCTAACCAGGGGGCTGAGTTGAAATGGCCTCTCCTGAGGATGCGTCATAATGTGCGTTTGGGTCCATGGAAACCTTGGAATGTGCTGGTTGTTCAGTGGCCCTGCGGAACTCTCCTACCTGAAGGTTTTGATACATCCCCAGTAAGTAAGCTCCCCATGTGGAGGCGAGAGAGGTTTGGTTTGGTGCCTAAGAAAAGCCCCGTGTGCTGGTCTACGAAAACAGACCTCTGAGGACGGACACATGGAAACCAAAGCTAAGGTTCAGATTAGGGCCTGGGGGCCTGTCCATTTCAACCTTCTGTCTCTGGGGACACTGTCTGAGAGTCTAAGTGGAGATAGTTGCTCCGCTGGTGTCAGAGAGCCCCTCTTAGTCCAGGGTGGCCTACACTATTGATGGCCTCAGGGGCCTTGGAGCTTTTCCCTAACCTGTAGGGTTGTGGTCAATGGATTGGGCACAATTTCCTTGGAGAGGGCAGGCACAATCTTTCGCTGTGGCTCCAGAGGCCCTAGCCTGGTGGTTGTGTGGGTCCAGGCTGAGGGCACAGAAGTCTGAAAACACAACCTCAGCTTATGAGTGGCGCCTATGGTATGGCAGGCCGGATGTACAGCCTGAGAGGGAGCTCCTGGGCCTCTGAAACAAGGGCGAGTGGGAGGCGTTCCTTCAGGCTTTTGTCTCTGGATGTTGTGTCCAAGATAGCCATGGATTGGAGGGGTGGCCTCAGAGACTGTGGACGAGTATTCCTCTCTGGGGATTTGTCCCAGCTCCCAAGAGTTTGGGGTCATTTTGTGGGAGGGTGGAAAAGTGTTGTCTGGCTCACGTGTCTCTCCAAGAAAGGGATTCCAGATCAGAGCCCCAGGTACGGGCGGGGCGACTGGAAAACTCAAACACTGGTGAGGATTGGGTGCATAGGGGCTTGGCAAGCCCCATATGCGGGCTCTTGGCCCAGGCCCTGACAGGCCTTTCTTTGACATGGGGCTCATGCTGAGGGTCAGAGTGTGAATTTGTGCCCAAGCAGCACTCAAGTTTGGGCGTGGCATCAGGGACCAGGAAGGTTTCTCCCACCCTGAAGGTGTGACTCCATGCCAAGAGCAAGCTTTACAGCCACGGGGAAGGAGGAGTTCTGTGTTGTGCTTGCGATACCCAGCTGTGTGGAGAATTGATATAATGTCTAGGTTCAGATATCTGAAAACCAAGGTTAGGAAGAGGTGACGGCATAAGACCATGGCGTGTCCGAAGTGCTGGGTGTGCAGCCAGCTGTCTCCTTGTCTGTCTGGACGTCTGGCTTCAGGCTGTGTCAGACAGAGCATGAGTGCCCAGAGCAGCCTATCCAGTTCGGGTACCGTCGAGGCCCGAGCAGGTTGATCCTCATCTGGGTTTTCTGGAGAGAGCCCCACAGGGAAACGTTTTTCATGCCTTGGGCAGACCCTGGGCTGGGTTGTGGTTCTGGAGTTCCTAGTCCGCAGGGCTTGTTTGCCAGGAGTGTGAGGAAGGAAGTCTGAAAACACAAGCTAGCGTGAGGTTTGGGACCGATGGCACGGCAGGCCCACTCTGAGAGGCTGAATCGAGATCTCCTGCACTGAGGTCATTTCAACTCTGAGACGTGCCTCAGGCTAGAGTTTGTGTCCAGCATGGCCTCTTCCTGAATGGTGTGGGGGCCTCATGAGGCCAGGAAGGTTTTCCTACGATGGGATTTGTGAACTACTCCAAACCTCAAGGTTTCCTTCTGCACGAAAGTCGAGTGCTATTGGATGGTTCCAGGAGGCCCCATACGGAAAGACTCGAGAGCAGGTGTCTAAGCATGGATGCCTGGGAATGCCACCTCATATTCCCACTCTTTAGTCAGGACAAGGCAGGCTCAATCTGCGGGCTCCTGGGTGAGCTACCCAGAGGGGAGAGTTGAAATGGACTCTCCTGAAGATGAGTCCTACTGTGGCTTGGTGGCCTGGGAGACCTTGGAATGTGGAGGTGGCTCAGGGACTCTGCAGGATTCTCCAACCTGAGGTGTTTGACACGGCTCCAACAAGGAAGCTTCCCATGTGGAGACGAGAGAAGTTCTGTTCAGTGCCTCAGGAAAGCCCCATATCCTGTTCTTCAAACCAAAGCCTCTGAGGAGTGACACCTGGAAAACAAAGCAAGAGTTGAGATTAGGGCCTAAGGGCCTGTCGGGCTCAACCTTCTATCTCTGTTGACATCTGTGTGCATGCCTTCATGGAGGTAGCAGCTCAGCTTGTGTCCGAAGGCCCCTGTGTGTGCAGGGAGGCTCCCGGTAATGGTATGTCCTCGGGGGCCTTGAGGTTTCTCATATTCTGGAGGTGTGTGGCCAAAGGAATGGACAGAGTTTCCCAGGAGAGAGCAGGCATGGTCCTGTGGTATGGCTCCAGAGGACCCAGCCTAGAGGCTGTGTTTGCCAGGGCTGTGGGGACAGATGTCTGAAAAAGCAAACTTGGCTCAGGTAGGGGCCAAGGTAATGGCAGGCCTGATCTCCAGTCCGAGAGGGGAGATCCTCTGGATATCAAAGGAGGGCAAGTGGGAGGCAGTCGCTCAGGCTTTTGTCTCTGGGTGTTGCGTTCACAGTGGCCGTTCAGGGTAGGGGTTGCTTCAGGGGCCGAGGAAGAGCCTTCCTCTCGGGGGATTGTCCAAGCTCCCAAGTGTTTGGGTTCATTCTGTGGGAAGGGAAGAGTACTGTTTTCTGCCACAGGGGACCCCCCAGGAGAGGGACTCTAGAGCACAGCAGTGGGTTCCCTCAACTGGAATACACACCATCTAGTTAGTCCTGCGTGCCTATGGGCATGGCAAGCCACATATGCGGGCTCTTGGTCCAATCACTGAGAGGCGTTACTTGAATAAGGTACTCACGCTGAGGGTCACAATGTGTGTTTGTGCCCAAGGCGGCCCTCACACATGGGCGTGGCCTCATGGGCCATGCCGTTTTCTCCTACACTGAAGGTTTGACTCACTGCCAGCAGCAAGGTTTCTTGCCATGGGGAAGGAGGGGTTCTGACTTGTGCATCAGGTTCCGCCCTGTGCAGGGATTGGAGATAAGGTCTAGGTTCTGATGACTGAAAACCCAGGTTGGGAATGGATGGTGGCCTAAGGCAGTGGCGGGTCCAATGTGCTGGGTGTGCAGCCAGCTGTGTCGGTGTCTGTTGGAAGGTCTGGGCTCAGGCTATTTGCGACAGAGCATCAGTGTTTAAGGTAGCCTATGCAATTGGGGTGTTGCCGAGGGCCAAGCAGTTTGATCCTCATTTGGGGTTTCTGGGCAGCACCATAGACAAAGTTTTTCTCCTGGGAGGCAGGCGGAGTGCTTCATTGTGGCCC
Source organism: Mustela nivalis (assembly GCF_964662115.1). Taxonomy (NCBI): domain Eukaryota; kingdom Metazoa; phylum Chordata; class Mammalia; order Carnivora; family Mustelidae; genus Mustela; species Mustela nivalis. Next base: position 592,329 of record NW_028136183.1, read on the forward strand.
CAGAATTCCCAGTAGGGAGGGTTTGTGGGCCCGGAGTGTGAGGACGGAAGTCTAGGAACACAAGCTAAAGTGAGGATTGGAGCCAAGGGCAGAGCAGGCCCACTAGGCAGAGGCTGAATCAAAATCTCCTGCATCTGAAGTCAGGCTGAGGATCAGACGTTGGCTGAGGCTGGAGTATGTGTCCATGATGGCACCTTCATGAAGCGGGGGCCTCATGAGGCCAAGGAAGTTTTCCCACGCTGAGTTTGGAGGTTGCCCCAAACCACCAGGTTTCCTTCTGTGGGACATTCGAGTCCTGTTGCATGGCTCCAGGACATACCATACGGAAGGACTGGAGAGCACGGTTCGAAGGATGGATCCCTGTACAGCATGCCTCGCATTCCCATTGGCCATTAGCCACAAGATATGTTTGATCTGCTGCCTCTGGGGCACGCTAACCAGGGGGCTGAGTTGAAATGGCCTCTCCTGAGGATGCGTCATAATGTGCGTTTGGGTCCATGGAAACCTTGGAATGTGCTGGTTGTTCAGTGGCCCTGTGGAACTCTCCTACCTGAAGGGTTTGATACATCCCCAGTAAGTAAGCTCCCCATGTGGAGGCGAGAGAGGTTTGGTTTGGTGCCTCAGAAAAGCCCCGTGTGCTGGTCTACGAAAACAGACCTCTGAGGACGGACACATGGAAACCAAAGCTAAGGTTCAGATTAGGGCCTAGGGGCCTGTCCATTTCAACCTTCTGTCTCTGGGGACACTGTCTGAGAGTCTAAGTGGAGAAAGTTGCTCCGCTGGTGTCAGAGAGCCCCTCTTAGTCCAGGGTGGCCTACACTATTGATGGCCTCAGGGGCCTTGGAGCTTTTCCCTAACCTGTAGGGTTGTGGTCAATGGATTGGGCACAATTTCCTTGGAGAGGGCAGGCACAATCTTTCGCTGTTGCTCCACAGGCCCTAGCCTGGCGGTTGTGTGGGTCCAGGCTGAGGGCACAGAAATCTGAAAACACAAACTCAGCTTATGAGTGGTGCCTAGGGTATGGCAGGCCGGATGTACAGCCCGAGAGGGAGCTCCTGGGCCTCTGAAAGAAGGGCGAGTGGGAGGCGTTCCTTCGGGCTTTTGTCTCTGGATGTTGTGTCCGAGATAGCCGTGGATTGGAGGGGTGGCCTCAGGGACTGTGGACGAGTATCCCTCTCTGGGGATTTGTCCCAGCTCCCAAGAGTTTGGGGTCATTTTGTGGGAAGGGTGGAAAAGTGTTGTCTGGCTCACGTGTCTCTCCAAGAAAGGGATTCCAGAGCAGAGCCCCATGTACGGGCGGGGCGACTGGAAAACTCAAACACTGGTGAGGATTGGGTGCATAGGGGCTTGGCAAGCCCCATATGCGGGCTCTTGGCCCAGGCCCTGACAGGCCTTTCTTTGACATGGGGCTCATGCTGAGGGTCAGAGTGTGAATTTGTGCCCAAGCAGCACTCAAGTTTGGGCGTGGCATCAGGGACCAGGAAGGTTTCTCCCACCCTGAAGGTGTGACTCCATGCCAAGAGCAAGCTTTACAGCCACGGGGAAGGAGGAGTTCTGTGTTGTGCTTGCGATACCCAGCTGTGTGGAGAATTGATATAATGTCTAGGTTCAGATATCTGAAAACCAAGGTTAGGAAGAGGTGACGGCATAAGACCATGGCGTGTCCGAAGTGCTGGCTGTGCGGCCAGCTGTCTCCTTGTCTGTCTGGACGTCTGGCTTCAGGCTGTGTCAGACAGAGCATGAGTGCCCAGAGCAGCCTATCCAGTTCGGGTACCGTCGAGGCCCGAGCAGGTTGATCCTCATCTGGGTTTTCTGGAGAGAGCCCCACAGGGAAACGTTTTTCTTGCCTTGGGCAGACCCTGGGCTGGGTTGTGGTTCTGGAGTTCCTAGTCCGGAGGGCTTGTTTGCCAGGAGTGTGAGGAAGGAAGTCTGAAAACACAAGCTAGCGTGAGGTTTGGGACCGATGGCACGGCAGGCCCACTCTGAGAGGCTGAATCGAGATCTCCTGCACTGAGGTCATTTCAACTCTGAGACGTGCCTCAGGCTAGAGTTTTTGTCCAGCATGGCCTCTTCCTGAATGGTGTGGGGGCCTCATGAGGCCAGGAAGGTTAGCCTACGATGGGATTTGTGAACTACTCCAAACCTCAAGGTTTCCTTCTGCACGAAAGTCGAGTGCTATTGGATGGTTCCAGGAGGCCCCATACGGAAAGACTCGAGAGCAGGTGTCTAAGCATGGATGCCTGGGAACGCCACCTCATATTCCCACTCTTTAGTCAGGACAAGGCAGGCTCAATCTGCGGGCTCCTGGGTGAGCTACCCAGAGGGGAGAGTTGAAATGGACTCTCCTGAAGATGAGTCCTACTGTGGCTTGGTGGCCTGGGAGACCTTGGAATGTGGAGGTGGCTCAGGGACTCTGCAGGATGCTCCAACCTGAGGTGTTTGACACGGCTCCAACAAGGAAGCTTCCCATGTGGAGACGAAAGAAGTTCTGTTCAGTGCCTCAGGAAAGCCCCATATCCTGTTCTTCGAACCAAAGCCTCTGAGGAGTGACACCTGGAAAACAAAGCAAGAGTTGAGATTAGGGCCTAAGGGCCTGTCCGGCTCAACCTTCTATCTCTGTTGACATCTCTGTGCATGCCTTCATGGAGGTAGCAGCTCCGCTTGTGTCCGAAGGCCCCTGTGTGTGCAGGGAGGCTCCCGGTAATGGTATGTCCTCGGGGGCCTTGAGGTTTCTCATATTCTGGAGGTGTGTGGCCAAAGGAATGGACAGAGTTTCCCAGGAGAGAGCAGGCATGGTCCTGTGGTATGGCTCCAGAGGACCCAGCCTAGAGGCTGTGTTTGCCAGGGCTGTGGGGACAGATGTCTGAAAAAGCAAACTTGGCTCAGGTAGGGGCCAAGGTAATGGCAGGCCTGATCTCCAGTCCGAGAGGGGAGATCCTCTGGATATCAAAGGAGGGCAAGTGGGAGGCAGTCGCTCAGGCTTTTGTCTCTGGGTGTTGCGTTCACAGTGGCCGTTCAGGGTAGGGGTTGCTTCAGGGGCCGAGGAAGAGCCTTCCTCTCGGGGGATTGTCCAAGCTCCCAAGTGTTTGGGTTCATTCTGTGGGAAGGGAAGAGTACTGTTTTCTGCCACAGGGGACCCCCCAGGAGAGGGACTCTAGAGCACAGCAGTGGGTTCCCTCAACTGGAATACACACCATCTAGTTAGTCCTGCGTGCCTATGGGCATGGCAAGCCACATATGCGGGCTCTTGGTCCAATCACTGAGAGGCGTTACTTGAATAAGGTACTCACGCTGAGGGTCACAATGTGTGTTTGTGCCCAAGGCGGCCCTCACACATGGGCGTGGCCTCATGGGCCATGCCGTTTTCTCCTACACTGAAGGTTTGACTCACTGCCAGCAGCAAGGTTTCTTGCCAAGGGGAAGGAGGGGTTCTGACTTGTGCATCAGGTTCCCCCCTGTGCAGGGATTGGAGATAAGGTCTAGGTTCTGATGACTGAAAACCCAGGTTGGGAATGGATGGTGGCCTAAGGCAGTGGCGGGTCCAATGTGCTGGGTGTGCAGCCAGCTGTGTCGGTGTCTGTTGGAAGGTCTGGGCTCAGGCTATTTGCGACAGAGCATCAGTGTTTAAGGTAGCCTATGCAATTGGGGTGTTGCCGAGGGCCAAGCAGTTTGATCCTCATTTGGGGTTTCTGGGCAGCACCATAGACAAAGTTTTTCTCCTGGGAGGCAGGCGGAGTGCTTCATTGTGGCCCCAGAATTCCCAGTAGGGAGGGTTTGTGGGCCCGGAGTGTGAGGACGGAAGTCTAGGAACACAAGCTAAAGTGAGGATTGGAGCCAAGGGCAGAGCAGGCCCACTAGGCAGAGGCTGAATCAAAATCTCCTGCATCTGAAGTCAGGCTGAGGATCAGACGTTGGCTGAGGCTGGAGTATGTGTCCATGATGGCACCTTCATGAAGCGGGGGCCTCATGAGGCCAAGGAAGTTTTCCCACGCTGAGTTTGGAGGTTGCCCCAAACCACCAGGTTTCCTTCTGTGGGACATTCGAGTCCTGTTGCATGGCTCCAGGACATACCATACGGAAGGACTGGAGAGCACGGTTCGAAGGATGGATCCCTGTACAGCATGCCTCGCATTCCCATTGGCCATTAGCCACAAGATATGTTTGATCTGCTGCCTCTGGGGCACGCTAACCAGGGGGCTGAGTTGAAATGGCCTCTCCTGAGGATGCGTCATAATGTGCGTTTGGGTCCATGGAAACCTTGGAATGGGCTGGTTGTTCAGTGGCCCTGCGGAACTCTCCTACCTGAAGGGTTTGATACATCCCCAGTAAGTAAGCTCCCCATGTGGAGACGAGAGAGGTTTGGTTTGGTGCCTCAGAAAAGCCCCGTGTGCTGGTCTACGAAAACAGACCTCTGAGGACGGACACATGGAAACCAAAACTAAGGTTCAGATTAGGGCCTAGGGGCCTGTCCATTTCAACCTTCTGTCTCTGGGGACACTGTCTAAGTGTCTAAGTGGAGATAGTTGCTCCGCTGGTGTCAGAGAGCCCCTCTTAGTCCAGGGTGGCCTACACTATTGATGGCCTCAGGGGCCTGGGAGCTTTTCCCTAACCTGTAGGGTTGTGGTCAATCGATTGGGCACAATTTCCTTGGAGAGGGCAGTCACAATCTTTCGCTGTGTCTCCAGAGGCCCTAGTCTGGCGGTTGTGTGGGTCCAGGCTGAGGGCACAGAAGTCTGAAAACACAAACTCAGCTTATGAGTGGCGCCTAGGGTATGGCAGGCCGGATGTACAGCCCGAGAGGGAGCTCCTCGGCCTCTGAAACAAGGGCGAGTGGGAGGCGTTCCTTCAGGCTTTTGTCTCTGGATGTTGTGTCCGAGATAGCCGTGGATTGGAGGGGTGGCCTCAGGGACTGTGGACGAGTATCCCTCTCTGGGGTTTTGTCCCAGCTCCCAAGAGTTTGGGGTCATTTTGTGGGAAGGGTGGAAAAGTGTTGTCTGGCTCACGTGTCTCTCCAGGAAAGGGATTCCAGAGCAGAGCCCCAGGTACGGGCGGGGCGACTGGAAAACTCAAACACTGGTGAGGATTGGGTGCATAGGGGCTTGGCAAGCCCCATATGCGGGCTCTTGGCCCAGGCCCTGACAGGCCTTTCTTTGACATGGGGCTCATGCTGAGGGTCAGAGTGTGAATTTGTGCCCAAGCAGCACTCAAGTTTGGGCGTGGCATCAGGGACCAGGAAGGTTTCTCCCACCCTGAAGGGGTGACTCCATGCCAAGAGCAAGCTTTACAGCCACGGGGAAGGAGGAGTTCTGTGTTGTGCTTGCGATACCCAGCTGTGTGGAGAATTGATATAATGTCTAGGTTCAGATATCTGAAAACCAAGGTTAGGAAGAGGTGAGGGCATAAGACCATGGCGTGTCCGAAGTGCTGGGTGTGCGGCCAGCTGTCTCCTTGTCTGTCTGGACGTCTGGCTTCAGGCTGTGTCAGACAGAGCATGAGTGCCCAGAGCAGCCTATCCAGTTCGGGTACCGTCGAGGCCCGAGCAGGTTGATCCTCATCTGGGTTTTCTGGAGAGAGCCCCACAGGGAAACGTTTTTCTTGCCTTGGGCAGACCCTGGGCTGTGTTGTGGTTCTGGAGTTCCTAGTCCGGAGGGCTTGTTTGCCAGGAGTGTGAGGAAGGAAGTCTGAAAACACAAGCTAGCGTGAGGTTTGGGACCGATGGCACGGCAGGCCCACTCTGAGAGGCTGAATCGAGATCTCCTGCACTGAGGTCATTTCAACTCTGAGACGTGCCTCAGGCTAGAGTTTTTGTCCAGCATGGCCTCTTCCTGAATGGTGTGGGGGCCTCATGAGGCCAGGAAGGTTTGCCTACGATGGGATTTGTGAACTACTCCAAACCTCAAGGTTTCCTTCTGCACGAAAGTCGAGTGCTATTGGATGGTTCCAGGAGGCCCCATACGGAAAGACTCGAGAGCAGGTGTCTAAGCATGGATGCCTGGGAACGCCACCTCATATTCCCACTCTTTAGTCAGGACAAGGCAGGCTCAATCTGCGGGCTCCTGGGTGAGCTACCCAGAGGGGAGAGTTGAAATGGACTCTCCTGAAGATGAGTCCTACTGTGGCTTGGTGGCCTGGGAGACCTTGGAATGTGGAGGTGGCTCAGGGACTCTGCAGGATTCTCCAACCTGAGGTGTTTGACACGGCTCCATCAAGGAAGCTTCCCATGTGGAGACGAGAGAAGTTCTGTTCAGTGCCTCAGGAAAGCCCCATATCCTGTTCTTCGAACCAAAGCCTCTGAGGAGTGACACCTGGAAAACAAAGCAAGAGTTGAGATTAGGGCCTAAGGGCCTGTCGGGCTCAACCTTCTATCTCTGTGGACATCTGTGTGCATGCCTTCATGGAGGTAGCAGCTCCGCTTGTGTCCGAAGGCCCCTGTGTGTGCAGGGAGGCTCCCATTAATGGTATGTCCTCGGGGCCTTGAGGTTTCTCATATTCTGGAGGTGTGTGGCCAAAGGAATGGACAGAGTTTCCCAGGAGAGAGCAGGCATGGTCCTGTGGTATGGCTCCAGAGGACCCAGCCTAGAGGCTGTGTTTGCCAGGGCTGTGGGGACAGATGTCTGAAAAAGCAAACTTGGCTCAGGTAGGGGCCAAGGTAATGGCAGGCCTGATCTCCAGTCCGAGAGGGGAGATCCTCTGGATATCAAAGGAGGGCAAGTGGGAGGCAGTCGCTCAGGCTTTTGTCTCTGGGTGTTGCGTTCACAGTGGCCGTTCAGGTTAGGGGTTGCTTCAGGGGCCGAGGAAGAGCCTTCCTCTCGGGGGATTGTCCAAGCTCCCAAGTGTTTGGGTTCATTCTGTGGGAAGGGAAGAGTACTGTTTTCTGCCACAGGGGACCCCCCAGGAGAGGGACTCTAGAGCACAGCAGTGGGTTCCCTCAACTGGAATACACACCATCTAGTTAGTCCTGCGTGCCTATGGGCATGGCAAGCCACATATGCGGGCTCTTGGTCCAATCACTGAGAGGCGTTACTTGAATAAGGTACTCACGCTGAGGGTCACAATGTGTGTTTGTGCCCAAGGCGGCCCTCACACATGGGCGTGGCCTCATGGGCCATGCCGTTTTCTCCTACACTGAAGGTTTGACTCACTGCCAGCAGCAAGGTTTCTTGCCATGGGGAAGGAGGGGTTCTGACATGTGCATCAGGTTCCCCCCTGTGCAGGGATTGGAGATAAGGTCTAGGTTCTGATGACTGAAAACCCAGGTTGGGAATGGATGGTGGCCTAAGGCAGTGGCGGGTCCAATGTGCTGGGTGTGCAGCCAGCTGTGTCGGTGTCTGTTGGAAGGTCTGGGCTCAGGCTATTTGCGACAGAGCATCAGTGTTTAAGGTAGCCTATGCAATTGGGGTGTTGCCGAGGGCCAAGCAGTTTGATCCTCATTTGGGGTTTCTGGGCAGCACCATAGACAAAGTTTTTCTCCTGGGAGGCAGGCGGAGTGCTTCATTGTGGCCCCAGAATTCCCAGTAGGGAGGGTTTGTGGGCCAGGAGTGTGAGGACGGAAGTCTAGGAACACAAGCTAAAGTGAGGATTGGAGCCAAGGGCAGAGCAGGCCCACTAGGCAGAGGCTGAATCAAAATCTCCTGCATCTGAAGTCAGGCTGAGGATCAGACGTTGGCTGAGGCTGGAGTATGTGTCCATGATGGCACCTTCATGAAGCGGGGGCCTCATGAGGCTAAGGAAGTTTTCCCACGCTGAGTTTGGAGGTTGCCCCAAACCACAAGGTTTCCTTCTGTGGGACATTCGAGTCCTGTTGCATGGCTCCAGGACATACCATACGGAAGGACTGGAGAGCACGGTTCGAAGGATGGATCCCTGTACAGCATGCCTCGCATTCCCATTGGCCATTAGCCACAAGATATGTTTGATCTGCTGCCTCTGGGGCACGCTAACCAGGGGGCTGAGTTGAAATGGCCTCTCCTGAGGATGCGTCATAATGTGCGTTTGGGTCCATGGAAACCTTGGAATGAGCTGGTTGTTCAGTGGCCCAGCGGAACTCTCCTACCTGAAGGGTGTGATACATCCCCAGTAAGTAAGCTCCCCATGTGGAGGCGAGAGAGGTTTGGTTTGGTGCCTCAGAAAAGCCCCGTGTGCTGGTCTACGAAAACAGACCTCTGAGGACGGACACATAGAAACCAAAGCTAAGGTTCAGATTAGGGCCTGGGGGCCTGTCCATTTCAACCTTCTGTCTCTGGGGACACTGTCTGAGAGTCTAAGTGGAGATAGTTGTTCCGCTGGTGTCAGAGAGCCCCTCTTAGTCCAGGGTGGCCTACACTATTGATGGCCTCAGGGCCTTGGAGCTTTTCCCTAACCTGTAGGGTTGTGGTCAATGGATTGGGCACAATTTCCTTGGAGAGGGCAGGCACAATCTTTCGCTGTGGCTCCAGAGGCCCTAGCCTGGCGGTTGTGTGGGTCCAGGCTGAGGGCACAGAAGTCTGAAAACACAAACTCAGCTTATGAGTGGCGCCTAGGGTATGGCAGGCCGGATGTACAGCCCGAGAGGGAGCTCCTGGGCCTCTGAAACTAGGGCGAGTGGGAGGCGTTCCTTCAGGCTTTTGTCTCTGGATGTTGTGTCCGAGATAGCCTTGGATTGGAGGGGTTGCCTCAGGGACTGTGGACGAGTATCCCTCTCTGGGGATTTGTCCCAGCTCCCAAGAGTTTCGGGTCATTTTGTGGGAAGGGTGGAAAAGTGTTGTCTGGCTCACGTGTCTCTCCAAGAAAGGGATTCCAGAGCAGAGCCCCAGGTACGGGCGGGGCGACTGGAAAACTCAAACACTGGTGAGGATTGGGTGCATAGGGGCTTGGCAAGCCCCATATGCGGGCTCTTGGCCCAGGCCCTGACAGGCCTTTCTTTGACATGGGGCTCATGCTGAGGGTCAGAGTGTGAATTTGTGCCCAAGCAGCACTCAAGTTTGGGCGTGGCATCAGGGACCAGGAAGGTTTCTCCCACCCTGAAGGTGTGACTCCATGCCAAGAGCAAGCTTTACAGCCACGGGGAAGGAGGAGTTCTGTGTTGTGCTTGCGATACCCAGCTGTGTGGAGAATTGATATAATGTCTAGGTTCAGATATCTGAAAACCAAGGTTAGGAAGAGGTGACGCCATAAGACCATGGCGTGTCCGAAGTGCTGGGTTGCGGCCAGCTGTCTCCTTGTCTGTCTGGACGTCTGGCTTCAGGCTGTGTCAGACAGAGCATGAGTGCCCAGAGCAGCCTATCCAGTTCGGGTACCGTCGAGGCCCGAGCAGGTTGATCCTCATCTGGGTTTTCTGGAGAGAGCCCCACAGGGAAACGTTTTTCTTCCCTTGGGCAGACCCTGGGCTGGGTTGTGGTTCTGGAGTTCCTAGTCCGGAGGGCTTGTTTGCCAGGAGTGTGAGGAAGGAAGTCTGAAAACACAAGCTAGCGTGAGGTTTGGGACCGATGGCACGGCAGGCCCACTCTGAGAGGCTGAATCGAGATCTCCTGCACTGAGGTCATTTCAACTCTGAGACGTGCCTCAGGCTAGAGTTTTTGTCCAGCATGGCCTCTTCCTGAATGGTGTGGGGGCCTCATGAGGCCAGGAAGGTTTGCCTACGATGGGATTTGTGAACTACTCCAAACCTCAAGGTTTCCTTCTGCACGAAAGTCGAGTGCTATTGGATGGTTCCAGGAGGCCCCATACGGAAAGACTCGAGAGCAGGTGTCTAAGCATGGATGCCTGGGAACGCCACCTCATATTCCCACTCTTTAGTCAGGACAAGGCAGGCTCAATCTGCGGGCTCCTGGGTGAGCTACCCAGAGGGGAGAGTTGAAATGGACTCTCCTGAAGATGAGTCCTACTGTGGCTTGGTGGCCTGGGAGACCTTGGAATGTGGAGGTGGCTCAGGGACTCTGCAGGATTCTCCAACCTGAGGTGTTTGACACGGCTCCAACAAGGAAGCTTCCCATGTGGAGACGAGAGAAGTTCTGTTCAGTGCCTCAGGAAAGCCCCATATCCTGTTCTTCGAACCAAAGCCTCTGAGGAGTGACACCTGGAAAACAAAGCAAGAGTTGAGATTAGGGCCTAAGGGCCTGTCCGGCTCAACCTTCTATCTCTGTTGACATCTGTGTGCATGCCTTCATGGAGGTAGCAGCTCAGCTTGTGTCCGAAGGCCCCTGTGTGTGCAGGGAGGCTCCCGGTAATGGTATGTCCTCGGGGGCCTTGAGGTTTCTCATATTCTGGAGGTGTGTGGCCAAAGGAATGGACAGAGTTTCCCAGGAGAGAGCAGGCTTGGTCCTGTGGTATGGCTCCAGAGGACCCAGCCTAGAGGCTGTGTTTGCCAGGGCTGTGGGGACAGATGTCTGAAAAAGCAAACTTGGCTCAGGTAGGGGCCAAGGTAATGGCAGGCCTGATCTCCAGTCCGAGAGGGGAGATCCTCTGGATATCAAAGGAGGGCAAGTGGGAGGCAGTCGCTCAGGCTTTTGTCTCTGGGTGTTGCGTTCACAGTGGCCGTTCAGGGTAGGGGTTGCTTCAGGGGCCGAGGAAGAGCCTTCCTCTCGGGGGATTGTCCAAGCTCCCAAGTGTTTGGGTTCATTCTGTGGGAAGGGAAGAGTACTGTTTTCTGCCACAGGGGACCCCCCAGGAGAGGGACTCTAGAGCACAGCAGTGGGTTCCCTCAACTGGAATACACACCATCTAGTTAGTCCTGCGTGCCTATGGGCATGGCAAGCCACATATGCGGGCTCTTGGTCCAATCACTGAGAGGCGTTACTTGAATAAGGTACTCACGCTGAGGGTCACAATGTGTGTTTGTGCCCAAGGCGGCCCTCACACATGGGCGTGGCCTCATGGGCCATGCCGTTTTCTCCTACACTGAAGGTTTGACTCACTGCCAGCAGCAAGGTTTCTTGCCATGGGGAAGGAGGGGTTCTGACTTGTGCATCAGGTTCCCCCCTGTGCAGGGATTGGAGATAAGGTCTAGGTTCTGATGACTGAAAACCCAGGTTGGGAATGGATGGTGGCCTAAGGCAGTGGCGGGTCCAATGTGCTGGGTGTGCAGCCAGCTGTGTCGGTGTCTGTTGGAAGGTCTGGGCTCAGGCTATTTGCGACAGAGCATCAGTGTTTAAGGTAGCCTATGCAATTGGGGTGTTGCCGAGGGCCAAGCAGTTTGATCCTCATTTGGGGTTTCTGGGCAGCACCATAGACAAAGTTTTTCTCCTGGGAGGCAGGCGGAGTGCTTCATTGTGGCCCCAGAATTCCCAGTAGGGAGGGTTTGTGGGCCAGGAGTGTGAGGACGGAAGTCTAGGAACACAAGCTAAAGTGAGGATTGGAGCCAAGGGCAGAGCAGGCCCACTAGGCAGAGGCTGAATCAAAATCTCCTGCATCTGAAGTCAGGCTGAGGATCAGACGTTGGCTGAGGCTGGAGTATGTGTCCATGATGGCACCTTCATGAAGCGGGGGCCTCATGAGGCCAAGGAAGTTTTCCCACGCTGAGTTTGGAGGTTGCCCCAAACCACAAGGTTTCCTTCTGTGGGACATTCGAGTCCTGTTGCATGGCTCCAGGACATACCATACGGAAGGACTGGAGAGCACGGTTCGAAGGATGGATCCCTGTACAGCATGCCTCGCATTCCCATTGGCCATTAGCCACAAGATATGTTTGATCTGCTGCCTCTGGGGCACGCTAACCAGGGGGCTGAGTTGAAATGGCCTCTCCGGAGGATGCGTCATAATGTGCGTTTGGGTCCATGGAAACCTTGGAATGTGCTGGTTGTTCAGTGGCCCTGCGGAACTCTCCTACCTGAAGGGTGTGATACATCCCCAGTAAGTAAGCTCCCCATGTGGAGGCGAGAGAGGTTTGGTTTGGTGCCTCAGAAAAGCCCCGTGTGCTGGTCTACGAAAACAGACCTCTGAGGACGGACACATGGAAACCAAAGCTAAGGTTCAGATTAGGGCCTGGGGGCCTGTCCATTTCAACCTTCTGTCTCTGGGGACACTGTCTGAGAGTCTAAGTGGAGATAGTTGCTCCGCTGGTGTCAGAGAGCCCCTCTTAGTCCAGGGTGGCCTACACTATTGATGGCCTCAGGGCCTTGGAGCTTTTCCCTAACCTGTAGGGTTGTGGTCAATGGATTGGGCAAAATTTCCTTGGAGAGGGCAGGCACAATCTTTCGCTGTGGCTCCAGAGGACCTAGCCTGGCGGTTGTGTGGGTCCAGGCTGAGGGCACAGAAGTCTGAAAACACAAACTCAGCTTATGAGTGGCGCCTAGGGTATGGCAGGCCGGATGTACAGCCTGAGAGGGAGCTCCTGGGCCTCTGAAACTAGGGCGAGTGGGAGGCGTTCCTTCAGGCTTTTGTCTCTGGATGTTGTGTCCGAGATAGCCTTGGATTGGAGGGGTTGCCTCAGGGACTGTGGACGAGTATCCCTCTCTGGGGATTTGTCCCAGCTCCCAAGAGTTTCGGGTCATTTTGTGGGAAGGGTGGAAAAGTGTTGTCTGGCTCACGTGTCTCTCCAAGAAAGGGATTCCAGAGCAGAGCCCCAGGTACGGGCGGGGCGACTGGAAAACTCAAACACTGGTGAGGATTGGGTGCATAGGGGCTTGGCAAGCCCCATATGCGGGCTCTTGGCCCAGGCCCTGACAGGCCTTTCTTTGACATGGGGCTCATGCTGAGGGTCAGAGTGTGAATTTGTGCCCAAGCAGCACTCAAGTTTGGGCGTGGCATCAGGGACCAGGAAGGTTTCTCCCACCCTGAAGGTGTGACTCCATGCCAAGAGCAAGCTTTACAGCCACGGGGAAGGAGGAGTTCTGTGTTGTGCTTGCGATACCCAGCTGTGTGGAGAATTGATATAATGTCTAGGTTCAGATATCTGAAAACCAAGGTTAGGAAGAGGTGACGCCATAAGACCATGGCGTGTCCGAAGTGCTGGGTTGCGGCCAGCTGTCTCCTTGTCTGTCTGGACGTCTGGCTTCAGGCTGTGTCAGACAGAGCATGAGTGCCCAGAGCAGCCTATCCAGTTCGGGTACCGTCGAGGCCCGAGCAGGTTGATCCTCATCTGGGTTTTCTGGAGAGAGCCCCACAGGGAAACGTTTTTCTTCCCTTGGGCAGACCCTGGGCTGGGTTGTGGTTCTGGAGTTCCTAGTCCGGAGGGCTTGTTTGCCAGGAGTGTGAGGAAGGAAGTCTGAAAACACAAGCTAGCGTGAGGTTTGGGACCGATGGCACGGCAGGCCCACTCTGAGAGGCTGAATCGAGATCTCCTGCACTGAGGTCATTTCAACTCTGAGACGTGCCTCAGGCTAGAGTTTTTGTCCAGCATGGCCTCTTCCTGAATGGTGTGGGGGCCTCATGAGGCCAGGAAGGTTTGCCTACGATGGGATTTGTGAACTACTCCAAACCTCAAGGTTTCCTTCTGCACGAAAGTCGAGTGCTATTGGATGGTTCCAGGAGGCCCCATACGGAAAGACTCGAGAGCAGGTGTCTAAGCATGGATGCCTGGGAACGCCACCTCATATTCCCACTCTTTAGTCAGGACAAGGCAGGCTCAATCTGCGGGCTCCTGGGTGAGCTACCCAGAGGGGAGAGTTGAAATGGACTCTCCTGAAGATGAGTCCTACTGTGGCTTGGTGGCCTGGGAGACCTTGGAATGTGGAGGTGGCTCAGGGACTCTGCAGGATTCTCCAACCTGAGGTGTTTGACACGGCTCCAACAAGGAAGCTTCCCATGTGGAGACGAGAGAAGTTCTGTTCAGTGCCTCAGGAAAGCCCCATATCCTGTTCTTCGAACCAAAGCCTCTGAGGAGTGACACCTGGAAAACAAAGCAAGAGTTGAGATTAGGGCCTAAGGGCCTGTCGGGCTCAACCTTCTATCTCTGTTGACATCTGTGTGCATGCCATCATGGAGGTAGCAGCTCAGCTTGTGTCCGAAGGCCCCTGTGTGTGCAGGGAGGCTCCCGGTAATGGTATGTCCTCGGGGGCCTTGAGGTTTCTCATATTCTGGAGGTGTGTGGCCAAAGGAATGGACAGAGTTTCCCAGGAGAGAGCAGGCATGGTCCTGTGGTATGGCTCCAGAGGACCCAGCCTAGAGGCTGTGTTTGCCAGGGCTGTGGGGACAGATGTCTTAAAAAGCAAACTTGGCTCAGGTAGGGGCCAAGGTAATGGCAGGCCTGATCTCCAGTCCGAGAGGGGAGATCCTCTGGATATCAAAGGAGGGCAAGTGGGAGGCAGTCGCTCAGGCTTTTGTCTCTGGGTGTTGCGTTCACAGTGGCCGTTCAGGGTAGGGGTTGCTTCAGGGGCCGAGGAAGAGCCTTCCTCTCGGGGGATTGTCCAAGCTCCCAAGTGTTTGGGTTCATTCTGTGGGAAGGGAAGAGTACTGTTTTCTGCCACAGGGGACCCCCCAGGAGAGGGACTCTAGAGCACAGCAGTGGGTTCCCTCAACTGGAATACACACCATCTAGTTAGTCCTGCGTGCCTATGGGCATGGCAAGCCACATATGCGGGCTCTTGGTCCAATCACTGAGAGGCGTTACTTGAATAAGGTACTCACGCTGAGGGTCACAATGTGTGTTTGTGCCCAAGGCGGCCCTCACACATGGGCGTGGCCTCATGGGCCATGCCGTTTTCTCCTACACTGAAGGTTTGACTCACTGCCAGCAGCAAGGTTTCTTGCCATGGGGAAGGAGGGGTTCTGACTTGTGCATCAGGTTCCCCCCTGTGCAGGGATTGGAGATAAGGTCTAGGTTCTGATGACTGAAAACCCAGGTTGGGAATGGATGGTGGCCTAAGGCAGTGGCGGGTCCAATGTGCTGGGTGTGCAGCCAGCTGTGTCGGTGTCTGTTGGAAGGTCTGGGCTCAGGCTATTTGCGACAGAGCATCAGTGTTTAAGGTAGCCTATGCAATTGAAGTGTTGCCGAGGGCCAAGCAGTTTGATCCTCATTTGGGGTTTCTGGGCAGCACCATAGACAAAGTTTTTCTCCTGGGAGGCAGGCGGAGTGCTTCATTGTGGCCCCAGAATTCCCAGTAGGGAGGGTTTGTGGGCCAGGAGTGTGAGGACGGAAGTCTAGGAACACAAGCTAAAGTGAGGATTGGAGCCAAGGGCAGAGCAGGCCCACTAGGCAGAGGCTGAATCAAAATCTCCTGCATCTGAAGTCAGGCTGAGGATCAGACGTTGGCTGAGGCTGGAGTATGTGTCCATGATGGCACCTTCATGAAGCGGGGGCCTCATGAGGCCAAGGAAGTTTTCCCACGCTGAGTTTGGAGGTTGCCCCAAACCACCAGGTTTCCTTCTGTGGGACATTCGAGTCCTGTTGCATGGCTCCAGGACATACCATACGGAAGGACTGGAGAGCACGGTTCGAAGGATGGATCCCTGTACAGCATGCCTCGCATTCCCATAGGCCATTAGCCACAAGATATGTTTGATCTGCTGCCTCTGGGGCACGCTAACCAGGGGGCTGAGTTGAAATGGCCTCTCCGGAGGATGCGTCATAATGTGCGTTTGGATCCATGGAAACCTTGGAATGTGCTGGTTATTCAGTGGCCCTGCGGAACTCTCCTACCTGAAGGGTGTGATACATCCCCAGTAAGTAAGCTCCCCATGTGGAGGCGAGAGAGGTTTGGTTTGGTGCCTCAGAAAAGCCCCGTGTGCTGGTCTACGAAAACAGACCTCTGAGGACGGACACATGGAAACCAAAGCTAAGGTTCAGATTAGGGCCTGGGGGCCTGTCCATTTCAACCTTCTGTCTCTGGGGACACTGTCTGAGAGTCTAAGTGGAGATAGTTGCTCCGCTGGTGTCAGAGAGCCCCTCTTAGTCCAGGGTGGCCTACACTATTGATGGCCTCAGGGGCCTTGGAGCTTTTCCCTAACCTGTAGGGTGGTGGTCAATGGATTGGGCACAATTTCCTTGGAGAGGGCAGGCACAATCTTTCGCTGTGGCTCCAGAGGCCCTAGCCTGGCGGTTGTGTGGGTCCAGGCTGAGGGCACCGAAGTCTGAAAACACAAACTCAGCTTATGAGTGGCGCCTAGGGTATGGCAGGCCGGATGTACAGCCCGAGAGGGAGCTCCTGTGCCTCTGAAACAAGGGCGAGTGGGAGGCGTTCCTTCAGGCTTTTGTCTCTGGATGTTGTGTCCGAGATAGCCGTGGATTGGAGGGGTGGCCTCAGCGACTGTGGACGAGTATACCTCTCTGGGGATTTGTCCCAGCTCCCAAGAGTTTGGGGTCATTTTGTGGGAAGGGTGGAGTCGTGTTGTCTGGCTAACGTGTCTCTCCAAGAAAGGGATTCCGCAGCAGAGCCCCAGGTACGGGCGGGGCGACTGGAAAACTCAAACACTGGTGAGGATTGGGTGCATAGGGGCTTGGCAAGCCCCATATGCGGGCTCTTGGCCCAGGCCCTGACAGGCCTTTCTTTGACATGGGGCTCATGCTGAGGGTCAGAGTGTGAATTTGTGCCCAAGCAGCACTCAAGTTTGGGCGTGGCATCAGGGACCAGGAAGGTTTCTCCCACCCTGAAGGTGTGACTCCATGCCAAGAGCAAGCTTTACAGCCACGGGGAAGGAGGAGTTCTGTGTTGTGCTTGCGATACCCAGCTGTGTGGAGAATTGATATAATGTCTAGGTTCAGATATCTGAAAACCAAGGTTAGGAAGAGGTGACGGCATAAGACCATGGCGTGTCCGAAGTGCTGGGTTGCGGCCAGCTGTCTCCTTGTCTGTCTGGACGTCTGGCTTCAGGCTGTGTCAGACAGAGCATGAGTGCCCAGAGCAGCCTATCCAGTTTGGGTACCGTCGAGGCCCGAGCAGGTTGATCCTCATCTGGGTTTTCTGGAGAGAGCTCCACAGGGAAACGTTTTTCTTCCCTTGGGCAGACCCTGGGCTGGGTTGTGGTTCTGGAGTTCCTAGTCCAGAGGGCTTGTTTGCCAGGAGTGTGAGGAAGGAAGTCTGAAAACACAAGGTAGCGTGAGGTTTGGGACCGATGGCACGTCAGGCCCACTCTGAGAGGCTGAATCGAGATCTCCTGCACTGAGGTCATTTCAACTCTGAGACGTGCCTCAGGCTAGAGTTTTTGTCCAGCATGGCCTCTTCCTGAATGGTGTGGGGGCCTCATGAGGCCAGGAAGGTTTGCCTACGATGGGATTTGTGAACTACTCCAAACCTCAAGGTTTCCTTCTGCACGAAAGTTGAGTGCTATTGGATGGATCCAGGAGGCCCCATACGGAAAGACTCGAGAGCAGGTGTCTAAGCATGGATGCCTGGGAACGCCACCTCATATTCCCACTCTTTAGTCAGGACAAGGCAGGCTCAATCTGCGGGCTCCTGGGTGAGCTACCCAGAGGGGAGAGTTGAAATGGACTCTCCTGAAGATGAGTCCTACTGTGGCTTGGTGGCCTGGGAGACCTTGGAATGTGGAGGTGGCTCAGGGACTCTGCAGGATTCTCCAACCTGAGGTGTTTGACACGGCTCCAACAAGGAAGCTTCCCATGTGGAGACGAGAGAAGTTCTGTTCAGTGCCTCAGGAAAGCCCCATATCCTGTTCTTCGAACCAAAGCCTCTGAGGAGTGACACCTGGAAAACAAAGCAAGAGTTGAGATTAGGGCCTAAGGGCCTGTCCGGCTCAACCTTCTATCTCTGTTGACATCTGTGTGCATGCCTTCATGGAGGTAGCAGCTCAGCTTGTGTCCGAAGGCCCCTGTGTGTGCAGGGAGGCTCCCGGTAATGGTATGTCCTCGGGGGCCTTGAGGTTTCTCATATTCTGGAGGTGTGTGGCCAAAGGAATGGACAGAGTTTCCCAGGAGAGAGCAGGCATGGTCCTGTGGTATGGCTCCAGAGGACCCAGCCTAGAGGCTGTGTTTGCCAGGGCTGTGGGGACAGATGTCTGAAAAAGCAAACTTGGCTCAGGTAGGGGCCAAGGTAATGGCAGGCCTGATCTCCAGTCCGAGAGGGGAGATCCTCTGGATATCAAAGGAGGGCAAGTGGGAGGCAGTCGCTCAGGCTTTTGTCTCTGGGTGTTGCGTTCACAGTGGCCGTTCAGGGTAGGGGTGGCTTCAGGGGCCGAGGAAGAGCCTTCCTCTCGGGGGATTTTCCAAGCTCCCAAGTGTTTGGGTTCATTCTGTGGGAAGGGAAGAGTACTGTTTTCTGCCACAGGGGACCCCCCAGGAGAGGGACTCTAGAGCACAGCAGTGGGTTCCCTCAACTGGAATACACACCATCTAGTTAGTCCTGCGTGCCTATGGGCATGGCAAGCCACATATGCGGGCTCTTGGTCCAATCACTGAGAGGCGTTACTTGAATAAGGTACTCACGCTGAGGGTCACAATGTGTGTTTGTGCCCAAGGCGGCCCTCACACATGGGCGTGGCCTCATGGGCCATGCCGTTTTCTCCTACACTGAAGGTTTGACTCACTGCCAGCAGCAAGGTTTCTTGCCATGGGGAAGGAGGGGTTCTGACTTGTGCATCAGGTTCCCCCCTGTGCAGGGATTGGAGATAAGGTCTAGGTTCTGATGACTGAAAACCCAGGTTGGGAATGGATGGTGGCCTAAGGCAGTGGCGGGTCCAATGTGCTGGGTGTGCAGCCAGCTGTGTCGGTGTCTGTTGGAAGGTCTGGGCTCAGGCTATTTGCGACAGAGCATCAGTGTTTAAGGTAGCCTATGCAATTGAAGTGTTGCCGAGGGCCAAGCAGTTTGATCCTCATTTGGGGTTTCTGGGCAGCACCATAGACAAAGTTTTTCTCCTGGGAGGCAGGCGGAGTGCTTCATTGTGGCCCCAGAATTCCCAGTAGGGAGGGTTTGTGGGCCAGGAGTGTGAGGACGGAAGTCTAGGAACACAAGCTAAAGTGAGGATTGGAGCCAAGGGCAGAGCAGGCCCACTAGGCAGAGGCTGAATCAAAATCTCCTGCATCTGAAGTCAGGCTGAGGATCAGACGTTGCCTGAGGCTGGAGTATGTGTCCATGATGGCACCTTCATGAAGCGGGGGCCTCATGAGGCCAAGGAAGTTTTCCCACGCTGAGTTTGGAGGTTGCCCCAAACCACCAGGTTTCCTTCTGTGGGACATTCGAGTCCTGTTGCATGGCTCCAGGACATACCATACGGAAGGACTGGAGAGCACGGTTCGAAGGATGGATCCCTGTACAGCATGCCTCGCATTCCCATTGGCCATTAGCCACAAGATATGTTTGATCTGCTGCCTCTGGGGCACGCTAACCAGGGGGCTGAGTTGAAATGGCCTCTCCGGAGGATGCGTCATAATGTGCGTTTGGGTCCATGGAAACCTTGGAATGTGCTGGTTGTTCAGTGGCCCTGCGGAACTCTCCTACCTGAAGGGTGTGATACATCCCCAGTAAGTAAGCTCCCCATGTGGAGGCGAGAGAGGTTTGGTTTGGTGCCTCAGAAAAGCCCCGTGTGCTGGTCTACGAAAACAGACCTCTGAGGACGGACACATGGAAACCAAAGCTAAGGTTCAGATTAGGGCCTGGGGGCCTGTCCATTTCAACCTTCTTTCTCTGGGGACACTGTCTGAGAGTCTAAGTGGAGATAGTTGCTCCGCTGGTGTCAGAGAGCCCCTCTTAGTCCAGGGTGGCCTACACTATTGATGGCCTCAGGGGCCTTGGAGCTTTTCCCTAACCTGTAGGGTGGTGGTCAATGGATTGGGCACAATTTCCTTGGAGAGGGCAGGCACAATCTTTCGCTGTGGCTCCAGAGGCCCTAGCCTGGCGGTTGTGTGGGTCCAGGCTGAGGGCACAGAAGTCTGAAAACACAAACTCAGCTTATGAGTGGCGCCTAGGGTATGGCAGGCCGGATGTACAGCCCGAGAGGGAGCTCCTGGGCCTCTGAAACAAGGGCGAGTGGGAGGCCTTCCTTCAGGCTTTTGTCTCTGGATGTTGTGTCCGAGATAGCCGTGGATTGGAGGGGTGGCCTCAGGGACTGTGGACGAGTATCCCTCTCTGGGGATTTGTCTCAGCTCCCAAGAGTTTGGGGTCATTTTGTGGGAAGGGTGGAGTCGTGTTGTCTGGCTCACGTGTCTCTCCAAGAAAGGGATTCCGCAGCAGAGCCCCAGGTACGGGCGGGGCGACTGGAAAACTCAAACACTGGTGAGGATTGGGTGCATAGGGGCTTGGCAAGCCCCATATGCGGGCTCTTGGCCCAGGCCCTGACAGGCCTTTCTTTGACATGGGGCTCATGCTGAGGGTCAGAGTGTGAATTTGTGCCCAAGCAGCACTCAAGTTTGGGCGTGGCATCAGGGACCAGGAAGGTTTCTCCCACCCTGAAGGTGTGACTCCATGCCAAGAGCAGGCTTTACAGCAACGGGGAAGGAGGAGTTCTGTGTTGTGCTTGCGATACCCAGCTGTGTGGAGAATTGATATAATGTCTAGGTTCAGATATCTGAAAACCAAGGTTAGGAAGAGGTGACGGCATAATACCATGGCGTGTCCGAAGTGCTGGGTTGCGGCCAGCTGTCTCCTTGTCTGTCTGGACGTCTGGCTTCAGGCTGTGTCTGACAGAGCATGAGTGCCCAGAGCACCCTATCCAGTTCGGGTACCGTCGAGGCCCGAGCAGGTTGATCCTCATCTGGGTTTTCTGGAGAGAGCCCCACAGGGAAACGTTTTTCTTCCCTTGGGCAGACCCTGGGCTGGGTTGTGGTTCTGGAGTTCCTAGTCCGGAGGGCTTGTTTGCCAGGAGTGTGAGGAAGGAAGTCTGAAAACACAAGCTAGCGTGAGGTTTGGGACCGATGGCACGGCAGGCCCACTCTGAGAGGCTGAATCGAGATCTCCTGCACTGAGGTCATTTCAACTCTGAGACGTGCCTCAGGCTAGAGTTTTTGTCCAGCATGGCCTCTGCCTGAATGGTGTGGGGGCCTCATGAGGCCAGGAAGGTTTGCCTACGATGGGATTTGTGAACTACTCCAAACCTCAAGGTTTCCTTCTGCACGAAAGTCGAGTGCTATTGGATGGTTCCAGGAGGCCCCATACGGAAAGACTCGAGAGCAGGTGTCTAAGCATGGATGCCTGGGAACGCCACCTCATATTCCCACTCTTTAGTCAGGACAAGGCAGGCTCAATCTGCGGGCTCCTGGGTGAGCTACCCAGAGGGGAGAGTTGAAATGGACTCTCCTGAAGATGAGTCCTACTGTGGCTTGGTGGCCTGGGAGACCTTGGAATGTGGAGGTGGCTCAGGGACTCTGCAGGATTCTCCAACCTGAGGTGTTTGACACGGCTCCAACAAGGAAGCTTCCCATGTGGAGACGAGAGAAGTTCTGTTCAGTGCCTCAGGAAAGCCCCATATCCTGTTCTTCGAACCAAAGCCTCTGAGGAGTGACACCTGGAAAACAAAGCAAGAGTTGAGATTAGGGCCTAAGGGCCTGTCGGGCTCAACCTTCTAACTCTGTTGACATCTGTGTGCATGCCTTCATGGAGGTAGCAGCTCAGCTTGTGTCCGAAGGCCCCTGTGTGTGCAGGGAGGCTCCCGGTAATGGTATGTCCTCGGGGGCCTTGAGGTTTCTCATATTCTGGAGGTGTGTGGCCAAAGGAATGGACAGAGTTTCCCAGGAGAGAGCAGGCATGGTCCTGTGGTATGGCTCCAGAGGACCCAGCCTAGAGGCTGTGTTTGCCAGGGCTGTGGGGACAGATGTCTGAAAAAGCAAACTTGGCTCAGGTAGGGGCCAAGGTAATGGCAGGCCTGATCTCCAGTCCGAGAGGGGAGATCCTCTGGATATCAAAGGAGGGCAAGTGGGAGGCAGTCGCTCAGGCTTTTGTCTCTGGGTGTTGCGTTCACAGTGGCCGTTCAGGGTAGGGGTTGCTTCAGGGGCCGAGGAAGAGCCTTCCTCTCGGGGGATTGTCCAAGCTCCCAAGTGTTTGGGTTCATTCTGTGGGAAGGGAAGAGTACTGTTTTCTGCCACAGGGGACCCCCCAGGAGAGGGACTCTAGAGCACAGCAGTGGGTTCCCTCAACTGGAATACACACCATCTAGTTAGTCCTGCGTGCCTATGGGCATGGCAAGCCACATATGCGGGCTCTTGGTCCAATCACTGAGAGGCGTTACTTGAATAAGGTACTCACGCTGAGGGTCACAATGTGTGTTTGTGCCCAAGGCGGCCCTCACACATGGGCGTGGCCTCATGGGCCATGCCGTTTTCTCCTACACTGAAGGTTTGACTCACTGCCAGCAGCAAGGTTTCTTGCCATGGGGAAGGAGGGGTTCTGACTTGTGCATCAGGTTCCCCCCTGAGTAGGGATTGGAGATAAGGTCTAGGTTCTGATGACTGAAAACCCAGGTTGGGAATGGATGGTGGCCTAAGGCAGTGGCGGGTCCAATGTGCTGGGTGTGCAGCCAGCTGTGTCGGTGTCTGTTGGAAGGTCTGGGCTCAGGCTATTTGCGACAGAGCATCAGTGTTTAAGGTAGCCTATGCAATTGGGGTGTTGCCGAGGGCCAAGCAGTTTGATCCTCATTTGGGGTTTCTGGGCAGCACCATAGACAAAGTTTTTCTCCTGGGAGGCAGGCGGAGTGCTTCATTGTGGCCCCAGAATTCCCAGAAGGGAGGGTTTGTGGGCCAGGAGTGTGAGGACGGAAGTCTAGGAACACAAGCTAAAGTGAGGATTGGAGCCAAGGGCAGAGCAGGCCCACTAGGCAGAGGCTGAATCAAAATCTCCTGCATCTGAAGTCAGGCTGAGGATCAGAGGTTGGCTGAGGCTGGAGTATGTGTCCATGATGGCACCTTCATGAGGCCAAGGAAGTTTTCCCACGCTGAGTTTGGAGGTTGCCCCAAACCACCAGGTTTCCTTCTGTGGGACATTCGAGTCCTGTTGCATGGCTCCAGGACATACCATACGGAAGGACTGGAGAGCACGGTTCGAAGGATGGATCCCTGTACAGCATGCCTCGCATTCCCATTGGCCATTAGCCACAAGATATGTTTGATCTCCTGCCTCTGGCGCACGCTAACCAGGGGGCTGAGTTGAAATGGCCTCTCCTGAGGATGCGTCATAATGTGCGTTTGGGTCCATGGAAACCTTGGAATGTGCTGGTTGTTCAGTGGCCCTGCGGAACTCTCCTACCTGAAGGGTTTGATACATCACCAGTAAGTAAGCTCCCCATGTGGAGGCGAGAGAGGTTTGGTTTGGTGCCTCAGAAAAGCCCCGTGTGCTGGTCTACGAAAACAGACCTCTGAGGACGGACACATGGAAACGAAAGCTAAGGTTCAGATTAGGGCCTGGGGGCCTGTCCATTTCAACCTTCTTTCTCTGGGGACACTGTCTGAGAGTCTAAGTGGAGATAGTTGCTCCGCTGGTGTCAGAGAGCCCCTCTTAGTCCAGGGTGGCCTACACTATTGATGGCCTCAGGGGCCTTGGAGCTTTTCCCTAACCTGTAGGGTGGTGGTCAATGGATTGGGCACAATTTCCTTGGAGAGGGCAGGCACAATCTTTCGCTGTGGCTCCAGAGGCCCTAGCCTGGCGGTTGTGTGGGTCCAGGCTGAGGGCACAGAAGTCTGAAAACACAAACTCAGCTTATGAGTGGCGCCTAGGGTATGGCAGGCCGGATGTACAGCCCGAGAGGGAGCTCCTGGGCCTCTGAAACAAGGGCGAGTGGGAGGCGTTCCTTCAGGCTTTTGTCTCTGGATGTTGTGTCCGAGATAGCCGTGGATTGGAGGGGTGTCCTGAGGGACTGTGGACGAGTATCCCTCTCTTGGGATTTGTCCCAGCTCCCAAGAGTTTGGGGTCATTTTGTGGGAAGGGTGGAGTCGTGTTGTCTGGCTCATGTGTCTCTCCAAGAAAGAGATTCCAGAGCAGAGCCCCAGTTACGGGCGGGGCGACTGGAAAACTCAAACACTGGTGAGGATTGGGTGCATAGGGGCTTGGCAAGCCCCATATGCGGGCTCTTGGCCCAGGCCCTGACAGGCCTTTCTTTGACATGGGGCTCATGCTGAGGGTCAGAGTGTGAATTTGTGCCCAAGCAGCACTCAAGTTTGGGCGTGGCATCAGGGACCAGGAAGGTTTCTCCCACCCTGAAGGTGTGACTCCATGCCAAGAGCAAGCTTTACAGCCACGGGGAAGGAGGAGTTCTGTGTTGTGCTTGCGATACCCAGCTGTGTGGAGAATTGATATAATGTCTAGGTTCAGATATCTGAAAACCAAGGTTAGGAAGAGGTGACGGCATAAGACCATGGCGTGTCCGAAGTGCTGGGTGTGCGGCCAGCTGTCTCCTTGTCTGTCTGGACGTCTGGCTTCAGGCTGTGTCAGACAGAGCATGAGTGCCCAGAGCAGCCTATCCAGTTCGGGTACCGTCGAGGCCCGAGCAGGTTGATCCTCATCTGGGATTTCTGGAGAGAGCCCCACAGGGAAACGTTTTTCTTCCCTTGGGCAGACCCTGGGCTGGGTTGTGGTTCTGGAGTTCCTAGTCCGGAGGGCTTGTTTGCCAGGAGTGTGAGGAAGGAAGTCTGAAAACACAAGCTAGCGTGAGGTTTGGGACCGATGGCACGGCAGGCCCACTCTGAGAGGCTGAATCGAGATCTCCTGCACTGAGGTCATTTCAACTCTGAGACGTGCCTCAGGCTAGAGTTTTTGTCCAGCATGGCCTCTGCCTGAATGGTGTGGGGGCCTCATGAGGCCAGGAAGGTTTGCCTACGATGGGATTTGTGAACTACTCCAAACCTCAAGGTTTCCTTCTGCACGAAAGTCGAGTGCTATTGGATGGTTCCAGGAGGCCCCATACGGAAAGACTCGAGAGCAGGTGTCTAAGCATGGATGCCTGGGAACGCCACCTCATATTCCCACTCTTTAGTCAGGACAAGGCAGGCTCAATCTGCGGGCTCCTGGGTGAGCTACCCAGAGGGGAGAGTTGAAATGGACTCTCCTGAAGATGAGTCCTACTGTGGCTTGGTGGCCTGGGAGACCTTGGAATGTGGAGGTGGCTCAGGGACTCTGCAGGATTCTCCAACCTGAGGTGTTTGACACGGCTCCAACAAGGAAGCTTCCCATGTGGAGACGAGAGAAGTTCTGTTCAGTGCCTCAGGAAAGCCCCATATCCTGTTCTTCGAACCAAAGCCTCTGAGGAGTGACACCTGGAAAACAAAGCAAGAGTTGAGATTAGGGCCTAAGGGCCTGTCGGGCTCAACCTTCTAACTCTGTTGACATCTGTGTGCATGCCTTCATGGAGGTAGCAGCTCAGCTTGTGTCCGAAGGCCCCTGTGTGTGCAGGGAGGCTCCCGGTAATGGTATGTCCTCGGGGGCCTTGAGGTTTCTCATATTCTGGAGGTGTGTGGCCAAAGGAATGGACAGAGTTTCCCAGGAGAGAGCAGGCATGGTCCTGTGGTATGGCTCCAGAGGACCCAGCCTAGAGGCTGTGTTTGCCAGGGCTGTGGGGACAGATGTCTGAAAAAGCAAACTTGGCTCAGGTAGGGGCCAAGGTAATGGCAGGCCTGATCTCCAGTCCGAGAGGGGAGATCCTCTGGATATCAAAGGAGGGCAAGTGGGAGGCAGTCGCTCAGGCTTTTGTCTCTGGGTGTTGCGTTCACAGTGGCCGTTCAGGGTAGGGGTTGCTTCAGGGGCCGAGGAAGAGCCTTCCTCTCGGGGGATTGTCCAAGCTCCCAAGTGTTTGGGTTCATTCTGTGGGAAGGGAAGAGTACTGTTTTCTGCCACAGGGGACCCCCCAGGAGAGGGACTCTAGAGCACAGCAGTGGGTTCCCTCAACTGGAATACACACCATCTAGTTAGTCCTGCGTGCCTATGGGCATGGCAAGCCACATATGCGGGCTCTTGGTCCAATCACTGAGAGGCGTTACTTGAATAAGGTACTCACGCTGAGGGTCACAATGTGTGTTTGTGCCCAAGGCGGCCCTCACACATGGGCGTGGCCTCATGGGCCATGCCGTTTTCTCCTACACTGAAGGTTTGACTCACTGCCAGCAGCAAGGTTTCTTGCCATGGGGAAGGAGGGGTTCTGACTTGTGCATCAGGTTCCCCCCTGAGTAGGGATTGGAGATAAGGTCTAGGTTCTGATGACTGAAAACCCAGGTTGGGAATGGATGGTGGCCTAAGGCAGTGGCGGGTCCAATGTGCTGGGTGTGCAGCCAGCTGTGTCGGTGTCTGTTGGAAGGTCTGGGCTCAGGCTATTTGCGACAGAGCCTCAGTGTTTAAGGTAGCCTATGCAATTGGGGTGTTGCCGAGGGCCAAGCAGTTTGATCCTCATTTGGGGTTTCTGGGCAGCACCATAGACAAAGTTTTTCTCCTGGGAGGCAGGCGGAGTGCTTCATTGTGGCCCCAGAATTCCCAGAAGGGAGGGTTTGTGGGCCAGGAGTGTGAGGACGGAAGTCTAGGAACACAAGCTAAAGTGAGGATTGGAGCCAAGGGCAGAGCAGGCCCACTAGGCAGAGGCTGAATCAAAATCTCCTGCATCTGAAGTCAGGCTGAGGATCAGAGGTTGGCTGAGGCTGGAGTATGTGTCCATGATGGCACCTTCATGAGGCCAAGGAAGTTTTCCCACGCTGAGTTTGGAGGTTGCCCCAAACCACCAGGTTTCCTTCTGTGGGACATTCGAGTCCTGTTGCATGGCTCCAGGACATACCATACGGAAGGACTGGAGAGCACGGTTCGAAGGATGGATCCCTGTACAGCATGCCTCGCATTCCCATTGGCCATTAGCCACAAGATATGTTTGATCTCCTGCCTCTGGCGCACGCTAACCAGGGGGCTGAGTTGAAATGGCCTCTCCTGAGGATGCGTCATAATGTGCGTTTGGGTCCATGGAAACCTTGGAATGTGCTGGTTGTTCAGTGGCCCTGCGGAACTCTCCTACCTGAAGGGTTTGATACATCACCAGTAAGTAAGCTCCCCATGTGGAGGCGAGAGAGGTTTGGTTTGGTGCCTCAGAAAAGCCCCGTGTGCTGGTCTACGAAAACAGACCTCTGAGGACGGACACATGGAAACCAAAGCTAAGGTTCAGATTAGGGCCTGGGGGCCTGTCCATTTCAACCTTCTTTCTCTGGGGACACTGTCTGAGAGTCTAAGTGGAGATAGTTGCTCCGCTGGTGTCAGAGAGCCCCTCTTAGTCCAGGGTGGCCTACACTATTGATGGCCTCAGGGGCCTTGGAGCTTTTCCCTAACCTGTAGGGTGGTGGTCAATGGATTGGGCACAATTTCCTTGGAGAGGGCAGGCACAATCTTTCGCTGTGGCTCCAGAGGCCCTAGCCTCGCGGTTGTGTGGGTCCAGGCTGAGGGCACAGAAGTCTGAAAACACAAACTCAGCTTATGAGTGGCGCCTAGGGTATGGCAGGCCGGATGTACAGCCCGAGAGGGAGCTCCTGGGCCTCTGAAACAAGGGCGAGTGGGAGGCGTTCCTTCAGGCTTTTGTCTCTGGATGTTGTGTCCGAGATAGCCGTGGATTGGAGGGGTGTCCTGAGGGACTGTGGACGAGTATCCCTCTCTTGGGATTTGTCCCAGCTCCCAAGAGTTTGGGGTCATTTTGTGGGAAGGGTGGAGTCGTGTTGTCTGGCTCATGTGTCTCTCCAAGAAAGAGATTCCAGAGCAGAGCCCCAGTTACGGGCGGGGCGACTGGAAAACTCAAACACTGGTGAGGATTGGGTGCATAGGGGCTTGGCAAGCCCCATATGCGGGCTCTTGGCCCAGGCCCTGACAGGCCTTTCTTTGACATGGGGCTCATGCTGAGGGTCAGAGTGTGAATTTGTGCCCAAGCAGCACTCAAGTTTGGGCGTGGCATCAGGGACCAGGAAGGTTTCTCCCACCCTGAAGGTGTGACTCCATGCCAAGAGCAAGCTTTACAGCCACGGGGAAGGAGGAGTTCTGTGTTGTGCTTGCGATACCCAGCTGTGTGGAGAATTGATATAATGTCTAGGTTCAGATATCTGAAAACCAAGGTTAGGAAGAGGTGACGGCATAAGACCATGGCGTGTCCGAAGTGCTGGGTGTGCGGCCAGCTGTCTCCTTGTCTGTCTGGACGTCTGGCTTCAGGCTGTGTCAGACAGAGCATGAGTGCCCAGAGCAGCCTATCCAGTTCGGGTACCGTCGAGGCCCGAGCAGGTTGATCCTCATCTGGGATTTCTGGAGAGAGCCCCACAGGGAAACGTTTTTCTTCCCTTGGGCAGACCCTGGGCTGGGTTGTGGTTCTGGAGTTCCTAGTCCGGAGGGCTTGTTTGCCAGGAGTGTGAGGAAGGAAGTCTGAAAACACAAGCTAGCGTGAGGTTTGGGACCGATGGCACGGCAGGCCCACTCTGAGAGGCTGAATCGAGATCTCCTGCACTGAGGTCATTTCAACTCTGAGACGTGCCTCAGGCTAGAGTTTTTGTCCAGCATGGCCTCTGCCTGAATGGTGTGGGGGCCTCATGAGGCCAGGAAGGTTTGCCTACGATGGGATTTGTGAACTACTCCAAACCTCAAGGTTTCCTTCTGCACGAAAGTCGAGTGCTATTGGATGGTTCCAGGAGGCCCCATACGGAAAGACTCGAGAGCAGGTGTCTAAGCATGGATGCCTGGGAACGCCACCTCATATTCCCACTCTTTAGTCAGGACAAGGCAGGCTCAATCTGCGGGCTCCTGGGTGAGCTACCCAGAGGGGAGAGTTGAAATGGACTCTCCTGAAGATGAGTCCTACTGTGTCTTGGTGGCCTGGGAGACCTTGGAATGTGGAGGTGGCTCAGGGACTCTGCAGGATTCTCCAACCTGAGGTGTTTGACACGGCTCCAACAAGGAAGCTTCCCATGTGGAGACGAGAGAAGTTCTGTTCAGTGCCTCAGGAAAGCCCCATATCCTGTTCTTCGAACCAAAGCCTCTGAGGAGTGACACCTGGAAAACAAAGCAAGAGTTGAGATTAGGGCCTAAGGGCCTGTCGGGCTCAACCTTCTATCTCTGTTGACATCTGTGTGCATGCCTTCATGGAGGTAGCAGCTCAGCTTGTGTCCGAAGGCCCCTGTGTGTGCAGGGAGGCTCCCGGTAATGGTATGTCCTCGGGGGCCTTGAGGTTTCTCATATTCTGGAGGTGTGTGGCCAAAGGAATGGACAGAGTTTCCCAGGAGAGAGCAGGCATGGTCCTGTGGTATGGCTCCAGAGGACCCAGCCTAGAGGCTGTGTTTGCCAGGGCTGTGGGGACAGATGTCTGAAAAAGCAAACTTGGCTCAGGTAGGGGCCAAGGTAATGGCAGGCCTGATCTCCAGTCCGAGAGGGGAGATCCTCTGGATATCAAAGGAGGGCAAGTGGGAGGCAGTCGCTCAGGCTTTTGTCTCTGGGTGTTGCGTTCACAGTGGCCGTTCAGGGTAGGGGTTGCTTCAGGGGCCGAGGAAGAGCCTTCCTCTCGGGGGATTGTCCAAGCTCCCAAGTGTTTGGGTTCATTCTGTGGGAAGGGAAGAGTACTGTTTTCTGCCACAGGGGACCCCCCAGGAGAGGGACTCTAGAGCACAGCAGTGGGTTCCCTCAACTGGAATACACACCATCTAGTTAGTCCTGCGTGCCTATGGGCATGGCAAGCCACATATGCGGGCTCTTGGTCCAATCACTGAGAGGCGTTACTTGAATAAGGTACTCACGCTGAGGGTCACAATGTGTGTTTGTGCCCACGGCGGCCCTCACACATGGGCGTGGCCTCATGGGCCATGCCGTTTTCTCCTACACTGAAGGTTTGACTCACTGCCAGCAGCAAGGTTTCTTGCCATGGGGAAGGAGGGGTTCTGACTTGTGCATCAGGTTCCTCCCTGAGCAGGGATTGGAGATAAGGTCTAGGTTCTGATGACTGAAAACCCAGGTTGGGAATGGATGGTGGCCTAAGGCAGTGGCGGGTCCAATGTGCTGGGTGTGCAGCCAGCTGTGTCGGTGTCTGTTGGAAGGTCTGGGCTCAGGCTATTTGCGACAGAGCCTCAGTGTTTAAGGTAGCCTATGCAATTGGGGTGTTGCCGAGGGCCAAGCAGTTTGATCCTCATTTGGGGTTTCTGGGCAGCACCATAGACAAAGTTTTTCTCCTGGGAGGCAGGCGGAGTGCTTCATTGTGGCCCCAGAATTCCCAGAAGGGAGGGTTTGTGGGCCAGGAGTGTGAGGACGGAAGTCTAGGAACACAAGCTAAAGTGAGGATTGGAGCCAAGGGCAGAGCAGGCCCACTAGGCAGAGGCTGAATCAAAATCTCCTGCATCTGAAGTCAGGCTGAGGATCAGAGGTTGGCTGAGGCTGGAGTATGTGTCCATGATGGCACCTTCATGAGGCCAAGGAAGTTTTCCCACGCTGAGTTTGGAGGTTGCCCCAAACCACCAGGTTTCCTTCTGTGGGACATTCGAGTCCTGTTGCATGGCTCCAGGACATACCATACGGAAGGACTGGAGAGCACGGTTCGAAGGATGGATCCCTGTACAGCATGCCTCGCATTCCCATTGGCCATTAGCCACAAGATATGTTTGATCTCCTGCCTCTGGCGCACGCTAACCAGGGGGCTGAGTTGAAATGGCCTCTCCTGAGGATGCGTCATAATGTGCGTTTGGGTCCATGGAAACCTTGGAATGTGCTGGTTGTTCAGTGGCCCTGCGGAACTCTCCTACCTGAAGGGTTTGATACATCACCAGTAAGTAAGCTCCCCATGTGGAGGCGAGAGAGGTTTGGTTTGGTGCCTCAGAAAAGCCCCGTGTGCTGGTCTACGAAAACAGACCTCTGAGGACGGACACATGGAAACGAAAGCTAAGGTTCAGATTAGGGCCTGGGGGCCTGTCCATTTCAACCTTCTTTCTCTGGGGACACTGTCTGAGAGTCTAAGTGGAGATAGTTGCTCCGCTGGTGTCAGAGAGCCCCTCTTAGTCCAGGGTGGCCTACACTATTGATGGCCTCAGGGGCCTTGGAGCTTTTCCCTAACCTGTAGGGTGGTGGTCAATGGATTGGGCACAATTTCCTTGGAGAGGGCAGGCACAATCTTTCGCTGTGGCTCCAGAGGCCCTAGCCTGGCGGTTGTGTGGGTCCAGGCTGAGGGCACAGAAGTCTGAAAACACAAACTCAGCTTATGAGTGGCGCCTAGGGTATGGCAGGCCGGATGTACAGCCCGAGAGGGAGCTCCTGGGCCTCTGAAACAAGGGCGAGTGGGAGGCGTTCCTTCAGGCTTTTGTCTCTGGATGTTGTGTCCGAGATAGCCGTGGATTGGAGGGGTGTCCTGAGGGACTGTGGACGAGTATCCCTCTCTTGGGATTTGTCCCAGCTCCCAAGAGTTTGGGGTCATTTTGTGGGAAGGGTGGAGTCGTGTTGTCTGGCTCATGTGTCTCTCCAAGAAAGAGATTCCAGAGCAGAGCCCCAGTTACGGGCGGGGCGACTGGAAAACTCAAACACTGGTGAGGATTGGGTGCATAGGGGCTTGGCAAGCCCCATATGCGGGCTCTTGGCCCAGGCCCTGACAGGCCTTTCTTTGACATGGGGCTCATGCTGAGGGTCAGAGTGTGAATTTGTGCCCAAGCAGCACTCAAGTTTGGGCGTGGCATCAGGGACCAGGAAGGTTTCTCCCACCCTGAAGGTGTGACTCCATGCCAAGAGCAAGCTTTACAGCCACGGGGAAGGAGGAGTTCTGTGTTGTGCTTGCGATACCCAGCTGTGTGGAGAATTGATATAATGTCTAGGTTCAGATATCTGAAAACCAAGGTTAGGAAGAGGTGACGGCATAAGACCATGGCGTGTCCGAAGTGCTGGGTGTGCGGCCAGCTGTCTCCTTGTCTGTCTGGACGTCTGGCTTCAGGCTGTGTCAGACAGAGCATGAGTGCCCAGAGCAGCCTATCCAGTTCGGGTACCGTCGAGGCCCGAGCAGGTTGATCCTCATCTGGGATTTCTGGAGAGAGCCCCACAGGGAAACGTTTTTCTTCCCTTGGGCAGACCCTGGGCTGGGTTGTGGTTCTGGAGTTCCTAGTCCGGAGGGCTTGTTTGCCAGGAGTGTGAGGAAGGAAGTCTGAAAACACAAGGTAGCGTGAGGTTTGGGACCGATGGCACGGCAGGCCCACTCTGAGAGGCTGAATCGAGATCTCCTGCACTGAGGTCATTTCAACTCTGAGACGTGACTCAGGCTAGAGTTTTTGTCCAGCATGGCCTCTTCCTGAATGGTGTGGGGGCCTCATGAGGCCAGGAAGGTTTGCCTACGATGGGATTTGTGAACTACTCCAAACCTCAAGGTTTCCTTCTGCACGAAAGTCGAGTGCTATTGGATGGTTCCAGGAGGCCCCATACGGAAAGACTCGAGAGCAGGTGTCTAAGCATGGATGCCTGGGAACGCCACCTCATATTCCCACTCTTTAGTCAGGACAAGGCAGGCTCAATCTGCGGGCTCCTGGGTGAGCTACCCAGAGGGGAGAGTTGAAATGGACTCTCCTGAAGATGAGTCCTACTGTGGCTTGTTGGCCTGGGAGACCTTGGAATGTGGAGGTGGCTCAGGGACTCTGCAGGATTCTCCAACCTGAGGTGTTTGACACGGCTCCAACAAGGAAGCTTCCCATGTGGAGACGAGAGAAGTTCTGTTCAGTGCCTCAGGAAAGCCCCATATCCTGTTCTTCGAACCAAAGCCTCTGAGGAGTGACACCTGGAAAACAAAGCAAGAGTTGAGATTAGGGCCTAAGGGACTGTCGGGCTCAACCTTCTAACTCTGTTGACATCTGTGTGCATGCCTTCATGGAGGTAGCAGCTCAGCTTGTGTCCGAAGGCCCCTGTGTGTGCAGGGAGGCTCCCGGTAATGGTATGTCCTCGGGGGCCTTGAGGTTTCTCATATTCTGGAGGTGTGTGGCCAAAGGAATGGACAGAGTTTCCCAGGAGAGAGCAGGCATGGTCCTGTGGTATGGCTCCAGAGGACCCAGCCTAGAGGCTGTGTTTGCCAGGGCTGTGGGGACAGATGTCTGAAAAAGCAAACTTGGCTCAGGTAGGGGCCAAGGTAATGGCAGGCCTGATCTCCAGTCCGAGAGGGGAGATCCTCTGGATATCAAAGGAGGGCAAGTGGGAGGCAGTCGCTCAGGCTTTTGTCTCTGGGTGTTGCGTTCACAGTGGCCGTTCAGGGTAGGGGTTGCTTCAGGGGCCGAGGAAGAGCCTTCCTCTCGGGGGATTGTCCAAGCTCCCAAGTGTTTGGGTTCATTCTGTGGGAAGGGAAGAGTACTGTTTTCTGCCACAGGGGACCCCCCAGGAGAGGGACTCTAGAGCACAGCAGTGGGTTCCCTCAACTGGAATACACACCATCTAGTTAGTCCTGCGTGCCTATGGGCATGGCAAGCCACATATGCGGGCTCTTGGTCCAATCACTGAGAGGCGTTACTTGAATAAGGTACTCACGCTGAGGGTCACAATGTGTGTTTGTGCCCACGGCGGCCCTCACACATGGGCGTGGCCTCATGGGCCATGCCGTTTTCTCCTACACTGAAGGTTTGACTCACTGCCAGCAGCAAGGTTTCTTGCCATGGGGAAGGAGGGGTTCTGACTTGTGCATCAGGTTCCCCCCTGAGTAGGGATTGGAGATAAGGTCTAGGTTCTGATGACTGAAAACCCAGGTTGGGAATGGATGGTGGCCTAAGGCAGTGGCGGGTCCAATGTGCTGGGTGTGCAGCCAGCTGTGTCGGTGTCTGTTGGAAGGTCTGGGCTCAGGCTATTTGCGACAGAGCATCAGTGTTTAAGGTAGCCTATGCAATTGGGGTGTTGCCGAGGGCCAAGCAGTTTGATCCTCATTTGGGGTTTCTGGGCAGCACCATAGACAAAGTTTTTCTCCTGGGAGGCAGGCGGAGTGCTTCATTGTGGCCCCAGAATTCCCAGAAGGGAGGGTTTGTGGGCCAGGAGTGTGAGGACGGAAGTCTAGGAACACAAGCTAAAGTGAGGATTGGAGCCAAGGGCAGAGCAGGCCCACTAGGCAGAGGCTGAATCAAAATCTCCTGCATCTGAAGTCAGGCTGAGGATCAGAGGTTGGCTGAGGCTGGAGTATGTGTCCATGATGGCACCTTCATGAGGCCAAGGAAGTTTTCCCACGCTGAGTTTGGAGGTTGCCCCAAACCACCAGGTTTCCTTCTGTGGGACATTCGAGTCCTGTTGCATGGCTCCAGGACATACCATACGGAAGGACTGGAGAGCACGGTTCGAAGGATGGATCCCTGTACAGCATGCCTCGCATTCCCATTGGCCATTAGCCACAAGATATGTTTGATCTCCTGCCTCTGGCGCACGCTAACCAGGGGGCTGAGTTGAAATGGCCTCTCCTGAGGATGCGTCATAATGTGCGTTTGGGTCCATGGAAACCTTGGAATGTGCTGGTTGTTCAGTGGCCCTGCGGAACTCTCCTACCTGAAGGGTTTGATACATCCCCAGTAAGTAAGCTCCCCATGTGGAGGCGAGAGAGGTTTGGTTTGGTGCCTCAGAAAAGCCCCGTGTGCTGGTCTACGAAAACAGACCTCTGAGGACGGACACATGGAAACCAAAGCTAAGGTTCAGATTAGGGCCTGGGGGCCTGTCCATTTCAACCTTCTTTCTCTGGGGACACTGTCTGAGAGTCTAAGTGGAGATAGTTGCTCCGCTGGTGTCAGAGAGCCCCTCTTAGTCCAGGGTGGCCTACACTATTGATGGCCTCAGGGGCCTTGGAGCTTTTCCCTAACCTGTAGGGTGGTGGTCAATGGATTGGGCACAATTTCCTTGGAGAGGGCAGGCACAATCTTTCGCTGTGGCTCCAGAGGCCCTAGCCTGGCGGTTGTGTGGGTCCAGGCTGAGGGCACAGAAGTCTGAAAACACAAACTCAGCTTATGAGTGGCGCCTAGGGTATGGCAGGCCGGATGTACAGCCCGAGAGGGAGCTCCTGGGCCTCTGAAACAAGGGCGAGTGGGAGGCGTTCCTTCAGGCTTTTGTCTCTGGATGTTGTGTCCGAGATAGCCGTGGATTGGAGGGGTGTCCTGAGGGACTGTGGACGAGTATCCCTCTCTTGGGATTTGTCCCAGCTCCCAAGAGTTTGGGGTCATTTTGTGGGAAGGGTGGAGTCGTGTTGTCTGGCTCATGTGTCTCTCCAAGAAAGAGATTCCAGAGCAGAGCCCCAGTTACGGGCGGGGCGACTGGAAAACTCAAACACTGGTGAGGATTGGGTGCATAGGGGCTTGGCAAGCCCCATATGCGGGCTCTTGGCCCAGGCCCTGACAGGCCTTTCTTTGACATGGGGCTCATGCTGAGGGTCAGAGTGTGAATTTGTGCCCAAGCAGCACTCAAGTTTGGGCGTGGCATCAGGGACCAGGAAGGTTTCTCCCACCCTGAAGGTGTGACTCCATGCCAAGAGCAAGCTTTACAGCCACGGGGAAGGAGGAGTTCTGTGTTGTGCTTGCGATACCCAGCTGTGTGGAGAATTGATATAATGTCTAGGTTCAGATATCTGAAAACCAAGGTTAGGAAGAGGTGACGGCATAAGACCATGGCGTGTCCGAAGTGCTGGGTGTGCGGCCAGCTGTCTCCTTGTCTGTCTGGACGTCTGGCTTCAGGCTGTGTCAGACAGAGCATGAGTGCCCAGAGCAGCCTATCCAGTTCGGGTACCGTCGAGGCCCGAGCAGGTTGATCCTCATCTGGGATTTCTGGAGAGAGCCCCACAGGGAAACGTTTTTCTTCCCTTGGGCAGACCCTGGGCTGGGTTGTGGTTCTGGAGTTCCTAGTCCGGAGGGCTTGTTTGCCAGGAGTGTGAGGAAGGAAGTCTGAAAACACAAGCTAGCGTGAGGTTTGGGACCGATGGCACGGCAGGCCCACTCTGAGAGGCTGAATCGAGATCTCCTGCACTGAGGTCATTTCAACTCTGAGACGTGCCTCAGGCTAGAGTTTTTGTCCAGCATGGCCTCTGCCTGAATGGTGTGGGGGCCTCATGAGGCCAGGAAGGTTTGCCTACGATGGGATTTGTGAACTACTCCAAACCTCAAGGTTTCCTTCTGCACGAAAGTCGAGTGCTATTGGATGGTTCCAGGAGGCCCCATACGGAAAGACTCGAGAGCAGGTGTCTAAGCATGGATGCCTGGGAACGCCACCTCATATTCCCACTCTTTAGTCAGGACAAGGCAGGCTCAATCTGCGGGCTCCTGGGTGAGCTACCCAGAGGGGAGAGTTGAAATGGACTCTCCTGAAGATGAGTCCTACTGTGGCTTGGTGGCCTGGGAGACCTTGGAATGTGGAGGTGGCTCAGGGACTCTGCAGGATTCTCCAACCTGAGGTGTTTGACACGGCTCCAACAAGGAAGCTTCCCATGTGGAGACGAGAGAAGTTCTGTTCAGTGCCTCAGGAAAGCCCCATATCCTGTTCTTCGAACCAAAGCCTCTGAGGAGTGACACCTGGAAAACAAAGCAAGAGTTGAGATTAGGGCCTAAGGGCCTGTCGGGCTCAACCTTCTAACTCTGTTGACATCTGTGTGCATGCCTTCATGGAGGTAGCAGCTCAGCTTGTGTCCGAAGGCCCCTGTGTGTGCAGGGAGGCTCCCGGTAATGGTATGTCCTCGGGGGCCTTGAGGTTTCTCATATTCTGGAGGTGTGTGGCCAAAGGAATGGACAGAGTTTCCCAGGAGAGAGCAGGCATGGTCCTGTGGTATGGCTCCAGAGGACCCAGCCTAGAGGCTGTGTTTGCCAGGGCTGTGGGGACAGATGTCTGAAAAAGCAAACTTGGCTCAGGTAGGGGCCAAGGTAATGGCA
The DNA here is from genome assembly GCF_964662115.1 of Mustela nivalis. NCBI lineage: Eukaryota > Metazoa > Chordata > Mammalia > Carnivora > Mustelidae > Mustela > Mustela nivalis. Next base: position 628,933 of record NW_028136183.1, read on the forward strand.
GGCCTGATCTCCAGTCCGAGAGGGGAGATCCTCTGGATATCAAAGGAGGGCAAGTGGGAGGCAGTCGCTCAGGCTTTTGTCTCTGGGTGTTGCGTTCACAGTGGCCGTTCAGGGTAGGGGTTGCTTCAGGGGCCGAGGAAGAGCCTTCCTCTCGGGGGATTGTCCAAGCTCCCAAGTGTTTGGGTTCATTCTGTGGGAAGGGAAGAGTACTGTTTTCTGCCACAGGGGACCCCCCAGGAGAGGGACTCTAGAGCACAGCAGTGGGTTCCCTCAACTGGAATACACACCATCTAGTTAGTCCTGCGTGCCTATGGGCATGGCAAGCCACATATGCGGGCTCTTGGTCCAATCACTGAGAGGCGTTACTTGAATAAGGTACTCACGCTGAGGGTCACAATGTGTGTTTGTGCCCAAGGCGGCCCTCACACATGGGCGTGGCCTCATGGGCCATGCCGTTTTCTCCTACACTGAAGGTTTGACTCACTGCCAGCAGCAAGGTTTCTTGCCATGGGGAAGGAGGGGTTCTGACTTGTGCATCAGGTTCCCCCCTGAGTAGGGATTGGAGATAAGGTCTAGGTTCTGATGACTGAAAACCCAGGTTGGGAATGGATGGTGGCCTAAGGCAGTGGCGGGTCCAATGTGCTGGGTGTGCAGCCAGCTGTGTCGGTGTCTGTTGGAAGGTCTGGGCTCAGGCTATTTGCGACAGAGCATCAGTGTTTAAGGTAGCCTATGCAATTGGGGTGTTGCCGAGGGCCAAGCAGTTTGATCCTCATTTGGGGTTTCTGGGCAGCACCATAGACAAAGTTTTTCTCCTGGGAGGCAGGCGGAGTGCTTCATTGTGGCCCCAGAATTCCCAGAAGGGAGGGTTTGTGGGCCAGGAGTGTGAGGACGGAAGTCTAGGAACACAAGCTAAAGTGAGGATTGGAGCCAAGGGCAGAGCAGGCCCACTAGGCAGAGGCTGAATCAAAATCTCCTGCATCTGAAGTCAGGCTGAGGATCAGAGGTTGGCTGAGGCTGGAGTATGTGTCCATGATGGCACCTTCATGAGGCCAAGGAAGTTTTCCCACGCTGATTTTGGAGGTTGCCCCAAACCACCAGGTTTCCTTCTGTGGGACATTCGAGTCCTGTTGCATGGCTCCAGGACATACCATACGGAAGGACTGGAGAGCACGGTTCGAAGGATGGATCCCTGTACAGCATGCCTCGCATTCCCATTGGCCATTAGCCACAAGATATGTTTGATCTCCTGCCTCTGGCGCACGCTAACCAGGGGGCTGAGTTGAAATGGCCTCTCCTGAGGATGCGTCATAATGTGCGTTTGGGTCCATGGAAACCTTGGAATGTGCTGGTTGTTCAGTGGCCCTGCGGAACTCTCCTACCTGAAGGGTTTGATACATCACCAGTAAGTAAGCTCCCCATGTGGAGGCGAGAGAGGTTTGGTTTGGTGCCTCAGAAAAGCCCCGTGTGCTGGTCTACGAAAACAGACCTCTGAGGACGGACACATGGAAACCAAAGCTAAGGTTCAGATTAGGGCCTGGGGGCCTGTCCATTTCAACCTTCTTTCTCTGGGGACACTGTCTGAGAGTCTAAGTGGAGATAGTTGCTCCGCTGGTGTCAGAGAGCCCCTCTTAGTCCAGGGTGGCCTACACTATTGATGGCCTCAGGGGCCTTGGAGCTTTTCCCTAACCTGTAGGGTGGTGGTCAATGGATTGGGCACAATTTCCTTGGAGAGGGCAGGCACAATCTTTCGCTGTGGCTCCAGAGGCCCTAGCCTGGCGGTTGTGTGGGTCCAGGCTGAGGGCACAGAAGTCTGAAAACACAAACTCAGCTTATGAGTGGCGCCTAGGGTATGGCAGGCCGGATGTACAGCCCGAGAGGGAGCTCCTGGGCCTCTGAAACAAGGGCGAGTGGGAGGCGTTCCTTCAGGCTTTTGTCTCTGGATGTTGTGTCCGAGATAGCCGTGGATTGGAGGGGTGTCCTGAGGGACTGTGGACGAGTATCCCTCTCTTGGGATTTGTCCCAGCTCCCAAGAGTTTGGGGTCATTTTGTGGGAAGGGTGGAGTCGTGT